>NW_022111372.1:76818114-76848278 GCF_000313985.2 Echinops telfairi
TTACAAATCTGACTAGACCAGATCATGTACACCATACAGATAAGAGCTTGCAACAAAGGGAATCCAGGACAGATAACCCCCTTAGGACCAATGAGAATAGAGATACCAGGAGGGGAAGGGGAATGTGGGAGGAAGAAGGGGGAACCGATCACATGATGGACATATAATCCCCTCCGGGGGATGGACAAGAGAAAAGTGGGTGAAGTGAGACAACAGTCAGTGTAAGATAGGAAAAAATTAATAATTTATAAATTATCAAGGGTTCGTGAGAGGGGGAGAGGGGGGAAATGAGCTGATACCAAGGGCTCAAGTAGAAAGAAAATGTTTTGAAAATGATGATGGCAACAATGGATGTATGTATGGATTGTGATAATAATTGTAAGAGCCCCCAATAAAATGATTCCAAAGGGGGGGAAAAAAACTACTGCAAAGTCGCAGTGGTCAAAACAGCCTGGTACTGGTATAATGATAGATTCGAAGACCAAAGGAACAGGACCGAAAGCCCAGCAATAAGCGCATCTGCCTATAAAAACCCGATTTTCAACAAAGGACTAAGAAACATTACATGGGAAGGGGATGCCCTCTCCTACAAACGGTGCAGGAAAAACTAGTTGTCCATCTGCAAAAACATGAAACAGGACCCATACCTCACCCCATGCACAAAAATAAACTCCAAGTGGATCCGACTTAAATGTAAAAGCCTAAGCTATCAGAATCATCAATGAAGAAAAACTTGGACAAACCTAAGGGCCACAGAGCAGGGCACACATGGACTACCAGATATAGAACAGGAAAAACACACAGTGGAAGACCAAATAGACACGTGGGACCTGTTGGAAATGAAACATTTGTGTAATTCAAAGATTTCATCAAAAGAGTAAAATGAGAACTCACAGATTGGGAAAAGATATTTAGCAATGACATAACTAATTACTAAATTAATAGCAATGACAAGGACTAATTACCAAAATCTACAGAATTGTGCAACACCACAGCAAGAAAAAAGGCAACAAATAATCCTCTTACAAGGTGAGCAAAGGACCTAAATAGAAATTCCCAAAGGATGACACCTGAATGGCTATCAAGCACAGGATGAAATGCCATCCAGGAAATGCAAATCAAAACAACTATGAGATACCATCTTACACCCACAACCAAACCCCAATTTGTAAAAAACAGAAAACAACAAATGCTGGAGAGGCTGTGGAGTGATTAGAACTCCCATACACTGCGGCTGGGTTTGTAAATCCATATAACCACTCTGGAAAGCAATATGGTGAAAGCTAACATAACTGGCAATAGAAATACCATATGACTCAGCAATACCATTGTCGGGCATATACCCCAAAGAAAGAATAGATCACAAAAAGATGTATGCTCTCCCATGTTCATTGCAGCACAGTTCACAACAGCAAGAAGTTGGAATCATCCCAAATTCCCATAAATAAAAGAATGGATTAAAACAAACAAACAAAAACCTTTCCTGTATACACACAGTGGATACTATGAATCCCTAAAAAATAGTGAGGAAACCATGAAATACTAGAACAGGGAGGGATCTAGAAATCATAGTGCTGAGTGAAGTTAGTCAATCACAAAAGGACAGATACAGTATGGGTCCACTACGAAGAGATAAACATCAAAATGAAGGCCAACTGATGCTTTCAGGTCATGCAATATGCTAACCAAGGCTGACAAGCAACTCGGTAGAGAGCCAGACTAATATAACCTTGAACCATACACCATCCTCTCTATATGTATATCTTGAAAACCACTTTGACAGAGTCCTCATGAGCTGCAATCAGATTTTCCTGAGTGAGGGGAAAAAAGACGACCATTTAATATCTGCCATGAAAACATGTGATGAGGTCCTCCCAGACCAGCAGGCAGTCCTAATAGAGTGATAAGTGACACTGAGGGAGAAATCAAGTTAAAAGTGGGGGAAGGAGAGCATCCATGGCTTAGAGAAGACAAGTATATTTCTATTGGTAGAAAAAGTGGGAGGAGCAACCCCAGAGCAGTGGGAGTGGGGGGAATGACTAACAATTACTTTTATGAACCACAAGGAGGAGAGTATGCCTGGGACTATGTCCCCAATAGGGCACTTTGGTGTGAGTTTCTGTACACTCCCTGGGGCCATAGACTACTGGGACATTGAAACTCAGATCTTTGAAGCCCTAGGACACAAGTTCAAAAGTACATGAATGTGAAGAAGCAGAGGAGAGTGATAATAAGAGTATTGATCTATCATCAGGTGGTCTAATATTTACTTATTACATAAATGCCTTACTTAAAATATGTACTATGCTGACATAAGAGTCTGCCATTATTAGCTGACATTATTTTAAGTTTTGCTTGACCACCAACTTCCATTGTTGGCATAAATACTGTCCAGTCATGTAAGGATTAATCTGTGCAAGTCAATAATACATGTCTTGTGATGTGTAGTTAGCTTACACTTGTTTAATCTCCCTTTCTCAGCAGTGTTTTAAATACATTACCATGGGCTAAATCAAAGACACTATAAACAAAAAGATCTTATGGTCCAGGGAGATGGTTGATAAAATTCTCTACTATAAAATAACAAAGATGTCTCTGAGGTGAACCAAAGGCAGATAGAAAACATAGATTTAAGAATGGATTTGGGCTCACACTTAACCCTGCTTCCAAGACAAGAACAATTGTGACACTGCCTTGTTCCATAAGCACCCTCGTGAAAGAAACACAAACTATGTGGAGCTGCAGCAAACTGTGGTGAAGAAATTAGATGGGGCCTAGCTATAAGACACAATAGTATCTGGGGTCTTAAGGGCTTGTTTTCAAACAAGTAATCATCTAAGTGGGACATCAATCAAATCCACATGGAAGAAGCACACCAACATCTGTGATCCAAAGATTGTAAATGATATCATTCAAATCCAAAAGAGGGAGTGGGATTAAATTGTGGAATTCTGGTTTGCAGAAGGCTATGGATGATGACAGTGGAAGCCCAAAATTCATTTGCAAGATCTATGTATGGAATACGTAGGTGCCAGTGAATCCCTTTGACCATAACTGAGGGATGGGAATAACCCAATTATCAGACAGAGAGTATTGAAGTAGATTAAAATGATAAATCTGACATGAATGTCTAAAACCTTGTCATATGATCTCCCTTTTGACACACTTTGAGCTTGATTTGGTTTTTAATATTTCTGTTTGGTTTCTTTTGCACATTTAGGTTTTTCTCCATTGTATTTTGTCATTGTTGGTAGCATTCTTGACTCCTTGTTATGTATCTTCTAGGTTTTTTGGTATCTGAAATCCAGGTTGGGTAAATCTATAGAGACAATAACTATAATAGGGGTACAGCAGAGGTGGGTGGTGAAATGAGGAGCTGATGCCAAGGAGTACAAGAAGGAAGACAATTTTTTGAAAATGATTGGATTATATAGCATTGCCTATGATTGTATTATTAAATTTTTATGCCTGATTATGCCCTAATAAAATGGTTTTAAATATATATATTAAGTCTTTACAAAAATCTTCACACTAGGGGATTTTCTCCTCCCTAATAACCCAAGAATAGATGAAGAAAGCCATTAATATATTTTCTTCTTTTGCACCAAGAGGTGAAAAAAATGGAGGTGTAAGTGGATGATACAGATTTCTCCAGAACAGCTAGATTTTATTACCTCAATTTTACCCATGAGCCAATTAATAAAAGGCAAACCTCAGTCTTGTATTTATCTCAGTGCACAATACAAAACCAGGCACATAGTGAATGCTAAATAGCTGGCAACTACAATTGTAGAGTCAAGGTCTCAGGATACTAAACATGCAAACCTGAGTGCTTCCCTTTACTCATAGAGGCAAAACAGAGATGTGGAGACTGCGCTGAGTTGACAAAAAAAGGTTACAATAATACTCCCACATCATCACATCATATCTTCTGATCACATTATGTTTTTGGATAACATGTATCACATACAATTATATTTCTTTTCTTTTTACAAGTATATATTTATTTTATGTTATTTATATATGTTTTATACACAAACATATTTTTATTATTTATTTAAAACAATCTATAACATTCCTCTACACAACCTAAAACATGCAGGTGACATAACCTTGCCAAAGCCATCTAGTAGCTTCATCGGGGTTCCAGGAAATCAAAGATCTTGTCTGTGTTGTTGATGACCCAGCTCAATGATTATCCTTTCTAAGTCCCCCCACCCTTCCTACCCATCTTCTAGTCCCCCCTGTTCTTTGACACAGACAGACACAGTATCTGTATGGTTAGCCTCTAGGAACTGTTATCTCCTAGTCAACCCAACAACAACAATACCTACTGCCTTGAGTTGATTTGGACTCGTAGTGGCCCCATAGGACAGAGTAGAGCTGCCATTTGGGGCTTCTAAGGCTGTAATCTCCATGGAAGCAGTCATCTTTCTCCTGTGGAAAAGTTAATGTCTTCAAACTGCAGATCATTCCATTATCACATAAGTGTTTAATCATTGTGTCACTAGACTTCCTTTGCCTTAAATCTAATCAACCAACTAACGCAGTGCCATCCGGTTAAATCCAACTAATCCAACGCTATAGGACAGAGCAGAACTGCTCCATAGGGTTGTTGAAACTGAAAATATTTAAAGGATCCGACAACCTCATCTTTCTCCCATGCAGCAGGTGATGGGTTTAACTGTTGATCTTTTGGTCAGCAGCCCACTGTTTAATCCACTTTACCACCAGGCCACCTTAGTCTCAGATCAGATTTTCTGAAGTCAGAGAAATTCAGATGCACCTGATTTATTGGTATCATGCTAGGTTGAGGAGGATATTAAGACAGAAAGCAAGATAAAAAAGAGAAGTCGTAAACAAGAATGTCATGTCACTGCCCTGGAGGTAAGGCTGAAGCAAAAATCACAACACAGTGTTTTCTCCTCACAGCTAATTCAACCTTAGCCTCTCCTGAGGGGAAGAGGGAATGGGGAAAGTGACCTCCAGGGATAGAATCAGCCAAGATCCAGGTCCCCTAGCACAATTCATCCAGTGCAAGCCCTCCGAATACTATAAAGGTGGGGCACTGCTTGGTAAATAGGATCTGGGTGTGCTAAACACAATCTGCAACATTCCTCTAAACAACCTACAGCATGCAGGTAACATAACCTTGCCTACTGATACCAGAGAGGATTTGAAGCACTTATTGAAGAAAGAAAATGATACATCTTTCAGTATGGATTACACTTCAACATAGTGAAAACAATATCCTCATGATTGGACCAATAAGCAGGATCATAATAAATGGAACAAAGACTGAAGTTTTCAAGGATTTCACTTTACTTAGTTCCACAATCAGTTCATGAAAGCAGCAGTCAAGAAATCAAGCAACATATTGCACTGGGCAAATATGCTGTGTAAGATGTTAAAGAGTAAAGATGTAACTTTAGGAGTAAGATGCAGCTGACTTAAGCCATGGTATTTCAATTGCCTCATATGCATGTGAAAGTTGGGCAATGTATAAGACAGGTCAAAGAAGAATGATGCCTTTGAATTACGATGTTGGGGGAAAAATCTTGAATATACCATGGACTGACAAAGGAACCTTGGTGGTATAGCGGCTGCACATTGGGTTGCAATCCATAGGGTCAGCAGTTCAAAACCACCAGCCACTCCTCAGGATAAAGAAGGGGTTTCAACTCCTGTAAACAGTTACAGTCTAGGAAACCCATAGGGACAGTTCTACCCTGTCCTATAGAGTCACTAAAAGTCAGCATCCACTGAGTGGCAATAAGTGAGCCAAAAGCACAAGGAAATCTGTCTTGGAAGAAGTACAGCCTGAATGCTCCTTAAAAGGGAGAGTGGGACACTTTGCCTTCATGTTCTTTAAGCATGTATCAAGAGGAACCCGTCTCTGGAAAGGAGCACCATGCTTGGTAAAGGAGAGGGCAAGTGAAAAAGAAGCCCCTTAACAAGAGAGCTTGCATTGGCTGCAACAATGGGTTCAAGCAAAACAACAATTGTGAGGATGGCACGGAACCGGGCAGTGAACTGATGTGAAGTGGCATAACAGTTATCCATTGGACTGCTAACTGAAAGGTCAGCAGTTAGAAACCACCAGCCACTACTCAGAAGAGTATTAGCCACAGAAATCCACAGGAGCAATTCTACCTTAACTTATTGGGTCGCTATGAGGTTATGAGTCAGAATTGACTCTGTGGCAGTGAGTGAACAACAATAAACACAGAATCTGTAGAATCATAAAGTCCTGACAAGAAAACAATACCATTTATATTAGCCACCGCAAAGATGAAATACTTAGGAACAAACCTATCCAGAGAAACAAAACTACAAAGTACTGCTACAAGAAACTAAGCAAGACCTCCATAAATGGAAGAATGCTCAATGTTCATGAACAGGAAGATTTAACATTGTGAAAATGTCAGTGCTACCCAAAGTGTTATATCAATATAAAGCAATTCTGATTCCAAACCCAGCATCATTCCTTTTTAAAATGGAGAAACTAATCATCAACTTTATATGAAAAGAATGAGACCCAGGATAAGCAAAATGTTACTAAAGAATAAAGTAGGAAGGCCTTCACTGCCTCACCTCAAGAGCCACTACAAAGCCACAGTAGTCAAAGCAGTCTGGTACTGATACAATGACATAGGTACTGGTACACTGGTAGGTCTGTGTGTGTGCGTACATACCCATACATACTAGTGGAATAGAATAAGGAACTCAGAAATAAAGCAACCCGCCTACAGACAGTTTAATTTTTACAAAGGGCTGAAAGACATTAAATAGGGAAGGGATAGTCCTTTCAACAAATGGTACTGGCAGTTGGATTTCCATTTACAGAAACAAAAAAGGAGTCATACCTCATTCCTTATACAAAAAAAGAACTCAAAGTGGATTAAAGACAAATGTGAGCCATGAACTATAAAGATCATCAATGAAAAAATAGGGACATATTGAGGGACCCTAATACATAGCATAAACACACTATCAGACATAACGAAAAGCACATATAAACAGAAGACCAACTACAAAGTAGATGGCTGGGACCTTCCAAAACTAAGGCATGTATGTGCATCAAAAGGCTTTATCAAAAGACTAAAAAAGAGCCTATAGACCAGGAAAAGAATTTTGGGTAATGATATATAACACAGAGGACTCATCTCTAAAGTCTGTAGAAAACAACACTTCAACAACAACCAAAAATTTTGAATAGTTTAATTTAAAAAATGTACAGAGGACATGAACACTTCACCAAAGAAGACATCCAGGTGGCCAGCAAACAGATGCAGAAATGCTCATGATCTCGAGCCATCTGAGAGACAAAAATCAAAACAAGGGGACACCACTGCCCACCAGCATTGATAGCAAAGTTTGAAAAATGAAAAGAAATGAACAAATGCCAGAAAGGGTGCAGGATAATTGAAGCTCTTATATACTCCTGGTAGCACTGTGAAACATCCCAACCAATATGGAAAGTGGTGCTTCCACAAACAACTGGGAATTGAAATATATGACACAGTGATCACACTACTTAGTACACACCTTAGAGAAATAGAGACCCTAGCATGAACAGCTATATGCACATCCATGTCCATTGCAGCATTAGTCAAAATGAAAGTACTAAATGCCTATCAGTTGAAGAACCGTGTGTTAGACAGGGTTCTCTAGAGAAAAAAAACAAAACAGGATACTTATGATTTTATATAGATGATTGATAGATAGATGGTAGATGAAAGATAGATAGATAGATAGATGATAGATAGATAGATAAACAAAATGAAGTAATAAACAGCTAATTAGTTCATAGAGCAGTACAGAAGGCTCAGTTCAACTCACTTCCATGAGACAGTTAATATACTGGCAGTCCTTCAACTCATGAGGGTTGCTGGGTGCAAGTCAAGGAAGCAGACAGCTGAGCGTTCTGTAGTTCAATACAGGCAGTCCGGCCACAAACAGCAGGATAGGTCACTAACAGTCAGCCAGATGACTGAGTCCGACAGTCCCCAGCTCAAGTGATGTATACACTAGCAATGTAGCAAATCAAGTCCCAAAGGAACCTCAAACTATAGTGACATGGTCCACAGGTTGGGCATCCCACAGGTAGTGTAGCTCGCAAGTTGAGGCGAGAACTAGCTAAGGCAGCCATACACTGGTTTGGTCATTAGAGAGCAAGAGATCGAAAGGCGAGGCTCACAGAGCCATTTATCTCTTCGCCCTTTAGTTAATTTGCGACCTTATTAGTCCCACATGTGTTTATTAGCCAGGTTAGCACAATAAATCTACCTATCAAAAACGGATAAATACAATTCGGTACATATACACAATGGAACTTTGCATTGTTAAAAAACTAATGAAATTGTGATGCACCTTATGACATGAATGAATTTACAGGACATAATGCTAAGTAAAGTTAGTTAATCACAAAAGGACACATATAAGACACCTTTTTTTAATGAATCAAGGAAAGGGTCTCATACCAAAAGAAGTAGACTTTGATGGTTACTAGGGGTGGGAGGGGAAGGGAGAGAGTGAGAAATAATAGGCTAAAGGGTAAACAAAGATGAACTTGGTTGAAGGGGAGGGTAGTATTTTATGAGGGAGACAACAAAAAAGAGGGTGGGTGTCAGGGCAAGCTATTGGGAAGTCTGACAAGTAATTTAAATTGTTGAATATAAAAATGATGATCTAAAATGTAAACTCCCACCTACCTCACAATAAAAAGTTTAACACATAAAATAAAATTCTTGAGAGATAGGTAGTGATTTTTGTCCTAACATCTCACATCCCTTATGAATAGTCTTGGGGTCTAGGGCCCACTCTTCTTCCTTCTTTAGGCTATTTGTGAGCAGTCTCTCCGACAATCATTGGCATTTTCCTCCAGGAGTACAACCTTTTGATATTTTCATTGCCTACTGGACATTTAGAAAACTAAGTTCCTGGGTATGTTGCACCAAAACATGTCTGTGGCCCCAGGCTGACTTCCACCACCACCACTCATCACTGTGGGAAGCAGGGAGAGAATCAGACTCCAGGAGTCTCCAGTGGAAAACACCGTCCCTGTTGATAATCAGCCAACACAGTAGCAAACATCTTCACTAGGCCCTGGGGAGATATTCGTTAGCAGTAAAAACCCAGCCTTCCTGGAAAGCAAGCTTCTGTGCTCAGAAGCTGCCTGATGGGCTCCCTCCATCTCATCTCAAAACAGTGTATACTCAAAGGATATAACAGTTGTAGAAGCAGTTTGGCAGCAGTAAATACGGCCCCACTGATTGAATGCTTACTGTGTGCCAGGAACTACGTACATTGTCTCATTCCATCCTCACCATAACTGTATGAAATGTTATTATTGTCCCTCTTTTCGTATAGAGAGTCTTACTCTGGATAGATTTGAACTGCCATTCTTTCTGTTAGTAGCTGAGTACAGATTGTTTGCACTGTCCTATGTAAACTCAGATATTTATAGCCAAGTACCTTTTCAAACCCTGTCACCAGCATGGCCCCAAAACAGGGGTCGCAAATGTACTCACTCCCATTACTTATGTGAACTAAAAGAGCTTGGGTTTCTTGTGCTATCGTTTAGTTGAAGGCACCAGGGCTCCTTTTGCGACTGTGTAAGTGCAGCTTCTTACATCTTCAGCAAAGGACATCAGAATTGATCGGGAGTGTGATGTCCCACATATCGGGGGTACCATAGTACTAGCAGGAAGCGGGTGCAGTAAAAAGACAGTAAGCTGTAGTTCAAAGGGAGTCCTTCTACCCCATCTGAGCAACAGAAAGGAAATAATTACAGTCTGTTGAAAACTGATCTTCCATAAGGCTATAACTTCATAATGGTATCCCAAAGGTTAAACAGAGTATACAAGAGGCAGATGCAGCACAAACCAGGACAAATAGTGCATACTTAATTTTTACTGGTTTTAGTAAGTATTCATGTGTTTTTACACATTTAAGCATTTTCTTTGTTAAGTATATGCAGATTTAAAATAATAAATATATTCATATAGATACATTTATAAACGTCTTTGACTCCCCACAAAAAGGGAAGGAAATAGGCCACAAAGATAGAGAGAGAGATTACATCAGAAAATAGTATATGTGCCTATTGTAATTAATAATTATTATTTGTTATTAATCATTATTAATAAAATAATAATTAATAACAGGTCATTAAAATAAGTGGTGATTTTTATGATAATAGTAAGTGGTAGAAGAAAATCCCTACTGTTCATTAGAACCACTAATTAAACTCATTAGCTAATTAAAAAGGAGATCTAGCAGCAAGCTCCAAGATAATGAATAAACTGCATTCCAAAAAGTAAGAGGGGCTAAACAGACTTGATTCCTTATCTCCTAAAAGATTAAAACAAGTATAATGAGATCCAGATAAGGCATACATAAACTTACCATCATTTTAATCTACCAGGATAACATACAGTCATAACCAGACAATGAGTTAGAATTAGATAATGCCAGGTAAAACTTCCAGAAAGCATCACCTCTGAGACGTACACTACATTCAAAGAAGTAAAATCCATAGAAAGATGGGTTCATGGGGCACGTGGGTGACACAGCTAGATCTAAAGAGGGTGGAGATTGATTTGGATTGGAATAACTTTGGACCTTAGGGCCTACTTTGTAACTAAACTTTTCTAAAATGTCTACTAATCTGAATTTTTTTTTCTTTTGAGGCTGGTAAAAATGATTACAACCTTAGCAAGAAGGTATAAAATATATAATAAAACTACTTCAAAGGCTAAGAAGGTAACCTTAGGAAAAAAATAGAATTAAGAAACGAGCATAATAACTTGCCCTTCTCCAGGTACATTAGAGGAAAGAGAATCTAACTCCACATCTTCCCCAGGATGATTCCTGTGAGACCGAGGTCAGATATGCCTGCCCCTCCCTCTTTCTTTACCCTCTTGTAACACTGAGCACTTTTCCTATGGTACTTTACCTCTCTGGTATGTTCGTTAACACAACCCAACCAAAAAAAATTTTTTTTCTTGTTGTCTCAGTATTTAAGCCTGTTCCTGGGTTTGTTTGGGGCACTGATTCAGTAAATTGCATCGAATACACTCATCTCTAGTTTATTAGAGATGGTGTTCCACTATATATTTAGCCATTAAGTTATACTAATTTATTCATTCATCATCCTAGTTTTAAATATGAGAAGAATTCAGACTCACAAATTATAGAATAAGACAACAAAGATAAAAAATATTTGAAAAAATAATTAAGTATTGAGACTTCCCAGGGAAGCTTATATGGGGCCAATGTGTCTAGTTTGTTATACATTAAGCTGTCAATCATAAGGTTAGTTGTTCAAACCCACCAGTTACTCTGCGATCTTTAAGAGGTTTAAAAGTTTAGAAACCCAAAGAGGGCAGTTCTCTGTCCCACTGGATCACTATGAGTTAGAATCAAGTAGATGGCAATGGGTTTTTCTGTGTGGTATGGGAGGCTGTGAAACATGTATACACAGAGATACAAGTTGGATACTGCACAGCTAAAATACAGCTTGAGAAGAGTGGAAAATATAAAAGAAAATTGAAAAGGCACATATATGGAAGGTATGAGGGCAATTCAGAGTTTTGAAAATGCAAACCCTTCATAGCAATTTTAATAAACATTTTGACGATCTAAATTTTCCTTCTTCAAATTATGCAATAAACATTTCAGAACACATTTTAATATATAGAAGTTGATGGTTGATTCGTGTTAAACTTTTCTTTTAATAGTTTAATAATTCTGTTATGAATTTATGCCATCTTATAAAATGGACATTTTTTTATAAAGGAGTTTGAACTCTGACAGACTCATTTTGGGTTTCAGAGCATCCCACTCTGAAAGCCAGCCTCCTGCCCGATGGCACTTGGCTTCACTTGGATTTCTCATGCTATCATTTAGTTGAAAGAGCCAGGGCTCTTTTTGCTAAGAAGTGTAGTTTCTTACAGCTTCTGAAAAGGACATCGTTGGCCAGAAAAGCCAGAGCCCTTGCTCTCACAATCTCACTACTGTAAGCACGGGTTTTACTATTCCTTTATTGCTGGCTCTTCTATCAGGTGGTTGCGGGGTTCTCTTCCTGCTCCTGAGATGGCTCACTCTTATACCCAGTGTAAAGGCAGAAATGGTACAGCCCCTGAGTCAGTCTTCTACATTTGATTTGTATGCTCCCAGCCAGTCATTGGTAGGAATTACAAAGACTATAGCTCACAGAGCCATACCAAATCATTTCACTTCCCCACAAGAACTAATTAAAAAATCAAATTAAATATGTTTGTACTTTTGATTAGGTCTTTAATCATAATTTAACAGTCAATTAGTGAGCATTAAATAGCTTCATATATATTGTCTACTATTTCTTACTTAGTGCACTTAAGAGAATCTGATGCATCAAATCAGCAATAAACCCATAGGGATCATTTAATAAATTCTAATCAATATTTAGATATTTGATAAATTACCTTTGGAAAATTTATAACTATTAATTTATTGATTGTGTAAGAATTGAACAAGTATAAAGGAATGTTCATTGGTCAATTATATGATTTTAAAAATCAACTTTATACCTATTATGGACTGAATTATATTTTCTAAAAATATGAATTGCAAATCCTAATCTTTATACTTGTGGCTCTAATCCCATATGAAATGGATTGACTTTGTGAAATTAATGAGAAAGGATTGGTGTAGGATATGTCTGTTTATTTTATTTATTCATTTAAAAAAATCATTTTATTGGGGGCTCCTACAGCTCTTATCACAATTGATACATACATCCATTGTGTCAAGCACATTTGTACATATGTTACCATCATCATTTTCTGGTCTTTCTAATGTAATCCTTTTCAGAGCAGTTGGTAATGATAACTGGGTACCATCCATTTCTTCTGGTCTCTGGGTCATGGAAGCTGAAGTTTGCATGGTCCACTAGTCTATTGGACTAGGAATTTCCATGTATACTCAATTTCTTAACAAAACTTTCCTCCAGACAGGGAAATACCTATAATTGAACCTTAGATGGCTACTCAAGAGATTCTAAAATCTTAGCCACTACTCACCAAAGAAGGATGTACAGCATTATCTAATCCACTTGACGTACATGAGTGAAGGTAGGAGTGGAGTCCACCCTATCAACCTGGTTGATCAGTTTGATGATGCCTCCATGAGGGTGTGGCCTTTTTATAAGTCAGACACTAAGAACTTTACTCTCTTGCTCTTCCTCTTTTGCTTGACTGTATCTTTGTCTCACATCTGGGGCTGGCAGCCCACACAGTCTGACAATCCTGGGAGTAGTAAGGGCCCTGCCATTTTCCTAGATACTTTGGATTCACATAACTGTACATTCACCAGCCTGTGCTCTCCCCACTTCCTGCTTTTCCTTGTTGCTTCATCCACCAACAGCTGCATGACTCTCGAGTCTTAAGCTGGAATCTGATCCATGGATTTTAGATGTACTGGGCTGAGCTGATTTCTTGATATAAAATTTGTTCTTGACATACAGGTCTTTCTTGTACATATATGAATGTTATTGGTTTTATCTCTCTAGAAAACTCAGCCTAACATATACATTAAGCCAATTTAATTTGATGCCTGCTTCAAGAATACCCAACCAGGCCTGGTGATTCATTCACCCTAGGAGTTTTGTAATATATAAAAATTTTCATAATATCCCCCCCATGTGCTTCACCACATTCATAAATTGTTGAATGGAAAACAGTTGCTCAATAAACTATCACTGATAGTTTATTCTTAGTAAATTCTTAGTAAATTTTCTTATTCTTAGTAAATATGAGTTGCTAGGGCTTCATCATAACAATGTTGTAGATAGGTAACATTGAATCGGTGCCAACTCACAGCAAGCTTATGTACAACGGAGCAAAGCACTGCCCCATCTTGCACTTCCCTCTCAATCTTTCCTATGTTTGAGCCCATTGTGGCAGTCATTGTGTCAATTCCTCTCACTGAGGGGCTTCCTTTTTTTATGGTCACGCATTAGAGTGTCCATGACATTATATCCACCCAATACAGATGTAAAAGAGTAACCTGTTAGAAGAGTGCAACGGTAAGGAAACGCCAACAAGGATGGATGATGTAAGGACTAGAGTAACAATGTCATTATAACTAACAACAAATGGAAAAGGTAGGGAAAGGCCTTTTCTGGCTTCCTTATTTTTCTAGGACTAAGCAAATTATTTCAACATTTGTAAAATTAAACATCAGAAAAATGTAAAGTCAAAGACATCAAAAGAATCTAGGAAATGTGATGACCACAATATAATGATGTTGAACCTGCTATTTTCCAAAGTTAATTATACCAAGTTGTTAATTAATTGATATTTCATAAGTTTCTGTCAGATAAGTTGATCTGTGGAAGCCCAAGAGTTAGGTAGAAAAATATTCTCCTCATACCCTAGCTTGTGAATTTTCTCCTGCATGAAAATTAATTCAGTCAGAGCGATCTAAGATCTAACCCTCTCTGATTTTCCAAGTAATAGATAACTAATTACAAAACTATCATCTTTTGAAGTGGGTATTATTAATAGGTGGCAATTAACACTCTGGGAAGGTAAATAACCGGAATGCGGTAAGAGAACCTTGTCTAATTATTCTCTGCTCTACTGCCCAGAATATTGGTTACATAGAAGGCACTGAACAGATATGTCTTGATTAAATGAACTGAATAGCTTGGATCACACACTACTCTCATTGCTTGCTTGTTAACAATAAATAATTATTATTTGTTTACTGGCATAATTCCATATTCACCTTTCCTATATCAGACTAGGTTCTACTCCTAGTTAATGAGCCTCATGTACAGCCGCCCCTATATGGAAGTCAGTGTGTTTCTATAATGGTAAATAGGTTTTGGCGGAGCTTCCAGGATGTGATGAATTAGGAAGAGAGGGCTGGCAGTCTATTTATGTAAAATAGCCCATTTAAACTTTATGCATCACAATGGTCTGATACACAACTAATCATGGGATGACTAAGGACCAGGAAGTATTTCCTTCTGTTGCGCAGGGGGCGACCCTGAGTTAGGAGTCTGCTCAAAGACTAACAACAGTCCTGTGTTCTCAGTCACTGCTCTTTGTTATAGAGAGGGAGCAGTAGACCCTGGATTTTGGACCAAACCTAGTTTAAAATAGCTTTAAAAAGTGACACTTAGTGAGCATTTTAGACACCCTGGTGATACAGCATTTAAAGTACTTGGCTGCTCCCAGGGAAAGATTTAAACCCACCAGCTGCTCCATGGAAGAACGGCGTGGCAGTCTGCCCCCATTAGGAGATCAGCCTTGAAGACCGCGTGAGGCAGTTCTAGTTGGCCTCATAGTCTCCCTGAGTTGGAAATGACTCAAGAGCAAAGTGTTTGGTTTTGTAATGAGCATGTACTACATACCAGCCACTGCTGAGTATTCCCTATTGAAATCACTTTCATTTTCATATCACATCCCTTCCTACATTAGATTACTCTCCTTATTTTTACTTTCACAACAGAAAACTTAGGTACAAAGAGATTAAGCTAAATGGGAGAGTGAGTATTCCAACCCAAGCAATCTTGTCTCCAGAGTCCACACTGGTCACCAGTAGCAGCACACCTGGAAAGGCCTTCACAATTTCCTTATGTGCATCAATCAACTTGACTTCTGCCCTTGACTAGAGAAGTAACCAAAAAATGTGTCTTCTCTCTTCTTGAATAAATCTTGATGGTGACTCCTCAAGTAGAGACTTTCTGGGGGGAGCATGGCTGACCCCGAACATAAAACTCGACTCCAGTCAGAGGAAGGAAGTGTAGCCAGTGGGAGTGATGAATGGATGGAATATTGAATGTGAAAGGAGCAGCAAGTGAGTGGCAGTAGCTGCCTTGTTAATCTTTTACCTGCCTCCTCTCCTTGTAAATTCCTCTCCCTACTACATCGTAATGAAAAGGCTGATCTGGACCATGATTTAGTGTGATTCTTCAGCGTGTGTCTTTCTGCAAGGCACTGCTTCTCCTGACTTTGGAAGGTCAAAGGTAGAGTCAGTCTCATCTCCACACTTCAAGCAGTTGCCTAGGAGATGGGCTTTCAGTGTGTGGGAAAGACTGGATAAGGGAAAAGGGGGAGGGGAGAAAAGCAACTTCCCTGTGCTATGAAGCCTGAAAGTCCTTTTAGAGAGGAAAAATAACTTTTCCCCACAATGACAGATGAGGCTTATATGCAAAAGCCCATGAGAACGGAGACACAGTACAGTGATTTCAACTCCCATTAAAGAAGACTGATCATATTGCTATTAAAGCATTTCCTGAGAGTTCATAGGCACAAAAGAGACTAACCAAAAAGAGGAGTCCCAGAGTAAATGGCTAACAAAAGGTTAGAAGTTTGAGTCCTCCCAGAGGCCTCTGCAGAAAGGCCAGATGATCTCCTTCAAAGAATCATCCCCTGAACTCCCACTGGAGCACCTGGTTTGCCACCCAGGCAAACGGGGTCCCTGTTCGTCATGATTTCCTTGATAGTAAGAGATTTTATTATTTAAGAAGAACAAAAGCAAAAATCATGGAGACTGAGATTTAATTAGAAGAAAAAAAAGTTGAGATGGTGGAGCATAGCACATATTTCACAGTAACGGTTTAAGTCCCCTCCCCAGTTGATACAACCTCAAGTTGCTTCTGTGTCTATCGCACGTTTGCCCTCTTCCTGGGACCCCCAGCTTTGCCACACAGACTCCCCTGCTTATCCTCCTACCCATCCGAGGTCTGGTGTACATGTCACTTTCTTTGTGCATCACCTCTCACCCCTTTCATTGGAGCTATATGTCTCTTTTCAGCATCATGAGTTAGGGTTAGTTACCATCAAGTCAAACAAACTCATAGCAACCTCATGTGTCAGGACAGAAATGTGCTCCGTAGAGTTTCAATGGCTGACTGTTGGGAACAGATCTCTCAGTGTTTAGTCCAAAGTACTTATGGGCAGACTGAAACTATTCAAACTTTTGATTAGTAGACAAGTGTATGAGCTGTTTGCATCACCTTTAGACCCAAAACTCAAACTGAAGCCCACTGTTGGTGATTCCAGGCTGAATCATAGCATTTCAGAGGCTACAAATCTTTGTGGGAGCAGAAAGTGGCAGGTGGGTTCAGATGATTTTATAGTTAGTAGACCATACACAATCCATCACCCTGCGATGCCTTGAATTATTTAAGAAGAGGAGAAAGGAAACAGAAAAGGGAAGGATTGAGAGGTGAAAGCTGAAGGCATCGCCTACTCTGTTCCATGTCTGAACTTTTGGGAGAACACATTATTGTTCCCAAATTACAGATGAGAAATGGACTCAGAGATATTAAGTAATTTTCATAAAACCTGATGACAAATATGCAGCAGAGCCAAGACTACACCTGCTCAGCCATCTAGTGTAGATCATGTACCCTCTTCCTTCTCACAACCTATCTTCCAATACTTTTATATTTCATATTTTCCCTGACATTTTGTAAACTAACTCCTTAAAGTAGGAATCCTAGCCCATGTCTACACATGGCATAGACTAGGGAAAGGTTTGCTGAAGGGAGGAGGGAGAATAGAGAGGAAGAAAACAAGAAGGAAAACCAAGAGAGAACCAAAGAGGGATTTGCCAAGAAATTGAGGAGGGGTTATATTTTAGTGCTGCGATCATACGTGTGCAAGCAAAGTGAACACACGGCATCCACATATGAATCTCAGAGCTGGCTCAGCACAACAGACACACTGTATAATGCCCAACAGAGCAGCAGGATCACGTTAGCCTTAAGCAGTGTGCTACAGATTATACCTTCTATCTGCTATAAACATGAGTCTTTTAAGGTTGTTATCTAGTAGTTGGGACAATCTTGCTCTACGAGAAATGCTATTTTTTTTAACAGTCATTAAACCAGACCCATTCCGTGTGCTTAGGGCAATGATTTCCAATTGCTTTCCAACTCTGACAGCCCATCAGCATTTGACTTAAGGAGGTCAGACCCCTGTTTATGACAGTGCTATGACAAGATTTTTTTATCATTGTTGCCAATGTAAAGATTACTAATGTAAAGTCAGCTCATTTCAAAATTTCAAATGAAATGTCTGTGTTACAAAGTGGAGGTTCTCCTGCCTACCCCTTCCCCTGCTTCCCTTCCACTCACTGCCCCTTGGAGAGCACTACAAAGAATGACTGCTATAAACCTGAGCATAGGTATGCTGCTTTACCCCGGTGAGAAATAATGCTGCCTATGTTCCATAATCAGCTTCTTGCACTGACACATCATGGGCATCTTCTCATGCAATCTGAAGATCTTTTCTCTTCTTCTTAATCTTTGTATCATACTCCAGTATAGGAATGTGAAATTATTTATTTAGTCCATCTCCTAATGAAAAATATTAAAATTGTTTCTAGTTTGTTGGTGTTTGCTTTGTGTTTGTTTTCCTATTAAAAACAATGCTAGATGAATTGCTGTGATTTCCTTCCGAAACCCCATAACCACAGCCTAATCATAAAAAAAAAAAAATCAATCAAACAGGTTCCAAAAAACAAAAATCTTCCTACAAAATGCCTGACCAGTATCCTTCAAGTCTGTCAAGGCCAATGAAAATAAGGAAAATGGGAGAAAGGGTCACATTCAAGTGGAGCTTAAGATGACATAAAAACGAAAAGTAACGTGGTATCCTTAATCGGATCATGGAATAGAAAGTAGGCATTACATAAAACTAAGGAATCTCTTTAGATCACGGAATTCAGTTCATCAAAATGTGTCAGTATTGGTTTATTAATTGTGAAAAATGTACCATAATAACATAAGAAGTTAACATTAAGAGCAACTGGGTACAGGGTATGTGGGAAACATTAGTTTCTCAATTTTTATGTAAGTCTAAAATTTTTCTAAAAGATAAATTCTAAGACAAAGAAGAAACGATGCTGCCTGTGTGACCCAAAGATTGTAAATAACATAGCCCAGATCTAAAGGAGGGAATGGCATCGGAGCTTACTTTGTGAACACCCAATGTGCAGAAGGGTATGGATGACCAAAATCCATTTGCAGGTTCTGTACATGGATTAAGCATCTGATGAATCCCCTCCAATCACAGTGGAGGGATATGAATAGCTCGGTTATTAGACAGAGAGCATTGTTTAGTCTATTATGGCAGACTTAGTTGGGACCAAATGGAATTTGGTCTCCCTTTTGGTCTCCCTTTTGACTCATTTTAAAGCTGCTTCTGTTTTCCTTGGGGATATGGCAGCAGAGGTTGGGAGGAAAGAGGGAACTAACTAATAAAGATAAGTACAAGAATGAAGAAAATGTTCTAAAACTGATTGTGGTGATGATTGTACACTCTCCTTGATGCTATTGAACTATTGAACTGTATGATGTAAGAATGATATGCCAATAAAACTATTGCGAAAAAAAGAAACAATGTTGTAATTAGTGTTATGTAGATAGTCATGGATGAAATGCAAACACGTCTGTAGTATGGATGGGATTCATTGGTCCAAAGGCATCTTGGTGCTGGGTGCCTTCAAGTTGCCTCCTAGTCTTAAAATGCAAACCACGGGAACTGGCCAATCCTTACACTCCTTGTTACGACTCAGCACACGTTTGCCTCATTGTGTCAGTCCTTCTTGTTAAGGGTCTTCCTCTTTTTCAGTGACCCTCTACTACACACAGTATCCTATTCCAGGAACTGTTTTCTCCTTTTAATATGCCCAAAGTTCATGTGACAAAGTTTTACTATGCCAACCTCTAAGACTCATCCATTCTGAATGTACTTTGTCCAAGACAGATATATGTATTCTTCTGGCTGTCCACAGTATTTTCAAAATTCTTCACAAGACCATAATTCAAACTCACCAATTATTCTCTGATTTTTCTTATTCACTGTCCATCTTACACATGCTCATGAGGCTGTTGAACATACTATGACTTGGGTTAGGATACACACTCTTAGTCCTCAAACTGCCTTCCTTGCTCTTCAGCACTTTAAAGAGGTCTATGCAGCTGATCTGCCCAATGCAATATGTCATTTGATTTCCTGACTGAGGCTTCCATGAACTTTGGGGAATTAAGTGAAACGGCACCCTTAACAACTTCAATCATTTCTCCAATTATGATTCTGTCTTGATTTGGTGTGAAGAATTTAATTTTTCTTACATGGAATTGTAATACATACTGATGGTTGCAATATTTTATTTTCATCATCAAACACTTCCAGTCCTCTTGGCATCCAACATGCAAGTTTGTGCCACTTGCATATTTCAGGCTGTTAATGACCCTTCCTCCAATCCTAACACTTCATTCTTCTTCATATAGTCCAGCTTTTTGGATTATTTCTTCAGCATAAAGATTGAATAAACACGGTGAAAGCACACAACCTGATACACACCTTTTCCTGATTTTAAATCTCACAGGATGCCCTTATTTTACTCCAAGTTCCTCTTGGTCTTTGCACAGATTCCATGGGAGTACAATGAAGTATTCTGGAATTCCCATCTTCACAGGGTTATCTATAATTTAATATTACCTAGAGGATTGAATATCATTGCACAATCAATAAAACACAATTAAGCATCATTCTGGATTTGTCTGCTTTCAGCCAAGAACCACAAGATGTCAAAAATGATATCCCACATTCCATGACCTCGTCTTGATCTCGCTGGAATTTCTGTGAGCTCCTGGTAAAGTATTTTTTAATTATCTTCAACAAATAGATGGTCTCTAAATACAGATAAGGTGTACTTAATGTCACATTTTGGCTCTTGTAGACTTACTACAATTGTCTTCAGCTTCAACTTGAACTATGAATAATTGATGATCCAGTCCACAGTGGTCACAGTGGGCTTCCATTGTCTCCACTTACATAGCCAATTTGATTCCTGTGTATCCTGTCTGGTAAGGTCCACATGTATACTGGCCACAAATAGTGTTGAAAAAGGGTATTTGCAATATGTAGTTCGTCTGACAAAATTCTATTGTGCAATTCCCAACTTCATTTCTGTCACTGAAGTCAGTCTCAAACTATGTACCTTTCCTTTTTGTTTCCAATGTTTGTATTCCAATAACCAATAATTATAAGTGCATCCATATCAGACTGAATAAATTAGAAGAATTCTTAAATTTCTTCTTCATAGGTTCACAAATTTTGAAAAAGAGTTGTATAAATAGTCTTCTTTGTAGGCATATATACCCTATCACATACAGTATTTTTTAAGATAGATCTTGAAGGAAAGTAAAAGGAAACAGAGGAACAAACTAGGAGGCAAAAGACATTTATAGAGGTATAAATATATTTAGTTATAATGATAGGGAAATAGATCTATGCACATATATTTATATAATTAAGGTAGCAGACAGACATTGGACCTCTGCTGAAGAACTCCCTCAATGCAAGAACACTTTGTTCTAATAACCCGGCATTCTGTGATGCTCACCTTCCTGACACCATCACTGAAGATAAATGGGTGCATAAGCAAATTTGGTGAAGAAAGCTTATGGTGCTCAGCTATCAAAAGATATAGCATCTGGGGTCTTATAGTTTTGAAGATAAAAAAGTGGCCATCTAGCTGAGAAGCAACAAAGTCCACATCAGCCTGTGTGATCATGAGGTGTTGATGGGATCAGGTATCAGGCATCAAAAACCCAAAAAAAAAAATCATATCAATTTGAATGCGGGGATAGCAGAGTAGAGACCCAAAGCCCATCTGTAGACAACTGGATATTCCTTACAGAAGGGTCACCAGGAAGGGACAATCCAGTCAGGGTACAATATAGCACTGATGAAATATACAACTTTCCTATAATTCTTTATTGCTTCCTTCCCCCCACTATCATGACTCAAATTCTACCTCACAAATCCAGCGAGATCCAAGCATGTACATTGGTACAGATAAGAGCTCACAACACAAGGAGTCCAGGAGAGATAAACCCCTCAGGAACAACAATGAGAGTAATGATATCAGGAGGGTAATGGAAGGTGGGGGAGAAAGGAAGAATGGATCACAATGATGTACATATAACCCCCTCCAAGAGGGATAGACAACAGAAAAGTGGGCAAAGGGAGACAGCAATTGGTGTAAGACATGAAAAAAATAATAATTTATAAATTACCAAGGGTTCATGAGGGAAGGAGGTGGGGGAAAATGAACTAATAACAAGGGCTCAAGTAGAAAGAAAATGTTTTGAAAATGATGATGGAAACATATGTACAAATGTGCTTGACACAATGGACATATGTATGGATTGTGATAAGAGCTGTAAGAGCCCACAATAAAATGATTTTTTTTAAATCAAATAGAAAAAGAAAATATTGGAATAGTAATAAACTTGTGGGAAATGTTCCTTATTATTAACTGAATTTCCTTTATTATAATCCATCATTTGTAATTTAACAAAACAACCTACATGAACAAAATGTTTTATTTAAAATAAAATGAAAATGAAAAAAGATAGATTTTGAAATGTTCTTCTTGATGCTAAATAGAACACCATTTTTCTTGAATTTGTCTTTCCCGGAATAGAAAATCATGATTGTCTGATTCAAAATGACTAATATATCAGTCCATGTTAGCTCACTAATGCCTAGGATATCAATCTTTATGTATTCCATGTTAGTTTTGACAACTTCCAGTTTTCCTAGATTCTTATTTCATGCATTCCATGTTCCAATAACTAATGGATATTTATAGCTGTTTATTCAAATTTTGAGTTGTGTCCTATCAAAAAATGAAGATTCCCAAAAGTTTGCTCCATCAAAGTCCGTAGGGTAATTCTTTCCCCTATCATATTGCCAGTGCCTCTAAACCTAAGCAACTCACCACCCTGCAGTGTAACAGACAATGTTCTCCTGCTAATCAAATTCTTTGTACTGACTGGACTGCTTTCAGAAGTGGAACATTCCTTTCTTCTTCCTCATCTGTTCTTGGTGTGAAGCTCCACTCATACCTGCTCACCACGGGTGATTTTTCTGGCATTCAAAATAATGAGGGCCTGGCTTCCAACATCATAGCAACACGCAAACCACTACAGTATGACACACTGCCTTGGGATTTGGAGATGGGCAGGGATGCACATATTTAATTTTAATATACATGTCAAGATACCCCTCAAAAAGTTGTACCACTCTACATTATAGCTGAGGTTGTTAGTTTATTGTGCCAACTTGGCCAATAAACACATGTGGGATTAATTGAAGGGCGGAGAGATAAATGGCTCGATGAGCCTTGCCTTTCCTGTCTCTTGCTCTTTGATCATCGGACCAGTGTGTGGCTGCCTTGCTTGTTCTGTGCCTCAATTTTCAAGCTACACTACCTGTGGGACACCTAACCCATGGACTGTGTCACTGTAACTTAAGGTTCCTTCAAGACCTGCGTCACCACACCATTGGAATTTACATCTCTTGAGCTGGGGACTGTCAGACCCTGTCATCTGGCTGACTGTTGGTGACCTGCCTTGCTGTTTGCTGCCTGTGTCTGGATAGCCTGAATTGCTCTACAGAGGACTACCTGACGGTCCTCAAGACTTGAAGGACTGCCAGTGTCTCACAACTGTCTCACAGAAGTGAGTTGCACTGAGTCATTTGTACTGGTTTATAATTTAATTAACTGTTTATTTCTTATGTTATACATCTATCTATCTGTATAAATATACACAAAAATATTAGCATTCTGGTTTTGTTTCTGTAGAGAACCCTGTTTAACACAATAGCCTAACAAACAATACAAGGGGCTACACCCACACACACAAAATGAATTTTTTTCAGAGCTATGCATTTAATTTTGTTTTACAACACAAACTTATCACCTTCAAAGTACTCTCCATTACACTTAATACATTTCTCAAATCTGCGATTCCATTCTTGGAAACATTTTTCCAACTCATTTGTTTGTTTGGATGGCTGACAGTACCTCCCCTCATTTTTTTCTTCCCCTCTTCTATTTCATCAATCGCTGTTCTTTCATGTCTCTCTTCATTCACAGAAACAAAAAAAAGTCACACAGAGTGAGGTCAAGTGAGTCAGCTGAGTGGGGCAGGAGAGGCATGCTGTTTTTTGCCAAAAACTGCCACACTGAGATCCCTGTGTGAGCAGATGCATTGTTGTGATGACAAAACCAGTCCACCATCTGCCACAAACCATGCCACTTTTGTTGCATACTGCTATGCAATCTTTTCAGAAACTCTAAATAGAAAGATTGATTAACAGTCTAACTGGTGGAATGAACTCCAAATACAATATCCCCCTCACATCAACAAAAGGAAAAAAAAGAGCATCATCTTGATCTTTGATTTCACTTGACAAGCTTTTGGGGGGCGAGGTGCTGATAGTGTCTTCCACTGGCTTAATTGATGTTTATTTTGGGGGTCATTAGAATAGCACCATGTCTCTTCACCAGTAACGACCTTGGGGGAAAAGTCAGGGGAGCTCTTCTTTCAAATCATGGTTATGTTTCTAGTCAGTGCTCTTCTTGCTGGTCAGGCAGAACCGGAGGCACAAATTTCACAGTGACCCTTCTCATTCCCAAATCTTCCATTAAAATTCACTGAACTGAACTCCAAGATAGTCCAGATAACTTCCCGATCTTTTCAATAGTTCGTAGTCGGTCTGTGCACAAATTTTGATGACATTTTGTCCATTCTGGAAGTTGATGAGTGTTTGTCAAACCAGAAAGAGGTTTGTCATCAATTGACATTTCACCTTTTTTGAAATGAGAAAACCACTTGTACACTTGAATTTTCCCCACAGAGTTGTCCTTGTAAGCTGTGTTCAACATCACAATAGTTTCTGCAGCATTTTTCCCAAGCAGGAAACAAAATTGCACAGCTGCATGCTGTTCTTTTAAATCAGTCATCACAAAAAGGAGGTTTGAGTGAAACTACTTTTAGGGAAAAAAATTCACTGTGACCAGAGAGAGCCTTCCCAAGTGATTCCACTGGGTGCACTAAATCAGAGCAAGTTACTCAATGCTAACCTAGTGGGGAAAATGCATTCTATGAAGGCTCTGCTCAGCAGAGCTTTTTTCTGTTTTCTGGGGGTACCCCCTCATTACAAGTGCCTCTTACTTCCAATTCTGTGCATGATCATTTTATAATTTAGCATACATATATTAATTTTATAATGAAATTATTTTCCATAAATTTAAGACTCTCTTTAAACAATGTGGGCAGCATGATGAACAATACATGGGGCTGGAATCTTCTGTCCTATTAAGGCATCTAAGATCGGAGCCCCCGGCCCTAATCCCAACTATATGGACAGCCCCCCTTGCCCCCCAGAAGAATTCACTCAGAGGAAAGCACTGAAGCTACAGCTCAGGGGAAGGGACATTTCTGATCAGAGCACACAGAAGCAAATGAAGGAGGAGGAAGAGAGGGTAGAGCACATCCTGGTCCACAAAGCCCTGAGGACAATAGTCCTGCTCACAGCAGCCAAAGCACAGAGAAGACCATAGGGCTGGCCCCACTACAGAGGCACAATGTCCCTCACTAACCCATAGCACTATGGAGGGCAACACTGGAGACACAGTTTGTGCATTGTACCCCATCTGACCCCACCACACTGAGGCGAACCACTAAGGGTGTGCAACAGAACAGCAAGGGGAACAGAGCAACAAAGTCCCCAGGGAATACCAAAAATAGACTTTGGGGCCAGGATATGGCACCCCATCAGACTCAACCAAAAAACACTTCTAAAGGTCAACAAACAGACCTTGAACTATTTATAGGCTTTTCTTTTTTTTTTTTTGATCGTTGGTAGTTTTTATTGTTGTTTCATTTTGTTTTGTTGCTTTGTTTTGCTGTGTCTTGTATTTTTGTGCATATTATTATCTCTGCATGTCTATCTAGATAAGATAGGTGGGATAAACAATCTGGAGGAGAAAACAACAGACTGAAGATTCTGGGAGGACATGGGAGAGGGAGACGGGGAAAGGAAGTGGGTGTTAACAAACCCAGGGACAAGGGAACAACAAGTGATCTAAAATTGATGGCTAGGAAGGTGTAGAAGGCGTGGTAGGGCTTGATCAAGGACAATGTAACCAAGAGGAATTACTGAAACCCAAACAAAGGCTGAACATGATAGTGGGACAAGAGGAAAGTAAAAGGAAAGAGAGAAAAACACTAGGAGGCAAAGAGCATTTATAGAGGTCTAAATACAGGCATGTACATATGTAAATATATTTATATATGAGGATGGAGAAATAGATCTATGTACATATATTTATAGTTTTAGTATTAAGGTAGCAGAAAGACATTGGGCCTCTACTCAAGCACTCCCTCCACGCAAAAATTATTAACCTGGGATTCTTGATTCTCACCTTCCCGACACGATCACTGAAGACAGAGTGGGTGCATAAGCAAACGTGGTGAAGAAAGCTGATGGTGCCCAGCTATCAAAAGATATAGCATCTGGGGTCTTAAATGCTTGAAGATAAACAAGGGGCCATGTAGTTGAGAAGCAACAAAGCCCACATGGAAGAAGCACACTAGCCTGTGTGATAATGAGGTGTTGATAGGATCAGGTATCATACCTCAAAGACCCAGAACAAAATATCATATCCTTGTGAATGAGGGGGAGTGTGGAGTGGAGACCCAAGGCCCATCTGTAAGCAACTGGACATCCCCTTACAGAAGGGTCACGGGGAGGAGACAAGCCAGTCAGTGTGCATTATAGTACTGATAAAACATACAATTTTCCTCTAGTTCTTAACGCTTTCTCCCCCCGCCCACTTTCATGACCCCTATTCTACCTTATAAATCTGGCTAGACCAGCTCATGGACATAGGTACAGATAAGAGCTGGAAACAGGGAATCTAAGACAGATAAACCCCTCAGGACCAATATTGAGAGTAGTAATACCAGAAGGGGAAGGGGAAGGTGGGGGGAGATAGGGGGAACAGATCACTGTGGTCTACATATAACCCCCTCCTAAGATGATGGACAACAGAAAAGGGGGTGAAGGGAGGCATCGGTCAGTGTAAAACATGAAAAAAATGTATAAATTATCAAGGGTTCATGAGGGATGGAGGGTGGGGAGGGGGGAAGAGAGGGGATAAAAATGAAAAACTGATACCAAGGGCTTAAGTAGAAAGAAAATGTTTTGAAAATGATGATGACAACAAATGTACAAATGTGCTTGACAAATTGATGGATGGATGGATTGTGATAAGAGTTGTATGAGCCCCCAATAAAATTATTTTAAATAAGAGATTGGAGCCCCAGGTATCTATGAGCACCTTAACAGATTAACAAGTTGGGTGTTCTAGGTTTCGGGAAGGAGGAAGGATATTTTCTACTCTTTTTATGTATAGAGGACTGTATGTTTTGGGATTCGTTTGAATTGTTCCAGAACCCTGGGATTATGATATCAAATTAGTTATTTCTAACTTTGTTTTTTATACTCCCTACTCTATTGCCATAAATTTGTAATCTTGGACATATTCTTATTTTCTAACAGGGTAAACCAAGGCTTCCAGAAAAGTTTTTTGTCTGGATTATACTCACAACTCAGTGTTCCTTTCATCATGTTTAGAAGGTATAGAAAAAGTTCTATGCCCACCTTCCCCATCCCCTATTCCACCGCACACAACACTGCTAACAAAGGCTTGTATAACCCTGGCACTCCAACTTCAGAAGCCCACAAGGGCCAGAGGTAAGATCACTAAAAGGACAGACAAAGATGCCTCAAGATGAATGATGTTCATATTGCCATAATATGAGATTCTTAGTGTTAAATTATATCAGAAACTGGGCTTATCATATTGTATGCCCACTGACATACAACTCAACTAGGGAGAAAGAATATTGTAAAACCTCCACCAATTGTCATCAAAACAATCCCAACTCATGGAGATCACATATGTATAGAATATAACTGAGCTGAAATAACAGAAAAAATTCAAGCCTCAAGTTGCAGTATGGAAAGATTATATGGACAAATGCTTATGTTACTTAAGATACAGGAAGCATCAAAAGACAATAGGAGTACAGAGAATCACTGTATCAAAAAGAACTGGTCGACCGCCAACAATTTAAAGAGGAAACATATGATCAAGAACCAATAGTAGTGAAGGAAGTAGTCCAAGCTGCACAGAAGGCATTAGCAAAAACAAGCCTCCAGGAGCAGATGGAATAGCAATTGAAATATCTCAACAGGCTGATGAAGTGCTGGACGCCCTTACTCATCTCTTCCAAAAAATTTGGAAGACAGCTAGCTGATCAACTGACAGGATGAGGTCCATATTTGTACCCATTCCAAAGAAAGTTTATCGAATAGAATGCTCATTTTTAGAGCAATATCGCTAATAACACATGAGAGTAAAATTTTGCTGAAGATTTTCCAACAATAGTTACAGCAAAACATGACAGGGAGCTGCCAAAAATTCAAGCCAGATTCAGAAAAGGACTTGGAATGTAGGATATCCTTCCTGATGTCAGAGAGATCTTGGCTCAAAATAAAGCGTACCAGAAATACGTTTATGTGTGTTTTATTGATTATTCAAAGAAATTGGCTCTGTGGATCGTAACAAATCATGAATAGCTGTGATAAGTTACTGTCAACTAGGCCTCTGTAGGAATGTGTGGGCAGAGTTCAAAGAGGTTGCAGCTTGATTAGAGGGCGACCAAACTAAATAGTTTCCTTGACTGGCATCCTGCCTCTCTTACTCCCTGGTGATCAGACCAGGATGCTACTGTGGATCATGTCACTTGAGCTTGAGGCTCCTTTGAGACCTGCTTCACTGCACTGCTGGTGTGTACATTGCTTGAGCTCAAGGCTGGTGGATCACGGTGCCTTGCACCCAGCGCTTGAGTTTGAGGTCCACTGGACCTGCTTCTCTAAGCTCCTGGTGCTACTGACTGTTACTCTCCCACCCTGCTCTCCACTTCCTGCAGGCTGACTCTGCCTGTCTTGCTGGAGAGCAGACTTCGCTTTCTGCTTCCTTGACCTTGGACTGGCAGCCCGAGTGAGTTGAAGGACTGATCCACAAAAGTGGATTGAACTGAGCCCTCTGCAGTTCTATGTGGACCAATTAGTCATTATATTCCTTCTGTAAGTGTCCTGGTTTTGTTTGTCTAGAGAACCCTGCCTAACACATTAGCCTTTAGAGTAGAGGAATGTGAATTCCAGGATACTTCATTGTGTCATGCAGAACCTCTATGCAGACCAAGAGCTAATCATTTGAACAAAACAAGGGGATACTGCATGGTGTAAAATCAGGAAAGCTGTGTATGAGGATTGTAGCATCTTATCATACTTCTTCAATGTTTATACTGAGCAAATCATCAAAGAGGCTAGATTATATGATACAGCACCAGGATTGGAGGAAGGCAGCTTATTAACCACATGTAATATGCATACCCTCTTGCATGTTGAAATTGAAGAGGATTTCACAAATTTGCTTTGGTGACATTTTTTTTTTTGCTTTTGAAAATTTTTGCTTTTCAAAAATTGCAGCCTTCAGAATAGGTCATAAACCAAATGCAAAGAAAACCAAAATCCTCACAAACAGCCTAGTAGATAATATCATGATAAATGGAGAAAGATTGAAGTTGTCAACGATTTTGTCACGTTTGAACCCACAGTCAATGCTCATGAAAGCAGCAGCATCTAAGAGATTAGACAACCTTTTGCATTTGACAAATCGGCTGCACAAGACTTCTTTAAAATGCTGAACATCAAGGATATTATTTTGAAGACTAAGGTATAACTGGCCCAACCCATTGTATTTTCAATTGCTTCCTATGCATGTGAAAGCTGGACATCGAAAGAAGACCAAAGAAGAATTAATTCATTTAAGTTATGGTGCTAATGAAGGATATTGAATGGCTGCCAAAAGAACAAAAAATCTGTCTTGGAAGAAGTACAGCCAGAATGCTCCTTAGAAGCAAGGATGGCAAAACTTCATCTCACGGACTTTAGACATGTTATCAGGAGTGAGCAATTAACCAAGAGAAATTGCTGAAACCCTGGTGGGGACTGAGCATGATAGTGGGCCAGGAGGAAAGTCAAAGGAAATAGAGGAAAGAGCTGGGAGGAAAAGGGCATTTATAGAGCTCTAGAAAAGACAGGTACATACGCAAATATATTTTATATATGAGGATGGGGAAATAGATCTATGAGCCTATATTTATAGGTCTAGTATTAAGGTAGCAGAAGATCATTGGGCCTCCACTCAAGTACTCCCTC
>NW_022111372.1:76849401-76867714 GCF_000313985.2 Echinops telfairi
AGGGCAATGAATGTACAAATGTGCTTTACACAATTGATGCGAGCATGGATTGTGATAAGAGTTGTATGAGCCCCTAATAAAACGATTTTTTAAAAAGACACCATGCTTGATGAAGTAGAAGGACAGGGAAAAAGAGGAAAACCCTTTGACAAGATGGATTGGTACCATGGCTGTAACAATAAGATCGAACATGACAATTATGAGGACGGCACAGGACTGGGCAGTGTTTCATTCTGCTGCACACGAGGTCACTGAATTAGAGCCAACTTGACAGTGCCTAACAACAATAACAGAACTGATGTCCATAGAGTTTTCAATGGTTGTGATTTTTGGAAGTAGATTGCCAGGCCTTTGTTCCAAGGATTCAAAACTCCAACTTTCCCTTTATTAGTTCAGGGCTAACCATTTGCACTCAGGGACTCAGGTAAAACCTATGAGTCAGGTTTTTGCTTGCTTAGCATTAGCAAAAACTATCTGGCTCCTGTTCTTCTTCCCTGAAGCAAATTCCCTTACCACATCTCCTGCTCCTCCCCAGTACCTTCATCACTTCCCCAAGATCATTTTTCACACTGATGCTGAGAACGAGGGAAAGGCTCATTCAAGCAAGTAATAAATGAACCCCCGACTTTGGAACAGGGGTAATTAGTGCACATTATCACTTGGGCTAATGAGATCAGAGTGGTGCTGTCCGCGCCCAACATGCCTAATCAGGAATTTAAAGTAAGAAGTTCCACTCTCTGTGATTAAGGAGATCTTCGCTGAAACACTGCACTCCTAATTCTTTTGTATCTTCCTTCATCTACCCAGTATCAAATGTTTTATGACACTGAAAATATGCTTAGTCTAAAAGGAGCAGATGCCCAAATCTCCTTGTGCTCATTTAGACAGACAACTTAATTTTTCTTTATCTGGGGTGTTATCAGCCAGGATTACATACAGACACAGATATATACAAGTGATTGTGGCTGGATTGGGTTGAAATTGTTTCCTTATGGACAATATAAACAGAGCTTTTTAGAAATCCCTCTGTCACAGAGAAAAAGAAGGAGTTGAAGATAGGAGGTAAGGCCTCAAGGGATGTGCCTAAATTGAAAATTCCTTATTTTGTTTGCTCAATCATCTAGCAAGGTCAGGGAGTACTTTGCCCCTGTGTCATCTGAAAAAATGCAACCTAACAAGACCTGCATTAACACCAATTTGTGCCTCACCCTCTCCTGAACACAGGATCACATCGAATGTTTAGTGCAGCCCTGTGCACTCTTTGAGGTTATCTAGTTTACGGATGAGGAAATTGACACACAGAGATGCTAGCTAGCCTGCTTATGGCCACACAGTGAAAACATGATTGCATTGGCATTCAAACCTAAGTTTGTCCACACCAGCGCCTCACACTCTGCTTGTTCAGTAGCAAATGCATTTCTAGGCATCCTGACAGCTATCTTTTAGGCTTCATTCTTTTCTCAAGGACCCTTCATTTCCCAAATCAGATGTTGGTATCTCTAGGTGACCTCAAATTTCACCCACCCTGAAGAGTGGCACAGGCTATGTGGAGAACAGCTGCTCCTTAGAGCAGTTCCTGAGGGATGTCTCGCAGTTAGTGGAGAGGAAGCTGGGATGGAGTGTGGGTGCCTGCAGTGAACCAGAGCTGCCTGGTGACAGGCAGTGACCCCACTCTTTGGCGATGCCACAGCCCCTCGGGCTTGGCCCTCCCAGCTCCTAAGCAAATGAATTCCTAGCATATCAGATTCTGAATTGAAGTTGAAACCTGGTGAAGAATGGCTTCCCTCTAGAAGGGGTCAGCAGAGAGTCCTGAAATGAAGGTTCCCTTCTTCTGTTTCAGATACATGACCTGGAAATATGTCTGAGAGAAACAAATAGTCTTGATACCATCCTGAAGTAGATTTGAAACCCAGGTCTCCTAGTAACAAACTCTACGTCCTTGGGTAAATGACCTGTACTTCTCTGAGTCCTGGTTTCTTCAGGTGTAAACTGGGCTTATTAATGCTCATTTTAACAGGTTAAATGAGCCATCCAAGTGATCATCATCAAGAGGGTTAGTTTCTATTCGCTTTCTTGGTAGCAGCATTGTCCTAGGAGCTTGAAATGGTTTTGCTCCTGTAATCCTCCTATGCATCTAGCTGCTAGAATTGCAAACACTTCATAGATAAGAAAGCTGAGATTCAGAAGAGGTAGGCATCTTGTCTAAGATCACATGGCCAGTGAGTGGCACAGCCAACGTTCCGCTCTGGGTAGTCGAATACCCCCAGAGACTGTACTGATAATTACCACTTTCCTGAGCCTACACCGTGAGCACTACCAGAGTGAGAGCAAAGGACAGTCCGGTGATGCAGAGACTGGGTGTCATGAAAATGAGTGAGCTATTGGGTACACTTGGTCTTGGGAGATGAGATGCACTGAAAGTCTCCCACCCACCTACCCCTACTGCATACCCCCAGTCGGCAGCCAGAGTGAAGGATGCCTTTTCTAAAGGCCTTGGCTCTCATCACAGCGTTGCTTGCCTGAGATAAATGCAGGGGCTTTCAGCAGAGAAGCCCGTCAAAGGAGGGTTGGTTTCCGAGGAATTAATTGAAATTCCTTTAACATTCTCCTGGCCTCAGCCAAACAGTGTGTTTATCCCCGGTAGATTATCATTAATCGGGTAAGCAGGAAGACCAAAACAGCCTCTGATAGCTAATTTATTAACTTCTCCAGAATTCAGGAACAGAGTGGGTTGAGGAGGTTGGATTTACTTTGAGGGATTTGAGGCAGAAAAAATTGCCCAGCAGTGGGAAATACTGTGACCCTGATGAATATAGGGAGATGAACGACTTCTCTTGGTCTCAAGAAGGGTTGAGATGGCAGTTTCTGAGACCTGACATTTACATTACATTTTTCTTCTTTTCAGCTCTGGGATTTTTTGCTCATCTCCTTTCATAGATTCTCTCCCTTAAGGAAATCTTCCAAGTGTCTGTTGTCTTCCAGTTGATATGCAGGAGGTTTTCTTACAGCCAGGAGAGAGTGTTCTCCGGTTTTTCGTGTTGTTAGTTGTTTTAAGAGTTGGCTACAACTCATGACAATCTTAGGAAACAGAACAAAAGGTTGCTAGGTTCTGACCACCTTCATGATTGAGTTCGTTTAGGTGGTCATGGTGTATTTGAATGTCTTTGAACCCAGGGGGGTTAATCTTCCAACACTACCACAGACAATAATCTGTTGTGACCTAAAGCATTTTTTGAAGCCGATGACCAGGCCTTCTGCCTATTCTGTCTTAGAGTGAACGTGCCTTTGTATCCTGTCTAGCATGGACAACCCTGCTGGCATTTGAAACACTGGTGGCATAGCTTCCATAAGCATAGCAACACTCAACCCATCATAGTACAACAAACTAACACCCAGACAGTAGTCTCACCATTGTACTGTTCTATGTCTTCTTTTAACCTTCTCAATCATCTGTCAGTATAGGACCATTGTTCAAATCATAATGCCCACCGCTTATCGTTCTTATTGAAAGTGAAACTCCAATTTTACAGCTTTGGAAGAAATCATTATCTATTTAACATCAATCTCAAAGGCCAAGAATAAGGCCGCAAAGAACACAATTTACTGTCGTAGTCTTTAAATTTGTAGAACATAAATGTTCTAAGTACCCCTCCATTTTTCAACATCTGTAACCTCCCTTCTCACATACACAAGAGGCTACTTCTCCCAAATCCCTTCAGTGTCCTTTCTTAAGAGTAAGAGGCAGCACCATCACATCATAAAGCTTATATGGGAGAAAGCTAAGTGAATCATGACCAGTTCAACGAAGAATTCTATCCTCTGCACTTAATGACTTCAGTTTATCTTTTCAGACCCACTTTAAGTTCAATCTTTTTCAGAGAGCCTCCCCTCACAACCTCAGGCATAACTCCAGCCATGGAAGACCATGAAAATCTTAATACATTCCCACTCACCCCTTATTACTTACTTCACTATTCTGTAATAATGATAATAATTCAGCACTTTATTATATTACAATTGAGTGCTAACAACACATTTTTCATAATTTAAGATCCACTATTGGACTTTTGTGCATATTCCTTCTCATTGAATAGATTGTAAGCTGACTCGGGGACAGGGATCCAGACCTTCTTGTTTATTTGTACTCCCTCTTGGCAACTACGGAGGCAATTCCTCTCTGCACTATAGAACTGCTATGAGTCCAAGCTAACTCAATGGCAGCAAGTGTGGTTTGGCTTTTATCACCAACTAAAGCTCACAATGCAAAAATGTAGTTTAGTGAGCACTTAATGGGGCACTTGAAGGTGAGATTATTTGTGCTTGTGACTTGCCAATTTTGCTGTCATTTTTTAGCTTTTATTGGCCTTTACGTGAATCAAGGAAACACAGAGAGAGATCGCTGCCATTGAGCCGACTTTGACTTGCCGCAACCTTCTGTACAGTAAAGCAGAAGATGACCTAGTCCAGCATCACTCACCCACACAATCACCTGCATGTCAGAGTCCACCATTTTGGCTACTTAACCCTGAATCACTTCATCTCATCACTGGCCTCCACCACTGCATTTCTGCTTGGCCAAATATGACTTCCTCCTATAGCAATGAATCCCTCTGGAGCATGTGTGCAAAGCCATTGAGTTGAAGAATGTTCTCTTATGATGCATAAACTTTTTAATGTTTTCTTATATTGGAAGTAACTTTAAAAGAAAATCAGTCTTCTATTCAACAATTCACATACATTTTGTCTCATGTCATTGCAATCCCTAAAATATGCTCAAGGAAGCAGCAGTCAATAGACTAAAAAAAAAAACAGCATGGTGCACTGGGCAAACCTGTTGCATGAGACCTCTTTAAAGTGTTGAAAAGCAGGGAGGTTACTTTGAGGATTGAGGTGTGCCTGACCTAAGCCATGGTATTTAAGCCATGCTTCATATGCATATAAAAGCTAGACCTTGAAGAAGGAAAACCAAAGAATTCATGTATTTCAATTGTTATGCTTGTGTTAGTCTGGGTTGACTAGAGAAACAAACCCAGAGGCACTCAAATATGTGTATAAGAAAAATGTTTATATATAAGAGCAATTGAATATTGAGAAAACATCCCAGCCCAGTCCAGATCAAATCCTTAAGTCCAATATTAGCCCATATGCCCGATACCAATCTATAAAGTCCTCTTCAGACTCACGAAAAACATGCAATGATACCAAATGCAGGATGATCACAGGCCAATGGGTGCAAAGTCTTGTGGATCCAGTGGTGGTAGAGGCATCTTAGCACTAGCAGGAGTCTCCACATGGCTCCTCTAGTTCCCAGGGCACAGGGTCTATCAGTGTAGTGCCATGTGTCTTGTCAGCAGAGTGTCTCTCAGGGAGTAAGCAAAGAGTATGTTTCTTGCCTCCAAGGAGGAAAATATAGGAGTTCCCAGAATCTCAAGAGGCCATGCCCACACAGAGGCCTCATTGGCTATGACCCAATTAACAAACTAGACTAATCCCTTTACTCTTAATCCTCTCAAGTCCTAAATTGACACTAGATTTTGTAACTACCACAGTGCTGGAGAAGAATATTGAAAGTAGCATGGACTACCAGAAAGACAAACAAATCTGTCTTGGGAGAATGACAGAGTGCTCCTTAGAGGCAAGGATGGCAAGATTTCATCTTATGTACTTTGAATATATTATCAGGAGAGACCAGTGCCTGAAGGAAGACATCGTGCTTGGTAAAGTTGAGGGGCAGCTGAAAAGTGGAAGGCCCTCAATCCTAACTTCCTTTAATTGGTTCAAGGGTGAGCACACCATCTGCACAAAGCCAATGAGAGTCTTCTCAAGGGCTTAATATATTGCTATTGAAAAAGAATAATAAGATAAATTCTTTTTTAAATGTGGGAGTCCTAATCTAGGACTATTTAACCCTGAATCTGTTTAAGCTAGTCATCTTCATGACTCTTTCAAAAAAGCTTGTTAAAGACTGAGTAAATTGAACCATAGAAAAGCAGAGCCAAGAAGTAGAGGCAGACAGCCTGTGCAGCATCATTTGAGCCACTGACTGCAGCCATTCCTAAATCCCCCATCGCCTTCCTTGGACAACCCATTTTCTAGAGCCAATTCATTCCTATTTCATTTGTCAGTTTTACTTGGGTTTCTACCCCCCAAAAAAATCCTGGCATACACAAAACATAAGTTCTAGAAGAAACAAAGTATATTCTATGAGGGTGTGTGCCCTATCTCTCTTGGTATTGGTGTATCACTAAATGTCTAGTTTGATAATTACTTGATAAATGAATGAATATATTTCTTAAGAATCCTAAACACCACTACAGAAATTGGTCCAGACGTAAAGAGGGAGGAGTATCAGCAAGCCCCTGCGGTTTTCACATTTCTTCTTTGAAATAAGTGTACTTTCTTCTCCTTATTCCTGTCTGTTGTTGTGATTGGTGTAAGTTGCCATCGAGTCATCTCCAGCTCAAGGTGGCCTGGTGCTCATATACTAATAGAGCCAAAGGTGCCTGTTCCTGTAAGACATTTAAGAATTGGAATGTTGTGTCTGTTGAGACTATGGCATAAATTCCTCTCAGTAAGAGCTTCTATTATTTTCTTTGGCTTTCTGTTTCACCAAACATGATGTCTTTTTCTAGTAATCAGGATTTCCTAATGATATGTTCAATGTAAGGGAGCCAAAGTCTCACCAATTTCCCAGAGCATTCTGGTTGTATTTCTTCTAATGGAGATTTGTTTGTTCTTCTTACAATCCACAGTAAATTCAATATAAATTACAAGCTAGCTTTACAATTTGAATGCATTAATTCTTTTTCTTTTTTCTTTTTCGTTGTCAGCTTTTTTATGCCTGTGAGGAGATTGAAGAGGCCATGACTTGGCCTTCAGTCTACAACATAACATCTTTATTTTTAAAAACTTTAAAAGCGTCTTAAACCAATATGGCCTCTCAGACTCAAGAAGACACTGACCAACTTACACACTGCAATTTTTAACTTCACTCTTTTTCCATTTTTTTTTAACTGTGCATTGGGAGTAGAATGTTACATGGAATTTTTCCTTATGATCTTTTGGGTCCTTTCTTAATCCATCTACATTCTTCATCCCACCAGAAACCCTTACCAAGCTGCAAAGAAGGCCTCCAGTAGGATGTTCATTAGATGTTTTAAAATAATTTTCATTCCACTGTGTAGAATCTCCCAGTGGGGTTAACGTAGCATCATGACAAAATGCTTCCACAAGCAAAAAGAAGCAGCAAAGAATGTGTCTTTTGTCACACTTTCTTCTTTGCAGCAAGTGTGCTACTAACTGATAAACAAAATCAACAGAGAGCCACCGTAACACACATGTTCCCTCTGTCGGTGTTGACAGAGATGTTCATAGACAAAGAGAACGCCAAAGAAAGCCAGGTTCCATACATCGAAGCTGGCAAACTGCAATAATTCTCAGGCTGCCCATTATTTTTTTTCAGCCCCACTGTCTCTATAGAAAGTGCCAAAGAATTAAAAATAGAAAAAAATATTCGGAAGAATAAAAACCAATATGATCTTTCCTCTGTGACTTGGCAAGGAGTTGTGCAGTCAATAGCAAAGAAAGCTGTTCTTGGCGTGGCTGGGCATGATGGGCTGAGTAGCAGACCCAAACGAAGAGCCTGGAGTTAGAGAAGCACGTTGAGTATGCTGAGAATTAGGGCACTCTGGTGATGCGGCAGCCTGTGAGTCACACTATCTGTAGCTTCTCATGGTCACAGGACTTCTTGTTCTTGCTCCATGGTGACCATGATTATACTCAGATAACAAAGGCCACCACAACACACTCCAATATCTGCTCAAAATCAGGCAGAATAAGTGAGCAAACAACTCCACGGTGCTGTCATAAGAATCTTAGCTGATGAACAAATTTGTCCACATCACTCCACTTCTTGTAAACTTCCAGTGGATCCCCATCTCACACAGGAGGGCTGCCAAGTTTCTCAGTATGAAGCACAGGGGCCTGTGTGGTTGGAGACCTGCTTACCTCTACACCCAGACTCAAGTCTTACTCTCTTCAAAACCACAGGACTTCTCCGCATCCTAATGCTCCTTCCTCCAGTGCCTTTCCTCATTATGTTTCTCTGCCTGGAATGGCTTCCCCAGAGCACTCTCCATGGTCAAAATTACACTGATCTTCTCCAGGAATCTGTCCCTACCCCACCACAATTAAGGTTCCCATAGTGCCTGCTAATGTTATCACTGCATTACCGTGGGTCATCACAATTTTCTGTTTGTGTGCATCCGTCCCCACCACTAGATTAAGAGCGCCTTCTGGGCAAAAACTGTGTCTTAGGCAATTCTGAATCACTAGTCCCTAGAAAAGCAATTAACATATAGAAGGTACTAAAAAAGTTGTTGAATAATGGGAGCATTAACTTGCAATTTTTCCCAAAGTGAATTATAATTCCCTCCAGAGCAAACCTACAAGCTCCTATATAGGCTTACACATGAGCATGTGCATGTGCAAACACCATTCTTATTGCAACTTTTAAAAAGAAAGAAGAGGAATTATAAAACAATAAAATAACAGGACAGAAAATATCTTGTCAAAGGTTACCCTTTTTCTCTATGTCTTCGATAACTAGCTCCTAAGTCATGCCCACCTGGCACACTTCCAAACTGACAGAGAGCCTACCATCTTCAGGAGCAATCTTTTCTGCTTGGACTACTCTGAATGTTAGCATACTCCTGCTTATAGTAAGCTGAGATTTACCTGATTACAACTTCTACCAAGTCACGGGTCCTAGCCCAATCCCCTACAGCCACACAGAACGATGCTCATCTTTTCCCTTTATCAGCCCTGCAAATATTTGAAGAAGCCAAGTCCTCTCATCTCCAGGGAACACAACACAAAGTCCTTAAAGTGATACCCGAACATTTGAGTTCTGAGGCCCTCTCAAAGCCTTAGTCCTTCTCTGGATACGCTCCAGAATTATCCCTCGGATCATCTGTTAAAAGCTGGGCAAGTGCTCTTGGTGTACATTCTAACATTAAATGTTAAACTCTACTGGCTATAAAAATCACCTGGGTAATTTAGTTAAAATGCTCAGTGGCAGGCCCAGGAACAAGGATACTAATTCCATGGGTTTGTAGCGGGGCCAAGGACTCTACAGGTTGATAAACTGTGGCTGGACCACAGACCACACTTCAAGAAATACGCATCGAAAAGTTGACCAATTTCTGTTTCTTATTCGGCAGGAGGGGTTAAATCTGTCTTCCTTTTGAATGAAAAGTGAGTTGAGTCCTAATTTCTATTTGGTTACAAAATGCTGTCTAAATACCAAATGCATATTAATAACAATGAATGGAAGTCAGGCCTCCGCTAAGGCTTCACACTGAAGCAAGAGAGGAGCTGGCAGATGGTGCTCTTCCCTCAGAGACTGGGTTGGAAAGGCTGGTCAAGGGAATGAAAGAGCAAATTCCATGTTCTCTGTCCTTCCAAACAGCAGTCCTTTAAGCAGCGTAAAGATAAGTGATCTGTTCCCTGTCTTTTTTGAATGTGTCCTGGGAAGCCGTTTCCATTCCATAAATACTTATATTAGCAAATCAAATAAGCTGGGGAAGCACTTAGGCAAGATGCCAGGGGGAAATCATGCCAGCATTGTTTCACTTTGTTAATGTTATTAGCGAATTATTAATTGCCACTATTGATGAGTTCTACTTAAAGACCATCATTCTATTTAAGCTATTGAGAAAAAGTGATCGCGAGAAAGTCAGCATGGACACTTTCCCAAGGATAGAGACAAGGCTTGAAGGATGCTGAAAGCCTGGTCCCCCAAAGCAGACCTACTGAGTTTGAATCTTGACTTTTCTGCTAACTAATTTATTCCCTTACGCAAGTTACTCAATTGCTCACAGTTACCATTTTCTCATCTGTAAAATGAGACTTCTAATAGTAACAGTATCATAAGATTATTATAAAAATTAAGTGGGACAATAAACAAAGTTCTCAGCCTGATGCCTGGTGCAGTAAAAGCTCACTACTCTCAAGTTGATTCCAGCTCATTATTATCCTAGAGGACACGGAGGAACTAACTGCTCAGGGTAGTTTCCAAAACTGCGAATCTTTGGGAAAGCAGACAACCTCGTGTTTCTCCCAAGGTGGAGCTGGTGGGTTTGTAGCCTAAGTGTAACCTATTGTCTGACCAGGGACCCTTGCCTGGCACAAGGCAAGGTCCTGATGCATGGAATAGCCTTCATTTCTATATTTTGTTCATTTATTATTTCTTCAACCTCCACACAATACTGCAGGAAATCAGTGGCCAAACTGTTACATTTATCTCATAGACGAAGACACTAAGGCAAAGTAAGAACGAGTTTATCACCATGGAAAAAACTTCAGGTCTTTCAGCCACTAGTGCAAGGTTCTACTTCCCATCTGTCGCCCTCTCAGCATGTCCTCTGGTACCAAGAGCAAGAGGACCTTCTCAAGGCAAGCTGGCCCAATGCCGATCTTCAGAGAATAAATAGCTCAAGAAGAAAAGCCCGAGTTCTGGATTCCAGCCTCTTCATTCCTTCATTTGCTCCTTCATTGATTTATCTTGCAAATGCTTGTCTAACCCTTTTCCAATGCCCCCCTAGGATCGGAGCGCTCTGGTGAGTAAACCAAAGATGGTTTCTGGTCCCACTTTATTTAGGGCCATGTTCAAGTGTCACCTCATCAAAGAAGCTCTCTGGACCAATCGCCCCATACAATAGAGCAGTCTCTGCCTCTTACAGCCCAGCCTCTTATTCTGTTTTACGCCTTATCTTGTTTTCCACGTACATACTCTCTCCTCACACATTTGATTGGTGTTTGTTGGTTTGTTTGTTTGTTTGTTTGTTTGTTTTCTGTCCCCATTCCTACTATCATCTAGGCTCAAGAAAGGACAGGACCTTCTCTGTCTTCTTCACTCTGCATCACCAGCTCTAAGAACCATGCCTGCCCTCCAGTATGTGCTCAATAAATACTTATGGGCTGAACAAATAGGGTGGATCACACCCCATCTGGAGAAAAATAAGGGAAGGAAGTAAACACAAAAATAACTGCAAATTGTGAGTTTTTTCAGGCTGTCGTGGAGTTCATTTTGATGCACGGTAACCTCAAATATGTCAGAGTAGAAGTGACCTCCAGATGCTTTTCAGTACTGATATTTCAGCAGTAGGTGGTGTGGCCTTCCTTCTGAGTATCCCTGGGCTCCTCAGGTAGCAGCCAAGCTCTGTCCCCATTGGTACTGCTCAGGGATTCCCATCGTGAAGTACTGGAAGAAAAATCTGCTGGGTGTTGAGAAAGAAAGCCGTGAGCCGGAGAATAGCTAGGTAGTTAGATGTTGATGAAGACCCTCCCGGAGGAGGCCTGGGGATAATGAGTTTCTATGCACAGAGAACTAAAGAACTTGGTCCTTGACCTTTTGAGCAAGTCCTCACCCATGTGAGCTTGGGCCGATCATTGTTCTTTCAAAATCAGGAGCAATTCTGCCTCCCTGGCCTCTCCTAGGACTTAGCAAGTAGAAGATGCTGAAGGCCGGGAGAGCATCCCTGGCCTAGCTGAGACGTGATTCTCAAATAAAACACCTTCATAAAACCCACTGCACGTGCTACTGGAATTCTAGCAGAGAGAGGATTTAAACCTGGGCTTTGCAATATTTTGGATATGCTCTAATTAGTTGTTAGCATACAGTGCAGGTGCAAGGTAATCTCTATTTATGCAAAAGAAATCTACAAGTAGCAACCAATATAAAAACATAGAAAAACAGCAAAGCTTCTTTTACCTTGGGGAGAAAAAAATAACAAACAGGTCCTGATTCTCTCCTGTCCCACTGCCACCCTCGTCCAAATTCGGATGGTACATTGATGTTAGAGCCTCAGGTATATGTGTTAGTAAATAAGGTAGCAGATAGGGAATCTCCCATCCCATAAGCATGGCTAGTGTCCAGTCCTCTCTGAAGGGCTGCCTTTACACACACCATCAGGTGCACTGAACAGGGAATTATGTCCTCCACATCTCCCATTTTGTTGAAAGCCATCACCACATCCTTAACCTGGAAAAGGTGAAGAAGCGAAGGTGGAGAAGCAGCCCACTGAGCACTGGAATTAACCATAAAGAGGCTGCAACACCTTCCATCAGCATCACCATCCCTCCTCCAAACCTCCTCCCACCCCCCACCCCCGGAAATATCACTCCTGTCTCTTAGCCACTACACCTTAGCTCTGACAATACTCACATTCTGCCTATTAAAAACACTTGTTGCTAAATAGGAGCAGAAGGATAGTTTCTCCAACTAGTGCCGGGTGCCCAAGGGGCCTCTGCCCATCACATCAACTAGTCCTCCATCTCATCATCTACCTAATGAGAGATCGTTCTAAAGCATTTCATAAAAACCAAATATGGAGCATTGGGGAGAGATAATTTTACGCAAGGCAATTCACAGTAAGTCATTGGCATTCTACCTGGAAGTCATTTATTAGATTGGCTCCAGAAAAGAAGTGGTGATAAATGGATAGAACCAAGAATGGGAAAATATTGATAAAAAGTCATGAAAGACCTAATCTATTCCCACTACCAGAGGGTCAGCACTTTGGCCTGGAGTACAGGGGTCTCAATAACTGTCCTGATTGCCACAGGAGATGGAGTACCACTGCGTGCATGGAGACAATGGTCTCTGAGAGAGAGGGTGGTGTCAGAAAACATCCTGTCTTCATAGAGCTTTCCCTGCATCCCAAACCTTTACTGGCCTAATTCTTGCCACCTGTAGAACAGACATAACAATACCCACTTCTTTTTCCACCTGTCCGAGAGGCCATTCTGGCTCATAACAACCCTATAGGCCTGAGAAAAACTGCTTCCTAGGGTTCCCGAGGCTGTAAATATTTAACTGCAGGGACAGCCTCATCTTCTTCCGCTGGAGCAGGCAAACTGCTGCCCTTGTGGTTGGCAGCCATGGTTGGGCATATAGCCCAACATGCGACCAAGGCTCCTTTTCCACCTCTTAGTAGTAGGTAAAGATGAAGTGCTATCATATCTATCACACAACTGGCAGAGCTTATTACAGAGCAAGTGGCCTCCTCTTTCCTTTTCACAGAAGTGCTTTGCTTCAAAATAATCATAACAATGGTAATAAGACCCAGGGAGAGTACGCAGGCACCACAAAACCTAGACCCTGAATAATGAAGATTACCTTTATGTATTCTGCCCAAGGATTGCAGGACAACTGCTTTAAAGTCTGTTCTCTGGAGGAGAGAATCCACTTAGAGATGGGAAGATGGGCCTATCCCACACTGAGGCAAGATATTTGAGGGCCTGAAGCATCTCAAGTTTGCCTGAGGTAGACAGATGTTCATTATCAGTGGATTTCTTTTCTAATTTCTAATTAAAATGTATGAACTCTTGTAAGCTTTAGGTGCCCAGAGGAAGGGGCGGGAAGAGAGGAGTGTAGTGAACTACAGAGAATCTTTGTGCCTGTTCAAAATCCAACTCCCAAAAGTCATTGCCTAAAAATGTAAGCAAAGGTGACTGACCTGGCAGAGATGGTTTCTATGGAGACACAGAGATGTCATATCATACAGGCGGGAAGAAAGAAAAAGACAAGAATGGGAACCCTAGCACTACTTCTCCAACCAGGTGGGGAGATCACTGTTTTAGGCTAGCATCACCCAATTTCTTAGGGCCAATTTTTCTGTCTTAGCTATTTCTAAGTAATAGCATGTTAGGGAGCCCAGAAAAATCTTCCATGAAAGGATTATGAGATTATAATAACCACAACCAACCTAAGATGTGTATGCTGTGTCAGCACTATACATTCATTTGTTCCTTATATTATCCTTTTACTTTGAATCTATTATCATGCCCATTTGACAGATGGCAAGCCTGAGGTATCAAGAAGGTCCCTTACTCAGACCACATAGTGAAGTTGGAATTCAAATTCTAGAAACTTAGTAAAGGTTAATATTTAATTGAGCAATTACTAAATGGCAAACACTGTGCTAAAACTTGTATTACATCATTCCACTTAATTCTACCAACGACCCTAGGAGGTTGCTATCATCACATCAATCATTTGGCAGAGAAGTGAGTTGAGGAGTTTAGCTGAAGAAAAACTAGGGGACTTGCTCAAGTTTAAACAGTCAGTAACTAGTGGAGACAGGATCCAAAGTCACCTGGTTCAAGTCCAACTCTTCTCACACCAACACAGACAACTGAGGACACCGAAATAAATGCAGGGTGGTATTGGAGTAGTGTGTGGTCCAGGGCTTAGCAAACCCAATCCACTACCACCTAGTCCATTCCCATTCATAGCAGTAAAACCATTCCAGTGTGTTTCTGAGACTATGAATCTTTATGGGAGTAGAAAGCCTCATCTTTCTCTCCCAGAGTGGCTGGTGGTTTTAAACTGCTGACCTTCCCATTAGTAGCCCAGTACATAATCCACTAGGACAGCAAAGCTTCTCACCCAAGAGGCAGGGCCATTATGAAAAGTAACATTGAGAAAATGGCCTTTTACTTGGGCCTTGAATGATGTCAAGGGTAGCAAGCCTGTTGACAGTCAACATTCCAAGCAGAGGAGACCGTGCAGCAAGTGAATAGGTCAAGTTCATCAACCAAACAGGTAATCATGCAAGGAAGTAGTTCTAAAACATCAGAACATCTCACCAGAATTACCTGCTAGGCCAGTGTAAACTCAGAATGCTGGGTCAGACCCAGAGTCTCTGAATGCAGTAGGACTGAGATGGGACCCAAGAATTTACATTTCTAAAAATGCTCAGAGGAAACTGACTTTGCTGGTCTGGTAACACACTTTAAGGAAAATTGATGAACACTTTTGACCTACTTTCTCTCCAGCCCTTGGTGACCCAGGCCTCATGCAACAGACATCTAGGGTTTCAGATTCTGTCCCTTCAAAGTTAATAATGTCCTTCAGAGACCGCACCACATTAAAGAAGCTAGACTTTACCTTAAACACATCTATAGCAGATTAAAGGAACTAAAATAGCCTTTGAACTTAAGCTTGAGACTTCCTAGTCTGAGGAGTAGATGACTACTCTCTTAAGGTTATGGACTTGAACTTTATGGGATTTTGTTTCAAATCTCATGCTTGGAGGGTGCCTAATGGATGGATGTATGGATTGTAATAAGAGCTATAGGAGCACCCAATAAAATGATTTAAATTAAAATAATAATAATAGTGTGACAACTCAACACTACCATATATTTGCTATTTTAATCCTCTTTTTGCTTTCTTATGATATCTCTTAGTCCAGGAAATGTAATTCTATATTTGTGAATGAAAATTATTGAAAGTTTTGCCCTATCTCCAACCCTCATTTTTTGCATAAAGAATGTCCAATCACTTAAGTTTTTAATCTGTACATGTCCTCAATCCATGTATTTTAGTCTAAAAGCAGATTTCCTATACATGTATACTCTCCTTTTCTCAACAGTATCTTAAATTCTATATCATTGGTTAAATCAATGATATATGCTCCATGGGGATGATTTATAATATCCAACAAGAAAATGATAATGATACCTGTGAAATAAACCAGGAACATATTTAAACTTTAGGCATTTGAATAAATTCTGAACTCACACTTAATCATAGCTCTACTCCAAGAATAATTAGCTCTTTTGTCCTGCCTCTACTCAACGCTTGCCCTCATGAAGAGATCCCTGAATATATGGGTGCTATAGCAAAGTGTGGTGAAGAAATCAGAAGGTGCACAGATATCAGAAAGAATAAGGTCTGGGGTCTTAAAGACTTGTCTTAAAACAAGCATCTATCTAAGTGAGGTGTCAGCTAAGTCTTCCCTGCAGAAGCACACCAACTGTGTTTGTAAATAATAAAATTCAAGAGCTGATGAGGAAATGGTTTAAGAGTTTACGTCCTGAGTACCCTGTTTGCAGGCTGTGGATGACAATGAAATCCCAAATCTATTTGCAGCGTCTCCACTTGGATTATGCCTCCAATGTCTCCATGCTGACCTTGACCAGGGATGTGAATCGCCTTTCAGTCTGACAGATTGAACTGGAAGGTGAATTCACACAGAGGTAGTTAGGTTAACATTGAAAGAAAGCCTTATCATTTGTTCTCCCTTTTTTTTGGTTGTTGAGTAATTTAATTTTTTATTTTTTAATTATTTTTTAAATCATTTTATTGGGAGCTCTTACAGATATCATAACATTCCATAGTTCAATCTCATCAAGTAGTGTTGTACAATTGCTACCACAATCAATTTCAAAACAATTTCTTTCTTCTTGAACTCCTTGACATCTGATTCCCTCTATTCGCCACTACACCCTCCAGGAACCATTATTCCTTTGTTTATATAATATTTTTTGTTTTGGTTTGTTTTTGCCATATCTTACACAATCCAATATATCCATTCACATACAAGTCTATTGTTCGATCCCATCAAGTGGGGTTGAGAGGAAGGAGTAAGAAACCACAGGGGTAGGGAGACAGCAAACAGTGTGAGATATGAAATTAATAATAATGTATCATTTATCAAGAGGTCACAAGGGTGGGAGTGGGGAGGGAGGGGAAAAGTATGAGCTGATTCCAAGGGCTCAAATAGAACGTAAATGTTTAGAAAACAATGATGACAACAAATGTACAAATAAGCTCCATACAATTGATGTAAGAACCCCTAATAAAGTGATCTTAAATTTTTTTAAATTAATTCTAGTTTTTTATCATTTTCTACTTTCTTTTAAATTGAGGGTTTTTTTAATTTGGTTTTGTTTTGTTTTACTTTGTTTTTGCTGTTGGGTTTTTCTTAGTTTGGAGTGTTTTGTTTTGTTTGGGTGGGTGTATGTTTTTCTGTATATGAAATCCAGGATAGGTACATCTTTAGAGACCGCAACTAGACTAATAGTTTCTTAGTGTTATGGCATGGAAGTTCAGAGAAAATGGGGATCTAATAATAATTTATACAAGAAGAAAGAAAACATTCTAAAGTTGATTGTGGTGATGATTGCACAACTCTTTTCAATATGATTAAGCCATTGAATTATATATGTGAATTATAAGTAAATAAAATTTTGTGAAGCAAAAGAGCAATTCACCCTGGAAAGGTGGAGAATGATCATGTGCAGGTGGGATAGGAGAGTGAATGCACAGGGGAAGAAGAAAAGGAAGAACTATTTGGAGAGCAATTGCTCTGACCACCATATAAGACCCTATTAGGCCAAATGGCATGAAGCAGTGAACCAAAAGAGAGGCTGCAATTCCAACTATGTGGACACGTGCCCCCACCCGCACCCCCCAAAAGAATGTACTTCAGAGGATAGCACTGAAGCTACAGCTCAGGGAGAGGGCCATGTGTGATCAGAGCACACAGTAGCAAACGAAGGGAGAAGGAGAGAAAGTGGAACACATCCTGACCCTCCAAGCCCTGAGGATGATATTCCTGTTCAGAGCAGCCAATGCACAGAGAGGACCATGAAGCCAGCCCCACCACGAGACACAAAGTCATGCACTGACCCATAACACTATGAGAGACAACATTGGAGACATAGTATGGGAATTGTGCCTGATCTGATACCACCAAACCGAGCCAAAACCTAAGGGCGTGCAGCAGGGCAGCAAGGGAAGGAAGCAGAGCAATGAAGTCCCTGGGGAATAACAGAGAGAGAGGGAGGTGGGGGAAGGAAAAGGGATGTCAACAAACCCAGGGACAAGGGAACAACAAGTGATCTAAAATTGATGGCAAGGAGGGCGTAGTATGCCCGTTGGAGTTTGATCAAGGGCAATGTAGCCAAGAGGAATTACTGAAAGCCGAATGGAGGAACATGATAGTGGGACAAGAGGAAAGTGAAAGGAAATAGAGGAGACAACTACGAGGAAAAGGACATTTGTAAAGGTCTAAATACAGACATGTACATATGTAAATATATTTTATATAAAGATAAGGGAATAAATCTATGTACATATATTTATATGTTAAGTATTTAGGTAGCAGACAGACATTGGGCCTCTACTCAAGTACTCCCCCAATGCAAGAACACTTTGTTCTAACAACCCAGCACTCTGTGATGCTCATCTTCCCAACACAATTGCTGAACACAAAGCGGGTGCATAAGCAAATGTGGTGAAGAAAGCTGATGGTGCCAGGCTATCAAAAGATATAGCATCTGGAGTCTTAAACTCTCGTAGATAAACAAGCATCCATTTAGCTGAGAAGCAACAAAGTCCACATAGTAGAAACACACCAGCCTGTGTGATCATCAGGCATCAACGGGATCGGGTATCACCCATGAAGGTCATAGAATAAATAATCATATCAATGTGAATGAGGGGTAGCACGGAGTGAAG
>NW_022111372.1:76867814-76883676 GCF_000313985.2 Echinops telfairi
CTGAACACAAAGCGGGTGCATAAGCAAATGTGGTGAAGAAAGCTGATGGTGCCAAGCTATCAAAAGATATAGCATCTGGAGTCTTAAACTCTCATAGATAAACAAGCATCCATTTAGCTGAGAAGCAACAAAGTCCACATAGTAGAAACACACCAGCCTGTGTGATCATCAGGCAGCAACGGGATCGGGTATCACCCATGAAAGTCATAGAATAAATAATCATATCAATGTGAATGAGGGGTAGCATGGAGTGGAGACCCAAAGCCCATCTTTAGACAATTGGACATCCTTTTACAGAAGGGTCACAAGGAAGAGACGAGTCAGTCAGGGTTCAGTGTAGCACCAATGAAACACAACTTTCCTTCAGTTCTTTAATGCTTCCTCCCCCCAACTAGCATGACTTCAATTCTACCTTAAAAATCCAGTGAGATGAGAGCAATGTACACTGGTACAGATAAGAGCTTGCAACACAGGGAATCCAGGACAGATAAAGTCTCCAGTAATGAGAGTAGCAATACCAGAAGGGGAAGGGAAAGGTGGGGGGAGAAAGGAAGAACCAATAACAATGAGCTACATATAACCCCCTCCCAGGGGGATGGACAACAGAAAACTGGGTGAAGTGAGACAATAGTCAGTGTAAGACAAAAGTTATCAAGGGTTCATAAGGAAAGGAAGGTAGGGGAGGAGTGAAACAAGCTGATACCAAGGGCTCAAGTAGAAAGAAAATGTTTTGAAAATGATGACAATAAATGTACAAATGTGCTTGACACAATGGATGTACAGATTGTGGTAAGAGCTGTAAGAGAGGCTGATAAAATGCTTTTTTTTTAAATACCCTGTTAGGGATTAAATGTGTCCCTCAAACCATGTGTCAACTTGTCTGGGCCATAATTCTCATTATTGTGATCTTCTGTGGAATATTGAAAAGCCACTGGAGTAAGTGATGTATTTGAGTTCACACAGCCAATGATTTGTAGAATTGAGGTTTAAATCTACATGGTCTGTTTCTTGAGCTTACCACAGCACTCTTGAGCTCTAAAGCAGTGCTGTCCAATAAAATTACAATGTGGGCCACATATGTCATTTACATTCCTTTGTATCATGTTTTTTTTAAAGCCACATTTGAAAATTATAAAAGTTCATTCGAATAATATATCATATTGAGCCCAAAGTATACAATGCATTAACACTTAAACATGTAAAATTTTATCTTATAATTTAATAACTATTGAGATTTTTTCCTCTTACTTTTCTGGTACTAAGTCTTGGAAATCCGGGGTGTATTTTGTAGTTCCAGCAAATCTCAGTTCAGACTAGCCCTCATTTGAGGGCTCCATGAAGAACGTTTGGCTTGTCACAATCATGTTGGTCAATGACTCATTGAATTGTGTATTGTGTCTACCATTGCATATTCCTTTGAACCCTCAGCCATCATCCTCAGAATTTGCTACAAAAGAAAACTCCCGGTGGGAAGGCAGTTTTAGTATGTCCTGTGCCATCCATCCCGTTTACCTGCCAGTGGCCTCCTTCTTGAAGTTTCCAGAGCATTTCAGCTCAGCTCTAGCCCTGCTACTTGTCCCTGCTCACCAAGTCTACTTTCGGTTTCATGTCCTTATCCAATCCTTAGAGAAGAGATCAGGGGGAAAGGGACCACTCAGCCAAGGCATGCTGAAGCTGAGTGAGAACAAAGACCCATTTGCTGCAGTGTTCTGAACATGCCTTTTGCAAAGCTGCAGCTCAACGGCAGCTGAACACAGGCTTTGAAAAATGTACTCTCTCACCTGGCTTTGCAGACAGACATTTGATCCTTTACACTCAGTCCTGACAGAATCCGCTGACCCCATCTCCATCTCTCTGCCAAATAAGCAGAATGTGAAACTGCAGAGGGACTGGTTTCCGGAGAGTCATTAAAAGAGGCAAAAGGTAGCAAGTGACTTCCAAGATGGCCATTAGCTAGCCTGACAAGTATCATGCCTTATAAAATGCTGTAACAGATTTGGTGAGCCCTTCCACCAGGCACGTGAGGCCCCGGGTAACCATTGCTTAAGTAATCCTCACCGTGACAGAGCAGTTTCTGCATAGACACAAAGGAAAACGGCTTGGACTTACTGCCAGCCGACAGGAACGAGAGTCAGAGACAGACCCCTCTGCTGGCCCCTGATACCTGTCCACTGAGGAGTGTCCTTTGCAGTTCGTCCATTTGATCTTTAGACTGGGAACTCCTGACTGGGAGAAAGTACTGAGTAGTTGGCTTGTGGGGTGTGAAGGGCGGGAGTGAGACTGACTGTGAGATCATCCGATGCTCTTGCTTGAGTCACTGTTTTCTCGGACTGAGAAATGAAACTGCAAGTCCATAGCGTATGTGCTCACAGCAATGGACGGGTCTTTGGCCCTTCACTAGCTTCTCATTCGTTGAACAACCACTAATTGCCAATACCCAGGCTGGATGCTGGGCACCCAGAGATAGATGCTCTGCCCTCCTTATAACAGGGAGCTCACCCACCAGCCAACAAATAGACTACATAAAACTCGATATTGTAAGGTCCTTCAACCTCAAAATTCACTGACATAAAGTGAATTCTGACTCATAGTGACCCTCTAAGACACAGAACTGTCCTGAGACTATCATTTACGGGAGTAGAAAGCCCAGCCTTTGTTCCAAGGATCTACTGGTGTTTCAAGCTACCAACCATGCAGATCTCAGCCCAAATCGTAACCACTACATCATCAGAAGTGCATGGTTGGTAGTTGAGCTCGTATAGTTTAAAATAAAATGTTAAGATTTTAGATTGCTTATTTTAAAATAAAATCGTTTAAGTGGTAGATTGTCTGCTGCATGAATTTTGAAGGTAGTTTCCCTCAGGTTGGCTCCAATGACCCCACGTACACAGAAGGAAACAGTACACCAGGTCCTGAGCCATCTTCCCAATCATTGTGCTGCTCAAGTTAATTGGTGGGACCTCTCGGTACGTTGCACATCCCCCAAACTAGGGAGCTCACCTGCTAGTGCTACCTGGTATCGTTTTCTTATGTGAACCAGCAAGTTTCCATTTTCTAATGTTCAGAAGTACAGTGTTTTCTTATAGTCTTCCCTGATCTGAAAGCTTTCCTGAAATCCATCCATCCTGAGAGACCTGTTGTTATAAAAACACTGATGGCATAGCACCCAGAATCACAGTAACACACATGTCACGAGAGCAGAGCAAACCAACCGATGGTGGAGGTGAATCTTAGCACAATAAAAAATAATCATCAATACTTCTCTTGGGGAAAAGCACGTGTGTATAGGTTTGTATACCTCACAACCAAACAATCGACAAGAATATATATTATTATGTTCAACCTCCTGTACAGGGGACACAGTACAAACGCCAGGGTCTGGGATCAGCACTGTGTCCTGCTGTCTGCTAGTCCAGCTCCTTTTCCTCACATAATACTTAATGCCCCCCGGTGAGCATGGAGGAGGAGAGGTTTGCACCTCCCTTGAAGAGAAGGCTGGCTGCCTCCCAAAACTGCCAATAGAAGGTGAGTGTCCATCCTAGTGCATTTATTTTGGGGTCTGTCAGGGGAAACCACACTTTGCTAAAAGGGCATTAGCGGGCCACTTTACTTCCCTTCTTTTCTGAGAATTCTTAATGGTTCTAACATGCATATGTCATTTTTCAGCAAAATCTAATATTTATGTCATTTCCAGGGAAAGAACATTGGAGGCCTTTGTAATGTATCACTGCTCATTTTGCTCCACAGCACAGGCTGGACAAATTTCTCAACTCTTTGTCACTACATCTCCCATTGCCACCACCACCCCACCCACCCCCAACCCCACCCCACCCCCCACCCCACCCCCGAGTGCAGGGTCGGTGTCATGGACAGAAGCAGGGAAGGGAACAAGATGCCAGGACGAAAATGCAACCAACATGCAACTTACAAGTGACAAAGCTTTTGTAATAAAAATAAAGAAAAAGCTTTGATTTAGATATAAAGTTTTAATGTCATGTGACAGCTGAAATAATTATATGAATAATTAAAGTTTAGGGGCAAAACTGGAGGAAAAGATCAAATTGATTATAAGAAGACAAGCTGGGGGAGGACTGTGCATGTGCACATGTGTCTGTGTCATGGGGAGAGGCAGGGGTGCTTGCTTACAAAGGAGGTGCTATCATGTGAAATACTTCATACTTCTATTAGCTCGTGTGGCAGGTAGGTAGTAGTGAGCTTTTTTGACAGATTCTTAAAAAAAAAAAAAGCAAAATAACAGGCTCAGAGGTTTTCATGAGCTACCCTAAGTTCCAACATTTCAGTTAGTGAGGAAGACTAGTCTGATCAAAAAGTCACACATTATCAACCACCAATAGGATGCACTCATAATAATAAATTATTTTGATAATAGCTATTTTAGAATCACATTAAGTGGAAGACATAGTGCTCTATAGCCTTTTATAGTTTCCAAAGAGGTTTTACATTCAAAATACCTGGTAACACACATTAAGAGCACTGCTGAAACAAGAAAGATGAGAAAAGACAGTGGATTATTTCTAAATATGAGGAGTTAGTTGAAGGATAAGTTATACTTTAATAATTAATATGAAAGTGGGGGCACTCTGAATTTGGAAAACAACAAGGCAAAGGAATGAGGGTAAGATAAGTAATTGAATGGGGTGGGGTTTCAATTCTGATCTCTTAATTGTGAATCTGAAATGTAATCACTAATCTCAGATGCTTATTTGGGGTCAGCAGTCAGTCAATAACAAGGAGGAGGAGGAGGAGGGGCAGGAGAAAGCAAAGGAGAAGCACATCAGCCTCCATTCACTGGACAACGTATATACAAGTCCAAATCTGTGCTAAGCATGTCCAATGAGTATGTTTTCTTTAAGCCCTCTGCTCACCACCCACGGTTCTTTCATGGTAATCACAAGTAAACATGGTCAGGCCACATGTTTCTCTCAAAGCTGAATCCAGCCCCAGCTTCTGGGACAAAACATGGGACATAGGCCTAAGGCAATTAGTGTATCAATATGCAAATCAATATTAGCCTCTGTATTGGTTCAGAGATGGACGTTCTGTCCAATCTAAGGGGAAGGATTTTTGGTTTTGGTTTTTCCCCTGAAAATAGATAAGAGTTGGAGCTGCTGCCGACATCCTGTCAAAGAGAGAGGGACGCAGGCCTGATAGCATTGTTTAAGCCTTGAACACAGTCCTGCCCTGCGAATTTGCTGTTTTGCAATAATTTGTCCTTTTGCTTACATTGGTTTGGGCCTGGTTTTCGGTCACTTTTGACAGAAAAAAAATGCTAAGCAATCTTATTTCAAAAGACCTCATTCAGTCCTCACAACAAAACCATCTGGTGGGTATGATTTAAAGGTTTTGTTTTCTCTCTCTACCAGATTTTAAGATGAGGAATTGCGGCAGAGAGAGGTTAGACCCCTGCCTTACCCATGTGGTAGAGGCAGGACTTGAACCTACACGGTGTAGCCTAAGGTCAGTACATCTGAGTGCTATACCAGCTGGCTGGAGTCCAGCTCTGCTCTTATGAAACAGGACTCTCCTGAGCCCAAAATAAGTCTCTTCATTCAAAATAGTTCCGAGAGCTTAAAATACCTGAAAGAGTGTAAATTTTCACCAGTTCCTTTAGGTTTTCAGTGATCTCCTTTTGGCTTCGGTTGTCTCCCTGAAAAGAATCATTTAAGCAATAAAAATGTCTCTCCCCAAGTCATCCTTCAACTGCTGATACTTCACTGTCCCCAAAATTACAGATAAAAATAACAATGCACTGAAGCAAAGACTACGCGGCTGCTAAGCCAGATAGGAGGGAAGGAAAGAGGAGATCCTGGCTGCGTGTTTTGTGAGTTGGCATACAAGGGGTTTTGATCAACACTTTACAGTAATTTTAGAAGTCTGTCTCTTAATTAAAGTGCACTTTTGTCCATCACACAGACTCTTGGATGGGTGACATGGTGAGCCACAGCTGCTACTTCCTCAATGCTTTGGGAACTAAAAACATAAAATAAAATAAATATTGGCAAGAAGGACAGTTTGACGTGCACGCTTCAACTGGGCAATGTTCTCTCTTTGTTCTGTTTCCTAGCAAGGTGCCAGGGGCTCAGGAACTCCTTAATGAAAGGATATGAAGTGGCAATCTCGAAAGGGAGTGGGGGCATGACGACTATGCCAGGCTACAACCTTGTCCTCAAAGGACTGAAAAACCGACTAGTATTTCCAAGGAGCGTCAAAGGCACCCTAAGGCCTAATCAGGTTAATGGCGGGAAGGGCTTTGGAGTTGGGAGACAGGAAAGTAAGAGCTCTAATTTGGTTAGACTGACACCAACTAACTTGGAATCTCAGGTGGCCAATTATAAAATGACCCGGTAAGACTCCATGACTTTGTTGGATTTAGGGAAGAAGTAGACAGCAAATATCACACAGGGAATAAAAACACAGACCATGGAATCTGAAAGGGTTGTGTATATGCCCTAACTCTGTGATGTGGGGTCAGCTATATGATCTTACGCAAGTCAATCAACCTCACAAACTTCACTTCTTCATCTGCAAAATGCAGGAAATGCGACCGACTTCTTGGGGCTGATGCAAAGGTTAAATGAGTTATAAAACTGAGCATGGTACCTTGCCTAGCATTTGAAAAACAATAATTAAAAAAAGAATGGCCATCACTAATTTCTCTATCATTTAATGAAGTTTAAAATTCCAGCTTAACTGCAAGAACAAGAGTGCTCTTTCCATCAAAAGCTCTATTTCCATCCAAATGCTTCCAGGCAAATGTTGGCAATCGGAAGATCTGACAGGACTGAGAGAGTGAAATGTCTGAACATGGCTCTTCTACTCAGGTCTCTGGAACTTTCACTGAATGATTGAGCGAACTATGCCAACAGGGCATGTGGCGGCAACCCTGGGCTCAGGCGTAGGAAAAATTGTAAGGATGGTGCAGAACCAGGCAATGGTGGGCACACAGTCATTGTGCATTGGAGCACAGTCAATGGCACCTAACAACAACAACATGAATAGAGGGGATTGGCTAGTTTTTGTTACCACCCCATGGCTATCAGGAGGAGATGTCTTTGAAGCTGCAGTAGAGAACACCCAGGACCATCAGAAGAGCACGTATCAGATCTCTCCCTCAAGGTTCAGAGACCAAGACCATAGGCATCAGGGAGTATGCTATGGAAACTATGGGACAGAGCAAGAGGAGCAGTGCCAAGATTATGGGGCTTTGAGACAGTCAGGCTTTCTGGTCCATGAAAGCAGCGGCCAAGGGACCATGTAGCTGAGTAGTTGAGGACCAGAGAGAGACTTGTTCACTGGCTGAGAAGAGGTTTTGCTATGGACTAATGACTATATCCTTAACGTTTACTAACTCTAACTTGTGGTAACCTACTGACGTCCCTAGTAAACCCTTATAATTGTGAGTGTTCTGTGTGAGTTCTATGTGGCCACTGCAATGAATTAACAAATCGGGCATAGAAGTAGAGTGGCCTGGGGAAATGGTTGGTATCAGAATAGGTAAAGAAGAATGGTGTGGAGAGAGGTTTGTCTGACTCCTGCCTCTTGGCAAAAAGGAAGCCAGAAGAGGTCAGATATGGTTCCCATGCCATTAACCACAGGCACTGAGCTATAATGCTTTGTTTTCCCTGGGGACCAAAGCATTGGGGTGTGAGGGTACCCAAATCATCCTCCGACATAGTTGACCATATAAAGACTTGGCCTCTATTGGACAACAGCAAAACTTCGGGTGCCGATAGATGGGCAGGTTTATAGCCTGGAACTCCAGCCAGGCTACTGAGTGCCAAGGCTCTCTAGGATAACCCTCTGCCACTGCTGTAAGCCAACCTAATGAGTTACTCATGCTGTAGTCCCTTATTAAGTTGTGGCCATTCTCCCTCAAGGACCATCCACTATCCTTTGGATTTTGGTCAAATGATTAAGAGCAAACAGGTTTTGTCTTCCATAGGTGGGCAACCTAAGAGAATTTCCAGTAAAACTCAGTACTTCACATCAGCTTGGCCAGAAATCTTTGCTTTTGATCAGAGTATGAAATTTCCAGGATGGGCAACCATCAGAGAACTCAAGCAAGTTAGTTGTAGATGCACCTTGGTTTTCCCTTGGGCTGTGAACCCCAGGGTGGCATACGTTCCAAGGGATACTGCCCTGGTCGCAGTCATCTGAATCTTTCTCTCAAATCCCTAAAACACAGCAGCAATGAGTGTCCACACCATGCAATTTAATGCGCAATTATCCACCATCTGGTGGTAGACTCTGTCTCATGAGTTTCAAGCTAGAGTGAAAAGAACACTAGACTGGGAATCGGGACACCTCGGTTCCATTCAGACTCTGCTCCGTCAATGATGCTTATATTGTCATGGGCATGGAAGGCAGCCACGGAGGGGTGCTGTGCAACAAGCCTGTGGGAAATGGCTTACGACTCAGCTTCTCGGAGTGAAGGAGGCAGACATCCTCACGCCTTCAGGATCTGCCTTAACTTGTAAGCTGGCATCTCACGTTCCCTGGGTAGTCTTCCACTGCTGACAGAGCACAGTGGGGATTTTAGGGCCTGACCTCTTCTATGTGACTTGGAACTTCTTCACGGGACATTGTTGCTCTGGAGTGCTCCAGACAGGCATTGCGGTCTGAAGAGGTCCTCCCCAATCCTTTGGGCCACTTCTGTTTTCATAAGTGTCAAATGGGCAATACTCCCTGAAGGCTTTCCCTCCTCAATTGGCTCCTCCCTCTTCCTTCACAGACCGGTCACTTGTACTTCTAACTCAGGCTCAACATCTGTCTCCTGGAAGACTGTCCTGACATAATTGAAACGCTTTTACATCTCCATTTACTTTTCCCTGTAAAAGGGCACAATAGATAATGACGGAGAAAGAGGAAGAAGAAGAAGGAGAAGAAGGAAAGAAGAGGAAGCAGGAAGAAATGGGCGAAGCAAGAGAGAATAATTTCATAGGATAATATTTTAAGATGTTCACGGAGACCACTCCCTTCCTTCACTTTCTTCACACACTCTGAACACCTACCTGCCATCGCCACCACCATTAGCTCTGAGGTGTTCTCGGCATCTGGGAATGACTGATAGAGCAGAAAAGATAAAAATTATTTCTGAGTTCCTAAAGCACATCTTTTGAGAACCAGTCTTTTGATGTTCAAACATCTATGCACTAAGTACAAAGCAAGTGTTTTGAGGATGATGAGGGAAACAAATGTACAAGAGTGTTTGACACAATGGATGGATGTGTGGATTGGGATAAGAGTTGCCCCCAATAAAATGATTTAATTATTTTTTTTAAAAAAGAATGTATAAACAAATACATAAGAAGAAAAATTTGAAATTTTAATTACACAATATAGGTTAGGTGACATTCTAATGAGAATCCAAACCCTAAACTCAGGAAATGTATCACTGTCATAAATATGCTACGGTTCTTATTCTCATCATGTTGTGATCACTGTCATTTTAATTACAAAAATACTTCCTTTCTTTTTTTATCTAGCTAAACATTCAGGGAACAAAAGGTATATGTAGCGTTCAGTACTGTGATTCAAAGCTAAAATCCATGATGCCAGTGGGTCGACATCAATGATTTTTAAATTTCCTTTATGAACACAGGGAAATTATAATTATTGCAATGATTTTATTTTATCTTGGGAATATCGTAAAATAAATGCCTTTTTTCTTCAAAAAAGAAATTAATTTGGAAGAAAAATTGTTATATATAGTGGTTCTCTAAAGAAGCAATAATTTGGGTGAGAAACACAGTAAAGTGAGTGGGTGCTGATGGAGAGGCAGATGGAGCTTGGCCATGAAGGAAGCGAGACTGGAGAAACCATCTGAGGATAATGGAGTCATCCTTACATATATTCAAGAGGATCTATCACCAAGTTTTCCATCTAGAAAACACTGACCCCTCCCAAGTCATGGAGTCCTGGGGTATGAAATCAATAGCACTGACTTCCTAGTCTCCATCGGAGTGAACTTTTACATGGTCAATACTGCAGGACATTTTCAGTCATCCTTGCCATGGGAATATGGCACACTAACCGCATCCGCCAAGAATTGTCACAGTTCAGGGTCCTAAGAGTTTGCTCAATCCCTGACCAATATACCTAAGAAGGACAATGTCTTTCTCAATAACGTCAGATCCTCATCATCATCCCTGCACCTTCCTCAAGAAAGGATGAGCCGTAGATGTGTACAGGAATAGTGCTGGGTAGTCATAATGAGAGGAAAGGGACCCTTGTTCAAATGTAAGGTTATAAAGGAAAACTACAAATGAAGCCAAACTCAGAAAACCAAACTCATTGTCAGCAAGTCCATTCTGGACAGGCTAGGACTGCCCCTGTGGGTTTCCGAGACAAACTATTGCAGGGAGGAGAAAGCCTCGTCTTTCTCTTGTGGAGCAGCTGGTGGTTTCCAACCACTAACCTTAGAGTTTGCAACTCAACAATAGTTGAAAAATAAGGACTTACTGATAGAAACAACACCAGGATTCACCTGACAAAATTTTGCAAGACAGATGATTATTCATTGCAAATGCCTTTCTCAGAAGCATAAACAGTGATTATGCTTGTGGCTCTCTCCAAATGAAATACACAGAAATCAAAACAACAAAATCTGTGGAAAGAGACAATAAAAAAACCTCCTACCAGGGTTCAAAGAAACCATGGAGAACCTCGATTTCATCGGTTATCACAAAGTCTGAGATCGATTAGAAATCAGACTCTCAATTTTGAAGTTCAAGTTCAACATACAAATTCAAGTTGAAGCTTAAGAAAATTAAAACAAGCCTTTAAGAATCAAAATACAAGCTTAAATATAACCCACCTAAATTTAAAGACATCTCAAGAATAAATTTGATTCACTGAAAATTACTAAATGCTAATGACCGCACAGCAGACGAGCTGTGGGATGGCCTCAAGGAAATCTGTAGGAAGAAAGCAAATGGTCATTAGAAGACAACAAAAAAGGGAAAGGCCCAAAGCATGTCAGATGCAATTCTGAGACTTGCTAGTGAATACAAAGCAAGAAGAAAAATTATAAAATAAATTAGATGAACAGAACATTTAAAGGATATCGTGAAAAGGTAAAATAAAGCTTCATATAATGCAATATGCAAAGCAGAAAACCCCAAAAGTAAGAGCCTGCTTGATACTTCTCAAACTGGAAGAATGCATGGAAAGTGTCGGGCACTTACATGGTAATATGACGCTCTGCAGGTGTGATGGGTTATGTGGTTGGCTGGTAACCACAAGGTCTACAGTTCAAAACTACCAGTTGCTCTGAGAGAGAGTGATGAGGCTCTCTGGTCCTGTCAAGATTTATAACCTTGGAAACCCAAATATCAACACAAATGTCTGTCCTGTAGGGTCACTATGAGTGGGACTAACTCAATGGCAGTGAGTTTGGTTTGGTTTTTAGATGGGCAATATATTGAACAACACAAAAAATCAGAAGAAAATGGAAGGAATACAAAGTGTCACTGTACTTAAAAGAACTGATCAACATTTCGGGAGGTAACATGGTATCAATAACTGATGGTGTTTGAAGGAAGAAACCCACGCCGTACTGAATGTATTGGTGAAATGCAAGGCTCTGGGAATTGGTAGACATAAACTGAAATGTTTCAACAATGGATGCAATCCTGGAAGCACTCTCTTATCAATTACAAAATATGTGAAAGACACCTAGCTGGCCAACCAATTGAAAGAAATCCATATTTCAACCCATTCCAAAGGAATATGACTCAACACAATGCGGGAATTTTTTAACAGTATCACTAATATCATATGCAAATACATTTTTGCTGAAGATACTTAAAAACCTGTTACAGCAATATTTTGAAAGAGAACTTTTCAATTCACATTCTACCAATTCCCAGAGCCTTAGTTTTCACCAGTGTCTTCGTACAACTTTACTTCTCCCTTCAAATACCATATGTTCTAGATGGTACCTCCTGAAATGTTAATTAGTCCTTTTCCACAGCCTCGGAACATTTAGCACAGTAACACTGCATAGGACAGTAACACAAGGAAATTTAAGGTGGATTCAGAAGAGTATGTGTAATTAGGAAAACCATTGCTGGAATCAGTGGATCTTGGCTGGGAACATAATATCAAGAACTGATGGTATTTTAAGGAAGAGCTCAAAGCTGCACTAAAGGGATAATTATCTTGGCTAAAAGTCAAATATACCAAAAAAAAATGTTTACTTGTGTTTTATTACCTGTGCAAAGGTCCTTGAATGTGTAAATCACAAAAAAATCCTGGCTAACATTGAATATTGGAAATTTCAGGACACTTCATTATATTTATGTGGAACCTGTAAGTAGACAAAGAGGCAGTCCTTTGCTTTTGTTAATTTTTAATAAATCATTATTTGTTGATTAACAAAACAATCATCTGTTGTTTTGTTTTTAATAAATCATTTCATTGGGGGATCTTACAGCTCTTATACCAATCCATACATCCATGGTGTCAACCACATTTGTACATATGTTACCATCATCATTTTCAAAACATTTTCTTTTTACTTGAATCCTTGATATCAGCTCCTCTATCTTCCGCTCCCTCCCACACCCTCATGAACCCTTGGTAATTTATAAATTATTTTTATTTTCATTTTTCATACCTTTACTCACTTTCTATTGTTCATCACCCCCAGGGGGCAGGGTTGTATGGCGACCGTTGCAATGGTTCCCCCTTTCTTTCCCTACTCCCCCCACCTTGCCCTTCCCCTCCTGATACTGCTACTCTTAATATTGGTTCTAAGGGTCTTATCTGTCCTGGATTCTGTGTTTCAATATCTCTTATCTGTAGCAATGTACATGCTCCCGTCTAGTCAGGTTTGTAAGATAGAACGGGGGACATGGTAGTGGCGGGGGCATGGGGAGGAACGTTAAAGAACAAGAGGATGCTGTGTGTTTCATTGGTGCTATACTGCACCCTGGCAAGCCCATCCCTTCATTGTGGCTCTTCTGTGAGGGGATGGCCAATTGTCTACAGATGGGCTTTGGGTCTCCATTCCCACCCCCCCTCGTTCACATAAAAAAAGAGGCAGTCGTTTGAATAGAACCAAGGGACACTGCATGGTTTAAAATTAGGAAAGGTATTTCACCATACTTATTCAATCATTGTACTGGGCAAATAAGAGCCAGGCAAATAAGTCCATCCAAGAGGTGAACTATCTGAAGAAGAACATGCCATTAGGATTGGTGGAAGGCTCATTAACAACCTACAATATGCAGATTGTTCAATCTTGCTTGCTGAAAGCAAAGCAAACCTGAAGCATTAACTGATGAAGACCAAACACTACAGCCTTCGGTATGGATTATACCTCAACATAAAGAAAGCAAAAATCCTCTCAACCTTACTAATAGTCAACATCAGGATAAATGAAGAAATGACTGAAGTTGTCAAGGATTTAATTTTACTTGGATCCACAGTTAATACCTGTGGAAGCGGCCATCAAGAGAGCAAGTAAATAACAAGTTGCTTCAGGTAAGTTTGCTGCACAGGCTTCTTTAAGGTGATAAGGAAAGATGTCACTTCGCAGACTAAGGTTGATGTGGCACAAGCCATGGTATTTTCAATCACCTCGTATGCATGTAAAAGCTAGACAACAGATACGGAGGACAAGAGAAGAGTTGGTGCCTTTGAGTTACGGTGCGGGTACATAATATTAAACATACCACATCCTGCCATGAAAATGAAAAAATTTCTATTTTAAAAAGTTCAGCCAGAATGCTGTCCGGAATCAGATTGTGATATTTCATCTCATATACTTTGAACATGTTATCAGAAGGGATAACAGAGGAGACCATGTTTAGTAAAGTGGGAGTTCCGTGAAGCAGAGGAAGGTCTTCATTCACATGGATTGACACAGTGGCTACAACATGGGCTCTAACATAGCAACAAATGCGAAGATGACGCGGGACTAGACAGTGTTTCATTCTGTCACACATAGTCTCCAAGAATTTGAGCCAATGCAATGGCACCTACAAAAGATAAACTGCATTTAAAACCACAGTTTAAAACAGGGGTGACCCACAAGCAGCAATAATTAAGATTGATTTAGCACTGGACATATGCCAGCTACTATGAGCCGCTCTTTGCAAACATAAGCCCCCAAATCCCATGACATAGATAACAATATCTTCTTCCATTTCAAAGGAGGCTCAGAGAGGGTGAATGACTTACCCAAGCTCATTTAGCTATAAATGGATCAGCAGGAATGTCCTAAAAGCAGGCATCGTACAGGTCTTTGTGTTTTACTTCTTGTGGATAAGAAATGCCTTAGACGCTTATGTTTTTCTTGCCCGTATCATTTAGTCTAGTGCGAGTCAGTTAGAAGATTCTTAAGGCACTAAGTGCTTTGACCATTTGCTTTAGGTCTTTCCCTTACACAGCCAGGAGAAAAAGAAAAAACACTGCTTAAAATGTGTATCTCCATTTCCTCAGCAGCAAGGGAATGCTTGGAGCAGCTGCCTCGAAGGAGGTGGGAGGCAGTGAGAGTACATCCACAGGAAAGCTGATATTTCAGTCTTTTCATTTCATTTGACAGGAGAAATACTGATTAAAATCAGCCGAACATGTCACGAAAGGGTAACTGGGTTCTTCATTTTTTTTCTGTGCAGAGGCAGCCACAACTCTACTTCAGGAGATAACTCTTCATGCATAAAATGACTAATAGACATCATCTATCTGATGAATGTCTTCTCCTTAATAATTTATATCACTTGATCTATTTTCAAAGGTTAGTCTTACATTAAAATTACAATTCTGAATAGGTCAGCCTGTTATTTAAGGATAAATTATTTCACCCCTTCATGTTAGTGTTGTGTTTGGATAATGATGAGGTTTTTATTTCTAACCCCCAATGAAGCCATGAAAGAAATTGCTTACTTGACCTAACCTCTCTCACCCTGAATCTTATTTCTTGATTCATGCTGACTCACTGTCAGTTACCAGCCTGGGTATTTCAAGACATTTTATCCACTTCTTGTGCTCTCATTACTTTGCAAAGCTCTCACCTCCTTGTCTGTCAGCTTCTTCCTATCTACCTTTGTCACCCCACCGTTCTAACCAAAGAATCCAATTGAGTATTGGACATACCGTCCTATATTTCGGTCACCTTTGGTCCTTCCACTCCATCTCTGAGAGGTGTAATTAACAAAATTACACAATCCCTCTCTATCTTTTCTGGGCTATAACTCATCATTCGTTTAGCCAAAGAGAAGGGGTAAACACATAGGTTATGGCAAGAGGATTAGAAAGATATCAATTTAAGCATCTATATATGCCTTTATCCTGATCTGATCTGATCTGATCTGATCTGGTCCGGGTTTAGAGTTCCCTAACTATATGGATTAGTTGTGGAAACATCATCGGTCATGCAGGAGGCTCAAGTTTGATTCCCAGCCAGTGTCCCTCATGCACAGTCACCACCTATCTAGCTTTTGGGTGGCTCAGATGTTGAATAGGTTTCAGCAGAGCTTCTAGACTGAAACACACTATTTAAAAAGGCCTGAGGATCTACTTCAGAAAATCAGCCAATGAAAATATATTGACCATAATATTCTAAGCTGCATGGCAATGGCAAATGACAAACAATTGTTTTTCTGTTGTTTATTCAACAGTTTGTTCATAGAGTTCACATGAATTAGGGGTTGGATAGAAACTAATAACAATAATTTGATCTCACTAGATCTAGTTTTTTTTTCTTTCTTTTTAAATTTATATGCATTTTTAAAAACATTTTATTAGGGGCTCATACAACTCTTATCACAATCCACACACATGAATTGTGTAAAGTGCATTTGTACTTCATTCTCAAAACATTTTCTCTCCACTT
>NW_022111372.1:76885499-76906182 GCF_000313985.2 Echinops telfairi
GATGAGGGCAATGAATGTACAAATGTGCTTTGCACAATTGATGTACGTATGGATTGTGATAAGAGTTGTATAAGCCCTCAATAAAATGATTAAAAGAAAAAGAAAATGCTGTATCATTTAAATCAGGAAAGTTGCAATGTTGAGATATTACCTTAAGCCAACGATGACAGCCCAATTCAAAAAAGCGAAAAATAACAATTGCTGCAAAGTCTGTGTAGAGATTAGAACTCTCATACACTGCTTGGGGGACTGTAAATACAACCACTATGGAAAATGATATTATTCCACCTGGGAATGAAAATTCCATACGATCTAGCAACCACTCTGCTGGGTATGTGTCCTAAAGAAGCAAGGGTCACAACACAAACAGAAATATGTACACCAATGTTCATAACAGCACTGTTCACAATGGTAAGGAGACGAAAACCACCTGAACCCCCATCTGTAGAAGAATGAATAAAGAAACTCTGGTGCATACCCACAAAAATATACTATGCATCGCTAGAAAGCAATGCTAAAACCACAAAGCACCTCATCACACAGATGGAGCTAGAGAACATTATGCTGAGTGAAATTAGCCCATCACAAAAGGACAAATGCATGAGATGACTGCTTCAAGGGAGCAGGAGGACACGATGAAGACTTCATAGCAAAGGGAAGAGGCTTTGGAACTTGATGAAGGAGGGAAGATAAAGCAAAGGGCTAGACTGTAAACAAGTGTTAACTTGGGTGAAAGGGAAGATGATAGTCCATACGAGAGAAAAGAGAAATCAAGGAGCGGGTGAAGAGTAAACTGTTGAGAATTTATTAGTAGTTTAAACTGTCAAATACAAAGTTAATCATCTGAAATATAAACCCCCACCTAATTTGTAATTTAAAAATAGTTACACAAAATAAATAAAATCAGGTGCACAGCAGGATTACAGCCTTTCACCATATTTATTCAGTCTGTATGCTGAGCAAATAATGCAAGAGGCTAGACCACATCAGGTTTGGAGGAAGGCTTGTTAACAACCTGTGATACTCATATAACAAAACCTGGGTTGTTAAAAGCAAAGAAGACTTCAGGCATTTGTTGGTGAAGATTGAAAACTACAGCCTTCAGTATGGATTGCAACTCATTGTAAAGAAAAACAAAATCCTCGCAACTGTACCAAGGCAACATCATGATAAATAGGAACAAGAGTGAACTTGGCAAGGATTCATTCTTGCTTAGATCCACAATCAGCACCCATAGAGGCAGCAGTCAAGAGAGCAAACTATGGGCAAATCTGCTACACAAGACCTCTATAAAGCGTTGAAGAGCAAGGGGTCACTTTTAGAACTAAGGTGCACCTGACCCAAGCCGTGGTACTTTCAATCATCTCACATGCATGTGAGGACACGCTTTCTGTTGGACGTAGGGTCGCTTTGAGTCGGAAGTGACTTGAGAGAACCTAAAAACCACAATATATCCATTTGAAAGTCGGACAATGAATAAGGAAGACAAAAGAAGAATTGATGCATTTGAATTATGGTACTGGCAAAGAATATTGAACTTCCAGAAGAACAGACAAATCGGTCTTGGAGAAAATCCATCCAGCAAAACTCCTTAGAAGCCAGGCTGGCAAGGCAACATCTCACCTGTTTGGGCATGTAATCAGGAGAGAACAGTTCCTGGAAAGGACAAAACGCTTGGTAAAGTGGAAAGTTACTGAAGGAGAGGAAGACCTCCACAGGTGGACGACACCATGGTTGTCACAAAGGGCTTTGTGTTAGTCTGGGTTGACTAGAGAAACAAATCTAGAGGCAGTCATATGTGTATAAGAATGAGCTTTATATCAAAGAGTAATTATACATTAAGAAAACATCCCAGCCCAGTCCAGATCAAGCCCATAAATCTGGTATTAGCCCGTATGTCTGATACTCTCCATAAATCCCTCTTTAGACTCAGACAGCACATGCAATGATGCCAAATGCTGGAAGATCACAGGCTGGTGGGTGGAAAGTGCTGTGGATCCAATGGATGATCTCCAAGTCTCTGGTTGCCATCGTGTGGCTCCTTGTGGCTTGTCAATAGGAACGTAAAGCAGAGAGAGTGTCCCTCCTCCAGGAAGGAAGAGAGGAAGTTCTCAGAATCCTCATGAGAAGGCCATGCCCTTAAGGAGGCATCTGGCTGTGACCTGATTGACAGGCTAGACTCCGCCTCTTCACTCCTCATCTCCTCAAGTTGACATGAGATCATGCAACTACCACAGGCTCAAATATAACAATTGTTAAAATGGCTCAGGACTGGACAGTGTTTTATTCTATTGCATAGCTATGAGTCAGAACGTATTGGTGGCACCTAACAATAACTAGATCTTCTCAGGTACTCTGGGTGACAAAAATGATGAAGCACTAACAATCTGCCAAAAGGTTAGTGGTTTGAACCTGTCTCCAGGGGTCTCCGAAGAGAAGCCTGCCAATTTCCCCCTCCAGGTCAGCGCCTTAAAACCCCTGTGGAGCACTTCTTCTCTGCACACATGGAGTCGCCAGGAATCAGAATGGGCTCAATGCCAACTGGCAACAATAAGATCTAGTCATGTTGCGGCACTGTGGTCCTGGTTCCAGGGGCCTGCCTGTGATGGCAAGTTCACAGGCATTGAAGTCGTGGTTGCAAATCCAGCATTCCTAATTACTCAGTAACCTGAGGCACCATAAGCTCTGAGTCAGTTTCTGCTTTTTAAAAATGAGGATAGTGATACTTTACTGAGTAGACTGTTATAAAAAGTTAGAACTTAAAAGAGAGGAATTGTCCCATATAATGTGAACACGAGAGAAAGCAGTAATAAAAGTGTGTTAAATGAATCATGGATGAGTGGATGATCCGTAGGTGGCAGGTTGTTATTATTATCAGGAAAATCGTGTTTAATGAAAAATGTGCTTGGCCAATAAGGCAAGAAATTAGAGGCTGAAGGGAAAAAAAAATGTTGCTTGTGTTAACTAGAGATTAGCAGCATGGGTCCTTCAGACTTGGCTGCAGACCCTGACCCTACACTAACCAGCTAGGTGGCGTTTGACAAGTTATTTAGTACCCACTTTTCTAATCTGTAGGTGTGGCAAATAATATCTAGCTCATTGGCCTTGAGGAGGCTTCAATGAGTAAATGCTTGGGAAAGACTTGGCAAAATCCCTGTTGTGGTATACTCTGTATAAGAACGGGATAGCATCGTTGTAAAAATAAACATACACAAGTATGAAACAAAGTGAATAGTATTACATCTACCTCATAGCACAAATTGTAACACTCAATTGAGAAAAAGCTTTGTAATTGAAAAATGCACAAGGGACTGTTGTGACTATTATAATTAGGAAGTTTGATGATGGACTGAATACATGACTTTTACTGGACAAATACAACCCCCGGGGGTCTTTCTTCAATTGACAAGTGTATGTGCACACGAGGACTTGAGGAAGATATGGGGGGGCTTACCCTAATTAAAGGGTCATTTCTGTTGTTGCTCTGATTGTACAAAGTCATGAGGTGTGGATGTTTAAAAGAGGGAGGTTGAAATAATGTGGGGAGAACTTAATTGATACTCTAAAGCTGTTGATTGTAAATATGCTCAGGAGGTAGATAAGTTCACACTGTTTAATAGCAGGGAGGCTCTTTATTGGTAATTTCACGTAATTGTGAAATTGGAAGAATCACTGGGCCAGAGGTTTTCTGTGTTTCCTGCTTCTGACCTTGAGGAGCCCTGAGAGTAAATGGCCGGAGAATGTTGTTTCCTAGCAGAAGGGGGTTTCCTCAAGGGACCAAGAGAAGGAAGCGGGAGGGGGGGTGGGGGGAATTAGTTATCTTCCTGAACTTGCTACCACATTAACCACAGGGGTATCCATTACCCATAAACCTGCGTGTCTTCGGGCTTTTTCAGCCAATAGTGTCAGAAAACTGTTCAAAATCAGTTATGCTGGGAGAAGAGATAATCACACTGTAACCAGGGCTTACAAACAGACAGGAAAGTATGAAAGAAACTTAAGAAGCTAGCCTCATTTCTATGCACATGCTTCAGGCATTTGTATTCTTCAGTCTCCCCCATTGCTTTCTCAGTCTCTCTTGTATTTCATTCCTTGTTCGTCCGTCCCATTCTCTCTCAGTAGTCTGGCTCTTTTGCTGTTCCATGAATCAGTCAGAAGATAATTGCACTCCAGCTCCAAGTTTGCCTCAACTCAAACAACTAGCAGACAATGAGTCTCCTCGGTGAATGGCTCTGAGTGGGTGAGTGTTATAGATGGAATTGTGTTCCCTAATATACATGTTATAGTCCTAGACTCTGTGCTGGTATGTCCAGGCCTGTTTGGAAACAAGACTTTGTTATGCTAAAAAAAAAAAAAAAGACCATTATAGGATGTTTCCTAAACCTAAAATAACAACAAAAACAGCAAAATAACAATCGTAACGACTATTAGACATAGGAGGAAGCAAAGAGGAGAGAGAGATGCCACATGAGGATCACCAAGGAACTGAAGAATGTCACGGGTACAGAAGCTGAAAGAGTCCGGATTCTTCCTGAAGACCAGACAAGGGAGGAGGAAAACGCCTTCTCCTGGAGTGAATCTTCTGAATTCAGACTTCTAGCCTTCGAAACTGTGAGAAAATAAGTGTGTGTTGTTTAAAGCCATCTACTTTTAGTACTGGTGTTTTGGCTGCACTAAGATAATCAGGCATCCACCCCAAACTAATCAGCTTCGTCTAATGTACCACCTACTGACAGCATGGCTGCTGGGACCTTCTGGGAGTTTTTTGAGAAAATACATGGGTTGAATATATACTCCTATACTTATTGACTGCACTGAAATATAAAAGATATGTGGGTACATTGTAATTCCTGGAAATGAGACCCAACTATTGACTAAACAAATGTAAATACAGGAAGTACTTATGCATGGCTTTCTTTCTCTTAATCCTGAATGGAGCCAGGTAAGTAGTAGTGTTTTGAGAATGATGTTGGCAATAAATGTACAAATGTGCTGACACAATGAATGTATGTATGGATTGTGATAATAGTTGTAGGAGCTCCAATAAAATGATTAAATTTTTTAAAAATTCTACTCTACTACTGACTGGGTTTGTGGCCCTTCCTTTCCATGCTGGATGGATGAGATTGCACCTTGTGGAGCACACACTACAACGAAAATAAAAACCCTCCATTGAGGGCAACATGGCTTGTGATTTTTGCTTTGTTCCAAAGCCACAAACTTTGGATATTACCACGACTTCACTTATACCCACACAACCTGAAGAATACTGGACTAAACGCCAACTGTGTTGCTGATGGTTTTTGCAATGATCCCTTCTTTCAAAGATCAGTACTCTAAAATGATTATCGCATAGCTAATCATAGCCTCAGCGTGCCCTCATGAAGACAGCAAGGGCTCTTTGTTCTCATACTGCTGAAAGAACTGTGGCTCAGGAAGATAACAGGACTTCACTAAGTCAGCTGACCAGTAAGCTTCAGGGTTGGAATACTCTCATCTTCTCATTTATAACCTGTGGTACCGTGAATTAATGGTATAACCCTTCTAGCCAAAGATTGAGTGTATTTCCTCTTCTCTTGACAGGTCTAGTTAAGAGAAGGTGGGAGAAGAGACTGATAGAATTATATGATTCAGTTGTGAAAGAGTATAACACAATATCTCATGATTGAAAACCCTGAAACATTCATACTGGGATTGGTCAATCATAATCTGTGGGCAAGCAGATGGATTCTGGGCTCCCACTTCATTCTAGCTCCAGTCCAAGAATAGCTCACGGCCTTCATGAAGAGATCACTGAAGATAAGGGTGCTACTATAGCAAAGTATGGTGAAGAAAGCAGAGGGTGCCCAGCTATCAATTGGAATAGTGTCTGGGGTCTTAAAGGCTTGTATTCAAATAAGCAGTCATATAAGTGAGGCATCACCTAAGGCTTCATCAAAGAACACCAGCCCATCTGATCCAAAGCTGATGATAACAAAATCCAAAAATGATGAAGGGAAAAGTATCAGAGCTTAAATTGCGAACACCAAATTTGCAGAAGGCTATGGAGGACAGTGGGAGCCCAAAATCCATCTGCAGAGTATCTAGTCAGATTAAGCCTCTGGGAGATCCGCTCTAGCCACAAGCAATGAACTCGAAAAGCTTTATTTCTGACAAAGATCATGGTAAACTTAATTATGGTGGATCAAACCATGGTATAATATGATACTTGGTCATTAGACCTCCTTCTTGACCCAACTTGAATTGACTCTAGGCTCAAATATTTCTCACTTGTTCCACAACAATAATTTCCACTCTGGCTTTTAAAATATTGTTGGTGGTTTTTTCTTTATTATTCTATTTTTATCTTCATAGTATTGTTATTATTATTATTATCTTTTTATTACTTTTTATATCATTTTATTGGGGGCTCTTACAGCCCTTATAACTTTCGATACATCGATTATATCAAGCATATCTGTACATAGGATGCCATCTTCATTTCCAAAACACTTTCTAGTTGAGCCCTTAGTATAAGCTTCTCTTTTTTCCCTTCCCTCCCAATTATTATTTTCTTCTTTCTGTTTTTGTTTTTAATGTTTCTGTTAGGGTTCCCAGTTTATGAGTCACAGAAGGAGGGGATGCAAAGAGACAATAACTGATGCAAGGGTTTATAGGGACTGTGGGGGAGGGGGTGTGGGGGTAGGAGGGGACAGGGGAATTGGGAAGCAAACAATGCAGAAGGGGGAGGGAGCATTAGAACTGATTGTAGTGATGCAGATACAACTCTTTTTAAAATCAATTTAACTATGGACGTATATGATATGTGAATACTATATCATGAAAACTACGGAAAAGAAAGAAAGAACCCAAACTTGACCAATGGTTACCATGAGTAAAGGAGGCAGAGTTTTTGATTAAGGGACGCTGAGTTGGTTAATGGTGGTGGGATAATTTGGAAAAGGATATCAATAGTGTTTGTAAAACATGAAGAGTATAGTTAATGGCACTGAATTATACATGTGGATGTTGTTGAATTGGAAAATATTTTATTGTGTATGTGTTTGCCACAATTGAAAAAAATTTGCATGAATAACAATAAGAACATGAAGAAAACTGACTGTGATAATGACCTCTTGATATTATTGAACTATTGAATTGTATGATGTGTGGGTGAAGTGCCAATAAAACTGTTAAAAAGTGAAAAAGGAAGTGGTATTAGAGAGTAGAGGCATGTCTGACCCCTGCATCAGAGGACCTGGCCTCGGTCCAGCTCCACGCCATTTGCATAACCCAATTCTCTTCATATGTTAGTTTAGACAAGTTACTAGACATTTCCCATTTGCCCATCCAGAGCTACTCTCCACCCTTCTCCACACTGCTCTGTGCTGACAACTTCATGAGTTGAATTAATAGGAATCCTTTGACCTCTGGCTTCCAACGAGCCCAGTCAATGGGGGGGCGACTGCAAGAAACAGAGCATGAGGGCAGCATTTTTATTCACTGGTGTCTTCCCACTTTCTCCAGAGGCTAGTAACCACCTACTCCCCGCGACCTTCCAGACCCAACATACCCACTTCTCCCCATCTGCCCTGAAGTATTACATCATACCTGTTGGTTTCCCTCACCCATTTCACCTCCTGAACTCACCTGACACAATAGGAGTACCATTTTTTCCCTGAAGTAACCTGAATGACCAACAAAGTCCACGTGCTTTAAATCCCTGATGCCACCTATGCTCCACAGGGTTTTCAATGACAGAGTTTTCCCAGGAATAAATTGCCAGGCCTTTCTTTTGAGGTGCTATGGGGGCGACTCGAACCACTGATCTGATCTTCTGGTCAGCAACTGAGGGTAATAACATTTTGTGCCACCAGGGGACTCTAATGTCTGCATAAGTACTATTTTTTCATAATCTAAAATTAGTAACTTTGAGAAGAATATATTTTATAAACTTCTCCATGCAACCCATTACTAACAAATGTCTAATCCTCCCATTTCAGTCCAATATACATGTGCTTTTTCATAACGTGTCCTAACTTCTTTCTCTCCATCCCAAAGGAAATGTGCTCTGTCAAACAGACAGACAAGCTGGATGGTAAAAACCCATTCTTTTCCTTCACAGTTGGCATGATCTCTATTCCTCCACCCAGGACACCGAAAAGGAGACATGCTGGAAGGCCAGCTTACCTCCGGAACATTTGGAAAGAAGCGTAGAGGCTGAGACGCAGAGAGAAGAGAGGAGACAAGGAACTGCACACCTGTAGAAGCACAAGAGACACCCCGCCTACTCTGCATGGCCACGGGCAGAGAGTATGCTGGACCTTCAGTCTGTTTTCCAGCATGTTCTGGATATGGCTACATAGAGAGAGAGATTTATTTAAAAGCTGATTCTCTTAAAACAGGAGTGTACGGAGCAACTTTTAAGTGGGTCACCACATTCCTCTCACTTCACCTAGATATACATACATAATAAGTCAACGTTCCCCATGCAAATTACCCTGTATTGCTATTTTGGTGTTTACTGATCCCTGGCAGCCAACTGTGCTCAAAACACTAGCAACAGTCACTCCCCAGGGTGACAAATGTACTCAGTCAGGGCAGCTTTTCTGTCTTTGACTGGCCCCCAATCTAGTTCAGGGTTTGGCACATAGAGGGCATTGGGGAAATATTTTTGTATAAAAAACGAACGCCTGCAGGGTTTGGGGAAGTGCGGAACAGTGGAATCCTGCCTGAAAAGGAGACGAGACAAAGATGGAGGCGGCCCTGAGAGGAAGAGGCCGTGCAGGCTCACCACCACACCGTTCCCGACCCTCCTCCTTCTGGCCCTGCTCGCCCAGCGGCTCTGGGAAGGGCTGCCTCTTCCGATGCCGCTGCTGCGGCGGCTGTTGCGGCTTTCCTAATTCTAGCCGTAAATGAGCATCCACGCAGGCATTTCAGCTCAACTTGCGCCTGCCTTTACCAAGAAATGCTTAACAATGGAAGAAAATAAGCTCCAAATTATTCTCAGCGACAGGCACAGCGTGGAACAAGCGGAGAGGGAGGCTCCTACTGCATTCTATTCCCACCAGTGAGTTTCAAACCTGAAGGCTGTAAGAAAACACATCTCCTGCCCTGCCTGACAGTCAGCACCTCAGTTTTTCCTGGGTGACGGAAAGACTCAAAAATAGTTTAGCCACTGTTTCGAGTCCCCGTAAGGAATTCAGAACGTCGCCGAAGGTCAAGTACTCAGCTCTCCAGAAAGCTGGGTGGCAAAGTGAATTCTCTTTTACTACAACAAAAATGTCTTCATCGCTATAGAGCAAGAGAGGGCCAGCAAGAGCCCACCCAGCCTCATCCTCACCCCCGTTGCTCCTGACCTCGGTTGAAATTCTTGGCGTAGTCACACCACGAATAGTCACACCTATGTCTGACCCTTCTCACTCCTCAAAATACAGACTTCAAGTCAATTCGAGACACTTCCTGAGTTCTAAATGTGAAGATTCCTAAAGCTGCTTCTTACCCTGAAGGAGTTTAGAACCTTGCATTCCATTTTATTTTTACTTCTTCATTCAACTTGTTACTTTCCAAGCTAAAAAAGGTGGCTTCCAAAATTATCAATGCTACAATGAGAGAAAATACAAGAAGAACTAAGTGAGGAACTTGGGAAAAAATTAAATAAGAGGAGGACAAAAAACAGAAGATAAAACTTGGAAAGACGTTTGCACCCCACATGCAGGCTGTAAAATCTTGTTCAGTGGCTAGGTGTGAAACCGTGTGACTGGGCTTTCCTGACAGGATACAATCTCCTATAGGTGACAGGCCAGCTAGCTAAGAGACAACAAAGATGAACGGTGTGAGTGATGCAATCAGGTCACTTCCGTTGCATTGCCAACTCCCAGTGATAAGACCAAAACTAGGCACTGGACTGTTAACCACAAGGTCAGAAGTTCAACCTCAGCTGTGGAAGTGAGATGAGGCTGCTGTGTGTGCATAGAGATCGACAGATCTGGAAACCTTTTGTAGGGTTGCAATGCATTGGGGTCCACTCAAAGGCGGGGGGTTTTGTGAGATAAGGCGCATTTGACCATGGCACAGCCACTGTGGAAGTTTGTCAGTTCCTCTAAAGTTAAGCATAGAATCACCAGGCAATCCAGCGGTTCCCTGCCTAATACGTATCCAAAAGGACTGAAAGCAGGAACCCAGCAGAAACTGGCATACCAACGTTCACTGCAGCATTATTTACTGTGCTCAGTGGGAGGGGGTGGGAATGAAGTGACCAGCTTTGGACAAATGGATAAATGAAATATGATACATACATATTATAAACTACTATGTAGCAATAAGGAGAAAGTCTTGATACAGACGACAACATGGATGAACCTTGAAAACATCCATTGAGTGAAATAAGTCACACACAAAAAGACAAAATATTTGATTACACTTGTATGGCGATTTTAAAATAGACTCATGAAGAGAAATAAAAGTCTACTGGTGCTTACCAGGAGCAGGAAGGAGGAGAGCAGGGGCTTTCATGGCTTAGGGGACACGGAGCTTCTATTAAAGGTGGTGGAAAATTTGGAATCGGATCAGGGTAGTTGCACAACGTAATGGATGAGTCTAACACCATTGAGCTGCACGACTTGAAATGTCAGCATGTCTCTGCACCGTACTTATTTTGAATAGCAACTAATCGATTGTTCAACGAAGGGTGGGGAAGAGAAAGCCAGAAGGGAAGAGAGAAGGCACAGGGATGGAAAGAAGGAGGACAATGAAGAAAATTGGAAGCCCATTGCTGCTTAAAGGGAAGGCGGGGGGAAAGTGAAAGAAAGAAACTTAGAAACTGCTTTTTAAAGAAGGAGGGAAAGAAAGAAAAAGGAAAGAGATGAGGACAGGGGCAGATGGAAAGGAAGAAGAGAGAGAAAGCCTGATCTCAGGGGAGGGGGTGGATTAGGGAGCACGTCGAAGGGTGATGGTATGAAATAGAAGGAAGATCTGGGGTTACCATCTGGATGGGAAAAGAAAGGAAGGTATTTTGAGCAGAAAGACCAGCATGACTGTTAAAATAGAAAAGTACATCATGTGATCAAGGAATAGTGAGTATTCAAGAATCCCAAAATGAAGTATTTTTAATCATTTCTATATCACGCAGGATTTTTATGGTTGCAAGTGACAGGAACCAAGCTCAAAATGGCTTGATAAAAAAGGTGGTATTACATCCCATAATCAGGATCTCCGAGAGAGCTTCAGACACAAGTGGATCCAGGACTTCAACCAACTCACGAGAATTCTGTTTCTTGCATTCTGTTAGCTTTATCGTATGGTATTGCTTATCTAGCAGGCTCTTCTCTTTAAATACTATCCAGAGTGTCAGGCTAACAAGCCCCCGAGATGGGTAATGTCTGCATAGCAATCACTTAAAGATGCAACCGAAAACTCTGGAGTAGTTTTGAGGAACCTTTCTGTTTTGTTTAGGGCATAAGATAGGACTGTATTTCCCCACCAATTTTTAAAGTTAAGCAAAGCTGTATGATTGGTTTAGTCTAAGAAATATGAAGAAAGTGATCTTTGCAACATCCAGACAGTAAGAGGCAGTTAACCATGACAGCGATGGTCCTTTAAGTCAATATGGGACTCCATCAACCTGGGTCCTTGATGATCCCTAGCTGATCTGAATTGAACATGTAGCAAAGTGTAAATAACCTCATAAGAAGTATATATAGATAGAGAGAGAGACTTTATCAACGAAGTAAAAAGACAACCTACACAAGGGAGAACATGTTTTTCAGGGGCTAATATCCAAAATACCATGAAAGCTAGAACTTGTTGGGCTTGCTGGCCAGAACTTGCAGGGACTGCCTTGTTTCCCAAGTCCCATCGGGTTTCCCCTGCTAATGGGGTGCAGTCCTGCTACTTGGCCTCTTTTCTATTGTTCCTCTGAGGGGAAAATAATTGACATGTTTTCCCTCTGGTGGGTTTCTGGAACACTAGTTCGGGCTTTCACAGATTTTACTGTATATGCAAAATATATCTACAATGTAATCAAAAAGAAAAAGCCAAGACCCAATCAAAAATGGTCAAAGAGGAAATTTAAATGACCCTTAAGGACATCATAAGTTGCTTCATCAACAAAGCCCACATGGAAGAAGCACACCAGCCTGAGTGATCACGAGGTGCTGAAGGGATCAGTTATCAGGCATCAAAGAACAAAAAATCATATCATTGTGTGCTCACCTCCCCAATATGATCGCTGAAGACAAATGGGTAAATAAGCAAATGTGGTGAAGAAAACTGATAGTGTCCGGCTATCAAAAGCTATAGCGCCTGGGGTCTTAAAGACTGGAAGATAAACAAGCAGCCATCTAGCTCAGAAGAAACAAAGTCCACATGGAAGAAGCACACCAGCCTGTGTGATCACAAGACGTCGAAGGGATCAGGTATCAGGAATTAACAGAACAAAAAAATCACATCATTGTGAATGAGGGGGCTGTGGAGTGGAGACACAAAACCCATCTGCAGGCAACTGTGCAACCCCTTACTGAAGGGTCGCGGGGAGAAGAGGAGCCAGTCAGGGTGTGATGTAGCAATGATAAAACATACAACTTTCCTCTAGTTCCTAAATGCTTCCTCCCGGCCCCCCACCCCACCCCCACCCACTCTCATGATCCCAATTCGACCTTACAAATTATGCTAGACCAGGGGATGTACACTGGTACAGATAGGAACTGGAAACACAGGGAATCCAGGGCGGATGATCCATTCAGGACCTGTGGTGTGAGTGGCGATACTGGGAGGGTGGAGGGAGGGTGGGTGTGAAAGGGAGAGCCGATTACAAGGATCTACATATAACCTCCTCCCTGGGGGATGGACAACAGAAAAGTGGGTGAAAGGGAAACATCAGACAGTGTAAGATACGACAAAATAATAATTTACAAATTGCCAAGGGTTCATGAGCAGGGGGGAGCAGAGAAGGAGAGGGAAAAATGAGGAGCTGATGCCAGGGGCTTACGTGGAGAGCAAATGCTTTGAGAATGATGAGGACAATGAATGTACAAATGTGCTTTACACAATTGATGTATGTGTGGATTGTGATAAGAGTTGTATGTGTCCTTAATAAAATGATTTAAAAAGAAAAAGTTGCTTCATATCCTTAGCCAACAGGGAGAAGAAAATCAAAACCACACTGAGCTATAACTTCATCCCCACTAGAATGACAATGATTTTTTTAAAAGGGGGGTGGTGGGAGTATTGGCAATGTTGTAGAGAAACCAGAGGCCTCAGTCATTGCTAACAAGCCACAGTGCCAGTTTGGCTTCTCCAAAAGTTGACACAGTCTTTTCATTGGACCCAGCAGTCCTGGGTCACGTGAGTCCTTGGTCCCAGAGGACATGAAGGCAGAAACACAAACAGAAACCTAGCCACAAAAGTTCATCGCAGCACTTTTCACAATAGTAAAACATTAAAAAAACAAAAACCTAAATATGACATTTGTGGTGGTAGAGCTTTTGGTAGGCATACTTTGCCACAATAAGAAAAGTGAGAAACAACGTTTACTGTGTTATGTACCTGAGATTTGGAAATTGTTAGCACAATATAGCTTCGCCAATTCTAATTGATAAACAGTCAATCTCAGGTAGGATTGAGCCAATCGGGTTAGAATAAATAGGCCACTCACTGATTATCCCTTCATGGAGATTTAGTCAAATTTCACTTCTGAGGGAAATTACAATTAAATTCATGATAGGCAGCCTTAAAAAAAAACTTCATCTCTCGTCCCTCATCTCTCATGGTAGCTCATGATTCACCCTTGAGAGAGAATTTTTCAATCTCACTTTCAGCATTAAATAACTTTCCATTTTAGCAACTGTATTTTGAGGCAATAGTTTCTATTTGTTGGATCCTGGTATTTGTACAGTGTCTGTGGTCTCTCTTGTGGCAAGTCTTCCACAGATGTGTTGTTATTAGGTGCATTAGAATCAATTCCCACTCATAGCGAGCCTATGTACAACAGAACGAAACACTGCACAGTCCTGTGCCAGCCTCACAATTGTTCTTAGGTTTGAGCCCATCAATTTGGCCACTGTGTCAACCCATTTTGCTAAAGGTCTTCCTCTTTTTCACTGCCCTTCTACTCTACCAAGCATAATAGCTTTCTCCAGGGAATGGTCTCTCTGTGTAAGAGGAAGGCTGACCATCCCTGCCTCTAAAGAGCTGTACTCCTATCAACACACACTGGTTTGTACTTTGAGCGGTCCGTGGTATTTGCAATATTCTTCAATATTCTTCTCCAGCACCACAGTTCAAATGCATTGATTCCTCCTATGGTCTCCTTATTCAATATCCAACTTGCACATGCATACGATGCAATGGAGAATACCATGACTTGGGTCAGGTGCACCTTAGTTCTCAAAGTAGCACCCTTGCTCTTCAGTACTATTTTAAGTGGTCTTTATTTACTTAAGTCAGCACATCTTTCGATCTCTTGACTGCTGCTTTCATGAGCACTGATTACGGATCCAAGAAAGACAAAATTCTTGCCAACTTCAATCTTTTCTCCATTTATCATAATGTTAAAAATTGGTCTGGTTCTGAGAATTTGGGTCTTCTTTACAATGATTTGTAATCCATACTGAAGGCTGTGATCCCTGATCTTCATCAGCAAGTGTTTCAAGCCCTCTTCACTTTCCTCAAGCAAGGCTGTGTCCTCTGCGTATCGCAGGGTGTTAGTAAGCTTTGCTCCTATCCTGAAGCCACCTTCTTCTTCCCATAAGTCGTCAGCTTCTCTGATGATTTGCTCTACAATCAGAATGTATAAGTATAGTGAGAGGGTTCAATCCTGACGCACACCTTTTCTAATTTTAACCATGTAGTATTCCTTTGTTCTATTCACACAACTGCCTCTGGATATTGGAAATTCCCACTAACCAAACACAATTACCACATGATTTATCACAAAACGTATGGCAAGAAATGATCATTTGAAACCCTATGGCTAGTGCAAGCTGTTTTTGCTGATCCTTACTGGACAACAACTCTTTACACGTGGGCCAGTTGCAGGATAGGTTTTACATTGCTGTCACCTTTGGTTACCTCTTTTCGCTAGCTAATAGATAATGAATCTGTTGTCAGCACTCCTGTGACTTTATCCTGGAAATAGCTTGTCCCTACGTGTTTGTCCCATATGTTTGCAAAAGTGAATTGCTGTTAGGTAGGCGTGGGTCAGGTTCATAAGATACAAGGAGCCAGGTAACACAGGAGTTGTCAACACTTCCTGCCCAGCAGGGAAGTCACTTACCTATGAAAGGAAGGCAGTGTTCCCTTTGCTCATGGAACACCTGGACTTTCGGAGTTTATCCCTCCCTGCTGGCATGGCTTCTCATTTCCATTGCTCACGAATAATGGAGCTCTCTTCTCATCTGCCAACCCATCCATCCATCACTCAGAGCCCTTCTCTTAAGCAGCTGACAGAAAAGGGCCCTAGTTTGAGGCATTCATTCACACTGTAGTATTAATCACTGACAGGTTTTGATTATAAACTTTCTTCTCAGAGTATTTGAAAGTAAAAGGAGGATTCTTTGAGGTAGCAGCAGACATCAAACTAAGATCATAAAAATTTGATGTGCTTTGCCTTTCCCTCTAAGAGGTCCCTTTCTCTCGTTTAATAAAGCTTTGGCTAATCTATGGCTTATTAGACCTAAACCTACCCACCCAATACAGCAACACAGAGACATACAGCTTTGTGCCTTAACACTAACCACTTGGGAAATCTGACCTTTCTCCCCTTCACTCTTTCACTCAACTTAAGTACCCTCTTGCTAAAAAAATTTTTTAAAAAGGCTCTCTGCTCCACCTTTGAAGATTCTAGTGGGGACAACAAGCCAGCAGAGAAATTTCAATACCAAGTGAGGGGGACAATAAAAGTAATGGGAACAAATAAGTGGGGAGCAGAGGTACAAGCACTAACACTGCCTGAATGGCACTGTTCTCTCCTGTCCTCTCAGAACACTGCCATTTCTTTCAAATGCAAAAAAGTCAAAAGCAAATTACTACCATTCAAAAGAGAAATGGATCAACAGGAGGTCAGGCTGCTGTATTGCACAAGTCCACAGGACATGATTCACAGTTATTCCATGTCCATGATGTCCCATGGGGTTAAGCAAAGGAGTGATGCGGTCAGGGAGACTTAGCACAGTTAACAATGGGTGTTTTATAATTTAGCAACCAGCACTACCTACTCTATTGAACAGATAAACCAATTATGTGAAGTTAATGGAGATACTTTTAAACTTCAAAAACTTGTTTTTCAAGTTTTATTATGACTTAAGTAAAGGTTTACAGAGCAGAGCATCAGTTTTACATTGAATAATCCATACATTTTATTTCAACACATCCATTGTACTCTCCTTTGCAGACTTATCCTAATTCTTCCCCGTGTTTCCTATTTCCAGAACTCCTTGTCTACTAACCCTTGGAGTTTTGTCCTTGAATAAATGTTACCTTTTTAATATGAAATAGTTGATTATTCTAAAACTAGAGTGATAGGGCCATTGTCTTAGTGAGTCCCACAAGTCTTTATCTGACCAGTAAGCCTGGTCTCATAATTTTGAGTTCTGCTCCACATGTTTCTTCCACTTTATTGAGGACCTTCTACTATAAGATAGTTACATAATCTGGTGTCAATTTGAAGATTCAGAGCAAAGGGGTGGAGTCTACCCTGTCATTTAGGTCATAGCCAATGAGGCCTCTGTGTGGGCATGACCTTCTCCTGAGGACTGTGGGAACTCCTTGGAGGCAGGAGACACACACAAACTCTCTCTGCTCAATCCCTGCAAGACATCCTCAACCCCTGCAAGCCAGCTGGAGACAGGCTGATGGATGGTAGTCAGAGCCTCAGAGCTGAAGGAGCCACATGGAGACCACTGCCAGTGCTTAGATGCCTCTACTGCCCCTGGATCCACAATACTTCCCACCCACTGGCCTCTGATCTTCCTGCATTTGGCATCATTGAATGTATTTCGTGATTTTATAGATTGGTATCAGACATATGGGCTAATATCGGACTTATGGACTTGATCTGAACTGGGCTGGGATGTTTTCTTAGTGTACAATCGCTCATTCTTATATACACGTGAGTGTCTATGGATTTGTTTCTCTAGTCAACCCAAACTAACACATACTGTGAACCCTTTCAGAGCAGTTGGTAGTGGTAGCTGGGTATTAACCAGTTCTTCTGGTCTCAGAGTTGTTAATGCTGGTGTTTGAGTGGCCCATTAGTGCATTGGTCTTCTTGTTTTCATATGTCATTCCATCTTTATCACTTTATTTTTCTCTGGACAGGGAGATATGTAATCTCCCAGTATATTCCCTGCTTCCTTTTTTATTGCCAACCTTATTATTATTCTATTTCATGTAAATTCAATTTGTCTACCCTCTAGCCCTGATGGCATAGTTTGCTATCATGGAGGTGTTAACCACAAGGTCAGCAATGTGAACCATCAGTTGCTCCTCAGGAGAAAGATGAGGTCGGCATAAAGATTTCAAGCCTCAGAAACTCAAACGGGGCTCTTTTACTCTATCCTATAGGATTTCTTTGAGTCAGAAGCAACTCAATAACAATGATTTGTATTTGGTTCTTCTAGCCCAAGGCATCCCCTCACACCTTCTTCCTCCACTCCTAGTAATCATCAATTTTTTTCCTGTGGGAAATTATTTTCTTGACTTCTTATAATAATGACTGTGTTATGTGTCCTTTAGTGATTGTCTGATTTCACGCAGCACATCTTCCAGGTTCTTCAGGTTTCTGTTTCATCAAGAATCTGTTTAATGGATTCATCATTCTTCTTTAACACTGTGCCATATGCTATTGTGTGTATGTACCAATGTTTATTATTCATTCATCCTGCTGAGCATCTGTTTCCATCTTTTTTGCAATAGTAAAAATGGTTGTGCAATGAATACCACCCCCCCAAAAAAAAGGAAACATGCTCCACTTTTTGGAGCTTAGGTGGTACACATTTTTTGCACTAAGCGAGCATCAAACAACTCACTCTGAGTTAGTGCATCCAGTGGTATCGCCTGGGAAGGTTCTCTCTGGTCACATGAATTATTTCATAAAAGCAATTTCTCTTGAGCCTCATTTCTTGTGATAGCTGATTTAAGAGAACAGTGTGCAGCTGTGAAATTTTGTTTCCTCCTCGGGAAAAATGCTGCAGAAATTGTTGTGATGTTGAATACAATTTACAAGGACAGCACTATAGGAAAAACTCGAGTGTATGAGTGGTTTTCTCAGTCAAAAAAGGTTAAATGTCGATTGATGATAAACCTCATTCTGGGCATCCATTAACTTCCCAAATGGATGAAAATGTCCACAAAATTTGTGCACTTGTGCTTGAAGACCAACAACGGACCATAGAAGAGACAGGGAAGTTATCTGGATTATCTTGGAGCTCAGTTCAGCAAATTTCACTGAAAATTTAGGAATGAGAATGGTCACTGTGAAATTTGTGCCCCAGGTTCCAAATGAGCAGGCAAAAGAGCATTGAGTGGAAACATGCCTTCCTTTGAAAGAGCAGCTCTGGAAGTGACCCAGACTTTTTTCCAAGGTCATGACTGGTGATAAGACATGGTGCTATTCTTGCAACCCCAAAGGCAAACATCAATCAAGCCAGAGGAAGACGCCATCATTACCTGGCCCCAAAAAAGCTCATCAAGTGAAATCAAAGATCAAGACAATGCTCATTTGTTTTTCTGATGTGAGGGCGATAGTGCATTTGGAGTTCATTCTACCAGGTCAAGCTGTTTATCCAGCTTTCTATTTAGAGGTTCTGAAAAGATTGCATAACAGTGTCCAACAAAAAATTCCTGATTTGTGGCAGACAGGGCACTGGCTTTGCCACCACACAATGCACCTCCTCTTACAGCCATCTCGGTGTGCCAGCATGTCTCTTTTGCCCCACAGAACTTACTCAACTGACCTCACTCCATGAGACTTCTTTGTGTTTCTGACAATGCAGAGGGACATGAAAAGACAGTGATTTGACAACATAGAAGAGATGAAGAAAAAAATGAGGGAGGTGCTGTCAGCCATCCAAACAAATGAGTTTGAAAAATGTTTCCAAGAATGGAATCTCAGATTTGACAAGTGGATTAAGCGTAATGGAGAGTACTTTGAAAATGATAAGTTTGTTTTGTTAAAAAAAAAATTTTTTTTAAATACATAGCTTTGGAGAGAAAAAATCCAGTTTTTAAAAAATCAGGGTGTTTTTTGTGGGGGGGTTCCCTTCGTATATATGCTTATTCATGCCATGGCTCTTAATATACACAAAGTAGAAGTACAGTTGGGTCTTATGGTATTTCTATTTCCAACTTTTTCCCAACTCTTTGCAACTTTGAAAGTGCTATATCACTTTGCACAGTGACTGCACCATTCTACAGTTCGACCAGTAGTGTATGCAAGTGCCAGGTCTCCCACACTCTTGTCAGCATTTGTGGTTTTCTTGAGTTTTTAATTTTGCTAATAATTCTGGAGTGAAAAAGTATCTAATTGTTGTTTTGATTTGCACCCCTCAAATGATACGAGCTCTTCTCCCTGTGCTTGTCAGGATGCCCTCTTTGGGAGAGTGCCTGCTCATGTCCTCTGTTCATTTGATCATTGGTCTTTTTCTTCTTAAGGTAATATTTTTGAAATCATTTTGTTGGGGACTCTTATAGCTCTTATCACAATCCATACATACATTTATGTGTCAAGCATATTTGTACATATATTGCCATCATCATTTTCAAAACATTTTCTTTCTACTTGAACCCTTGGTATCAGCTCATTTCTCTCCTCCCCCACCTTCCTTCCTTCATGAACACTTGACAATTTATAACCTTTTATTTTCATGTCTTACACCAACCACGCTTCCTTAAATCACTTTTCTGTTGTCTGTCCCCCAGGGAGAGGATTATATGTTGATCATTGTGATTGGTTCTCCCTTTCTCCCCCGACCTTCCCTTTACCCTTAGTATTGCTACTCTCATTATTAGTCCTAAGGGGTTTATTTGCCCTGGATTCCCCATGTTTCCAGCTCTTATCTGTACCTGTGTACATTCTCTGGTCTAGCTGGATTTGTAAGGTAGAATTGGGGTCATGATAATGGGGGAGAGGAAGCATTAAAGAACTAGAGGAGAGTTTTATGTTTTATCGGTGCTATACTGTACCCTGACTGGCTAGTCTCTTCTTTGTGACCCTTCTGTAAGGGGATGTCCAATTGTGTGCAGATGGGCTTTGGATCTCCACTCCACCTCCCCCTCATTCACATTGATTTGATTTTTTGTTCTGGGTTTTTGATGACTGATCCCATCTACACCTCTTGATCACACAGGCTGGTGTGTTTCTTCCATGTGGGCTTTGTTGCTTCTCAGCTAGAGGACTGATAGTTTATCTTCAAGCTTTTAAGACCCCAGATGCTATACCTTTTGATAGCCAGGCACTATCAGCTTTCTTCAGTGATCATGTCGGAAAGGTGAGCATCACAGAATGATGGCTATTAAAACAAAGTGTTCTTGTGTTGTGGGAGTACTTGAGTAAAGGCCCAATGTCCATCTGCTATGTTAATACTTAACATATAAATATATGTACATAGGTGTATTTCCCTAACATTACATATAAACATGTTTGCATATGCATATACCTGTATTTAGAACTCTGTAAATGCCCTTTGCTTTCTAGTTCTTTCCTCTT
>NW_022111372.1:76906943-76909014 GCF_000313985.2 Echinops telfairi
CTCTTTTCAAGAACTTCAAATTGACATTAAGCACAAATTAATTGCAACTTTCTAGACTGTCATAAGAAAGCCTCTACAACAGAGCCTCAGGTAGTTTTACCTGCATTACCCTCCCTTCCCTCACTCTCATCCCCCTCACCCCCATTTCTAAAAGTATGGTTCATGAGGACATTGATGGGTCCCAAAGATCCCTCATGCAAAAGTGCAAGTTCAGTCTCAAGAACTAATTTTGAGCTATTCCATAGATAAGCTTTTACAACTACAACAACAGTATTTACTGGAAATCCACTAAGTAGGAAAGAGAACCAAAACTAGGTAGTCATAAGCTGTAATTGACACTGAGTGTTTCTCAAGGACTCTATTTCAATATCCCACTAAAAGAAGGAAAATTGGCTGCCATACAACACTGAAAACATAGCCGCACATGTGCACTTGTGGATAAATGAGTTTTCCGTGAATAGGCATGGATAGGGTAGGTGAGCTGTGAGATATTTTATCTAAATGCCCATCAAAAAACTAAGAAACCTTTCTCTAGGGATAGTACAAATTCCAATCAGACTTAAGTAACCTCTGTTCTCTAAGTAGGTCTACTTTCCTGCCTGTCTGCCTTCATTAGTTTAGTTCTCTCTGTTTAGGCAAACCTTCCCATATCTGACTGTGTGAATGTGTCTCCTTTGGGCCCATTTCAAAAGCTCCCCACCCCATCCTTGCTATAATCCTATTACCAGAAGAAATTTCCTTGAAGGTAAGTAGTGTCTCTAATGTGTGTTTGGATCTTGATAAGCATCTTAATAAGAAGAACAACAACAAAAACAAAGTTCAACTGCCATTGAGTAAGTTCTGACTCATAGTGACGCTATATGACAGAGCTTAAAAGGCACTTTGGGTTTCCAAAGCTGTAAATCTTTACACACGGCGATAACCTCATCTTTCTCCTGAGGAGTGGCAGGTAGTTTTGAACTGCTGACCTTGCAGTTAACAGCTCAACACATAGCCCCCTATACTGCAAGTAGCTTACAAGGCCTTAAATACCATGAACACTCACAGAGTTTCACTAACAAAAATGCTCTAGCCTAAAAATGGAATTCTACAAACAGTTTTCTTAGGGTAGTAGAATAGTTTTAAGCTGTGGGATATTCATAATGTAAATGGGAGGTTTTTTAGGTTTTTTACTATCAAAGAGGGCTGTTGTGTATATTCTACTATCAATTTAGCAACAGACAGAATTGAAACATCCATGCCTGAAAGCTAATGAAAATCACAGTGTGCCAAGAACATTTTACCACTTCTTGAATCTAAAACCTTTCCTCAACCAGTTTCCCTCTAGCCTTACCTAGAAGCAATAACTATGCCACATTCCTCTACACACACAGACACAGATACAAGCACACACATGTACAAAATACTCCTTAACATCTTAGAGAACTCTCTGGATGTAACATGTTGCTCTTCTCAGCATTTCCATGTCTTTAAAACATCTTAATCTACAAATGTTACATTTTACCTCTAGTCTAGAACTGAACCCATCCCCTGGGATCAACTTTCCAGGAAACCATAGACTAAACCAAAAACTAAACCCATGGCTATGCAGTCACTCATAGTGAACCCATAGGAGAGAGTAGCCCCTTTGGGTTCCCAAGGTCATCAGTCTTCCCCAGAGTAGATGGCCCCATCATTCTTCCCCTGGAGTGGCCGGTGGATTAGAACTGCTAATCCTGTGGTTAGCCACCCAACAAGTAACCCACTATGTATTAGACAGCCCTATCAAATGAATAATAACACCAGGGAGGAATGTATTACTCAGTTCAATCACCCATCCAAGAGCAAAAAGGCAAACTTTGCCCCCAAACAAAGCTCAGGTGGCAGGAAGTGGCAGGAAAGAAGGAGGAATGGAAGTGGGGAAAACAGGGATGCAGTAACATTGAGGAGATGCAATGAATGTCAAAACACAAAATGTGTATCACTTTTTGGATGGAAACATACTTGCTCTGTAAACTTTTACCGAAATCACAATGAATAAATGCATAATGATAAGGTAGGAAATGATTTTTGAACAGGCTAATATTTAAAA
>NW_022111372.1:76910547-76915616 GCF_000313985.2 Echinops telfairi
ATAAGAGTTGTATGAGCCCCTAATAAAATGATTAAAAACAAAAATCAAATGAAACAAAACACAAAAATGGTCATACCCTCAAAAAAAAAGAGTCATTACCTTGATCAAGTTACTTGAAGTTAAGCTAAATCCAGAGGGCTGCCTGTGTGACACAAATGGTTAAGCGCTGGCCTATTATCCGAAAAGCTGGCAATTTAAACCAGAGGCCCTCCAGAAGAAAGGCTGGAGATGTGCTTCTGAAGACTCAGCAGTGGCAATCCATGTGGGCATCTCTACTCTGGTCCACGTGGGCTCGTCAGGAGTCAGGATCTCAGGTTGGCAAATGGTTTGACTTCAGTCCTGCGGTTTCATCTGATTTGCACAGCTGCTTAGTCTCTCAGACTTTAGCTTGTACTGGGACTTCAGACACTCTATAAAGCAGAATGGCTGACGGTCCAGACTGTGGCCCTTCAAAGAGAAAAAGAGGCACCAGGCAGGGGGTGGGGGTAGGGACAGATTGATTTCTTGGTGTGTCTCAAACAGTGCGAACTGGCAGCCTTTGTGTCTGCAAGGACATGTTTCCAATTCCAGCAGATTCTGTGCACCAATGACTCCATTCCCCTGTCATGAGCACAGTGGTCACCAGCAGCAGCAGGGCTCAGAGGGCCCAGGGTCTTATGTAAGATCTGTTTAAAGCCCCTTCTTCTGGGAAGCAGTCAGAGCATGTGCACCGTCTTCACTGCTATTTTCCAAGAAGAAGCCAACGAGGAAGGAAATGGCAAACATTTCCCAACTCAAGAGTCAGGGAGGCTGAAGCAGCTATGATGCAGGGATTGCTCGTTGCCTGGGTGTTTAATATTTTAGCCTGGCGGCCTGGCTCCATGGTATAGAGTAGGATGCTAATGTAGATCCAGTCCTTAATGAGTCAGTTAGTTTCTCCTGAACTGGGAGAAAATGGTCTAAGATAACAGACCCTGCAGGTCATCTAGCAAATATATTCTAAGTGGGAAAATATTGCTCATTCCACAAATGTTTGTTAAGCCCCTACTGTGAACTAGGTCTTGTGGAAAATAGAGGAATTCTGCTATTGTAGAATTTCTTTCTGGGATATGTGCTTATGGCCAGAAGGGCCAGGTGGAGGTAAGGAGGAAAGGAGGACAAAAGAAGGAATGAAGAAAATAAGGATTTGAGACAAAGATAAACTCAATGCCATCAAGTCATAGGGACTGTTTACGAGAGAGTAGAAATGCCCGCTGTCAATGTTTACAGTGTTTTCTTCCTCAGTAAGAGAAAGATAAGGATTATTAAATATTGTTACAGACAAAGATTCTATGGAAGAATCCTGATCCAAGAGGGATGGATGCAGATCCAAATTTCAGATTCTCCTGGAATCCACATCTTCTGGAGCTGGGAACACTGGATGGACCCTTGAAACGATTACCTTGGCATACTGTGAAGACAAACCAGGTCCATCCCCTGAAGTTTTCTTAAAGTTAAAATCTAGCTTACCTAGTAAAGAATGTCTAGCAAAGACAGTGTAAATTCAACCATGGCAGATGTCGTTATTTTAAAATGTAACATATCTCCCTTTTGGCCAGTTTTAAAGTTGTTTCACTTCTTAATATTCTTTGCTTTATTTTCTATTGAGATATTTCTATGTTTCATCTAGCCAATGCTGTTGTTTTGTTGTTGTTCTTTGCTTCCTGTTTGTATTTTGTATGATTTTCCGCATATGAAATCTAGGTGAGGCAAATCCATAGAGACAGTAACTGGATAAATAATTACCTTAGGGGCATGGCAAGGGAGGACGGAGGGGAAATAGGAGCTAACAACAATGAACACAAGCAGAAAAAGTTCTGAAGTAGATTGTGGTGATGGGTGCCCAGCTCTTCTTAATGGGGTTGACCTGTTCAGTTTTACAATATGTGATGTATATGCCAATAAAACTACTTTTTTAATTCAAAAATAAATGTATATTTTTTGAAAGTATGTCTGCTTTGAATATTGCACTGTTTTAAGATCTGCATACATGGAGCTAAACTGACAGTAGTAATCTAGAAGATTCAATAGGCATTTTAGGGGCAGTGAGTTGGTTTTTACCGGGGGAGGAACAACTCAGTAAAGGAGGGTGAGAGTGTTTGAACCATTCAAAGAATGGTTCACTGAACTGCACATGGAGAAATTGTTGCATTGGAGTCTGTTCTATCGTGTGTCCTCTGAATAACAGCAATTGAATAAATTACTGGAATTGCACGATGCTGAATGGTGTGATAGAGAAGGCCGGTGGAGCGGCTCTGGTTTGAGGGTAAAGAAAAACCTCTCTGGGAGCTGGTTCATGATGGCGGTATCATCAGGTGCCTCATAATATCTGTTACAACAAAGACCCAAGAAAACAAGTGAATTGTATATAAATGAACACTTTGGGACCCTGAGCATCAAAGGCAAGAGGTTAAAGAATTGGATCGAGCGCCAAGGGGAAGAAGAGACTGAACAAAAGCGCAGACATAGAGGACTACAGATTGCCAGACCAACCTGCACAGCGTGGCCATATGGACACAAAACAAGCCGTTTGCCCAGCCAAATCCTCTGTGGCAAGAAGCAGCCATGTAAGCGCAATTCTGAACCACTGGCCCGAGCCAGGCAGGAGTGTTCCCTGTCCTCTGAAGGTTAAGTTTATTCACCTCACCCACAGAGCAGACACCCAGGGACCTGCATTGCCCTCCTATGCCCACATGTGATATGGTCCAGTGGAACCCACCTTATACCCAGAACTAGGGGGTCTCTTTCCCTATATATTACTTGTGCCAGAGACCTGTGGACTTACAGCACTGATCTCTCTACCCAGCCACCTCTGCCAGGGACACACAAGATGGCAGTGCCCACTTCTTCACCTAGCTAGCTACCCATGCTAGAGGTGCTTAGAATGACAACCCCTTTCCACCTACCAAACTGCACTGGAGGCCCATGGACCAGCGGCACCAGCACCTAAGCTTAGCCACTGAATCTGGGGCCCATTGGCATCTGCTTCTCCAGCAGCACTCCTCTTTTGCCCAGTCATCTGTGCTGGGGCCTGAGGACTGGTGGCCCCTGCCTCTATGCCCTCTCACCCACACTGGGGATCTGCTAGTAGCACCTCCTCCCTCCCGCCATTTGCACTGGGAACCTGAGGACAGGCAACACACCATCACCTGGGTTATCCTTTAACAGAAAGGAGACTACCCTCCAAATGGGCAACCATGGACTAGTGGCATTCCCCCGACTCATCAGCTGTGCTGAATATACCTGTGCAATCAATGGCTCATGTCCCTTCTGGTGAAACATCTGGAGCCCACCCACCCAGGACCATCAGTGAGTTTCTAAACCACCTGGGGACTGATGACCTAGTAACTCTCACCCCAATCACTTAGCAAACATTCATGTGAACATGTAACACCCAACCCAGCAATAGAGATGTTCCAGGGCCACAAGAAAACTGCAGAACCCGAATGCAATCAACCCAAAGAGGCATTCATAAATGGAAAATTTACCACACACATGAGTGGGAAAATCTAACATTTAATAAATGTCAATGGCACCCAAAACGACCCATAGATATAATAATGCAATCCTGATCCAAAGTGCAACCACATTCTTTAATGAGTTAGAAAAACAAATTGCCAAATTTATATGGGAAGAATTGTAACTGGGGAGAACAACAAAGTAGGAGGCTTTACACTACCCCATCTCAATTTCCACTAAAGAGCCTCTGATGGACACGTGGACCAATAGAACAGAATTGAGAACCCAGGTGCAGATCTATCCACCCATGGACAGCTGATCTTTAACAAAGGGATGGACACATTAAATAGGAAAGAAACAGTCTCTTCAATAAATGATGCTGGCAAAATGAAATAGGATTTATACCTCACACCACATGCAAACACTAGCTCAACATGGATCAGAGACCTAAATACAACGCCTAACACTAAAAAGATCGTGGAAGAAGAAAAAAATAGGGACAATGTTATTGTTGTATTGTTATGTACCATCGAATCAGTTCCAACTCATAGAGACCCTGTGTACAACAGAAGGAAACACCACCCTGGCCTGCACCATCCTCACAATTGTTCCTACGTTTGAGACCATTGATGTAGCCACTGGAACGATCCAACTTGTCAAAGATCATCCTCTTTATCACTGCCCTACTACTTCACCACACATGATGTCCTTCTCCAATAGACTGACCTTTCCTTACAGCTTAGCCAAAGTTCATGAGTTGGAATCTCCCCATCCTTGCTTCTAAGGAGCATTCTGGCTGTGCTTCTTCCAAGACATAAATTACATTATGTGCTTCTTCCAAGTATAAATTACATTATTTTGGGACAATGCTAAGGGTCCTAAAATATGGCCTACATATAAAACCAAACATAACTGAAAAACACATACAGCAGAAGACAAATTAGAACAATGGACCTCCTGAAAATTAAACATTCTGCCCGTCTAAAGACTTCACAAAAGACTAAAAAAGAAGAAGAAGAAGAACCTACAAAGTGGGGGTGGAAAATCCTTGGCTATGAAAAATCTGACGGGTCTATGCTGTAAAACGTAGGAAAAAAAGTAACCCTTCCACAACAAAAAGATAAGCAACTGAATTTTAAAATGGGCAAAAGGAGATGAACAGATACCACACGAAAGAAGACATTCAGGCAGCTAACAAAAACACATGAAGAAATGCTCATGATCATTAGCTATTAGAGAGATGCAAATCAAAGCAGCAGTGTGATATTATCTCACCCTGACAATAATGACACTAATCAAGAAACAGAAAACAACACATATTGGCAATGTTGTAGGGGAATTGGAACGCTTATATACTGCCAGTAAAAATGTAAATGATGCAACCACCCTAGAAAATTATAAGATTCCCTTAGAAAGCAAGAAACAGAAATATTATATGATCCAGCAATCATACCCCCAGGTCCATGCCATAAAGAAATAAAAGCCTCTAAGGAGCATTCTGGCTGTACATCTTCCAAGAGAAATTTGTTTGTTCTTCTGTCAGGCCACAGTACTGTCTGCATTCTTCCTCAAGACTATAGAGTTCAAATGCA
>NW_022111372.1:76916370-76917252 GCF_000313985.2 Echinops telfairi
TGAGGAGCGTGGTCTTCATTACGTTGAGTTCTAATCCCTACTGAGGCTAGAATACTTGATCTTTGTGAGCAAGTGCTTCAAGTCCTCTTTGCTTTCACCAAGAAAGGCTGTGTTACCTGCATATCGCAGGTTATTAATAAGCCTTCCTCTAATTCTGATGTCATAAGCAGTGACTGTCTCAGAAACCCCTGGGGAGCAGTTCTCTGTCCTATAGGGTCACTATGAGTCAGACTCCACTCGATGGCAGTGAGCTTGGTTTGGAAGACATTATTATGCCTGAGGACACCTGGAGAAAAATGCCTGAGTAAGTAAGGAGTGGAGTGCACTGTCTGTGGGTGGTCTTAGTACTTGACACTGACCCACCTGACTGCCTACCCTAGGCCCTGGGCATGGATTTGTTTCTGAGAAATCTGGAGCAGGGTAAAGTTAGAAGAGTGGTATTGAGGGTGATATAGAACTAAATTAGGGAATCAGTAATAATAGTTGATGTATTAAAAGAGCAGGCTATTTGGGGCAGCAAAACAGTCCTGCTTAAGAATGTAAGGACTTGAAGCTCTTGACATCTCAAGACTCAGTCTTTTTGTCAGAGATGTGTTTAATGCCTCTTCTTACTAGATTGTCCATAAGGATAGGGACATTAAACATGCTTGCACTGCCTGGAACAAAATAGATGCTTTTCAAAAAATATATACTTTTGTTGGGGGCTCTTACAGCTCTTATCACAATCCACACATACACCCATTGTGTCAAGCACATTTGTACATATGTTTCCATCATCATTTTCAAAACATTTTCTTTCTACTTGAACCCTTGATATCAGCACATTTTGCCCCTTCGATATTTTTTTTTCATGTCTTACACTGACTGCTGTCCCTTCACCCA
>NW_022111372.1:76919819-76925784 GCF_000313985.2 Echinops telfairi
CAGAAGGTGGGCGTGATTTCCCCAACCACGTGTAAAGCCACAGAGGGCAGGTAGGTTGGAGCTCCCCCAGCTGGGTGGAGGTTGGGTGGAGTTAGCCTAGACAGAGGGGACTGGCCTGGAGGCCAGCAGTAGTGTGTGAAAGGAAAGAGAGGGGGTAGAAAATAAAAACCCAGAGGTGCTGTGGAACAGAGCCCACTGAGAATGTGTCAGGAATGAGAGAAGTGAGAGGGAAAAAGTAGAGATAGCTGAACCCCAATCACCTGACTGTGGGGTTGGAGCAGTTTAAAACCGGCCCCAAGGTGGTGGCAAGCTATGGTTGTATTCAGTAAAGCCCTTCATCCAGCCAAAGTAGCCTGGTGCAGGCTCAGACTGTGGCAGGGCTAAGGCTAAGCTCCAGCTGGCCTCTGCAGTGGCAAGCCAAAAGCCCACAGCTCTTCAAAAGCTAGTGGATCTGTGTCTACTTATCTTTATGATGCTCCTCCTATGACCTGGAAGAGTGGAGTTTCCCTCTCAGAGGTTCTCCTGTGCTGATTTATCACAAAAGAGACTCTTAATAAACTTTTGTTGACTTTTCTTAGCTCTTATAAAGGCCACTTGACATAAAGTCAATGGGTTGATATTACTGAGAAGTGTAAAGACAGAGCAAAATACATGAGGGGATTATTTATGAGCTTATAAAACAGTTCTTTGAGCACCTATAAATAAGTTGGTGCAGATTATACACATTAGGAGGGGGGCAAGAGGCAACAAAGGGTAAGTCATTCCCTTCTCCTCAGTGCTGTTGTATCAAATGGTGAAAGTGGTGGATGTAAAACAATGCAGGTTGATACGGCATTTTGTGTCCTTGGGATAGACCATCTAAATTTCCAAGATCAAATTATGGTACCATTAGAAACTGTTTGTGTATATATTCTAAATCTAATTCAAAGGAGACATTGAATTCAAAACTACACTAAGGCTAAAAACTCTTATCTACCTTAATTTCCTAATTAATTGCTACTGGGCTCAGCATTCTGTTAGGAACCTTAGATGAAAACACATGTTTTCTTGACAATTCTTAAAGCCTTCAACTACAACTGCATTTTCTGCTAAGAAGAAAGCACATTTCTAAAGCAAGTGCACTACTGTGCGTACATGTGTGCATGCGCGCACATGTGTGTGGTCATAAGCAACAAGTGGGGTGTCACTAGGAGCCCCTCCCTGGGAACTTTGACCTTAGTCAGGTGCCAACAGCTAAGAAGCCTACAGTTTCCCTTCCCTAATAGGACTTTCCTCTTAGTGAGCTCTTGATCTGTTGAGTGCCTAACCAGAAAAGTCACGATACCTCTAGAGGCCAGAATATCATCAGCTCAGTGCATGAAGACCAAATGGGTGTGAAGTTCAACTGGGAATTGTCACCTAGAACTTCAAAAATAGTAACTTTGACAGATCATTATATTAATAATGTCAGCTTTAGGCATAAAGAAGGGGATGGGGAAACCTTTACCAAGAAAGGAATATTCAATACACTTTATTTGAAAATGAGATACAAATCAATCATTTCATGAATTCATGAACACATACTCTCTCTTTTAAGCTCCTTTTTTCTCCCCTGCCTCCCCCACTGCCATTTATTTGCTAAAAGCATAAATTTCTATTTTATCCATGTTCAAATTGTGGTCTGACTAACACACCTGGTTGACCAAGTGTTGTCTTACTTTAGCTAGGCTTTAGTTTCTTCACCAGTAAAATGAGCATAATAATACCTAACCACCAGCATGGGAGAGGGTATTTGACTGAGATCATGTATGTGAAATCCTAAACAGAGTGCCTGGCATTGAGCAAGCACAGTGCAAATGTTAGCAAATAAGGAACAGCCTAACAGAATGCAAGCTGACCCAATACATTGCTTCCTGAGTAGAGGTGACCTGAGTAGTTGGTAGCAAGCCAGGATAAGCATAGAGAGCCAGGAAATCTCTTGAAATGGTTAAGTGGTCCCTGTATGTGAAAGCAGGATCCAGGTACACTCTGGTTTTCATGATTGAAATGATGTCAGAAAAGCCATGAGCTGATGATGGAGACACAAGTTCACTCCATGTAATTCGCATCATGGATTCCATGCTGCCTAAACTCAGTGACAGAGACCACATGTTCTATCTATTGCTTGTCCTATAGCAATTGCCTCCCCTGGCCTTTACAGAATTTTAAAAAATCACCTCTCCACTTCTCTAAGTACACACAAGGGCTAGAGAACTCCCACCCCTAAGGACACCTCTTCTGTGAAGACTTCTGATTCTTCTTCTTCAAAGACACTGCCTCCAAGCACATTAGTACCGGCTCTTTGGATCTCTATGTCATAATCAAGATATAGTGGAACATGGTGGTAACAACCATCAACACTGGAGAAAACAGGCTCAGCTCAAACCTAAGATCTGCTACATCAAAGCCAAGAATATGGGACACTTCACCTAATGTTGCTGTCCCTCAGCTTCTCTTATGTAACCTGGAGGGAACGGCTAGTACCTACTACCTAAACTTATTGCAAGGATTAGGCAAGATGAAAAGCAAAGCCTTTGGCAAGCGCTCCATAGGTATTGATCACATCCGGTGAATCAGAATGAGCCTAGGCTCCCCCTATTGGTCAAAGTGGTCAGAGCAAGAGAGAAAGGTACAGTCTCCAAAATTCATATTCTTGCCATCTATTATGGATTGAATTGTGTCCCCTAAAATATGTGTCAACATGACTGGGCCACAATTCTCAGTATTATGTAGTTGTCCTCCATTTTGTTATCTGATGTAATTATCATGTGTTTTAAACCCTCACCTCTATGCTGTTGAGACAAATTTGTTTTAAATGTACTGCCATCAAGTCCACTCCTACTCATGGAAACCCTATAGGACAAGGTAGAACTGTCTCTGTGAGTTTCCAAGACTGTAGACATTCACATGAATAGAAAGCCTCATCTTCCTCCCATAAAGTGGCTGGGGGGTTCTAATTGTTTATCTTTCATTTAGCCACCCTACACCACTAGGGCTCCTTCAAGATAGTATTAGGGGCAGTAATATTTATGCCCCATATACAAGCTACAGGATTAGGTTGTAGGAGGGAGTTTAAGACAGTTCATGGAAAAATTACATTATCTGTTCATTTCATTTTTACCACAAACTCTCTAAAGTCCCTTCATGTCTTGAGTCACTCTCTTTTGCGATATAAGAAGTATTAAGTAAGCAAGAGGAATCTACTGCCACAAAGAAAGAAGAGCCCAAAGCAGAACACATCATTGGGACCCAGGGCCCCTGAGCTGGGAACCTCCTAGACCCAGGTGAAAATTGGGGCCAAGATGCATGAAAGCTCCAAGGGAGCTTGGAGGAGACAAGGACTTTTCTGCTGAATCAACAGAGAGATAAAGCCATCTCCTAGAGTTGGTGCCCTGAATTCAAACTTGGTAAACTGTGAGAGAATACATTCTTATTTGCCAAAGCCATTCAATTGTGTTGTCTTAGAACTTGGTAAACTGTGAGAGAATACATTCTTATTTGCCAAAGCCATTCAATTGTGTTGTCTTTGTAATGGCACCACTAGATAACTGAGATACCCACCATCGCCAGCAAGACAAACAAGGAAAGGTCCCTGTGTCTGCCCCAACTTTGCTTGGTAAATAAGTGATGTCCTTCTGTGTGCTCTTTTATTTTCCTGTTTTTAAAGATTATTTTATTAAAGGTTCTTACAGCTCTTATAATAATCCATACATCAATTGTATCAAGCATATTTGTACATATGTTGTTACCATCATTTTCTAAACATTTAGTTTCTATTAGAGTCCTTAGTATCAGCTACTCTCTTTTCCCTCCCTCCCCCTCTCCCCACGCCCTGTGACCCCTTGATAAATTATAAATTATTATTATTTTCATATCTTACACCAACCACTGTTTGAATTGTTTGTTCCCCTTGGGGTGGGGGTTGTTAGGTGTTGATCATTTGATTGGTTCCCCCTTTCTCCCCTCCTTCCCTCACCTTCCCCCTACACTCCTGGTTTCAATAACCCCCTTTCTGTTCCTGAGGAATTTATCTGTCCTGGATTCCATGTGTCAAGAGTTCTTATCGGTATCATTGTACATGTTCCAGTCTAGCCAGCACTGAAAGGCAGCACTGGGGTCATGGTAGTAAGGATGAGGAAGCCTCAAAGAATCAAAGAAATATTGTATGTTTCATTGGTGCTATGCTGCACCACGGTTGACTCATCCCTCCCTTGTGACCTTTCTGTGAAGGGATGTACGACTCTCTACAGATAGGTTTGAGGTCCCTGCTCTGAACCCTCTTGTCCTCCATTAAATGTTTTTCTTTGTTTATTTGGGGTCTTCTGATGCCTGTTACCTAATCCAGTCCACCCCTCATGATCCCACAGGCTGGTGTGCTTCCTCCATGTGGGCTTGTTGCTTCCTGCTAGATGGCCAATTATTTAACTTCAAGCCTTCAAGACCCCAGACACTATATCTTTTGATAGCTGGGCACCATCAGCTTTCTTCACCACATTTGCTTAGGCACCCATTATGTCTTCAGCGATTGTGTTGAGGGGGTGAGTCTCACAGAATGCGAGATTGTTAGAACAAAGTATTCTTGCAGGGAGGGAGTACTTGAGCAGAGGCCCAAAGTCCATCCACTTCCTCAATATATTGCCATATAGATATGTGTACATAGGCCAATACTTCTATTTTTATAAATTAATATATTTATACGAGTGCACACCTATGTTTATACCTCTATCCATAGCTTTGCTTCCTAGATCTTTCCTCTGTTTCCTTTTACCTTCCTCCTACCCCACCATCACAGTCACACTTCTTATGCATCTTAGTAATTCCTCTCAGCTAGATTGCTATTGCTCCAACATCACCAGGATCTCTACGTCCTCCTTGTTGCTAATTCCCTAGTTGTTCCCCTGTCTACTGCACTGTTTAATCACTGCTCCCTTCCCCTGCCTCCCTCTTCCCCTGAAAGCTCCTCTGGATCCAACAGTCCTATTGCTTTCTCCTCGGGCTTGCTTCTCGTGCCTATCTTATATTGGTAGGCAAAACAACAATAACAGAGACAAGACAAAAGGTTGAATAAAAAGAGAGGGGAAAAACCAATTGAGAAAAAAAAAAAAAGCATACATAATTCCAGGTCTGTTGGTTGACCTTTATAACTATCTCCCCACCTGTGCTGGGGGTTGGGGGGACGGTCTATGTTGGAGTTCCTCAGGGGCTTTCAGACTTTGTTTTGCTCCAGTTGCTGTCCTGTTATGTTTCTTGGTTCACCCCAGGGTGGCAAGGGTCAGACCAGGCACTCCCTGCCATGTGTCCCCAGTATTGTCCTCTGTTGTGGTATGCTACAGCGAGGGAACATCATGTCCTGAGCTATTGTCAGCTATATAGTCCTCTCTATCCCTTCTTAGCAGCTTCGTGCAGGGGGGTGTCCTTAGGGATTGGTGCCAGTATGGGGTCTAGTCCCTCACTCTCTTTTTCCTTCTTGGTTTATATCTTGTGGGCATGGCCCGCTGGCTCCTCTCCCCAACCTGTAGGTTTAGTATTGTCCTCTGTAGCACATACTTCTAGGGAGGGATCAGTTTGGCTCTGATTGGGGCTGGCCCTGTAGACTTCTCTGTTCATGAGTTGCTCCATGTGTTTGCCCTCAAGATTTGGTGCACTGTGGTTGGATGTGAACTCACACTCCAATTTTTGTGGGGCATAAACAATACCCTCCCCCTGGGTAGGTTAGTTCCCTCCTTCCCCAGTGCCATCATCTCCCTCTTTTTAATTCCCCCTTTTCTCACTCCCCCCACCCCCTTTCTCTTTCTTTGTGTTGGAATGACATGTACATCATTTGGTTTGGCCTATCTCCTGCTGACTGCCTGTACCTCAGCCTATGTAGTGAGTATGTTAGACAGGGTTCTCTAGAGAAACAAAACCAAAATGCTAATAATTTTATATATATTTATACAGATAGATA
>NW_022111372.1:76926760-76930627 GCF_000313985.2 Echinops telfairi
GGGCTATTCTCAAGGGTGTTAGGTGGTATCTCATGGTTGTTTTAATTTGCATTGCTCTGGTGGTTAATGAAGGGGAGCATTTTCTCATGTGTTTATTGACCATTTGGATCCCCTCTCTAGTGAAGCTTCTGTTCAGGCCTTTTGCCCACTTTCTCAGGGAGTTAATCATTTTCTTCATTTTGCACGCTAGGAGGGTATTGTAGATTTTAGTAGTGAGTCCTTTGCCTGTTGTGTCATTAGAACAATCCTCTTCCAGTCTGTGGATTCTCTTGTAACGCTCTTGGTGACGTCTTTCGATGCACACAGGTCTTTCAGCCTTCATATAGCCCACTTGTCGGTTTCATCTTCATCTCTCTGTGTGTTCTCTTATTCAGAAACACCTTTGAAGTTCCCCCTCACCCTTGCCACAGGGATTTGGGGGGGAGGGGCAGGGGGTGGAAGAGGATGTAAGGAAAGGAGACACAGAAGGGGAATGGGCATTTGTGATCAGAAAGATGCAAAAACTAAAGCAATTTCTGATACCCAGCCCGGTCTAGAGTCAGTCCATTACAATTGTAACTTTTAATTTAGACAGGCTTCCCAGTAGCCAAGTGCCCAAAAGGAAAGATTGGGAAGAATACCAAGGCAATTCTTAGTAACAGCTGTGGGTGCTAGACCGACAGCTCCCTCCTGGGGAGGTGACAGTCGGCAAAAGCATTCTGCAGCAGGCAGGAGTTTACCTGGGCAAGAGCAGCCAGCAGAGCCTCATAGGGACTAATTATGAAAATATGATTACAATGGATTAGTAATCTTGTCAATCAAAGCCACATGCCAGGGAGCACCTGGCAGAGAGTGAAAATGCCACAGGACAGAAGGATGTTATGTTCTGTGTCCTGTACAAAACATTTCTCCTCCAGAGGAAAGGCCTCACTGGGTACCAGGGATGTAAATGCACAGAGGAGGCGCTAAAAGGCCCTCTGGGGAGAAGTAGGCACAAAACCAGCCACAGGCTCTGAGTGTCTGGATTTGAAATTCTGCTTGTCATCCCCTTGTTGCTGCATGTGAACATTGGCTCGGAATTTGCCCCACCCCATTTTGACCCAAACCTGAAAGGAAATGAATATTATTTTCCTCTGACCATCAAGGGAATTTAAATAGAAACGGCAACAATGGTAATACTACTTACTGAGCACAACTTTCTTTCTGTGAGCCCAGAGTCTGTGCCTAGCCTCGTGTCCAACCAAATCCACACCCACTGCCATGGGGTCCATTCTGACTCATCGCGACTCTGGATAGGGCTTCCGAGGAAACATTTGTTAAGAGAGAAAGAAAAAAGAAAGGAGAGGCAGTAGGACCCAAAGGATGAGCTACTGAATTGAGAATCAGGAGTCTTGTGGTTTCCAGTAAGAAGTAAGCTATGTCTCACAGAGAAATTGCCCACAGCCAGAGAGCAGGTAGATTTGGAAGAATTTTGCAGAAGTGTCCAGCCCTTCATGATCATGATTTCAGTTAATCCATACAAAACCTTATGACGTAAGCATTTCAAAGCCCAGAGATGTTTCCACCAGGATCAAAGGAGATCAGCTAAACTCCAGAACCTGCTGCAAATCATCAGGTTCTACTGCCATGCACAAAATGGATAACCTATCGATTTACTGCAGCCAGAAAGCATTCTCTATGTTACAGGGCAACTCCTGCATGAGGGGCACAGAATATTGTGGATGATGTTTGGTAGTGGATCACCATGTCTTTCTTCCTCTCTTAGTCTAGAACCTGAGTGTGGTTCGGCAGTGTAGCAACACACAAGTTCTTCCAAACAGATGAGTGGTGGCTCTACATGAGGGGCATTGACCTGGAATCAAACTTGGGACTCTGGCATGGAATGGGGAAATTTTATGACTGGACCACCATGGCCCTCAAGTCAGAGTTAACCACCACGTAAAAGAAAGGGAGGTGACAGGCAGACACATTTCTGGTGTGTGAAGGGTTAAGCCCTTAGCCTCATTAGCCCACTCAGTCATCTGTCACCACAAACTTCAAGTTCTGCCTCCTCATCTGCGTTAGCATCTGGGGTGTTTGCACCTTGCAATTGGTCATCTAAGGTTCAATTTTAGTCTTTACTCGTGAGGATCCAAAGAGAAAGAAAGAAACCAAAATCTCAGGGAAGAAACGAGTCCACAGGACTAATAGTCTACACAAGACACAGTCTCAGCTCCCTGACGAGCACTAGGGGGTCCCTGGCTAACATTACCCAGCAGAACCACAGTAGATGGGCCCGGATAGAATGGGAAGAAAATAGAAATAATACTCAAATTATTGTTTAAATGTCCACACACACTGGAGCAGCTGAGACTGGAAGACTCCCTAAGACGATTATCTTGAAACTCCTTAAACTTTGAGCCGAAACAGCAGATTGTCCCACAAAATAAAATATATTACCCAAGAGTGCAAAGCTCCATTCACAACTTTAACTTTTAATATATTTAAAAAAACCAACATCTATAGTATCACACAAAGTCCATAATCACTCCGAAGCAAAGATGAGAAGACTGGGTGGGTGACGGTGATGGCCAGGAACCTGGTGGTGGTGGTGTAGGTGCCATCCAGTGGGTTCTGACCCACAGTGACCCCAGGCACAACAGAACACACCTGTGCCCAGTCCTGTGTCATCCACACAGCTGCCCTATGCCTGAGCCCAATCGGAAGCTAGAGCACTGGAAAGAGAACAGTCAGAACACAGTGAACGAGAATGTTGAGAGGCTATAGGTGAAACATGTGATGGCAGTGCACAACTTGTTCAGTGCAAACTTAATTTGCTGTTTACACTTCCATAGAAAACACAGTAATATTTTTCAAGAGTGAAAGAAAAGGAGCAAAATGGAGTCAGAGGGCCCAGAGGATGAGCTACGGAATTGAGAATCAGGAGACTGGAGTTTCCTAGTAAGAGTGAAACTATGTCCCACTGTGTCTTTACTGTGTCCTGTCCTTGCACTAAATCATCTAGTTGTGTTTTGATATTGAATCCTCTAAAAAAATGTATCATGGAAGTGTTGTGATTCCACTTTAGCAATGAAATAACAGAAGCATAGAAGAAATGGGGAAGTTTCCCACAGCCAGAGAGCTGTTAGATTTGGAAGAGAAATTCTGAATTAAGTTGTTCTGATGATCCCTACACTTAACTCCTAGACCACAAAACTCTCTTGTGAGACTATTGTGAGAGTTTAACAAATCATTGACAACCCTTGGCCTTTCTTGCCACCCCAGACCTTTCTGTCTCCATGTGTTGTTGTTGTTGTTAGTTGCTGTCAAGTTGGCCTGGGTCTTGATGATACCATGCACAAGAGAAAGAAAGGCAGGCACCATTCCCACGTTCAGTTGTCTTGGACTGTTGTGAAAATCAGAGGGTTTTCATCAACTGATTCTAGGAAGCAGATCATCAGGTCTTACTTCCTAGTCTATCTTAGTCTGGGATCTCCTTTGAGACGTGTTAAGCATCATAGCAACATGCAAGCCTCCACTGACAGCTAGGCAATGCCTCAGCCTGAGGCACACTGACTAGGATAGAAAGTCAAGTGCCCCACACAGAAAATTAGAATTCTTCCCAGAACCCCTTTCCCAGCTGTAAATATCAATCACACTTGTCAGTTTCTGATACAGAACCATCATGAGGAAAAGTTACTTTAGGTGGATGGGATGAATTTCTGTCTAAATTCATAGAATTACTGCTAGTGAGAGAAATTCTGCAACGACCTAAATTTCATTCATGACTTCTCAGTGCTAAAAGAGCAACGTCAGGAAAACAGACATCTCTTTTCCAGCTGTTGATGGTTGAAATATTTCAAAAGGAGGTTTAGTCAACTAAATATATAGAGATATGCATATATATAT
>NW_022111372.1:76930727-76947261 GCF_000313985.2 Echinops telfairi
CTGTCAGGTAAGCTTGGCCTGCTAACCACAAGCTTGGTGTTCAAATCCATCAGCCATTCCATGGGAGAAAGGTGAGGCTATCTGTTTCCATAGAGATACATACCTCAGAAACCTATATAGGATCTCTGTGAGTTGGAAACAACTTGATAGCAGTGGGTTTATTTGTTTGTTTCTTTCTTTCTTTCTTTGGAGTATATATATGTGTGTGTATAGTATATATATAGTAACATTATTACACATTAGTAACATATATATGTTAATATATAACATATATATAGTACCATTATTATATTATAGCAACATATATATAGTAACATTATTATATCACAAAAAAACGTCTCCTGTGGAATGGCTGCCCCTCTGATATCCTAACATCAGTTCAAGCCCTGTGGTCTGTTGCTGTTGTTAGCTGTTTATATGCTTTATCAACCCCCCTTGCTCCTCTCGGAGTGAGAGATCAGTCTACACCTCACGCCATGAGCACACCTAGAGCCCCAGTACCCAGCACAGAGCCTGGGAGGGTACCAAGCAGAGACTCAGCCACAGCAGTGCTATATTGGTTTCATCTAGCTAATCCTAAACCGGGGCAAAGAGCTGAACTAGAGAATCTCTTCATTTCCTTTTAAAGCTTAACACTGCACAGTCCTGGAGAGAAGTGGATATAAGTGAGATATAAAAAGCATTCCCTCCTCAGACTTACACTCCCTCTCACAAACCTGAGAGGAATAAACACACCTTAAGGAGAAAAAAAATCCCACATGCACCCTGGTCCCTTGCAGAGACAGATATCACAAGCAGAAATGTGACGAGCAGCATGAGCCACGATGAAAAAGGATCTATACATAAAGCACACAAAGGAATAAGAGAAGTCTATTCCACTAACTTGATGGATTCCCCCATTTGAAAGATACCCACACGCCCCAGTGCGCTGCAAGCAGGCAAGTTGAAGGAGCTTCCTATCAAGGGGGTTGATGAATGCGTAGCCAATGCTTTGAGTTATGCGTTTGTGAACCCTGGGAACTGGCAGTGGAGTCTGTTGACAAACCCAGTGGAAACAGGAATATGCCCATAGCTTGACAACAGTCCTGAGGGTCAGAGAATCTTCTCAGAAAATAGGGTCTGGCTGGCCAGCGTTCACATTGTGCATCTATTCCTGTACCGTGGCCTCAGCCTACGGAGTGAAACCACTGTGTTTCAGTGGAGGAGTGCAGGGAGGGTGTGTAAGGGAGTAGAAGCCAGGACAGGGGCAGGAGGAGGGGAGACAAAGGAAAAAAGAAATCCTTAAGAAAGCTGAAGAGAGATATGGGTCACTCCTTATCCAGCAGGGCTTCAAACTGGCTTATCCTGGCTCCGTCATAGGTGAGAAAGCAAAACCAGAATGGATCCCAATGTTTTTAAGTGGGTGCCCCAGATTGGCAGCAATTACAGATCTAATCCCTGCTTTCCCCTTCATCTCTCTCCTAGGAACCCAGGGCAGTGTGCTCATTGCCTACCACAGATCTCTTCCCCAAGTGGAGCTGAAACGATGGTGCCTGGCTCATAGATGGGGGACAACCTTGTCACTTTGAATGTCTATCCCTCTCCACAGTCCTGCCAGTGATTAGATGACAGACATTAGGCTCCTGACAACGTCCACTATACCTCCTTGTCCATTCCTCCTCTTCCGGGCTTCAATTGGTCGTTTTTTCCTGTTCCTGTCAGCACTCCAGATCACCCCATTTTAAAAATTCAGGTCTGTTCTAGTTTAGCTTCATCAATCACAACTGAACCGCTTCGAACCAGTTCAAAGTCCAGACAGTCACCTCAAAAGTGATGGACTTTTAAAGAGAAACCTCTTTCTGTCCTGAATAGATGGGGGGGAAAAAGGACTGGACTTTCAGGTCAAAGGAAATGACTTCTGAGTAGCCGCTCAATCGCTTCTCCTTTATGCCCAGAACAGGTCCAGACAGCTCATCTTCAAAATGTCCTTAAAATCTCTGCCTCACAGTCTCAACTCACTTGCCTGACAAGGTGCACTTCCTGGCCATCCTGATAAGCAAGCGTCCTCTTCCAGGTCTACCATACATGCAAAGTACAGTCTTTCCAGCAAACCTCTGCTCATGCCATTATTATCCCCAGAGTCCACTGCACACATAAAAGATCTCAGTCTGTCCTCAGATTCTGTGGGGGACCAGCCTCCCCACTACTGAATGGGTCCCCAGGGTGGTTGTGTCATTGAGGGGTAAACTAAGGGATCAACAGATAAGGCATGCAAGGGCTCACCTCTTCCTTGATGACCTGAGCCAGAATGAAGGAGTAACGCACTCTCTCACAGCTTATAGAACCCCAGCATGCAAGCACATACATAAAAGGAAGAGGAGGTACCAGGAGCATACTCGTGACAGGAAAGGGTCGAGCTAAGGGTAGACAGTAGAACCCTGGACGTCAGCTCATCCGTTCTAGAAGGAGTATCGAGATGCAATGCAGTTGAGTTCTGAATCCATTTTTCCCATAAAAAATTATTGAAAACAGATTAATCTGTTTTCAACCACCAAGTTTTTACCCTAACCTTGACTTTTTATACAAAACATTACACAGAAATTTCAAAGTAAATAAGTTCAGAGTTAAATAATATAATTTAAATAAGAAACACAACATTAAAAAAGTTTTAACAACTACAGGATGGCCCATACCTTGAGCTGGATGAGGATCTGGATCTGTGGACACGGATGTGGAGAGGAGGGATGGAGAGTCATTGTTTTCAAGGGGAATCCCCTTCCATAAAATCAGCTGCCACTGCTGTTCGGGAGTTTTTTTCCCCTCTTTGCCTTTTTTTCACTAGGACCTGGCTGTCTTGCTCTAAAAAAAAAAAAAAAATCTGTCTAATGTGGTCTGTAATTGGCATTTCCTTAACCATTTTCTAAAAGAGTTTACTAAATTATCATCAACAATATCGATAAATACGGTTAACCAGTTCTTTACCATGATGATTCTTTTCAAAAAACCCTTTCTTAGGGCCCATTTTTTATCTAAAAACAGTACAAAAAGACACAAAAACTAAGAAAATTATAACAAAATGCTTGGAACACAGATTTAAACAACACATACTAACCACCAACTAATGCTGAGTGACCAAAACAAGAACTGTTTTTGTTTATAAAAATCATGTGTGTTGGGTCAGATTCAAATGTTTTGTTCGAAGTCTGATGCAAAATCTCCTCGGCATTTTGTGTCAAAATCCGATTATGTCGAGTACTGATGCGGTAGAGTACCGGTTCTACTGTACATGCAATAGGAAGGGGAGGTACTAGAGGAATACACGTGACAGGCAGGTACATACGTAATAAGATGTACGGATCCTAGAGTTAAGGTGGCAGCCCAACCTTGGTCATCTCTGATCTGGCTTGACCTTATGTGTCCCTTAGCTCTTCTCCAGGGGAACAATCTATAATCCTTATCAGAAAAGAGTGGGCCTTACTTAGACAGACAATAAGGTCTGATTGCTCTCTATGGGAGACAGCTTCAGGCAAGTAGACTTCAAGCAGTTAACCTTCAAGAGTATAGTAGCAACCATATGCTTGCAAGCAACATCTTGAAAAGTAGCATTATTGGGGGGGACATTGTTGGGGAATAACTTCTTTTTAGGAGGTGATTGGGATGCATCTCTACCCCATGAATGTGAAGGGCTCTCTCCACAAGAATCCTGGCCTCAGGTTTCTTAGATATGAGTGTAGAGAATTTTTCTGCATATACTCTCTTCCTGGGTCTCAGTTTTCCAAAAAAATCAAGTTTTTGAGAAGTCTTTCCCAAATGTCTTAATTCATATGTCTTTTCTGACTTATTCCGTAGGCCCTGGGTTTTATAGTACATTCTCATGGGATTGAATGGTTACCTTTGTTGAAGTCAGATCTGAAGAAGGCATGGAGTGAGAGCTATCATTGCTGATTTACCTTGGTTGAAAGCACAGAATACCAGAAAGATACTTACTTGTGTTTTATTGGCTATGCAAAGGTATTTGACTATGAGGATCATGACAATAATGTTTTGAAGAATGAGAATTCAGAATAATTCATTGCACGTATGCAGAATCTATATATAAACCAAGAAGCAGTTTCTCAAACATAGTAAGTGGAGACTGAATGGTTGAAATTCAGGAAAAATGTGCACCAGGGTTGTATCCTGTCACCATACCTATTATAATCATATGATGTGGAAATAATCCTAGAAGTTGGACTATATGAAGGAGAATATGACATTAGGATTAAAGAAAAACCATTAACAACCTCAGCATAAAGCAAACAAAATTCTTCAAAGTTAGACCAATAGCCAATATTATGGTAAACACTTTACCAAAAAGAACTGATTGACTTTCTGCCATTTCAAGGGGTAGCATATAAACAAGAAGCAATGGTACTGTGTTAGTACAGGTTGACTAGAGAAATAAATTCATTGAAACTCATATATATGTAAGAAAGAACTTTTTATCAAAGAGTAATTGTATACCAAGAAGACATCCCAGCCCAGTCCATATCAAGCCCATATGTCTGATATTAGCCCATAAGTCTGATACTAATCCATAAATCTCTCTTTAGACTCCTACAGCCACATGCAATGATGCAGAATGCAGGAAGATCACAGATCAGTGGATGAAAAGTCTTATGGATCCAGTGGGGATGGAAGCATCACAGGGCTGGTGCAGGTCTCTACCACATGGCTTGTTCAGATCTCAGCATGGCTCCACACAGCGTGTCAGCTGGAAGGTGAAGCAGAGAGAAAGTGGGGCCCACCTCCAGGGAGAAAGAGAGAATGTGCCCAGAATCCTCATGAGAAGGCCATGCCCACAAGGAAGCATCATTGGGCTGCAAGCTGATTGACAGGCTCTGTTCCATCCCTAAATTTATTTATCAAGTTGACATGAAACCATGTAACAACCACAGGTATTGTAGGAAGAAATTCAAGCTTCTTGAAAGCATTAGCCAAAAACAAGGTTCCAGTAATGGATGGAATACCAATTTAAATGTTTTAACAAGCTGATGAAGCACTGGAAGCACTCACTTGTCTATGCCAGGAAATGTGGCAGACAGTTACTTGGCCAGCTAACTGGAAGAGTCCATATTTGTACCCATTCCAAAGAAAGGTGAACTAACAAAATCTTCAAATTATAGAATAATATCATTGATATAGCATGCAAGTAACATTTGGTGAAGAAAGCTGATGGTGCCTGGCTATCCAAAGTTATAGTATGTAGGGTTTTAAAGGCCTGAAGGTAAACAAGCAGTCATCTAGCTGAGAAGCAAAAAAGTCCACATGAAATAAGCACACAAGCCTGTGTGATCACAAGACGTCAAAGGGATCAGGTATCAGGCTTCAAAGAACAAAAAATCATATCATTGTGAATGAGAGGGTGTGTGGAGTGGAGACCCAAAGCCCATCTGTAGGCAACTGGACATCCCGTTACAGAAAGGTTGCAGGGAGGAGACAAGCCAGCCAAGGGGGCAGTGTAGCAATGATGAAACATACAATTTCCATCTAGTTCTTAAATGCTTCCTCCCCTGCACCATCATGATCCCAATTCTACCTTACAAATACAGCTTGATCAGAGGATGTACACTGGTACAGATAGGAACTGGAGACACAGAGAATCCAGGATAGATTACCCCTTCAGGACCAGTGGTGAGAGTGGTGATACCAGGAGGGTGGAGGGAAGGTGGGGTAGAAAGGGGGAATCAACCACAAGGATCTACATATAACCTCCTCCCTGGGGGACAGACAACAGAAAAGTGGGTGAAGGGAGATGTCGGACAGTGTAAGATATGACAAAATAATAATGATGTATAAATTATCAAGGGTTCATGAGGGAGGGAGAAGCGGGGAGGAAGGGGGGAAATGAGGAGCTAATATCAAGGGCTCATGTAGAAAGCAAATGTTTTGAAGATAATGATGTACAAATGTACAAATGTGCTTGACACAATGGATGTAAGTATGGATTATGATAAGAGTTGTATGAGCACCTAATAAAATGATTTTTTTCTAAAAGGAAGAAAGAAAGAAACTATGGATAGCCTTGAGAAGAATGGGAATTCCTGAACACTTCATCATACTCATACAGAATTTGTACAAGGATCCAGAAGCTGTTATGGGAACAGAACAACGGAATACTACATGGTTTAAAATCAGGAAAGGTGTGTATCTTGGGTTTGTGTGTCAAGGTTGTATCCTCGCACAAAATTTATTCTTTTTGTATGCTGAGTAAATAATCAGAAACTCTCGATCATGAGAAGAAGAGTATGGCATCAGAATTGGAAGAGGCTTATTAACAACCTATGATATGCAGATAACATAACCTTGCTTACTGAAAGTGAGGAGGACTTGAACTACTTGCTCTTGAAGATCAAGGATTGAAGCCATTAGTATGGAGTACCATTCATTGTAAAGAAAACCTAAATCCTTACAACTGGACTGGTAGGTAGTATTATCATAAATGGAGAAAAAGTTGAAGTTGTCAAGGATTTCATGTTGCTTGGATCCACAATCAATGCTCCAGGAAACAGCAATAAAGAGATCAAATGACACATTGCATTGGGTATATCTGCTGCACAAGATCTCTTTAAAGTGTTGAAAAACAAGGATGCGTCTTAGAGGACTAAGGTGTGCCTGGCCCAAGCCAAGATATTTTCAATTGCCTCATGTCCATGTGAAAGTTGGACATTGAATAAGGAAGACCAAAGAAGAAGTTATGAGTTTGAATTGTGGTTCTGGAGAAGATATTGAAAGTACCACAGACCGCCAGAAGGACAAACAAATCTGTCTTGGAAGAAGTATAGCCGTGTGCTTCTTACAGGGAAGGATGATGAGACTTCCTCTGACATACTTTGAGCATGTTTTCAGGAGAGACCAGTCCCTGGAGAAGGACATCCTGCTTGGTAAAGTAGAGGTCCAGCAAAAGAGAGGAAGCCCTCCAACATGATGGACTGACCCTGTGACTGGCTGCATCACTACACTGAAACCTACAAACAATTGTGAAGCTAGCACAGGACCAGGAAGTGTTTCCTTCTGTTGTGTGTACGGTTGCTGGCAGTCAGAACCAACCGACAGCACCCAACAATCATAGCAGTCCTATAGTACAGGGTCGAACTATCCCTTTGAGGTTTCCAAGACTGTAACTCTTTGAACGGCTGGCCTAATGGTTAGCAGCCAACCATGTAACCTACTATGTCACCAGGGCTCCTGTTGCCATTGTTGTTTATACAATCAAGTTGATCCTGACCCATGGTGACCCCATGTTCACAGAGAGTAGAACTGCTCCATAGGGTTTGTAAGGCTGTGATCCTTCCGAATCAGATCATCAGGTCTGTCTTCCAAGGCACCTCTGGGTGAATTTGAACTGCCAACTTTTCAGCTAGTAGTCAAGCACTTAAATATTTTTACTACTAGAGACTGAGAATAAGACCAAGACAAAACACTCACTCATTGCCACAGACTAGGAGCTTACTACTTATTGGAAATGAATTACCATGAACAGAAGCCAATTACTGGAGGTCTCTACCAGGCATATATACTGAGTGTGGTTGTTAGGCGCCACCAAGGAGGCGCTCTGGAACAAATGGGATACCCAGACCACTCCATTTTTTCTTTTCAATTATTAAGAATTAATAAATTTTTTAACGAGGTGAATATTAGCATATAATAAGAAAAAATAGTTAAAATAGATCTATCCCCCCTGGTCCTCTGGCTCCAAGAAATACACACATAAGTAATTTGCTTCCTGAGAGACATTCTTCCCTTTACTTCAGTTTCTTGATCTGAAAAATTAAATATCTATTTATATATATTCGTACATATATTTACCCATTCATATATATATATATGTACTTATGTATACATATATGTACTTTTATCTTATGATTCTTGTATTCACTAAATGAAGAATGTATGTAAAGGACTAAGCGCAGTGACCTAAGCCATATCTGTGTGGCAAGATAGGGTAGGAAGATAATTGTTCCTGGTGGTTGTTTCCTAGAGAGAAACTCTTATGTCATGGATGCATGGACCTAGCTGATCCAATTGTCCTCCTTCCATTTGGAGTCATTTGGGTTGAACGACTGGCTTTAGTTTTCTGAGACTCATGTCTGGGACAATCATCAGTTAGCCAAAGGTAGTGTTTAAGAGCATGAACTCTGGAGTCACAGCTCTAGGTTTGCATTCTGATTCAGCCAATTACTAGCTGCATGATTTGGTACAGGTTAAGTATTGTCTCTGAGCTTTCATTCCCTCATCTAGAATTAAATGGTAATGTCTTTCTTGTACATTTGTCAATGAAGATTAAATGGGATGACATTAGTCAGGGTTCACTGCAAAGCAGATGTCAACTTAGAATTAAATTATTAGAAAAAACACCAATGAGAGGAAATTGGAGGCCTGCAAATGGAAGGGTCGTCAGACCTGTGGGATAGGCCCAACTCCAGGGGAAGAAGGAAGGTTGGCATCGTCTTAGACGGCAATGAAGAGCTAAGAATATTCAGCCATTGGGAAGCCCGTGCTTTCCTACAAATGAGCTTCCTGCTACATTCTGGGGGAGCAGCCTACAGAAAATGTCTTACTACCATGTTTCCCCAAAAGTAAGACATCCCCCGAAAATAAGACCTGCTTACAGTTCTGCCTCCTGCTGAAATATAAGGCATCCCCCTGAAAATAAGACCTCCCTGAAAATAAGCCCCCCGCCCCTGAAGCTACCATAATTCTGGACCCTGGGCTGTAGCAGTGGCCACGCAGCTCACTGTTGGCCGCAGGGCAGGCGGAGCAGACAGGAAGTGTGAGGTCTCTTTTAATAAAACAACAAACAATAAATGTGTACCGTATTCTTCTTCATGGAAAAATAAGATATCCCCTAAAAATAAGACCTAGCGCATCTTTGGGAGCAAAAGTTAATATAAGACACTGTCTTATTTTCAGGGAAACAGGGTTATAAGAAAGGGTGAATTATTTCAGCTCCAGCATGGGAGCTGAAACCAGCGGTCATTTGTATTCTCCAGAGTTGGAAATGGAGAGGCACATCCACACAGCTGCCACAGGGATCACATATGCTAATGTATTTATCACTTTAAATACCTTGTAGATGAGGAAAATATTCATATAATATTTTCTTTTGCAGTTATCAAAATCATCAAATCATTGACATGATCGGCACCCCCATATGAGTGCCTTCAAAAGAGCATACACCTCGTTCTAAATAAATCACTTCCAACATGTTCTGCCGGTTGTCTCATTGATCATGACATCCATCCAGGCATCAAAATGCATTGCCAGGTTTAGCTTGTTGCACCTCGAGATCTCTTAGGTGCAAGAGAATAGCAAGGTCTGATCCAAAGACAACACGAACCAAGAGTTGTAAAGGGAACAGAATGGCGCCTTTAAATCCCACAGGTTTCGTTCCGTTTATAAAGATGGCAGTGGCCTTCACTGACCCAGACTGTCACTGTGTTCATGTGACATCACCCACTACAGCCCAAGAAACTGGACAGAGAAGTCATCCTGAATTTACCTCCTCAAAATGAACCAAGAAGTAGTTTCAAAACAAATAATCCCAGCAACTATTCTTGGCAGGAAGATTATAACACAACTTCCCATTTAAACACCTAGCGTGATTTCTTTGCCTGGAAGTCAATACATATTTCACTACCTATTCCCTTAAGAAGGAAGAATATGATATGCAATCAAATATAATGGGGAGAAAATCATTGCTGTATCTTCCCAAAAGGAGAAATTAGTTAATTTTGCTTAAAAGGTATGATTGCAATGAAAATGTAGACAGAGAGAGGTAGGTTTGGATGCGTTTTCAGTTTTCAGTTGTTTTGACTGTAGTCATTCCCCTGTCATTTAATTAGACAGAAACGTTTGCTTGTCTTTTATCTATTCCTTAATAGAAAAATGATCCTATAAGGGTGCAATTAAACACCAAATGATTAAGGTAGGTGCTCATTTCTAGTCTTATGCTTTCCACCAAATAAAAGTTGTTACTTTTGTCTGCCCATTATGATTTCCCTTACTTCTCCCTATCTTATGAAATACTTATCTCTTTAGCCAAAGGGGTAGGCAGATAATAGTTGTCTGGCTAATTGCAATGCCCTGTCCTCCTGGTCACAGTGATTGGTCCAAGGCACAGTCATATATTCAAGCAGGCCACTGATAGTCCTTCCCTGGCATGTTTATATACTAAAGAGGTCGGGAAGAGAAGGAGAATCAGAGAAACATGGATGTTTTCTCTTTCCTCAAATTTACATTCACTGCATGAATAAAAACCCTATGGCACTATAGGATTAATGTAATCAGTTTTACCATCATATATGGAGATTAGGGTTACAATCTAATTAGCAAATGTTATGTTCTCTATATTTTTAAAATAATTAAAAAGATAGAAAATGCAAACCATGTGAAAGAATATGAGATGAATACAAAGAACAAAGACATGGAGAGAAAGGAAAATAAGAGAGAAAAGTTGGTTATGATGGCACATGGAACCATTGGTCCAGCTCATTCTGAGGCTATCTCTACTTGCTTTAATATCATTAATTAATGAGATCTACCATATAAGGTGTCAAGAGTCCACAAGAAAAGGGGAAAGTAGCAGATAAGATAAATGAGTGCAAATGTCTCTGGATTAGGAAAAAGAGTTACACTTAGAGAAAATACTCCATCTCTTGATAATAAGCCTCTGCTTATAGCAGAATGTGTGTTGACATCGTAAAGAGAGGTGCCAGGAAAGCTTTGGCATTGTGTAAGCTATTGTCACAGGCATTGTGGAGATAAAACATATGCTATAAAATAAGACTCAATCACTAATTATTCCTTTGAGATCAGCTAAGACCTACCATCAGCCAGTGCCTTGGTACCTATGATGACAATTAAGTTTCTTAAGATTAATTCTGTAACTCACACTGGCCCTGGTAAAGATCCCGGTGATGAAGAGAGCTCAAATCGAGTAAATTGCTCAATGGTGACTGCAGAAGTGCTCAGAATCAAGATTCAAGATATCAAAACAAACAAAGCAGGGGTCCAATGACAGAAACTGTTGCTCAACTCTTCCTCCATTTGAAATGGCCCCTGACAACCACTGTGGACTGATTCAGAAAGCAGACAGGTTAAGAAGGTGTCAAGTTTTTAGTTCACACTCACTCGCTGTCAAAAAGTTGATTCTGACTCATAGTGAGTGACCCTCGAGGAGAGCACAGGCCTGCCCCTGTTGATTGAGGACACTGTAACTCTTCACAGGAATTGCTAACCTCATCTTTCTTTGGAGGAGCAGCTTGTGGTTTTGAACTTCTGTCCTTGTAGGCATCCTTCTTCTTGCCCTAAAGTAGATTATGGTACACTTGGCCAATCCAAAGCAGAAAATAGTGGCTAGGGTAGAGGGCAGGATTGCTCCATACTGAACCCTCAAATGTAGCAGACCTTGTCCCGCAAGGTACAGGTGCACCTACAGAAAGACCCACTATGCACCTTTCAAGGAAGATCATTTCACTCACTTTCCTTCCGACTCCGTAAACAGTGCTCCCTGCCAGCAAGCTGGCAGAGTACATGGGACAGAAAACAATCAACTAATGGCGAGTTATATTGGATGATATCATCTACTACAAAGGGAATTCCAAATATAGAACCCTGATTTTGTCTTGAAAAAGTACGTTAGATAGATCATTGTTGAATAATGTTGTTTTAAGAACCAAGATATTCAGTCTCACTATTGGAACACAAACCACATCTTGCCCTCAATTCCAACACTGCCATTTATTTATAATCACAAAGTCTTTATCTGGATAACTCTCTGGCGTCTTGTTGGTCACAGGAGGAAATGATGCCATGTACCAATTTTCATAATCATCCAAGTATAAAATATCTTACTTGAGCAAGTCTGGAAGATTGCAGACCATACCAAATATAAAGTTCATGAAGCAAAGTCCTGGTCCTGTATTCCGTGAACCCCTAACTCCTTTAGCTGCTCTCTCAGAAGAGAGATATAAAACCGGCCTTTCTTGGTTGCTTACCCCCTTGTTGTTGGTTGCCCCTGCCCCCTCTGCTGGGTTCTCCCTGCTCTTGCAAATGCATGAATATCTTTATTCACCATCAGCCCACGTCAATGCCTCCATTTTGATACCAGTTGCAGTTCAAATGGACACTCTTCCAAAACTTTCATGTTTTTAAAACTCTTAGGACACTCCTCCTTTATCTTAAGCACAAGACCCTTGCTTCTTGTACTTATAAAATCCAGGTTGTAGTATGTTTATATAATGAAATATTATTTGGTCATATAAAGGAATGGAATACTGATATATGTTATGATGTGAATGGACTTTGAAAACATTATGCTGAATGGAAAACCAGTCACAAAAAAATTATTAGTCCTTATTCCACTTATATAAAATGTCTAAAACAGAAACATTTATAGACAGAAAGTAGATCAGTGGTTACTTAGGGATTTAGGAAATGATACCTAAGAAGGGCAGAGTGGCCTTTTTTTTTTTAAGGTAATAAGACTATTCTACAATTAACTTTGATGATGGTTGTGGGTATCTTTGAAAATAGAGGGGGAAAAAACAAATAAAGCCCTTGGATTGTATATTTCAAATAAGTGAATTATATGGCACACAAATTATATGTCAAAAATCCGTTTTAAAAAAATCTATGATATCCAATATGAGCTTCCGTGAGGAGCCCTGATGACATAGTGGATTACACATTTGGCTGCTAACCTCAAGGTCAGCAGTTCTAAACCATCAGCTGCTCCGCAGGAGAAAGACAAGATTTTTCACTCCTACAAAGATGCACAGTCTCGGAAACACACAAGCAGTCCTACTGTGTGCTATGGGCTTGCTCTGAGTCAGAATAGACTTGATGGCGTCAGTTAGGAGATTTCATAGCTCACCTCTGTCCCTATTTTCTCTTCCCTTTGCCACACCCTGCCCACCTGTGTTAGGTCAGCTTGTCTAGAGAACAAATCCAGTGCCCCTCATCTATGCATAAGAAAGAGCTTTATATGAATAAGTAATTATATATGAAGAAGGTGTCCCAGCCCAGTCCAACTCTAGTCTATAAGTCCAATACTGGTCCACAGATCCCTCTTCAAATTCGTGTCATCACAGGCCATGATGCCTAATGCAGGAACATCACAGGTCAGTGGGTGCAGTCATGGGGAGGCAAGGTTTGTGGAAACATTGCAGGGCACCAGCAATGTCTCTGGGTCAGTAGCAGAGTCCCAGCAAACTAGAAGGTGAAGGGTCAGAGGAAGAGTTTCCAAGGTTCCCCTATTTATAAGAACACTGCACCCCCAAGGAGATGTATCAACCTGGTCGACAGGTTTGATTCCACCCCTACACTTTGCTATATCTTCAAGTTAACATAATAGCATCTAATTACCACCCCACCTCTTACTTACCCAGGGAAAGAGTCATAACCTCTTAACTATACTATCTCTACTGGGCCTCTGCCAAGCCAAAAACTCCCTAACCCACTGCTGTAGAGCCATCCAATAGGAAAAAAATAGAACTGCCCCATACAGATTTCAATCTGTACAGAAGCAAATGACATCCTTCTCCCAGACAGCCGCTAGGAAGTTCAAGCCACTGATCTCTAGGTTAGAAGCTGAATGCTTAACCGGTGAGCCACCAAGGACCATTTCAGCCTTCTCCGTCCCCTTCCAGTAGATCCTGACTACTGCTTGCCCTGTTACTATTATAATTGCACTGTTTGACATTTCACCACTATACTCATTCACTTTCATTGACTCTTAATTACCCGAAGAAAAACTCCTTCATCTGGCTTTCAAGGCTTCAACTACAACTTATTTTCAAAAATGTCATTCATTCATTCCTTCTCTATAGACAGTCCATGCTCCAGTAGTGCCTTGAACTTTCCAGCACTGTGCCACTGCTCATGCTATTTCTCCCTAGAATGCTCTCTTCCTCAGCTACGCAAATAGTTCCCACATCAAGCCCAGATGATGTGTTGCTGACTCCATGAAGTCCTCCCTAATATAGTTCTCTCTTCTGTACTCTCGTAGATCTTTGTAGAATGATTCATTCATTCATAGATGCAGATACTTATTGTAAGGTTTCCACATGCCAGGCACTATGTCAAGTACTAGAATTACAAAAGTAAAGAATTCAAAAGTTTGGAATGGGCACAATAAGCGAGCACTTTCAAAACACCATAGTAAGGAATATAGCAGGGATAAACAAGTAGTGTATGGGAGATATATATATACACACATATATATACACACATATATATATACACACATATATATTCCCATTCACTCCATCTACTCTTCTTGGGGGTAGGATATGGGCAGAAGTCAAGATTTTCTTTAGGAAATGACCATGTCTGGGGCTTCAAAAAGTTTCTGGGAAAACACAGTGGGAAGATAATAGAATTTTTCCATGAAGGTTTTGAGGCCCCCTTCTACCTATATGTACATCTAAGTTGAGTCCTTTAGGACAAATGAGCATTATTCAAATGATGCAGAGGACCAAACACTAGGCACAGAGAGGATGGTGTAGTCCAGGAACTGCATGCAGTTCAATGGTGTGAGAGCAGAGGATCAAAAGAGAAGAGATGCAGGGATGGTGAGACAAAGCTGGAAAGGGAAACAGATCTGCCCATAAAGTGGCTTATAGATAATGTGAAAGAGTTAGGACTTGACCCACAGGACTCTGGGAAACTACTGAAATTTGTTAGTAGAGGAGTACTTGATTCTATTTGCATATGATAAAATCTTTATTCGAAGTATGTGGATTGAGAGATCAAGCTGTTGTAATGATGTAGACTCCCCGCCCCCGCCCCCCCCCCACCCAAAAAAGAACAAAGGTGGTCTTAACTAATAAAATTCAGTGATGATGTAAAAAAGTGGACTGATTTGAGAGTTATTAAGGAAGTAAGGCCAATTTGATGAGCCACTGATTGGGTGAAGTAGAATGATACTGTTTTCTGGTGTGAGAAACTGCTCTAGACGAAAGTACCATTTTCTGAGGTGAAAGAAACTGGGATAGGAGCAATTTGGAATGAGGTTATTATGATATGCCTAAAAATTCTTAATGACATAGTGACATCCAAGTTGGGCTGCTAACCACAAAGTAAGCAGTTCAAAGCTACCTGTTTCCTTCAAAGAGAAAGATGAGGCTTTCTACTCCCCTAAATGTTACAGAACAAGGGAATATCGTATGGTTTAAAATCAAGAAAGGTATGCATCTGGGTTATATTCTCTCACCACACTTATTTAACTTGTATACTGAGCAAAAAATCAGAGAAACTGCATTATATGAAGACGATTATTGTATTGGGATTGGATGAATGCTTATTAACAGGAAGCAATATGCAGATTATACAACTTTGCTTGCTGAAAGAGAGGAGGACTTGAAGCCTTTGCACATGAAGATCAAGAATTTCAGCCTTCAATTTGGATTATAACAGAATGGCCCTCACAGGATTGCCAGAATACTACTTATCTTAATGCGGCACACCGAACATTGATGTAGCAAGATGTTGTTTGTCCTCCAACCATCACTACACCAGTCTTGGAACAGCTGTCTTCAGCTTCCTCAGACACCATGTGTTTTCCCACTTAAGTTATCAGGTTATACATGTGTTAATTCCCAAGTTACAGCATTCAAAAAAAAGGCAAAAATCATTTCTGGGCTTGCATTAAATCTTAGCTCCAACTTAAGAACAATTAGTTCTTACATCATGGCCCTGCTCAATACTCACCTTCATTAAATGATCCCTGAAGATAAGGGTGCTACAGCAAAGTTGTGGTGAAGACAGTAGAGGGTGCCCGGCTATCAATTGGAAGAGTGTCTGGAGTCTTAAGGACTTGTATTCAAACAAGCAGCCATCTAAGTGAGGAGTCAACTAAGTCCACATGGAAGAAGCATGTCCGCCTGTGTCATCCAAAGATGACAGTTACAAAACTCCTCTAATATGGTGAGGAGAAAAACATCAGAGCAAAAATTATGAGCACCCAATTTGTGGAGGCTATGGGGGTGATGAGAGCCCAACCCATCTGCAGGGTATCTGGTCTGAGTGAGCCACTGGCAGATCCTCACCAGCCACAGGCAGAGGCCACTGTACTCTTCCTTATGCTGGATCGACCTCAACACTTGGCCAGTTGACCGCCCTATTACACACGACCTGAATTTGTTCTGAGTGCTAGCATCTCTTACTGGTTCCTTGACAAAAAGTTCTTCTCGGGCTTTTGGATACTTGTCTTTTCCTTTGTATGCATACTATTCTATTTCCTTCTTACTAATACTAGTATTAGTATTTTTGTGTACTATTATGTTTTTACCTTTACCACCTTAGCTTGATTTTGTTTTTTATTGGTTTCTGATGGGTCTCCCAGCTGTGAAGCACAGGAGGAGCATATACATAATGATGATGATGGATACAAGGGGATATAGGGAACACAGGGGCAAGGGGAAGATAGGGAGGGGAAGGAGATTTCAGGAGTAATTTGAAGACAGGACTGGGCAGGGAGCACTAGAATGGATTGTGATTGCATAAGTCATCT
>NW_022111372.1:76948347-76950001 GCF_000313985.2 Echinops telfairi
TCAGTTGCACTTGAATGATGTTCATCATGTACAGATTGTTTGCATGCAGTTGTTCATGCGTCTCTGGAGTTCCTTCATGACCGGGGAGCTATGGGCTCTCCATCTGTACCTTTCTGCAGAAGGTATTCAATAAACACCTATTGGAAATAAATGTAACTTGTCATTCCTGCTTTAAAATCATCCGTTGGAATCACAGTGAGTGCTACTTTAGAGAGAAAATAAACAGAAAAAGAGTGGACAGCTGCTCACTGACCCTGTGTGACATTTGTGCCCCCCCCCCTTCCAGCATTAAATTAGTGATGCTCTTTCTTCTCACCATTACTCATGGGTCAATAGGCAAGGTCTTCCTGGTCTTATTAGACTTAAGGTTTAAGAAGAGCCAGGGTCAAGGAATCCAGGCACCTGACCCCTCTCCAAGCTAATCCTATTTATTTAATGCTGCAAAGAGAAAGAAAAGGGGCTGATTTGCTTCAGATTCTTCCTGCCTGATTCCTTTTGCATCCTCTCTCACAGAGAGGGTGATTACTCATCACTCAGACAATGCTACAGGTGCACATCAGTGACTGTCCGAATTAGTCGTCATTTATTAAGACTTCCTACATGCCAGATATGGCCTCAATGTCACCACACCAAACTGTTCAATCACGCCTGTTTTGCTTATCATCTTTATTGGCTCCACATTGTCAAAAGAGTAGTTTTAACATGCCTCTATATCTTCTTTAAAGCCTTTAATTCATCCAAAGTACAGCAAAATTAAGCAGTGAAGAGTAGAGAAGTATTCAATTAAAGGGATATAATCGGATTGCAAAAATGCATTAGGATGGAAAGTATCCTATTCTTCGTACCTTTAACAAGGTCAATTCCAAAAGGATATTCTAACTAAACAAAACACACAGAAAGCAAACGTTTTCACATTCCCTGTCTTAGCCGATTTATTAATTATGGCACCAGCCACATTTTATCACTGTTGAGGACCATTCACATAAAGAATGATACATATCACCTATACAAAGAGAAAACATTACTTCAAAGTGTAAGCTTAGATATAAAAGTGAAGGGAAGTATCCCCTACGTGATGTGACGCATTAGCTTTACTGTGGCAAATTATTCTGAAGCCTCGTGTCAGGGCAGAAGAAAAGTAAGCAAGGTAACAGGAATTCAGAATTAAGGTTTTATCTCTTTGTTTGTTCCCGTAATCAATCTATTGCCACTTAACTCCCAAATACCCCTTCTTTGCCTGCTCTACAAAAGTAAAGTGCTTTCAAAAATGTTCAACTTCCAGCTATCATGATGTTAAGCTTTGCCAGGAGAAGGCAGTAAAAGACACTTCATCCAAAAGGCTATTTTCCACCCTTGCTCTCAAATAGGGTGTATCAGAAAGTGAATTAACGCACATATAAACCAAACACCCAAACTCGGTGCCATGAAATTGATTCTGATGCATAGCAACCCTATAGAACAGCATGGCACCTGCCCTGTGGGTCTAACTCTTTATGGAGGGGAAGGAAACCAAAACTCCTCTTTCTTCCATAGAGCTGCTGATGGTTTTGAACCGCAGACTTCATGGTCAGCAGCCCAATGTGTAACCTATTATGCCACCAGGGCTTCAATGCAGATACAGATAGGTTACATTTTAACATTTATTTTCCCTTTT
>NW_022111372.1:76951419-76992880 GCF_000313985.2 Echinops telfairi
TGAATTCTGAAATGATTGGGCTCTGTTTACATTGACCATCAGGTTAGGGCTAGAGGGAAATTCCAAGTAACATTCATTTACAAGGACAGTGCCTTGCCTATCAGAATAACACGTGTCATATTAAAGCAAGGAGGGCATTAAACCATCAAATATATGGTGGTTCTGGGCAACCTTTCATTGGACACCCACTAAACCTTGGTTCAATAACCGACAATTCCACAGTCTTGGGGTGGCCTTCATTTGTTTCTTGTCACACCAGGACATTCAGTCTTAGGTCAAAGGTTTACAGGTAATTTTGAGGTAGAGTCCAGTTCATTCAGTGGGGTTTCCACCTGAAGTCCTTTTGGTGTGACCTTTGGGGAATATCATGTTGTTCAAAAGAACAGAGTCTAATGTCATCATAGTGCATAGCCCATGGCATGGTTCGCCGAGGTTTGGGTAGAAACTAATTCAAAATTTCTAGCCAGAAACATAGTAGTGGGTGTGTTCTCCCCTAGGAATCTCTAAAATTATTGTTGAGCGTCCCTTCCGGATGTGAGCTTGCTCTTCCCCATTTACCGAGCAACATAAATATAAATGCCTCCTCTGAAATCCAGATGCTCCCCTCCCCTGAGCTTGCCTTCACTTTGCAGTAAGATCCCCTTCTCACTCCTGTGGAGTGACTGTTGATTGGGTGAGATCTTATCGCACTGTTGAATGGCCATCTTGTGGATGGTCTTCTCCCTTTTCACACTTCTTGAAGAAGTGACCCCAGCTGATATAAGGTCTCCTTGTTTGAGGTGGTTCTTAAGCTGTGTATCTAAGAGGGGTGATGTATACAGTTCATGGTCAGTAGGCACACCCTCTATCCCTTTGTTTGGAAATTGGTCTCTAAAATTGATTTAGTGTTCTTCCTTGTAGTAGTAAACTCATACAGAATTTGTCCTTTTTTGATTGACAAATTTCACTCAGCATAATGGTTTCCAGGTCCTTGCCTATGTTGAAATATGCTGTACTTTCATCACGGTTTTCAGGGTTACATAGTATTCCATTGTGTGTATGTACCATAGTTTCTTTATCCATTCTTCTACTGTTGGGCAATGGGCTGCTTCCAGTTTTTTGCTGTTGTGAACTGTGCTGCAGTGAACATGGGGTAGCATACCTCCACACACATTTTGGGGTATATGCCCAATAGGGAGCGGTATCACTGGGTCATTCAGGCTTTCCAGTCCCAGTTGTTTTAGGTAGCACCATATCATTTTCAATCATAGTTGGATGTATTTACAAGTCTACCAAGAGTGTATATGAGTTCCATTTCTCCACATCCTCTCTAACATTTGTTGTTTTCTGGTGGATTTGCTGGCTTGTTTATCTGTTTGCTTAATTGAGCTACTATTGTGGGTGTTGGGTGGTATTTTGTGGTAATTTTATTTTTTTCATATGTTAGTCATTAAAGTGTCATTTTTGGTTAACTGTCTGTTCACGTCTTTTGCTCACTTCTTAATGGGGTCATTTGTAACTTTCTTATTAAGCTGCTGTAGAGGTCTGTAGATTTTGGTAATTGAACCATTGTCCAATCTGCAGTCCCTCATTTTACTTTTTGGATTAAATGGTCGATGGGCATAAGGGATTGGCGTTCAGCATGCCCCAGGTATCCACTTCGGCTTTCACTGTGTGAGCTTCCTTTCTTACATTCGGTGATATCTGTCGGCCCTGCAATAGGGCCCTTCAGTTTGTTCCAATTTTCTCATGGAGGATCCTCTAGGGCTTCCTTTTAGGTCTTCAATCATCTTGAGTTAGTTTTGAGAGATATGGTGTTTTCTTTCTTCACATATGGAGATCCAACTTACATATGATTTTATTTATATGAAATCCAGGATAGGTAAATCTGCAGAGACAACAACTGGAACAATAGGGAAATGATAGAAGGAAATAGGGAGCTAATGACTATAAGTGCAAAAATGGAGAGAGTGTTCTAAAATTGAGTGTGGTGGTGATTATATAACTCTTTTTAATATATTCAAACCATTGAATTATACAGTATGTGAAACATACATCAATAAAACTGTTTAATTTTTTAAAATAAAGATATAGAGTACAAAGATTATTTTTAAAGGGAAAAAATGCCATTGTCCTCCTGTTTCCAGTGTGCTCACTAGCCATGCATCTGTAGCATAGATACCTCACAGCCAACTCCTCCTGCTGCACCGATGTCTTATTCAACACCGGCTTTCTACAGCATGTGCAGCTTCCTCAGTGACGGACGAATGCAATGCACAGTGCCTCACCAACCAATAGTATCAACCATCAGTCATTTTTCTGCTACCCCACTCCCCAGGTGTAGCAGAGTACCACCAGGAAGGCATTTCCCAGTGAATGGCTTTCCTGACACCATAGTTGTTGTTGGGTGGCATCAAGATTTTGCCCCTGTAAAATAACCCTAAGTATAGCAGAACAAACCACTGCCTGGACCTTTGCCAGCCTGACAGCTCTTTGTACGTTTGAGCCCATGTTGGCTAGCATTGTGTCAATTCAGTTCTTGACGGTCTTCCCTTTTTTCATGGCCATTCTACTTTACCAACTGTGATGTCCTTTTTTTCAGGGACTGATAACAGATACAGAGTTACATATATATCACTTGAGACAAAGTCTCACCATCCTCACTTCTAAGAGCATTCTGGTTGAATAGCTTCCAAAATATATTGGTTTGTTCTTTTGGCAGTTCGTGGTACTTTCAACATTCTTCCCAGCACCATAATCCAAATGAATCAATTCTTCTTGGCATGGTACCAACTCTCAAAACCAAACTCATTGCCATCAAGTCAATGCTGACTCATAGTGTCCCCGCTATGGGTTTCTGAGGCTGTAACTGTTCATGAGAGTAGAAAGCCCAGTCTGCTTGCTGGTGGTTTTGAACTGCTGACCATGCAGATCACAGCCCAATGTGTAACCAATACACGACCAGGGCTCTTTCTTGCAGCAAATAGGGTGCTCTGCCTGCAAATTCCAGAGAGTGAATTTTTAGTAACTTCTCTACCTTTCAATGAGCTATAGAGGTTTTCATTCCTACAAAGTCTGATTCTCCACTTGGGAGTAGATATAGGAGAAGTGTCTTCCTTGGGTGTTCTAAACCCTAGAGGTAGTGGCTGCTCCTTCTACCTGTTATACCTATTTTATTTCTTTACTAGTAAATGATCTCTCAGTACTGCAACTCTGTGTTATAATTAGTCATTCTTTTTATTATTTTAATAAATCATTTTATTGAGGACTCATAGTTCTTATAACAATCCATACATCGGTTGTGCCAAACACATTTGTACATGTGTTACCATCATCCTTTTCAAAACATTTTCTTTCTGCTTGAGCCCTTGGTATCAGCTCCTCATTTTTTTTCCTCTCCTACCCTAATGAACCCTTGATAAATTATTAATTATTATTATTTTCATATCTTGCAACATCCTATAATTAGTAATTCTTTATATTAAAGTTTCCTTGTACAAATTACAGTGGGATTGCGATCTCTTGATTGGTCCCTGACTAAAACACCATTGTGCCTGAGTATACATAGACATACACCTACTCATAAACACATTCAAACGCATACATTTAACATGGGTAGAAACTATTTTAAGATATTCTATAAGAATTCAAAGCACACTTGAGCTAATCTAGGGGTGATTCTTTAACTTGTTTTATCCTTATAATAGTCCCGTAACAGAGGTGTTTGATTTCCCCGTTTTACAGCTGTGGAACTGATAAGTAGTTTAATCACTTACTTAAGACCCCAAAGTCACATGGGATGCTTTGTTCAATTATTTACACCAACACGGATAGCTGTGTCTCCAAAACGGGAGAAGACATTTGTCTAAGATCAAGAATCTGACTTAACTTTTTCTCCCCTAACCTCCCTCTTAAAATTCAGGTTTCAAACCTAGGCTGAGTCAGAATCCCAGCCTATTACTAATATACACACAACTTTTCCTCCCCACTCTTCAAATACTATTTGGTTCAGCGTGTAGGATAAAAATAACTTCCAGTGGAGATTTCAGGCTGGCTCTGGACTTCTGGGAAATGAGTCCTTTGTAAAATTGTTCCCATGTGTCACTGTGTGCGCTGTCACAGTGAAGGGATATGACCAGAGGCTGAGCGAGGCAAGCTGATGCTAATCAAGTAATGTGCCTGTGTCTGTGTGGACATCCCACGTCCAAATGAGGAGCCAGCATTTTAAATACAGAGGAAAAGTAGTAGTATCAAAACTGACAGCTGGTTGTCTCCAAAACTGAGGAGAGTATTTTCCTAAGATTAAGAATCATCCAGACTTTTATCCTACCCCTAGCGTCCCTCTTTATTTTTTTTAAGCAAATGCAAAGTATTTGTTGGAGAATTTTTAATGATTTGTTAAATCCCAAATCATTATCAGAAAAGACTTGCATGTGCAAAGGCTTAAATATTGTGATCCATTCTTCTCTCTCGAGAATGTCCATTAACCTCCAAAAGAGTGGTGCCAACCGATAAACAGAGGAAATGTCAAACAAGAATGATTTCAACAAAATCCTTCCTTGGAAAAATAGCTACATCTTTTTTTCTCTCATTTAAGTCCTGGCTTAGGACTCTGTTTTGCTTGAGTCAAAGATTGAGGTGGGCTGCCAGCAATGACTCCACAGTGCCCAGTGGAGGAAGTCCAGCCCCACAGGCTAGAGCTCAGTCTTCTAGAGACTGGCTTTGTCTTAACATCTTAACTGCATCATCTGTACACTCGTGCCTGAGATTGAGGCAGGCCTCAGTGGGATAGCTCCTACAGTTTTAAAATATTGTAATATTTCTGCACTAGGTAAAGAGCTCCTTTCCCAAGATTCCACTCCATTCACCTAAAATCCATTAACTGAGGAGTTACATGCTTACCACACCAGGAGGCCTCCAGAACCTGTTCTATACCTATGCAATGTAAATCATCGTTCCTCAGTGTTCCTGCCAATTAATCCCTACAAGACTCCTGCCATCCAGTATAGCCTTTCCCAGAGAAGTCAAGGACCCCAGTAAAGGATAGGGCACCCCTGACACCAACATCCTGATCAACAAATGAGAAATACCTGTACAGATTGTGTAACTTGCATCTGCCACCAGCCTTCTCTGCTCTGAGATTGATCTCATGTGCCTACTGGTGGAACTGCAGTCTCTGGAACCCCAGCTCTAAGACGTTCTAGGTTCAACAGGAAAAATAGAAGAGAAAACAAGCAAGCAGTAATAGGGACCGCCACAGACATTGGCCAAGGACTGTGAGTCTCCTCAATATGGTAGACACTGCAGTAGCAGGAGAGAGGCTATAAGTAACAGGCAAGGCCCAAGAGACTAGTTTAAGGTCAGGCAATATCCTAGGTATGGGTGCCCTCTATGCTGTCCGCATTAAATTTTATAGCCATTTAATGGAATGAGTTGTTAAAATCCTATGAATTTTCACCCATCCAATGATGGGTGAATTAATGGTATTAATAACATTTATTTTATTTGTAAAAATGAGAACTATTTCATAGATCGTGAATTGTGTTAAATAGATATTATTTTATATGTGTAAACATATAAACATATAGAAAAATCAGTTGAGATATAGAAAGAATTTTCTTAAGTCAAGAGTCAAAGACAAGATTTGAACCAGGCATTCCAAATTCTAGCTTAAAAGTTTGTAAGACTGGATTTGACCTCATCAACTATGACATTCTAATAAGCTATTTTTATGATGTTTGATAATAGAGATCTCTAATATTTAAAACGTTTTTACAGTCTTATAAGAGCTAAGAAGTCTTGAATGTAATTGGTGTGGGTTGAGCAGAAAGATTTAGCACCATGAAGACTAATGCAATATCAGTGGAAGATTTGACGCTATTCCAACCATAGTTAAGACAGGGGCACCATTTTCTAGAGAGAGATCAAATAAAAAGATCACAACAATTTCTAAATGTAAAAAAGAGTGTAAAACTATAAGAATAATGTCATGAGTGATTTTACTGTAAACAGTATCACTGGACAAGCAGTTTTATAACATAAATATAATTTCATTATATTAGACAAGAAAATGGAACATATATGTGGTAGTTACATAATCTGATGTCAATTTGGGAATTGAGAGGATTAAGAGTGAAGAGGTGGAGCTTAGTCTATTAATCAGATCATAGCCACTGAGGCCTCTGTGTGGGCATGGTCTTCTCCTGAGAATTCTGCGAATTCCTGTATTTCCTGCTTGGAGACCGGAGACACTTCTCTCTCTCTCAGTTCACTTCCTTGGAGACTCTCTACTGAGAAGGCTGACTCCCTCTGAGACATTTCTGAGGAGAAACTACATGAAGCTACCCGGAGGCAGTCAGAGTTTCAAAGCTGAAGGAACCACGTGAGGCGCCTGCCAGCACTGAGATGCTTACAACGCCACTGGATCCACAAGACTTCCCACCCACTGGCCTGTGATCTTCCTGAATTCAGCATCATTGCATGAGTGTCATGAGTCTGAAGAGGACTTTATAGATTGGTATCAGACATGTGGGCAAATATCGGACTTGTGGGCTAATATTGGACTGATGGACTTGATCTGGACTGGGATGGGATGTTTTCTCACTATGGAATTGCTCTTATATATAAACCTCTTTCTCATGCACACATGTGTGTCTATGAATTTGTTTCTCTAGTCCACCTGGACTAGCACAATATGCCATTAATTTTTACTTATTTAACTCAACCCTTTCTATGCCCCAATATATATGTTCCCTCTAGTCAGACTAGTTCATGTTTGTTCACTAACCTTTGTGTCTAGAATAATCCACACCAATTCCCTTATATTCACTAACTTCACTTACTCAGATCAGACCTATTCTTCAGAGACATTCTTAAGATTTCTTCCTAGAATTCCACCTCACCTAACTAATGTGGTCCCCACATTTCAGTGTATATAGTATATATAGAATTACGTAGAAAGCTTGTTACAGCACAAAGCTCTGGTGGCAAACCCTGAGCTCCTGATACAGTAGATGTGTATTTCTTAGAAATCTGCATTTTAAATAAGCTCCCATGAGAAACTGATGTTATGGGTGTGGGTATCATTATTTGAGTCATTGAATTTGATTTAGAACTTCATTACATCATATCTTACATCATGTTTCTAATCAGTTCATATATGCAAGATCTGCCTTCCCGGGAATCCCATGTGTGCCACAAAACCCATACTTTAACCTGCTTTTGCTTCTCCATGGGCCCTAATGGTAGCTGACAGATTGCTAAATCGAATAGTCTAGGCATAACGGTTGAGTGCACAAGCTTTATGCTCTTAAATCTCATTTCCTCATTTATAAAATGGAATTAGTGGTGGTTTTTAATAAGAATTCTTGTGAATATTGAAGGACATAACTCATTAAAAATGCCTATTATATTGTGTGGTTTCTAGAATATGGTCAATAAATGTTAAGTACTATTATTTTATGTTGTTTTTCTGAATGTGCAAAGTTGACTACATCTTGGCAAAAACATTTGAAGCAAAAGAAATGTCAAAGTTTATCAGAAATTTAAACTAGAAAGATTGTGCACATTGTCCACATTATACAATAAGGAGATTGGTAAGTGATAATATATTGAGGGGTTTGCAATGGATGAGTTGAAAGAAAATGTGCATAGATTTTTCAATGTAAAACTGATTATTGGCTCTGTAAACCTTCACCTAAATGTCACTGAAAATTAAAAAATTTTAAAAAGGGGGCAGTCTTCAGGGTCTCAGTCAGGTGGAAATAAGACACAAGAAGTAGAATCTAAAGAATGAAATCAAGGGTGAGTTCCTAAAAGACATCAAGGATGGTGGGTCGTCTCAGGTGGCCCCACAAATTGCTGACTACTTCCCTGAGAACAGGACTTTGCTAAGGGTGGAAAGAAAATGAGTACCAGTGTGCTGACAGCAAGAGAAAGTTAAAAGACAATAGGAGAGTGAGAGACAGAGGAGAGGAGGCCCCACCCATAGCCATGACAATTGACTACAGTAAATCTCTCTCTCTCTCTCTCTCTCTCTCTCTCTCTCTCTCTCTCTCTCAGTGTCAGAACGCTCAAGCTTTCAAGGTCAATGGAGTAAAAAAGATTCTTTCTCAAGCATGAAAGTGTATGTCTTATTCACCCCCCACCTCCCCCAAAGCGATGATGTTCTACTGCCTGGCAAACAGCTCATTGGAGCACAGGAAGCCCTTTCTGTCTCTTTCTCATCAAGTGCTACAAAAAGTGTAAGAAAATTCATGTCGCAGGACACCATGTCACGCATCCACAGCCGTAGATGCACACGATAATGAAAAAGGCAAGTACCAACAAAATCCCAAAGGCAATGGGCAATTTAAAATGTGGACGTGAGTAGTCCTCTAAGCAAAAGTACATATTCATTTTCAAAGCTAACTCCTGGACACTAACCCAGAACTACTCAGAAAGGCAGGTGAAAAGGAGACAAAGACAGAGGTCTGCTTTTGTTTGGCTTTTCTCTTACGCACGGCAATAAAAAGGGAATGCGAGAGTATATAACCTTCAGCACTTGTCCTTAGGCTCTTCCTCGTACTCAGACAGACCTGAGCTGTCTTGTTCCTTCCTTCACATCCATTTAATAATAACACAAGGCAATGGAGAGCAATGCCAGTCACCACAGCGCTCAGTGCTGGAGACCCAGCAGTGGCAAGATAAGCAAGGCCTGTGACCTCAGGGAGGCTGCTTGGGAAGATGAACATGTTTCAAATAATTATTTAATGGCTTGCATAGCGTGCGAGAAGGACAGGGATAAGAATGTTAGGGTGTGTTCGTCCCAGTCCATCTCTCCTTATTGTTTTCAATTGTCACCAGCAGAGCTCTGACTCATGGAGAGCTCACTTGTAAGGAATCCTTGCCCAGTCCTGTGCCACTTTCATGACTGTTGGTATTATGATCCATAAGGTTTGCATTGGCCGATTTTCAGAAACAGATTACAGGCCTTTCTTCTAGTCTATCTTAGGCTAAAAACTCTGCTGCAGCCTGTCCAATGGAGGTGTCCATTCCACTATTTGATATATCACTGTCAGAGTTTTCAGTATCATACCAGCCCAAGCCCCACAGTTGGACAGACAGACAGATGGGTTGTCTCTCCTTAGCCAGAAATAAAACAGCTGAAAATTCTTCCTGACACCCATACCATGAGGTTGGTAATACACCATTGATATGTCAATGTGGAATGTTAAGTCTCCATGAGTTTAATTGACCAAAGATTTTCACTGCCTAGGTCCCTTTGTTTCCCAGATGAGCGACTTTGCAGACTGCTGTGCACCTCCAGTTTGCTAGGGAAGGTAACTAACCTCCAGGCTTCTCCAGGTCTCAGATGCTATATAGAAAGATAGCTGAAACACGGTGCTTAAAACAAAAACCAGAGTGGAGGAGACTCCAGGCAATGGATGGAGTGCTAGTTCCAAAGTCACATGCTTCCCCTGAAGGAGAGCATGGGTCAACTAGAAAACGATTTGAAAAGAAAGAAAAAGTGGTGGAATGAGCCTTAGATGTAATCGTTTGTGATGTCATTGAGCGACTGCTCTCTTTGAGGTTTCTTTCTTTTCTCTTTTTTTAACAGTTTTATTCTGCCACATATCAAACAATTCAATAGTTCAATCAGCTCAAGGTGAGTTGTACAATCTTTACCACAATCAAGTTTAGAACATTTTCTTCTTCCTTGTACTCATTATTTGTGTAATTTTTTTCTCCAATTTTGGCAAAAGTATACACAACACATTCTCCAATCAACAACTTCTACATGTATAATTCAGTGCCAATGATTATACATTTCATGTTATACAACCATTATCGATATCCCTCTCCAAATTTTTCCACCACCATTAACATAAACTCAATGCCCCATAAACACAAACTCTCCTTCATCTGTCTGAGTTTTCTAGACAACTTGGTTTATAAAATGTATTCCTATATTGGTTGAAAATTACCATTATTACCTTTATAAGTAATACTTTTTAAAACCTCTATAGACTGCTCTCTTTTTACCTCAGCGCGATGGTGCATCGGACCTGTGTAGCATAATCAAAAACCACTCTGCAGAGAGCACTGTGGTCATGACACACAAAGGTCCTTAGGAAAGAGCCCAGACACAATAGAGATACTGATTCCGTCCACACAATGGGTAGCCCTGTGTACCTATCTATATTCCTTTTACTTCCATCCAGAGAATCCATAATTTAGTGGGTACGAAAAAACACTGTGTGAATATTCAAAATAAACAGAGATGGTTCCTATATGTATCCATGGTCTCTGAATTCTCAAATACAATTCAGTGACTCTGAAAGTATAGAAATAAAAACAATGTTTATGATGTAAACAGATTCTAGTCGAATTTTGTTTAGTATGAAAAAAAAAAGACTTTCTGACTGAAAATGTAAATCAGGTGTATCAAGATTTAAAGAGCGTTTAAGAGAGAATGAAGGTAAAAATCTATAGCACCATTACTTCTTCCGGCCAGTAGGGTCAATAAATGCTATTCCAAGGGATGATTCCCAAGATGTTTGTTAGCCAGCTGCCAGAAGATGAGGAGTTTGGGTCAGAACACAGATCAATGTGCTGCTTCCTTGATGGAGAAAAATTTGGCCCCTTCACAGAAAATATTATCTGCCCTAGCCTGTGTCCTTAATGATAACATTGATTTACATCCCTCTCAAGTTCCTGGGTCATCAAGGACAAGTAATAATGAATTGAGATAAGTCAGTAGGTTTCAAGAGACATGGGGTAGAATTCGGTGGAGTTAAGAGAAACTGCATTTGAATCACAGCTTCATTACTTTATTGTAACCTTGGGCTAATAATATAACTCTCTGTTTTAGTCTAAAACTTACTGCTGGTAAGTCAGTTCCTTGGCATCACCACCCCCATTGCTTCCACGCCACTGATGGGTGGGTTCAAATCACTAGCTATAGGGTAGTAGTTGTTGCTGTTGTCTACGTGACTCATAGTGATTCTAGAGACAATGGAATGAAAGACTGTCCAGTCCTGCGCCATCCTCACACTGATTGATTACTGGGTTTGAGACCATTATCGTGGCCACTGTAATGGTTCAATCCATCACGTGAGTGTTTCTTTTCCATTGACACCCTACTTTACCAAGCCTCCAGCAGAGATTGATCCTTCCTGGTCACATATGAAGTCTGGCCATCTTTGCTTCTTAGGAGCATTAAACGAGTGCCAACTGTTAGCACCAGAGACCTGTCAACCTCAGTCTTCTCATTGTAATATCACCCACTTCATTGGGTCATTTTGAGGATTAAATGAGAAAGTGTCTGAAACGTTTGTCACAGAGACTAGTATATAAAAACAACGGAGGAATGTTACTCAACAGCGTGATTTGGGTCCTTCGCATCCCTTCTCATCATATAAAATTGAAGACAGAGTTAGAAACTCAGAGGTAACAGAATCTGATTTGATGCCAAAAGAGCTCTTTCTGACAACTTTTAGTCCTTGCTTGCATACAGCATCCAAAAAAATTTTTGCAACAAGGCAGAGAAGCGATGACTAGAGAGGAGAGGTCAGAACTCCTAGGTTCTAGCTTTAACTTACTACTGCGCGTCTGGGCAATGCATTTAATCCTAAGAGCCACCGTTGCCTCTTCCTTTCAGCTAGAAAAGTGAATGGGGATGGGAGTCATGCCGCAACACAGTGTTTGCTGCCTATCTCTCAGTCGCTGCATCAAAGAGAACCGTGTCTTGGAAAGGCATTTTCTTAGCAGGACAGGAATATGCACAGAGGCATTAAAGGAGGGCTCCCCACGTGTGCAATGCAGAGAGCTGAGCCACTTTCCTGCCCTTTCTGCTCCAGCATCGCCTCTTCTCCAGGCTTCTCCAGGCTTCTCTGGGTCATTCTCCAGGCTTCTCCAGGCTTCTCCAGGCTTCTCCGGGTCATTCTCCAGGCTTCTCCAAGCTTCTCCAGGCTTCTCCAGGCTTCTCCAGGCTTCTCAAGCTTATTCAGCACTTGCCACGCGGTAGCCTGGATGACTTCCACCGCGCCTTCCCTCTGCGTTCCTGAGCCAGGCCTAGGGGAAAGAGCTGTGAAAGCAAGTCCTGGGCTGGGTCACTGTCCAGCAGCTCGCTCAGCTGCCTCCAGGAACCCACTCCGTGAGCTAATTACCCATTGTGAAAAAGCCATTTATCCTCAAATCCCCGCGCACAAAGCCCTTTCAGGTTGCTGCCCTCTATTTTCTGAACCTTGTTGCTTCTAATTGGTTTTGACATCCACCTTTTCTACATGCCACAGAATACCCTCCTGTAATCTTCTCTTCCTAGATCTCTGTACAGGTTCCCATTTTTACCAATTTTGGACTTTTTTGGGGTCCTTGTGGACAATCACACACAAGCAGGCCTGAGAGAGCATGTCAACTGGAGAGATAGATAGACACACACAGAGAGAGACTTATCTGCAAGACCTTGGCCTAAAACTGGAAGCACTCACCAGTTGGGGAGGACAAAAAAATATCCTCTCGAGAGGCTTTCCAAGGCTGGAAATCTTTATGGGGAGTAGACAGCCTCAGCTTTCTTTCTCTCGGAGCTGTTGTTGGGTTTAAACCACCCTTTTTGGTTAGCAGGCACCACGGGAATATTTGATAAAGGAGCAGTGGCTGGTTAAAAGGATGGAGTCCCATCCCACGGGTCAAATTTGGTATTGGGAGCCATCAGAAGTGATCTGTCTACAGCTTCTCAACTTTTAATGTGGATCTTTCACCTTATGAGTGGCACTCCTTGCTGTATAGAGCAAGAGAGAAAGGTAAGCTACAGAGAAGCAATAACTAAACCAGTATTTTTTTTTTAAAGCACAGGATCTAATTCAGAGGCTCTAAGGTGAGACTTGAAAGTCCGAAATGTTAACACACACCCAGGTGACACCACCGCTTCTGATTCTAAGCAAGCTATAGACACAAGTGGCTACAAAAAGTGGGGAATCCGAACACACACAACATGAAAAGAGGCAGGTAGACATTCTGATTCGAGGAAAACCATAATGAAGAAGCGTCTTTCATTCCTGATACAAATCCAAGTAGCTTCCTGCATTGTGCAGGCATAGTGCTATAAGTTTACTCTTCAGACACAGAGCAATGAACAAGACAGAATTGCTTTCATTAATTTTATTGTCTAACACCAGTGTCTGGATTCAAAGCACATGAAGATAACAGGTAAGATAAGCAGGTCACAGAGACAAGGCTTTGGACTTTCCATGTAGAGCAGCTGTATCGGATAGTCAGCCCAGCAGTGACTTCCAAACCAAACTGAAACTTTTCAGCTCTGCTCGCTCTCACTGCTGCTGCTGCTGTCTATGCCACCAGCAGCCCTGGCTCCGGGACCACCACACTCAGCTTCTTCATGTGCCTCCCCGCACCTTTTCTTCCTCTCTACGTCTCGTTCCTTCTCCCACCCCAGCGGAGTCCTCTTTGTTAAAATGTGAATTCAAATTCCACTTCTGCTCAAGATCGAGCAATAGGGATCAGAGTGTGTCTTATTGTTTTTTTTAATCTATTCTAAAATAATAATAATATCACACTTCTTTGGGAAAAAATAATATTGTCATAACAGTTGTGAGAAGAATGACATTGTTTCCCCTGTCTCCAAATCTCTTTAATGTCTAGCTTAATAGAAGCCAAGTGAAGTCTCTTAACTTCTTCTCCATTTAGTCTCCTGAGTGGTCATACACCGTGCAACCTCGGGAAAGTTCTACTGTGCCCAGGTGAGAGAATGAGAGTGATCAAGTGAATGCCTTAGTATTACAGTGAAGATAATTTAGGGTTTTTGGCTCTCTGACAGGATCTTGGGGAGTCTCGGCAGGTCCCCAGACACACATAGATATTCAATGTTCTAACTGAAAGCTGGCCCTGACTGCCTCTTGTGGACCCTGCCCCCTTGTCATCCTCTCAAATGGCAAGTCTTTCTCGCCAACCGCAAGGTGCAGTGGTTGTCTCCCTTGTTCCTTACGATATATTGAATTGTGCCCTCCCCCCCCCAATATGGGTTGAATCCCAGTTTCTGTACTTGTAAATGTTTTAAAATGGGATTTTCTTTGTTATGTTAACGAGATCATACCCAAGTTGGATTGGGCTCTAAATCTAATCATATATCAAGCACATGCTGAAGAAGGCAGGTGCCATGAAAGGATTGCTGAGAATCAAGAAGTGTCTAGGGCTACCAACATTGAAAGAATTAGCATGGCCTGATATCACCCTCGTTTAGACTTTCAGCTTCCAGATCTGTGAGAAAATTAATGTCTGTTCTTTAAAGTCACCCACTTGGGGTATTTATGTTACAGCAGCACCAGGAAACTAAAACATTGCTCATGCTACTTTCAGATCACAGTCTATCTCTTTCCCCTCAGCATTCCCTCAAGCCTTCAGACTATTCTACTCACTAGCTCTCTTTGTGAGCATGTCTAAACTCTTGGCTTACACACACACACACACACACACACACAAAAACTTTCCATGATCACTTTTACCCCTCAATCATTTATTTCTAAAGCTTTTTCATTGCCCCACCCAGAAACTCAGTAACAGAATGAATTTACCTTCCCATTTGAAACAAAATAACAGGTAAGAGATATGAAGCAACGGTTTTGAATGCACTGAACATCAGGCAATAAAAGAGTGGTCCCTGAGAGACAGAAAGGAAATGAAGTAAATCCTGTTCTTTCCCCAGTTAGCTGCCTCGACACAGTTTCCAGGCAGCAACTCGAGGAAGCAGAACCCAGGAAGAACCCAGCAAACCCCTGAATTCCGAGAGAACTGAGTCTGGGAGACCCAGGCAGCTGTACACAAAATATTGGAGAGAAAACAAATACACAGGCATAGAGCTTGGACGGATGCAAAAAGTCCTCTACAAGTCGTACCAATCAGAAGAGTGAGGACAAACTGGCCAAGAAGGAAAAATCGTCCAAACAAATTAGATAAAAGTCTCCCATACGCATCACTGTAAACTCCAGGCCCTCTGAGGCCTCTGGGTTCTGGAATTGTGGGGCTAGGACTCAGATGTCTGTGTTATAGCAGGCTGTCCAGCTAATGTTCTGGTGCACATTCCAGTTTAAACCACTGTCCTTGGTAATGATTCTTACTGTTGGCTATCTGTTAGAATCACCTTGGAAATCTATTTCTATCTTGATAGATCTGGGAATGGCCAGAGAATGGCGTCACTAACAAGTGTCCAGGTTATGCTGAGGCTGCAGGTCTAGGAGTCACACTTTAAAAGCCAGTGGTGCAGGTTCTAAGGAAGGGTGAAGTAGCCACCAGTAGTCAAGCGGCTGTAACTTTGGGAACAGCCAAGACTGCAGGCAAGAGCCAGAGTAGGCAGAGCCTGATTCCCTGAAATCCCTCTGATGATAGAGAAATCAATGCCCCAGATTAGCTTATCTGATGACAACTCTAATTACTAAAAATTCCTTACATTCTTCTTGCAAGAGACATACCTTAAACCCAAGGACCCAAACAAGTTGAAAGTGAAAAGGGGAGGGGTGGGGGTGAGTGGAGATAATATTACATGCAAATACTAACCAAAGGGGAGCTGGAAAGGCAAACAGTATCAGACAAAGTAGGCTTTAAGACATAATCCTGCAGACATGATAAGGATGGTGTAATAATTAGATTTATGTCAACCTGGGTCAAGATTCTCAGTAGTTTGGCAGTAAAGGCCTAATAATCCCCCATGATAGGAAGTAACACAATGTCACCAACTCCACATGGGATCAATTTAGCAGCCAATCAGTGGTAAATTGTAAAAACAGGCTGGAGTACAACCCCCTTATTCAGGTCATAGCCCTGACAAAACTGAAAGAATGTTTCGCTGATCTGGACCCTGTATCTGGCTCCTCTGCTTCCAATTCTTTGAACTTGAGCCAGTGGTCTACTACATTGCCTGCCAACTCTGAGAGTCATCAGCAACAGCCTGCCATCTGACCTGCCAACCTGGGATTCATTGGACCCTAGAGCCACAAACCTTATCTGCTGATCTTCAGTTCATCTGTCTCAGCATCTAGCAGTATGGATGCTTCTTGTTTGTCTTCCTACTTCTTGGTTCCTAGTTTGTCTTCCTACTTCTTGGTTCATCAGCATTACCAGCCCCCCACTGTGCCCCCAGTCAGGAGAGACCTCCAACTTTACATCTGACCCTCAGACTTGAACCAGACTGGACTTACACACTTCTACAAATTTGTGAGCCATTTTTTGGATATAAATTTCTCTTGATGATAGATAGATAGATAGATAGATAGATAGATAGATAGATAGATAGATAGATAGATGAGAGAGAGAGAGAGAGATAATGGATGAATACATAACCAGTTTTGCTTCTCTAGGGAGCCTTACCTAAGAGAGATGGACACTATACAGTGAAAAGGGTCAATTCAATTTAAAAAATGAAAACTCAAACATATACAAGTGGACTACAAAAATCTCATGGGGAAAGTCTACTATCTTTTAATTCTACTATTTTATGAACTTCTTAAAGCCTTCTCAGATATGCACCCAACATCGACATGCTCCAAAACACTGCTGAAAGACACTAAAGAAGACTGAAAAAAATGGAAAGGTGGTCAATATTTGATTGGAAGATTTAAAATTGTTAAGATGTCAATATTTCCCAACGCAATATATAGAGTCCATACAATTCCAGTCAGAATACCAACGGTCTTGGTTACTGAAATACAAAAATCAATCTCAACTTTATATAGTCTGGCAAGTGGCCCTGACCGATTAAAACAATGAGGAAAAGAGCAAAGTAGGAGCACTGATAGATCCTGATTTCAAAATATACTATCTATATACATACATAAATATATGTATGTATATATTTAATCCGGTTGACTAGAGAAACAAATCCAGAGACACTCATATGTATGTACCAGAGAACTTTATATCAAAGAATAATTATATATTAAGAAAGCATCCCAGCCCAGTCTAGATCAAGTCAATAAGTCTGATAGTAGCCCATATGTCCAATGCCAGTCTGTAAATTCCTCTTTAGAGTCACGCATCACATGCAATGATGCCGAGTGCAGGAAGATGACAGGCCAGTGGTCGAAAGTCTTGTGGATCCAGTGGTGGTGGAAGCATCTTAGCACTGGCGTGGGTTTCCACATGGGTCCTCCAGCTCCAGGGCTCTGGCTGCATCAGCATAGCTCCATCAGGTTTGTCAACCAGAATGTGTAGCAGAGAGTGTGTCCCACCTCCAGGGAAGAAGACAGGAGTTCACAGAATCCTCAGGAGAAGGCCAAGCCCACACAAAGGCATCATTGGGTGTGATCTGATTGACAGGCTAGACTCTACGCTTTTCAAGTTGACAGATTTATGTAACTGCCACAGTAATTAAAGCAATATAGTACTAGTATTAAAATAGATATATAGACCAATGAAATCGAATTGAGAGTCCACAAGTAAATGCACACATCTATGATCAACTGTTTTGACAGGAAGCTAAGTCAACTAAATAGGGAGAGAAGGGTCTCTTCAAATAAAGGGTACAGGAAAATAAAGCTGGAGTCATGCCTCATATTATACACTAAAACCAATTCAAAATGGGCTAAGGACCTGATATAGTTATTTATTGTGCCAATCTGGCCGATAAACACATGTGGGGTTAATTGAAGGGTGGAAAGATAAATGGCTCGGTGAGCTTTGCCTTTCTAGTTCCCAGGTCTCTTGATTTGTGATGGTCAGACCAGGGAGCAGCTGCCTTAGCCAGTTCCCTGCTTCAGTTGGCAAGGCTCACTTCCTGCAAGACATCCCAGAGGAGCAGCAGCATGGACCTACCTTGATGCAGCCCTGGGTGCTGGAGCAGCCATGTGGAGACCCCTGCCAGCACTGAGATGCTTACATGCTCGTTGATTCAGCCTTCCTCCTGCAGTGGGCGTCATGGTGTGTGTTTTGTGAGATGGAGAAAGACTTTTTGGATTGGTGTCAGACATATGGGTTAGTGTTGGACTTGTGGGTTTGGGCAGCACTGGGTTGGGACGTTTTCTTGATGTGCACTTACCCTTTATCTAAAACTCTCTCTTATACATGAGTTTCTGTGGATTTGTTTCTCTAAAGTACCCAGACCAACACAGGACCTAAATATGCAAACTAAAGGACAAAACTCTCAGGAGAATAAGCAGGGACTTTTGTAACTTTAGATGATCATAATACAGTTGACAACATTTGGTTCAAAAATACCGCACTTTTAATGGGCATAATTGTGAAGTGAAAAGGTGCCCTTTCAAAACGAGAGATGCAGTCTGCTGGATTGCAGAGAGGTGGTGGAGGAGGATCGTGGAGGAAACTTTGGAGATGGCGGAAGGAACTTTGACCATGGTGGGCACTTTGGTGGAAGAGGAGGCTGTGGTAGTGGAGATGGTGGCAGCAGAGGTAGCTATGGAGGAGGTGATGGTAGCATCTACGGATATGGTCCTGGTTATAGTAGTGGAGGGGGCTATGGTGTTGGTGGACCAGGATATGGACACCAAGGTGGCGGATATGGTGGCGGTGGTGAAGGATATGATGGTTACAATGAAAGAGGAAATTTTGGCAGTGATACCTATGATGGTGGTGGGAGCTATAATGATTTTAGAAATTACAGTGGACACAGCAATCAAATTATGAACCCATGAAAGCAGTTAGTTTGGTGGAAGAAGCTTGGATGGTCCTTACGATGGTGGTTATGGATCTAGTGGTAGAAGTGGTAGATATGGTGGCAGAAGGGTCTCAAAGTTCAGCAGAGAAGGGTGATAGCTCTTAGCGGGAGTCAGAGCAAGGAGTTGTCAGGAAAGCACAGTCAGTCATCCCAAACACATTATCAGAACTGTGAAAATCTGCCACAGAAGGAGCAGCAATCCATAGTTGAAAAGTTACTGCCGCTTAAACAGAAAACCATTCTTGTTCAGGATTGCCATTGCCACAGTTTGCAAGAGGCACAGCTATTGATGAAAGCAATGTAGTGTCAGGTAGATGTACATTCCTGAGGTCTCTGATCGGTGGTAGCTTTGTCCCTTTCTGTTCATTTTATCAGGTGTACTATTGCCCAGTAAATGGTGGTAGTGGCACCAGAAATTAAAAGCTAAGAAATGTTCAACTTTTCAACATTTGTGTAGTTCAGTTTTTCTACATTTTAGTACAGAAACTTTAACACCATGCAGTTTTGAAGGTGTTTCCTTGTGAGTTAACAAGTAAAGAAGATCCTGTTCATCATTATTTGGTATGAACTTTGCTAATGTTACTGTAAAGAAACACCTGCTGATCTGCAGTTTCAGGGGAATCTATTCTCTTGTTTCCAAACCATGATACAAATAGGCACTGACACGTGGAGAGAACAGATGTTTGTATGTTTGCAATGCATGTTTTAAAGAACCACTAGGATTGAGCATTTCAATTTGTATATTTGTGAATTTATTAGGATTAAGATTTACCTTCAATGAAAAAATCCCTCCAAATTAAAGAAGAAGAAGAAAGAAGAAGCAGGGTCAAAACCACCAGGCCTGCCTTTCAACCATGGATGGTCTGCGACAGCAACAGATTAAATCAACAAATGGGACCCCGTGTAAATTTAAAACTTTGTCATCAAAAAAATTACAAAACTAAGAAGATATCGTCCAAACTTATCAGTACTTGGAGATACCTTCAGAATTTAGCCAACATGTCTAATAGGAATCTAACAACTACACTACATATAAAACTTGAATAACGTTACAACAAAATCACGAATAACCCAATCGTGAAATGGGTAAAAGACATAAATAGACATTCCACCAAAGAAGACATTCAAATGGCCACAAAGCACATTACAAAGGGTTCAGCAAACACAGGAAATCCAGGACAGATAAATCCCTCAGGACCAATAATGAGAGTAGCAATACCGCGAGGGTGGAGGGAGGGTGGGGTTAGAAAGGGGAACCAATCACAAGGATCTACATATAACCTCCTCCCTGAGGGACGGACAGCAGAAAAGTGGGCGAAGGGAAACATTGGACAGTGTAAAACATAACAAAATAATAAGTTTTAAATTATCAAGGGTTCATAAGAAGGGCAGGGTGGGAAGGAGGGGAAAAATGAGGAGCTGATACCAAGGGCTCAAGTAGAAAGAAAATGTTTTAAGAAGGATGATGGCAACAAATGTGCTTGACACAATGGATGGTTGGATGGATGGATTATGATAAGAGTTGTACGAGCCCCTGATAAAATGATGAAAAATAAATTAATTAATTTAAAGGGTCCAGCATAAATTAGTCACCAAAGAGATGAAAATCAAAACAATAATGATATTTGGTTCCAATGATTTTTAGAACAAAAATACAGGTTCCCAAGGTCTTTCCTTCTGAGCACTAAAAATGTTACTAAAATCTCCAGGTACAATTTTGCCAACAAGGGTCCCTGCTGTTTCCAGGTGGCCTGGGATACCAGGATAACTGCTGGGTTTGCACACACACAGGACAGTCTCAAACCACGGAGGAAGGTTGGGCCAACTCCTGCGGTATTGCCAAGCTAAGTATCAACAGTCCCTGTGCCCCGATTGACCGAGAGAAATCTCACAAATTCATCATCTCTCACCCTTTTCTTCATGCTTTCTTTCTTTCTCCACCAAACCCTGTCTGTGCCTCTTGTCTCTCTACCTTTTAAGAATGACTGACTCAAAGCCAAACTCACTGCCAACAAGTCAGTGCCAATTCTTAGCAACCCTGTAGGACCCAGGGTAGAGCTGCCCCTGGGAGTATCTCAGACTGTTACTCTTTCTGAGAGTACTAAGTCCCAATTGCTCTTGAGGAGTGGCTGGTGGCTTTGCATTTAGCAGCCTAACTCATAACCACTGTGCCACCAGTAACCAAAAGAGCAGACCCATTATCATCAAGTCGATTCTGACTCATGGCCCGCCCCCCACCACCACCCCATGTGCCAGAAAAGAACAGTGCTTCACAGAGTTCCCTTGACTACCAGGTCTTTCTTCCACAGCACTGCTAGATGGGTTTGAACAGCCAATTTTTCAACTGGTCCAGTGCAAACCTTTTCTACCTCCCAGGGACCTAAAAATGACAATAGATGCTGTTTACGAAGACTATACTGTAGTTAGTATGGGAGAAAGGTGAGGCTCTCTACTCCTGTACAGTCTCAGTCTCAGAAACCCACAGGGGCCGTCCTACCCTGTCCCATAGTGTTGATCTGAGTCAGCAGCAACTCAATGGCCGCGAACACTTCAGTGAACAGACACTATATGAAGAACGTTAGTGGGGATAATAGATTTGGCTCTTTTTCCTTCAAAGGGGAGAAAAATGAAGAGTCAGACAAAGGCAACGGCCTTAATAAGGAATAATAGCTGAAAGGTTACCGGGAGCTAGATTTTGCTTCCATTTATATAAGGAGTTTTTCCCACAAATTGTATTTATTGTTGCTGAGAATATACACAGCAAAACATATACCAATTCAAAGGTTTCTATATGTACAATTTAGTGAAATTGAGTACAAACAAAAAGTGCATGGAAAAATTTTATTAACATTTAATTCCTTTTTTTTTTTTACAAAGTTTGTGAAGCCTCCTTGGATAATGCAGAGTTGGAATCTACTCGATGGCAGTGAGTTGGAGTTTGGAGTGTACAGGCTCCCAAACTGCCTGTGACACAGTATACCCTGGCCTCATTTTATCAATGAGGAAAAGGATAAACTTGCTCTGAGTCACACCGCCTACAACAGGTAGGACTAGTGCCTAATTCTAAGTCCCTCACTCCACAGCCTGTTGCTTAGTTCTCGCCACCCTTTCCTTTCACACCACTCTCTGCCTCTGCCCCCATCACATTTTCTTGTGTCTGTCTCTCTCCTCTCTACTAGCCTTACACCTGAATTCACTGCCATGGTTGACACCAAGAATCCAGGCCTTGGCTTTATAGGGTGTACCAAACACACGTGCGCACACATGTTTGAAGAACATGTGTTCCCGGGGTGGGGAAGAGCCTGAAGAGTTCGAGCCTTCGTTTTTCCCCTAAGAAACAACGGTTACTGTGCATGAGTCCTGTGCTCCTGCCTCCAGGGTCACGAACTCAATACTCAAGAGTAATGTGGAACCAAGAGACAGCTTCATAAAACTGACACTGGTACAAAAGGACTCATGTGCTTAGTTCATATTTACTGAGGAGCCCTGGTGGTAAGTTACACATTGGGCTGTTGACCATAAGTCAGTAGTTCAAACCCACCAGTTGCTCTTTGGAAGAAAGGTGAGGCTGTCTGGTGGCATCAGAATCTATAGCCTCAGAAACCCAGAGGGGCAGTTCCACTCTGCCCTGTAGGGTAACCATCAGTCAGCATCAACTCATTGTCAGTTTTTGAAATGTATTTTCCAAGAGCCCTGGTGGCACGGTGGTTAAGTACTTGAGTTTGAGCCTACCAGCCTGTCCATGGGAGAAAGAAGAAGCCGTCTGTGTCTGTAAAGATTATAAAAAGCCTTGTACCCTCTGAGGCACTCCTACTCTGTCCTACAATGTCACCATGAGTCTGAATATACATGGTGTCAGTGACTGTAACAAGTACACCTCTATTAGCAGGAACCCCCAGGTTCTCCTCGTGGCAGGTGCTCCTTAAAAGTCTATTGAGTGAATGAGTGAAAGATCAATGTGCCAGGTGACATGCCAAATGCTACAGATGAAACCAATAAAAATTTAAATGTTCCCTGATGATAAGGATCTGCAGTCTGGCAGAGCAAGGTCAAAAACTCACTGCCATTGAGTCAATTCCAATTCATCTGAAACCTGTAGGCCACGATAGAATTATCTCTATAGGTTTCCTGAAACTGTAAATCATTACAGGGGCAGAAAGCTTCGCCGTCCTCCTGTGAGTTGCTAATGGTCTTGAACTGCTGACCTTGTTGTTACCAGCCCAACATGTAGTGAGAGAGAGAGGAGGATGGCGGGAGATAAACAAAAGCAAAGATCAGCAAATTGGCAAGGTATCTGAGAGGCTTGGGCCAGGAACGTTTCACACATGAAGGATTTGAGGTGGGCAATGTCCTCAACTTACGTTTAATTAAATGGAGACTCAGAAGGAGACACAATTTTGGGGGACACTTTGTTGGGGACAAGGACAGACTATCAAAGCCATGTGGTCATTTGCTGTACATATCCATCTTGAACCCCGGAGTTACTCATCCTGAGGACTATTGGGAGGCATGTCACAGCAATGACATAACTCTGAGGTGTGCATCCCTGGTAGTAGTACAATATACCCCTTGACAGAGCACCCTAGGCTTGATGTGAGTAGCTATTGTGTGGGCCAGGCAGGGAATCCAGGTCCTGTGGACATTTGAGGGCCTACTGTGGAGGAAAGTATGAGAATATGGGTTAGAGGGCTTCCGAGGCTTTTTCTGGATCTTCTCAGGCCACAGCTCCCTCTCTCTCAGCCTTGCTCAGGGCTAGTTTCCTGCCTGCTAAGCTGTGGAATCCTTGGTTTTCCAGGAAGGGCTCATCTGCAGGTGGTACATTGATTTGACACCAGGGAGAAGAGCCTGGTAACCAGTGTCAGCCACACTGATTTGGGGGAATGAATCCTCCCTTGCAGCCTGCCTGGCCCAAATGAGAGTGGCATATTTAGACATTTGGCAGAAGCCATGCTCTTCCCACCGGCCTCTGTGCCAAGAATCTGAGGCCATGCTGGGCAGCGCATCCCTCAGCTTTCATCTACAACGCTCCAGGTTCCTGTAAGCACTGGTTAACAACTCATTCAGCTGACTCAGGGTGGCTAGAGCCAGACTCAAATAAAGCTAGCTAGAATTGTAGAGGCCATTGTACCTGGAAGAGTAAAGTCTTGTTGGTTACAAGAGGAGCACCCTGACATTCTCAATGTCCTTTTTCCAAGGAGCCTTGGAGGCTGTGGGCCAAGGGCATTTTATGCACCAAGCATTGACGATGAATGGAAGCATGTGCTTTTCCCCCTTCTAATTAGGAAATGTTCAAGATCTATCTCATAGGAGATGCAAAATGTCCCCTAAACGCAAACATGTCTTTGTGGACTGAAAGCAGAGTCCCACTAGCTTTGTCTCAGGAACAAAGAGAAGCAAAGTTAAGACTTTCCCCTGGAGAGTACCTTGAGAAAGTGTGAAGTAAGTAAGGATAGGTGTGCCGGACCATTATGTTGAAGAATCAATTAATGCTGACATAATGCAAAGATGATTTCATGATCTACCTGTGTGGATTTAAGGAGCCCTGGTGGCACTGCAGGCTAGGCAATGGTCTGCTAACCCCAAAGTTGATAGAACAAACCCCAGCCACTCCTCGGGAGAAAGTTGAAGTTGTCTGATGGCATCAAGATCGACTGTCTCAGAAATGTTGTCTAAGGGCTTTAAGGAGCATTTTAAAGATGCCCTGGTGGTGTAGAGGGTTATGTGTTTGACTGCTCACTTCAAGATCAGCAGTTTAAAAACCACAGCCTGCTCTGAGGGAGAGAGATGAGGTTTTCTACTCCAGTAAAAATTTGCAGTTTGGGAAACCCACAGGTGCAGCTCTTCTCCATCCTACGGGGTGGCTAGGAGTTGAAATCCACTTGAGAGAAGTTAAATTTTATTTCTGGCTTTATGAGTCCTAATCAAGTTGATGGCAATGAGATTGGGGTTTTGTTTGTTTATGTGAATTTAGGCAAGTCATTAACATTCCTAATCCAATATTTCAAATTCTCTGTACAAGGGATTATAATCTTTCTTTCATAAATCTCAACACTCCTTATAATATTAAGGGAAATTCACACAGTGGCTGCAGCCATGCATTCAAAGACAGCGGCAATGGTGAGGAGGACAGTGCAGGAGCAGGCAATATCTTGTTCTTTTTTTAAAAATAATTTTATTAGGGGCTCATACAACTCTTATCACAATCCATACATACATCCATTGGGTCAAGCACATGTGTTGCCCTCATCATTCTCAAAACATGTTCTTTCTACTTGAGCCCTTGGTATCAGCCTCAATGAGGGGCAATGTCTTGTCTGTCATATGTAAGGTTGATCTGAATCAGAACCCAGTCAGGCACATATTATTAACAACAATGTTAACGATCTGGGTATGAGAAATGTACACTACTTAGCTAATGATATTCTTTTTTTCTTTAACCCCTCAGTGGAAGACTTTCCTTTTAGGTCATGATGTTAGTTAGCTCCTTCTAAGCAAAAGCTTAGACCTTTCCAAAGGAGTGACATTCTATACCTGCACTCCTCATCACTATCTTCCAGTGACTCTGATTGGACCAGAGTACACATATGTCCCAAGGCAGCAAATTCATAAGGTAGCCTTGAAATATCATGGGACTAAAACCTCTGGGCAAGGCTGAAGAATTTGAAAAGAAGGTATAAAAGGAGGGAAGGCTATCAGGAAATAAGCTGACATTGAGAGGCTAAAGAAAGAAATGCTGAGCACCCACAGAGACCAGGAGGAGGCTCATAGCAGCCAACGTTTGGAAGGAAAATTAAGATAGACAGAAGTAGAAACTATGACGTCAAAGAATAGAGACAGGAAAAAGTTGTCAAAGCTTGGGACTCAGTGATGAGAAGTAATCACCCAAAGAAACAGAGATGGTGAAAGGACCTGATTTGCATTCACAGTCAAGTGCAAGGTGCAGATCCACAAATTGGATCACTACATCCCTAAAATATGTTGAGGCTGGTTTCCATCCCCAGGAAGCAAGATTATACCATGGTTTTTCTTTTAGCAGATTCCTGCGACGTCCATGTTTCTTGGATTTCCATGTGTCTCCCTTCCTGAGCTAAGTTTCATGGCCTTCTCTAGCTCTTGCAACCAAATGTCACATGACGTTTGAGTATATGGGACTCTGTTAATGTTTTAATGCGAGAGTTATTACAAGAGTTCCACAATGTCTTTATAAGTCAAAAAAAAAATCAACCTGATGGCACTATGTGAGTTCAAAAGAAGCTCCAGGGTATAATTCTCCCCTTCCATGTTGAAGACCCCGTTGATTCTGGCCACTGTACCTCATCGGCCATCACCACCTCTCAATGGTGACTTGGGTCAGAGTTGTTCGGATGCTGAGCAGATTTCAGCAGAGCTTACAGACCAGGGAGAAAGACCTGGTGAAGTACTTCTGGAAATAAAGCAACCAAAATCCTATAGATCACAACAATCTGACCCAGAACTAATCAAAGGATGCTGGGCAAAGCGATGTTTCATTCTATTGTGCATGGTGGGGTCAGAGGTCAACTCCACAGCAGCTAACTGCAACATCATCCCCAGTAACGTATGTAGGAACCCCAATAGCCCCAGCCATTTTCCTACTGTAAGTCTTCGCAACTGAAGCCAGATAAAATCCTAGCACTCTTCTCCCTCAAACGTTGGCCTAGGCTACTGGTTGGATTTGTTTTAGCATCTTGGCTGTGGACCCCTCAAAGAGGGGAGGTAGTGATTTGCATGGTGTTTATGCCAGAACTCCAGCTTATACCTCCCCCCCCATGCATCATTCCCTTTTTAAGAAAAATAAGCAAGGGAAAGAGCCTTTAATGATCTTTATTTTCTTCTCTTGGTTTTATGCAGGCAGCAAGGGAGCTGTGAATTCACAGACTAAGCAGTTTGCTGTAGTGGCTATTACAGTGATGTGTGGAGGGGACAGTGGCAAAACCTGCTTAATGCTCAGAAACACCTGCTGGGAAATATTTTTTCTGCATGGGTTGCAAAAAGTATTAAAACAATTTTCTTGCCTTTAACAAAAGAGGAGAGGGCATGAGGGCGAGTAATGTCTCCATGGACGGGCCTCATAGAACAGAACTGACGAGAATTAAGAGGCAAGCAAGAGGCTGGGGAGACGGCAGGCAGTGGGAGGGATGGTGGATGTGGGGCTCGCAGGCAAACTCTGGGCAGAGAGCTTTGCTGAGGTGACCCTTGTACCACAGTTCTGGAGGGAATTCCTGTTTCAGGCCACACATTCCCATTTGGCCACCCTCATTTCAAAGTCTCGGGGGATTTCAGAATGCCCTCTCGGCCTCTACTCTTCTCTACAGTTCAGTATGGCCGTGGTGTTCTATTGCATGCAGAGGTGGCGAAGAAAGGCATATCCAGTTCCTTTGTTCTCCAGGGAGGTCGACAGTGACAGTCCCTCTGTCCCTTCCCTTTGGCCTACTTTGGGTTCTGAGCAGCTTTCAGCAGCGTTATTCCAGTGGCCACCTAACAGGTCTCTCTTTAGCTCCAGCGTCTCCCTCCTCCCATCAACCCTTCAGACTGTGGCCTTAAAGCATCTAAAATTAAACTCATTGGATTTGGCCAATGTTCAAAACACTTCTTTGGTTTCCTTTCATCCATGGAATTAAGTCCTAACCTCTCAGCCCTGAACTCCAGGCTGTCTGCCATCTTCACGTCACTGGCCCACCTTTAACTCATCTATTGTCTTCGCCACCCATCGATATGCAACAATTTGAGATTCCCTAACTCCAGCTTAGGCTTCTCTCCATCTTTGCCTTGGTTCTTTCTATTTGTTCATCTAGCAATCCCTTCTGCCTGTTGCTTTTAGTTGCCGTGGGCCAATTCCAACACAGAGAGAACTCTAAGTTCCAGGTCCTGTGAGACACAATGAACACTGGATGGACGGAGAGGAGTGGAGAGTGGGGAAACTAGAAGGGGAGGAGAGAAAATCAGTTCCAATTCATGTCATGTTGAGTGTGAGGTCCTACTAAAGCTTCCAGAAATGCTCATGGGGCTGGGTAAATATTCGGCAGAACCAGGGAAAAGGGTGAAAGTCGGCTGTAAACAAAACCCAGGAGTCATTGTCAAGAAGACAGTGGTTAAACCATAAAGTGTTTTCTTATGCTCATAAGGGAGTGGATGTTTTTGAGATGATTAATCACTCTACTAACTCTGATATTCTTTTCTTGTAAGCAAATATATATATTGCATCCGAAGAATTTGTCTCTCAGACAGGCTAAATAATTCATCATGTATCCATAAACGCAAAGTGACCACGTGTACAGCTACAGTGACAAGGCATTTCACAAATTATGGCCACTCATACCCCATGATTAGCTGCTCCTTTGGGGACACTCATTAAGGCACTGCACACAACCATCTTCGTACCAGTTCATTGCACTTGGCTTTAGACTGCTTCTCAGAACAGGCACAAGTTTATTGCCTCATTGGATCCTACTTGCAAACCGTCACACCATGATTGTAATCCTGGCTGCCAACTCTGTCCACATGGAACCTTCTTTTCTGGGCTTTGGGGTATCTTCCAGTAATCTCAGCAGAAAACGCTCTGGCAAAATTGGCCCACCTGGCCAGCCCCGTATCGCTATAGTATGTAAGCCCAGATGGAGGGGGATCGGCAGTGATCTGTTCTCCTCATGCTGACAGTTATGAAAGCAGAGTTTGGGATCCCACGCATGTAGGCCTCCATCACCAGGCCTCCAAAGCTCAGGTGCAAACAAGATTCCAATAACTAAGTGAACTGAGGAAGAGAAAAAAGGGGGGAAACTGGATCTGACCATGGCCAGTGACTTTGGGCAAGCACACACATCCTCCCATTGCCATTTTAACAAGACCAGCGTCCTCCCAGAGCACTAATTCCTCTCTGGATCACTGCTTCCCGGAGCAATAGTATAAATCCATCTAACATTTAAGCAGAAGGATATTGAGCTTGGCAGATCGGTACAGTGTATGTTTGCCTCCTGCAGTGATAAGGTCACCCCTTCAAGACCTGCTAGGGAAACAGGTGGAAATGAAGAGAGCTGCACCATGAGGTGGCCAAGCCCACTACAGAGAGCCAGATCACCTCTGGAAAACCAAAGAGCAATTGGAGAGAATGAAGCCAGAGCCTTCCAGGAAGCAGAAGAGTGAGGTGTCCAGCTGTCCAAAAAGGCAAAAAGCTGAAAGCAGGTCAAAAGGCATCCTGGTGTGGCGAGGATGTGAAATGGAGCAGCTTTCCCTCTGGAAACCCCCAAAGAGGCAGGTTTTCTGCTCTAAAGTGTGACGGTTCCACTGCTCATATCGAATCGTGACAACCTAGCCTCCTGAATCTAATTGGTACCCAACTTTCAGACAAAGCACCCCTGTTTTCACCGTTGCACTGTATCCTGGACGCTGGTCGAACCCACTCAGCGAAGGTGTGGGCAAACAGACATCCTGGCGTATTGTTGGTTCCACTTTGGGGGAAGCAGATGGGCAATATCTAGCAACATGTACCATGAGTGTACCATTGCCAGGGGAAATTCCACTCAGAGGAATTCAGTCTCCAAAGATGTGTTCAACCTGGGGAGATTTGTGCATACACTCCTGGCCATTGCAGTATTTGGGGGCAGCAGCTAAAACCAAGAACCTGTTAAATACTCCTGAAGAGTGGGTGGCCGGGTCCCGCTGTCCAGCAGATTTTCCAGTCGGGGTACCTCCTGTGACGAGTATACTTCCTCCTGCCATTTTCTGGTCGATTACCAGATCTTTCTCCCACAGAGACACTGGGTGGGTTCTAAAGGCCAAGTTCTCTCCCAGTCAAGTGTTTAGCTGCTGTGCACACACACGCAGGCTCATCTGGTTAAAGTATGCCAAGGGCATATAAAACAGGCATATAAAAGATGAAGCAGGTCTGTAGGCACTATTACATATTTTGTACAACATGCCTTGTGAAGTGAAGAAAAGAGCAAGGTGCAAGCCAGTATGCTATCCGCCTGTGCAAATATGCATGCGTCTGTGCATGTCCATGTTTGTGCACAGACTATGTATGTCTCCTTCCCTGCCACCAAGTCCACTGTGACTCATAGCGACCCTACTGGACAGGATAAAGCACTCCCTGTGGGTTTCTGACACTGTAACTCTTTGCAGGACTAGAAAGCCTGTCTTTCTCCCACAGAGCAGCTGGTGGTTTCAAACTGCTAACCTTGTGGTAAGCAGCCCAATGCATAACCACTTCACCACTCAGAATGTTTCTAGAGGATACATAAAGGTATACAAGAACAAACGCTCACAATAGTTGCCTTTTGGAGTCAGGAGCAGAAGGGAAAATTGCTTTTCGACGGTTCCAACATTTCACTTATGACAGAGAGAGAAGATTGTTACCATAGGTAAAATTAGGCCATGGAGACCTTTAAACGAACACATTTAAGGGTCCTCTCAGCCTGCCATGGGGTGGACATGAATCCAGAAAGAGCACTGCAAACAAGTATCAATGTGCAACCATCTCTTTGTACCACATACAATTCCGCATGTTGCCCACTGTTGGTTGTTTTTTTTCTACAGCGCACCGCCGGAGCAGCGCCCTTTTGATCCACTTCAGCGTACCAGTGGTCTACAGGGAAACAGAATTTAGAAAAGAGACGCTACTAATCTAAGAAAGTGATTCGAAAGCCAGGTGCAAATGGTTTGGGGCACTGATAAGACCGGAGAGCTTGGCCGCAAGAACACTCGTTCTAAACATGGAAGAGAAGAGAGACTTACTGTTTCTGTGCTTCTTTGGTAAGCACCTTCCCGGTGCCCCTGCCCATCTGATCGAGGCTCCACTTCCGGGACGTCACTTAGCATGACTATGCTGTGGCAGAACTGCTTGATTACACATCTGCCTCACATGAGCAGCTCCACTCCCCCGGCTGCATCACCCTTGTTTCCCAACTCATGGTGCACCTGGCAACAGTTAACTAATTTGACTTCAACCCTTCCCCAGCAATACACCCGTGCTCTTCCAGGTCACACCTGGGGCTGGTAACCTTTGCTCCAAATGCCTTCTACTTCTTACTGTTATGTGTCTCTTTGTGTCTGTGATAGGAGTTATAAATGAGAGTGTAAGTGGGTAGAGCTGTGTGCCCTAAGGCAAGCTTCTTCATCTGTTGGAGTCGGTTTCAGTAACAAAAAACAGAATAATGTCACCTACTTTGCCAAATTAAGGAGAGAAGTCAGGGAGGTTACCTATGCCTTACACGAGGTAGCCACTAGGTCACTGGTGGTGGTGACGAGCCTTCTCTTTCTTGGCCATGCCTGAAGGCAGGGACTGGCTCCGACTGATATTGCCCTCCTCCACAAGTCATGGAAGTGCCTTGTGCATAGTAAGAATTCAACAAATGAGAGCACATGTGAATTTTGGATGCCATCAGATGCGGGTAAAAGGTATGTGTTCCTAGAAAAATTGTCACTGAGTCTCGGTTTTTCATCTGCAAAACGGATGTGTTACTGCCCATCTCCTAAAGTTGAGGTCAAGAGTCAGTGAGATGATTCACTGAAAGTCTAAACTTTTTTTAAGAATCACAAAATGGTGTACTCATAGTTACATTAGCACAGAAGTGCCAACCCCTGGAGCTCTGGACCCCAAGCACACTACTCCCTGTGGTAGGCAGAGGAAGGGGTATGCTTAAGGATAACAGGCATTCTCTTGGGAATTACAAGTTCTAGGAGTGGGAGCGTGAAGGCAGCCCAGGCATGAGGGGCTGGGATCCGCTGAAGGTGTGATGGGAATGGTTTGCTCTGAAGAACTGCTTCCCTGCTTGTTGATAGCCGTCCAGAAAGCAGTCCCTGGCAGGTTAGACAATTGCCTTGTGACGTGGGTATAATGTCCCCATTTTGCATATGCAGCAACTAAGGCTCAAAGAAGTTAAGTAACTTGACTAGGAAAACAAAAAATTGGTAGAATTGAAATTTAGTTATGAATTTCTCTGTAAACCATCTGTTCCATACTCTTTCTAGTAGTAGTATCTGCCCTTGAAACCCCTGAAAGAAGAAGAGTGGTCATCAACTACCCCTCTAATAATAATAGTAATAATCCATTCCTCAAAGTGAGGTCTTGCAAAAGTTCAAATATCTGTAATGAGCATGAGTCAAAGACATGCATAACTCATTCAGGAATAGACGACCTGGGTGGTAAACCTGGTTCTGAAAGCACTTGAGAAAGATCTACATGGACAAGAAACATGAGAGGCTTCAACAAGTTTGTAGAAAAATTTTATAATCTTTTGATTCCGTTTTTCCACAACATTTTTGAAGCATTCTTGTATGTGCTGAAGTCTGTAGCTAAGTCAGAGTCAAAACCGGGACTGACCTAGACAAACAAACCACGTTACTGCTAAATAGACTCCAGCTCACGGCGACCTCTCGACCTCTCGTGTCAGAGAACTGTGCCTCAATAGATCCTCAGTAGCTAGTTTTTCAGGGTTAGAGCTCCAAGCTTTTCTTCTGAGTTACTTCTCTACAGACTCCACCTGCTGGTGGTAGAGAGTGCATTCACCATTTGCACTATTCGGGGACTCTCGTTAAGGACCTGAAGGACAATAAGAGCATCGCCTTCCATCTCTACTGGACAAAGACCTGTAAGTTAGCATGTAACTTTACAGATCTGGATCCTAAGAAATTGATTTTTTTAATGCAGCAAACAGAGGTGGTCCCAAGTAATGAAGTAATCTTTGGGTTGGCCAGTTAGGCCATACTTCAATATACCATTAACGGGATATACCGTCATCCTTTTCTAAGTTGGACACACTCCTAAGATGTACTTATCAAGTTTAGTTAGCTATTATTAGACAGGCCTTGTGTGAAACACATCATATATATTGGGTCGTGTAATCCGAACCACAACCCTATGAGGGAATTGCTATCATTGCCTCATTTGTATATATTGTAAATGTGAACCACAGTTGAATAAAGTGATTTGCTCAAGATCAGTTAGTAAGGGGTGTAGTATGGTTTTGAAGCCTGAGAAACCACAGAGCCCCCACCCCTAATCAATATGAATCCGCCATCTATTTCAGCAAGATGAAGAGAAATGACAGTGTGAAGTGATAGTAAAGTTGATGGCTTCTTTGAACCCCAAGCACATAGCTGAGTATCAGGCAGCTGCACAGCCCTGTACGAGTATCTGTGTAAGTTGTCACTTTTTAAACCTAGAGCTGGGCAAAAACAGAATTTTAAAAATCTTTCACTGAGACCATGCATGTATTAGTAAATAGCATCAAATAGCATCACATACCAGATGTGGAGCTCATTCACAAACTGCCAATTTAAGAATTAAGTGGTGCTATCCAGATGCATAAGACTTCTTTAAAATGTTGAAAAACAAGGATATTGCTTTAAAGATTAAGATTATATATATATATATCTGATCCAAGCCATGGTATTTTCAATTTCTGCATATGCATGTGATAGTTGGATATTGACTAAGAAAGACCGAAGCAGAATCAATGTATCTGAATTACTGCATTGGCCAAGATTATTGAAAGTACCATGAACTACTAACAGAACAAACAAATCTGTCTTGGAAGGAGTACAGCCAGAATTGTCCTTGGAAGCCAGGATGGCATGGGGAGACTTCCTCTCGCATACTGTGGACATGTTCTCACAAGAGACCGGTCCCTGGAAAAGGACATCATGGCAAAGAGAGGGGCGGGAAAATTAGGAAGACCCTCGCTTGACAAGCTGGACTGACACTGTGTCCTCAAGAATGGGCTGAAACCTAAAAATCATTGTGAGGATGTACAGAGGTCCACTGTGACTCAGAACTGACTGGACAGTCCCTAACACCAACACCAACACACTTCTTGTACATGAACATGTAGGAAATTGTTACCTACCCTCACAAAGCTTAAAGTCCAATAGGAAAAAATAAATAAAGGCATCCAAATCTACAACCATACGCAAATATATGGACTGGGAAAGGACAGCCCACTGTGGGAGACCACAGCTTGTGGACTTAATGGAGTCCAGGGCACAGGACCATTGCAGCATGATACTTGGTCATCTCTGACTATTTCACACACACACACACACACACACACACACACACCACCTCACTTGCATCAATTCAATTCTGACTCATAGCAACCCTGTAAGACAGAGTAGAACTTCCCCCTATGGCTTTCAAAGACTATAAATCTTTAATAGAGTAAAAAGCTTCATCTTTCTCCCACAGAGCTGCTGGTGGGTTCAAACTGCTGACCTTACAGATAGCAGCCCAAAGTGTCACCCATTACGTTCACCAGCACTCCATTCCATGGAGTATCAGGCCCTCCCAATCAGCACAAGTTTTATTTTCTAGAAAACCTAAAAGGAAAATAGCACCTGAGTTAGTTAATTGTGCCAGCCTGGCCGATAATCACATGTGGGGTTGGTTGAAAGGTGGAGGGATAAATGGGTGGTGAAGCCTCGCCTTTCTAGTTCTCGGGTCTCTTGTTTTGTGATGGTTGTATCGGGTGCAGCTGCTTTAGCAGTTCCCTGCTTCAGCTTGCAAGATTGACTTCCTCCGAGACATCCCCAAGGAGAAGCCGCATGGATCTATCCCGATGCTGCCCTGGGTGCTGGAGCAGCCGTGTGGAGACCCTTGCCAGTGCTGAGATGCTTACACGTTCACGGACTCAGCTTTCCTCCTGCAGTCGGCATCATTGCCTCTGTTTTGTGAGGTGGAGGACTTTGTGGACTGGTGTTGGGTTAATGGGTTAATGTTGGACTTGTGGGCTTGGGCAGCATTGGGTTGGGATGTTTTCGTGATGCACCTTTTCTTTACATAAAACTCTCTCTTATACATGAGTTGCTGTGGATTTGTTTCTCCAAAGTACCTAGACTAATACAGCACCTATTTCCAATACGAGCCAAAGTAATAGATGGGCCTACCACAGACATTCTAAATATATTCATAAATATATGAGAGGTTTCAAAAAGTTCATGGAAATCAGAATTAAAAGATAATGGCATTTTTCTCACAAACTTTCTGGAATCCCTGAAGGGATTGGTGTCATTGATGGGGTGCAGGGCAAGATGGAAAACGCCTCAGGCTTGTGAGCCTCCTCTTTCTTATCAAGATACATCACAGTGCTGTCCACCTGGTAGAAGTTAAATAATATTTGATGAATGGATTCAATCGTTGATAACTGTATGTAAAAAGTACATCTGATGTGATCAAATGAAAACTCCATTAGAGACAAAGACCTCTTTGAGAACTTCATCTTGAAGTAAAGGAAGCAGAAGCTGAGCCTGGACCATCAACCCCAATGAAGTACCCCAGTGCTGTAGCAGACTTACCGAAGACTTCAGAGACAGCCTCTCCGGGCAAAGAGAAACACAGAGCGCTTTGCCAGGAAGAAGTATGGGACAGCTCGGCTTTCACGTCTCCTGAGAAGGGAGCCTCCTGCTGACTCTAAAAAAAGAGAATGTGACCAAGGAAGTCCCTGAGAAACCGTGAACCTGGCAGGCAAGACGCCAATAACAAACTTTATTCAACTAAGCCTGCTGTCTGTTTATACAAGTCTTTATAGGCTCCCAGTCATGGGCTAGTATACGTGGAGCAAGTGGTGCTCAGGAGTTAGCCAAATGTAATGATGCCGCCTACAACCAGCTGACACCAAGCCCAGAGGTGCTTTCCACTCTTCCCCACAAAGTACAATATAGAATTCTGTGCACACCTCAAAGGCCAGAGGATTCCAACTGTGTCTTGTTTACCTAGGGATCTCAAGAGCATAACACAGAATTATAGAATGCAGATGTGATTGCTGTTGTTGTTTGATACCATCAGGTCAGCCCAGACCCAAGATGACCCGATGTGAACCGAACAACATGCAGCCCAGGTCTGCACCATTGACAAGATGGGCTGCAGATTGGGCCATTGTGATCCATCCAGTTTTCAGTGGGCAAGTTTCAGAAGAAGATTGCCAGACCTTTCTTCCTAGTCTGTATGAGTCTAGACACTCAACTGAATTGTGTTCAGCATTGTAGCAACACACAAATCTCCACTAAGAGATACATGACATGTGTTGGCAGGAAAACTAAATCGGTTCCCTACGTTGAAAGAGCCCTGGTGGCATAATTAGTTACAAATTAGCCCGCTAACCACAAAGTCAGCAGTTCAAACCTCCCAGCTGCTGCTCTGGAGAAAGATGAAGTTTCTGCTCCTGTGCAGATAGACAGCCTCGGAAACCCACAGGGGCAGTCCGACAGGGTCTCTGTGTGTCAGAATTTGCTTGACGGTGGTGAGTTTCTGTTTGAGTTTCCCACATTGGAAGACAAGACTTCTACCACCGAACCCATTGCCTCCTGAGAACGCAGGAGGAAGTCCATACACCTTTATTCTCCCCTGCCTGCCTGGTGCCCTCTGCTCCCAAATTTGTCATCTCCTCACCGGGAAGTATGGGTTAGAGCTTCTGAGGAGGAAAGAGCTGTGTGCCATGCCTCTCGGCTGAAAGAAGAGCTTTGGTTACCTCGGCCTGACAGAAAGTTGATGGGAAGCCGTGTGATTTGTGGAGCTGGCTTTATCAAGCAGAGATGGATGGCCAAGGTCAGCTCAGTCTCTGGGGTAAGGTGGCAGTAGGCCAGCGAGCTCCTCCGGGAGGGAGAGGCAAATGAAGACCAGCAATTTTATGCAGCTCTGAGCCCTTCTTGAAAGAAATTTCCTTCCAAAGCTTTGAGTCTTTTCATCACGGAGCTTTGCATCTTTCCATACAGAGAACTTCAAGTTGGCTCCTGAGAGAACATGAGATGAGATTGAGTTTTTGAAACCCTATCCCCCATCCCCCACCCCACTACGACATTTTTTTCTTTCTCATTCTTGAAGTTTAAGCTGATGCATCGAATCCTCTGGGTGTGTTTAGAAACTCACTGTGGGTTCCTGAACCTGTAACGGTTTAAAGGAGCAGGGAGCCCAGTCTTTCTCCTGGGAGCTGCTGGCATAACCAAGGCATAACCACTACACCACCAGGGCTCTGCGTGGGGCTGCAATCCTCAAGGTCAGCAGTTCGAAGACACCAGCAGCTTGGCAGGAGAAAGACTCTCATAAACAGTTACAGTCTCAGACACCCTCTGGGGTCACTATGAGTCAGCATTGCCTAGATGGCAGTGAGTTTGGTTTTTGGTTTAGAAACTGGCTGAACAACAACAAAAAAATGTATGTAAAGATTTCTAAAGCCCATCTGGTTTTTGTTTTGTTTTGTTTTGTTTTGCTTCTTCCAAATCAAACTGGGGTGTTAATAACAATTTATGGTCATACTTTAAAGTTACAGAATTTTATGCAAATTAAATACCAAAACACCATCTAGACCAGGGATTGACAAACCTCACTTGTTTTTTGCAATGGAGTTGTACTGGAATGCAGTGAGAATTATTCTTCCATTGTCCGGCTCCGCTTGTGCAACAATAGCAGAGTCGAGGCGCTGTGACAAAGACCCTTGGATCGGCAAAGCCCCCAGGACTCATTCTCTGGACACGAAAATCGCAAGAAAAGGTAACTCATCCCTGATCCAGGTTTCAACGCCCTTTTTATTCTTTCCAGGTGAGTCATCTAAGAATTTCCGCGGGGCATGGTAGAAAACGTCTAACACAACTGCTCTGTATACGGTAATGTAAGCAAATGTGGTCACAAATAGAACAGGGATACGGTTTGGTAGCTGGTCCACCAGTGCGCTGTCCTGTTCCTTCTCCATCTCTCGCTCGAGCTTATTCTACTGCAGCCTTTTGCCCCAAGGCAAGAGAAATATGTGTTTGCGGTCTTGGTTCTCTAGTGCCGCTGCAACAGAAATACAAGTCAGTGGCTTTAACTAACAGAACTCTATTGCCTCACAGTTTCACCCTCCACGGCTCTCAAGGCAATCCCAGCTCATAGCAGCCCTAAAGGCCAGAGCCTAACTGCCCCCGTGGGTTTCCAATGCCAGTAAATCTCTACAGCAACAGAAAGACTCCCTTTTCTCCTTGCAGTTTGCAGCCCAATACCACCAGGGCTCTGTGCTCATGGTTTCCCACATTGAGTTGATTCCAATGCTTAGCCCCACTACGGAACAGGATAGACCCTATAGAACAATTGTTCCTGTGAGTTTTGGGACTGTAACTCTCTGGGGGAGAAGAAAGCCCCATCTTTGTCCCTCAGAGTAGCTGGTGGTTTTGAACTGCTGACCTCTCGGTTAACAGCCCAATGTGAAATCACTATGCCACCTGGGCTTCTATTCTTACAGTTCAGCTAGAATTCTGAATTTAAGAACTCAGGGTGCCACCCTTAGGGAAGGCTGTTTCTTTGGGCTCTGGAGGGAGGTCCTTGTCTCCTTTCAGCTTCTGGCTTCTTGGCTCTTTGATGATCTTCTAATGGTTACACATCTATCTCCACCCCCATCACCCCATTTCTGCTTGTGTCTCTGTACCCAATCTGATTTAAATCACAGAATGACTGCCTTAAAATATACCTTACAATCACTAACCAGAGGACAGACAAATATTAACTTGTGTGAAAGGGAAGATAATCAATTGATACATTGGTGTTGGGAGAACATGTTTAATTTAAATTAAAAATTATTTTTAAAATAAAAATAATTTTTAAAATAATAAACCATCGGTACTATTTCATATATCAGCTACTATATATTACATTTTTCCCACAAAAGCACACATTTATCTCTTCCTTTTTGAAACCCTTTAAAATGACTGAGATGCAGTGAGTGAATATAGACTTTCTATGTGGGGGTCTGGCCCCAATGCCAACTATGTGGACAGTGCCCCCTCCCTGCAGAATTCACTTTGGTGGACAGCACTGAATCTGCAGCTCAGAGAGAGGAATCTGTCTGATCAGAGCACATGGGAGCAAATGAAAGGGAAGGAAGAGAGAGTGGAACATCCTGGCCCCCCAAAGCCCTGAGGCCGATCTCCCCTCCCAGAGCGGCCAAAGCATAAAGAGGACCATAGGGCCTGCCCCACTACCAGACACGATGTCCCTCACTGCCCCATAGCCCTACGGGGGACAACACTAGAGACAGTTCAGAAATTGCACCTGATCTGACCCCACACACCGAGGCAAAACAATAGGGTGTGCAATAGAACAGCAAGGGGAACAGAGCAACGAAGTCCCCAGGGAATACCAAAAATAGACTTTAGGGACAGAGCGTGGCACTCCATCAGACTCAACCAGAAAATACTCCTAAACTTCAACAAACAGACCTTGAATTATTTACAGGCTATTCTTTTTTTGTGTGGTTGGTTTTTATTTATTTATATATTTTTTGGTTGTTTGTTTTCTTTTGTTGCTTTATTTTGCTCTGTCTTGCTTTTTGTGCATATTTTTATCTCTGCAAGTCTATCTAGATACGATAGGCAGGATAAACAATCTGGAGGCGAAAACAACGGGACCAACAGTTCCCTGGTGGGAGGGGGCATGGGAGAAAGGGAGGCAAGGGTGAGTGGGGGGGATGAGGGGAAAGAACAGGGTTTTAACAAACCCAGGGACAAAGGAACAACAAGTGATCCAAAATTGATAGCGAGGAGAGTATAGGAGGCCTGGTAGTGCTTGATCAAGAGCAATGTAATGGAGAGGAATTAATGAAACCCAAATGAAAGCTGACCATGATAGTGGAACAAGACAAAAGTAAAAGGAAATAGAGGAAGGAACCAGGAGACAAAGGGGACTTATAGAGTTCTAAATACAGGCATGTACATATGTAAATATATTTATACAAGATGATAGGGAAATAGATCTATGTGCATATATTTATAGGTTTAGTATTAAGGTAGCAGACAGACATTGGGCCTCCACACAAATACTCCCTAATGCAAGAACACTTTGTTCTATTAAACTGGCATTCCATGATGCTCACCTTCCCGACAGGATCGCAGAAGACAAAGCAGGTGCATAAGCAAATGTAGTGAAAAAAGCTGATGGTGCCCGGCTATAAAAAGATATAGCCCCTGGGGTCTTAAAGGCTTGAAGATAAACAAGTGGCCATCTAGCTGAGAAGAAAAAAGTCCACATGAAAGAAGCCCACCAGCCTGTGTGATCACGAAGTGTTGATGGGATCAGGAACAGGCATCAAAGAACAAAAAATCATATCATTGTGAATGAGGGTGTGTTAGTCTGGGTACATTAGAGAAACAAATCCACAAAAATTCATATGTATAAGAGAGAGTTTTATATAAAGAATAAGTGCACAAGAAAACGTCCCAACCCAGTGCTGTCCAGGTCCACAAGTCCAACATTAGCCCATATGCCCAACACCAATCCACAAAGACCTTCTCAATCTCACAAAACACATGCAATGATGCCGACTACAGGAGGAAAGCAGAATGTGTAAGCATCTCAGCACTGGCATGGGTCTCCATACCACTGCTCAGGCACCCAGGGCTGCATCGGGGTAAGTCCATGTGACTTCTCCTCAGGGATGTCTTGCAGGAAGTGAGCCTTTCCAGCTGAGCAGGGAACTGGCTAAGGCAATTGTACCCTGGTCTGACCATCACAAAGCAAGAGACCCGAGAACTAGAAAGGTGAGGCTCACCAAGCCATTTATCATTCCGCCCTTCAATTAACCCTATATGTGTTTTTCAGACAGGTTAGCACAATAAACTTTAACTATATCAGAGGAGGAGTGTGGAGTGGAGACCCAAAACCTGTCTGTAAGCAACTGGACATCCCCTTGCAGAAGGGTCACGGGGAGGAGATAAGCCACTCAGGGTACAGAATTGTACCAATGAAACATAAAACTTTCCTCTAATTCTTTAATGCTTCTTCCCCTTCACTATCATGATCCCAATTCTACCTTACAAATCCTGCTAGACCAGAGGATGTACACTATTACATATCACGGGGAATCCAGGACAGATAAACCCTTCAGGACCAATAATGAGAGTAACCATACCAGGAGGGGAAGGGAAAGGTGGGGTAGAAAGGGGGAACCGATCACAATGATCTATATATAACCCCCTCCCTCGGGTATGGACAACAGAAAGGTGGGTGAAGACATCAGACAGTGTAAGACATGAAAAAATAACAGTAATTTATAAAGTATCAAGGATTCATGAGGGTGGGAGGATGAGTGAGGGAGGTGAAAATGAGGAGCTGATACCAAGGACTCAAGTAGAAAGAAAATGTTTTGAGAATGATGATGGAACAAATACACAAATTTACTTGACACAATGTATGTATGTATGGATTTTGATAAGAGCTGTAAGAGCAGTCAATAAAATGATATTTTTTTAAAGAATATAGGCCTTCTAACCATGATTCCTTATGTGATGTAGTGTACATTCTGGCCTCTCTGCCTGTTCCTATAATCCCATGTTATTATAGGATTAAGGTGGAATGTGTCCTTAGTCTACACCTTACTAGAGGTGATTTACTAGAGGTGTTGCTATGCACCAATGACTCTATCTTTAATGTTTTCTGATCATAGCTTGTGTTATAGCCCATTTTAATTTCCTTTATAAATCCCTTTAGTTTTGCGTATTGTCTGCATTTTCTGTGTGGCCTCTGCAATGGATTATTGAACCCAGTATAAAAGGAGAGTGTTGCTGTCAGAGTAGGTAAAGAAAGTTGAGGGTGGAGATATGTCTGATCTTTTCCTCGTGCCAACAGGAAAGTGAACAATATCAGACATGGCTCCTCTTAGCTGTTTCCACAATTACAGATTTCCCCCCCTTGGGTAAACCCACAATAAATAAATACACCCTACACTAATACTGCTACATTAAATAGCAAAAAAAGGACAAAAAAGTTTCCAAATGAATTATAACCACAGAGGGATAGATCTACAGCACAGATTTTGAAGGACATAACCCAATCTATCTTTTTTTTTTTTAAAA
>NW_022111372.1:76994050-77001328 GCF_000313985.2 Echinops telfairi
AGTATATATGGTATTTACACTTTTTGAAATCTTATATAGAAACACTGTGAGTTGAAAATGGCTCAATGGCAGTGGGTCAAAATGTGTCAAGGATTAAGTAAATTACTGGGGACATTACAGTTACCAGAATAGATGGGAGCTTATATTCAAATATGAGAACAATAACAAAGTAAATGAGTAAAAATTGCAAATTGTGATCTTTACTACAAAGGAAACTCACAGAGCAAAATGAATAAAGGGTAATAGGAACCCACTTAGAATTCCCATTGCCTAGTGCAGAACCTCGTGGTGGTGTTGGTAAGTGTGGGCTGGCTGACTGCAAGGTTGGCAGTGCAAACCCACCAGCTGCTCTTTGGGAGAAAGATAAGGCCATTGCTCCTATAAAGATGCAGCCCCGGAAATCCTATAGAAGGTCACTCTGAGTCAATGATGCAGCCCCAGAAACCCTATAGAAGGTCACTATGACTCAATGAGTCAAAGATGTAGCCCCGGAAACCCTATAGAAGGTCACTATGTGTCAATGAGTCGAAGATGTAGCCCAGGAAACCCTATAGAAGGTCACTATGAGTCAATGAGTCAAAGACGTAGCACCGGAAACCCTATAGAAGGTCACTATGAGTCAATGGTGTGCTTTAGTCTTTTGGTTAACACAGAACCTGGTATATAGATTATATAGCTTATGGTAAAGTGATGATTTAATGCAAAATTGAATATTAAAAATGTGGTGGATGGCTCCAGGCAGGATGGCTCCAGGCAACTTTGATTTGTGGAATAGAACAAAATGCAAGCGGGGGGAAGGTCTAGGAGGTGTTCTTTGCCTTGAAGGAAATAATGATGGATAGAACAGACCAGTTCTCTCTCAATGACAAGGCATGTAATTTACAAAGAACCATCTTGACAAGCTAATCTGAAAATCAGAACTGAGCTCCATGACTAAGAAAATGGGGTCTACAGTCCGACATCCTGGGTCCAAGACCAAGCTCAGACACGTGTTACTTATTAACGCTATGTAAGTTCTTCATTTGTCCAAGTCTCAGTTCCTCAATTTTAGATTGGAAATAAAAATAATACTGGCCTCTTACCTGTGGGAGTTAGTTAATGAATATTGGGAAAGTCAATTAACACTGAGCCCTGCATGGTGTAAGCATTCATTGCTTGTTACAGACAGTCACTTAGCCTCTCTTTCTCTGTGTAATTAAGATAACACCTACCTTGCAGGGAAATGGACAAATTAAATTAATCCACATGAAAAACTTACCTGCCTGGCTCAGAAGTACTCAAAAAGAGTAAACTGCTGCTATTATTGGGAACTGTGCTGATGCGAAATCACTAGGGAGGCTCTTTCCTCAGTCTTGGTAGTTCCCACCAGATGACCCAGCGGGAGCATTCACATCAAGCGTAGATGACTATAAGGAGGTGGTTGGTCAGTTTTGACCTTCTTCTAGGTTCATGTGAGCCATGGCAGAACCAGGCAGAGAATCCCACGGCCAAGAAGAAAGAAGAGCCACCAGGAGAGTGCATGTGGGCTCCCTGCCTGAAGTGGTGGAGGCAGCAGAGCCTGCGGCACCAAGACATGAGGCAGAGAAGTGGGCAGGCTCCCTGGCCCAGGAAGTGAGACTGTGAGGTTGAGGCCCGGAGAGGAACATTGCTGCCAGCATGCCTGAGAAGGGGCACTGAACACTAAAAGCCTATGTCCTGAATACTTTGTTGCCTGTTAGCTTTCCGAAGGGAAACTCTGGTGGCGCAGTGGTGACAAGTTGGGCTGCTAACTGCAAGATCAACAGTTTGAAACCACCAGTCATTTCCAAGGGAGCATGACAGGGCTTCTCCTCCTGTAAAGAGTTACAGTCTCAGAAACCTGCCCTGTCCTACAGGGTCACTACAAATCAAAGCTGACTTGATGACAGTGAACTGAGCTTCCCTAACAGACCCCATAACCGTGCACTGTCTGGGCCTTCTTCGTGGCCATTGCAATGAATATTGAACCTAGAAGAGAAGTAGAGCGCCGTGAGAGGACCGGTGGGGGTGAGAAGAAGCTAAAGAAGGACAGCAGAGAGAGGCATGGCTGACCTCTGCCCCTTAGGAGTCATCCTTGGGCAGATGCAGATTTGGATTCTCCCTCCTCTAGCTGTGTAGCTGGAGAAGCGATGTGGCCTCTACAACATGTCTTCAGAGGGGCTGGTGAATTCATAGCAATATTCTCATTTTCCATACAGAGGCCTCTGTTTGATTACAGTCAATGTGCATAGCTACTGTGGAAGTGGGCATGGTACTATCATTGTACTCTACAGGTTTCAACGGAGCTTCCAGACTACACCAGGTTCGCAAGAAAAGCCTAGTGATCTATTCCAAATACCAGTCAATGAAAACCTTCTTACAGTCCGTTCCATTGTGCATGGGATCTCCAAGAATTCAGGGTTGACTTGACAGTTGTTCTTGCTGTTTTAGACACCATTGAGTCCATTCCAACACATAGCAACCCTATGTACAACAGAACTAAACACTACCGGATCCGGTGCTATCCTCAGAATGGTTCTTGTCCTCACAATTGTTCTTATGTTTGAGCCCAGTGTGCAGCCATTATGTCACTCAATCTGGTTAAGGGTCTTTCTCTTTCCATCTGAGATTAGCGCCCGCTGCACATACATGCCCAGTTCAGTATGTCTCTGAGTGTGGTCCCTGTAGTACCTGTATCAGGATTACTTGAGGTGTTTATTTAAAATGCAGATTGCCAGATGCTACCTTCCCCTGCTGAATTAGAAACTTGGTGTTGGATTAAACTTGGAGTAGAGCTTACATTCTGAGCATGCCCAGTCTTCAGAAGGCTATGGATGACAGAGTGCTCCTTAGAGGTAAGGACGGGGAGACTTCCACTTACAAACTTTGGACTTGTTGTCAGGAGAGACCAGTCCTTGGAGAAGAACATCATGCATGGTAAAGTGGAGGGGCCCTCAAGGAGATGGATTGGCAAAGTGATTGCCACCATGGGCTCGGGCACAGGAATAATTGTGAGGATGGCGCAGGACCAGGCAATATTTCATTCTGTTTTATATGGGGTCACTATGGGACGGAACCAACTTGATGGCTCCTGACAACAATAACATGAATGACAATGACAGCAAAATGCAGTCTCCCATAGATTAAGCCTCCGTTGATTTACTTCTGATCATTAACCAAGGATGTAGATAACTTTGGACTCAGCAGAGGGTATTTGGAATAGTAGATTACCTCCACCCCTCTCCAACCAACCCAAGGAGGGACAGTCTCTCTCAGGGGTTTGTCTGGGCGTGTGCTTGACAGAGATCACAGCACAGGGGTCACCTAGTCATGAGCCACGCACTCTCACTCTCACTCTCACTTCCTTGGCCTTCAGGCCCTGGGCCAATCATGTAAGCCCCCCTGTGGTCCCATTCCTGCTTTGGGAGTCCTACCTATAAGTTTGATTTATTGATCTGCCACCAATCACGCTTTGTGAGTTTCCTTTGCCCTCCCGTGTCCTTTTTAGAGCTCTGTATCTCGGCACAGCCTTGGACGCCATTTTCACTTCCTGGAATGGCCTCCCTCATCCGTATGATGTGTCTGCATCTTTGGGGTGTCTTTGACCCTTTTTAGATTGAATAAATCTCCCCCTTAAATTATATTTGAGATCGGGGTCTCTTTTGTACCGTAAAACAAACTGTAGTTTGATAAATTGGTAAGTGGTATCTTTGAATTACCTAGAGATCAACGTATACTGTTATTCTTCGGAATACATCTTCACCATTATGTCAACAAATTTTGTCAACATAAATAAACCCTTCAAATCAATAGTAACATCATGTCAACCCTTCATGGTGGGTTGATAGAAAACACGAGGAATAAACGGGAGAAAGAAAAGGAGGGATGGATGGACTCTTGAGGGTGGTGGGAGGGAGGCAGGCTGTGGATCAGAAACCATTTTCCTGGTTGTACCCCTCCCATCCGTGCCCACCCATCACCACTGACTTCATGAAACAAAACTATGGTAAAAAATAAATAATTTTTTTAAGTTTAGCAACATGGAGTACAGAATATGATAAATAATTCTCCCCTGGCCTACCTTCAGTGCGGCTGAGGTCTCCAAGGAGATCAGCGGTCTTTGTGTAGATTCTTTATTTTAACAGACAACAAATTAGGGCAGATCCTCTGCAAGCACTTAGCGCTCCAAAAAGAAATCAAGTTAGACAATAACAAGAAGTTATTAAGTGGAGACTCAATTTCACCCTTTCCACTTTTTCCCTGAATTGCTTTCCTTTCTCTCAGTCTACAAAACACTTTCACTTTATTCTCACATCTGACTTTGTTTGGGGTTTTATTTCCCTCAAAAGTAATGCTTTCTTTCCACTCCTTCATTGCCTTGGGTTTTCTGTATTATACTTCACCCCCCATTAAGTTTCTCCTCAGGAAGGTTTATCTTTGTGCCGCAGCCTCACCTCTCTCCTGACCCCCCAGGAGGAGATGATCGGCAGCGGTTCTCGTTACATTGCCAGCACTCTCAGCCCACAAGAACGACATTGCCACTGAGAGAGGATGGAGGGGGAAATGACTGTGAATGCCTGGCTAGTGTGAGCAACAAGAGATCGTACTTGGGTTTATCATTCTGTTCTAAATCCACTGGTGGTTTGTTGATGTTGTTGTTACACAGTCCAGAATCAACTTTCTGCTGTAGCTTTCCAAACAATTTCTCTAATATAATTTCAAAATTACAATTTCAAAAATATTGTCATGTTTCTTTCCATTTCTTCCAAACCGTGTTGCAGCTACAACCGCCAGCTCCACTAATCAGCATGGCAGCCCACACATGGAAGGAAGAAGTGTACAGAATAACATGGTTAAGTTTTTCTCTCATCATTTTCTGTCCCATGATTTACATCCCAAAAAGCCCTGATGGCATAGTGGTCATGTGTTGGGCTATCTCAAAGTCAGCAATATGAAACCACCAGCTACTCCCTAGGAGAAAGACCAAGCTTTCTATTCACATAAAGAGTTGCTCACTGGGAAACCCACAGGTGCAGTTCTACCCTAGCCTATAGAGTCACTATGAGTTGGAATCAGCTAGATAGCAGTGAGTCTGGATTTTTATTTGATTTACATCATCACCTGATAGACCTCATTTAGACTCCTTGATTTGCACCACCACCAAACAGATATCCAAAATAAAAATATTTTATACCTTAAATAACTAAATGGTGCATATAAGGTGTGTTTGGAAGGCTGGTGGCACAATGGTTAAAGCATGTGCTTGCTAACCAAAAGATTGGCGGTTCAATCCCACCTGCTGCTACACAGGAGGAAGGTGTGACATCTGTTTTCACAAATACTTACAACCTTGAAAATCCTATGGGGCAGCCCTCCTCTATAGTATAGGGTCACTCTGAGTCACAATCAATGTCACAAAGGTAAATTAGCCCCAACTCTCCACATAGTCATAGAGGTATCTCATGATAGTTAGTCAGAAACAATAGGACAACCATTTTTGCAAGTATACATCCATTCAAAGCTATTCTGCCTTCAGGAAATAATGTCAGATAAAACTACAAAATGGTAGGGTGAGGAGATAGGAAGGATATTGCCTTTTTGTTTCACCCAAATTCTGTTTGAATATTAAATTGCTCAATTTTTTACTTATTTAATACACCTCAATTCATCTTCCCAACCTGGACTCCCCATGCAATACATGGGGAAATGCACAATGTTTTATCCTGGTTTTAACTAGCAATGATAGCAAATGAATAAAAGCACTTCCCATCAACCAACATCATTCCATTAAATTCTAGTGCAGCCAATAGACTCATTGCAATCAAGTTTGTTCCAACGCATAGCAACCTGGAAGGACAGATGAGAATTGCCCCTGTGCGTTGCTGAGGATGTAAGTTTCACAGGGGCAGAAAGTCTCGTCTTTCTCGCTGGACTGGCTCGTTGAAGAAATAATAGAGGAGACTATCACAGTGGTCCTAGGAGAAAAACGAAATGTTACCTCACTTTAGAAGATGGGTAATGTTGCTCTCTGAGGGACCCAGAGTCTCTGAAACCATTCTGGACTCTATTGAGGACAATGATCTCAATGTCAATGACACAAAACCAAAAGAGAACTAACTCTAATAGAGATTTTGAAGTCCATTTTTTTACCCAAGCAGACATTGTTTTTGCTTAGGCAAATCTTTCTGGGGCTATGAAAGAGCTGCAACATATTCATGGAATGTGGAAATAAAAGGTAATGGGATGTTTTCCATGAGATTTTCAAAACCCCCTCATATATCTGATGTTGTTCGGTGTGGACTCACAGCAGCCCAGTGAATGGCAGAACAAAACACGCTGATGCCGTCATTGCTGCAACCACTGTGTCAATCCATCTCTTGGGAACCTTCCTCTTGTTCACTAACCCTCTAGTTCACCAAGCACTATGTCCTTCTCCAGGGGCTCTCCTGATAGCATGGCCAAAGTGCATAAGAGAAAGTCTTGTCATTCTGGCTTCCAAGGAACATTCTGATTGTACTTTTTCCAAGACAGATTTGTTTGTTGTTCTGGAAGTTCATGATGTATTCAATATTATTCACCAGCACCATAACTCAAATGTATCAAATTTTCTTCTGTCTTCCTTATTCATTTTCCTATTTTCATATGTATAAGAAGGGATTGGAATACCATGGCGTGGGTCAAGTGTACGTTAGTTCTCAGAGAGACATCCTTTCTTTTCAACACTTTAAAGAGATCTCATGTATCTAGTTCTTTTACTTTCTATTTATTGAAACAAAGACACCTTTCCCTCTGACGTGGTCTCAAGACCAGTAAGGGATCTAGATCTACCTTGCCTAGCATGTAACCAATTCAGCTTTGTCTTGGGCTGTTTAACTGGTCACTGGTCACATGAACCCCTGATGGGTGGCACTATGGGTTGAGTTAATTAGGCTGCTAAACCCAAGACTGGCAATTCAAACTCACCAGCCACTTCTCAAGAGAAATATCTAGCTATCTGACCCCACAAAAAAGTATAGTCTTGGAAAGCCTATGCAAGATCACACTATGAGTTGGAATCGGCTTGATGGCAGGATGAGGAAACTGAGTCTGAGTATCTGAGACAAAAAGTAATTTGCCTAAGGTCATGCAGTTAGGAAATGGAGGTGGTCACACTGAAAGCAAGCAGATGCAAAATCCCTGCTGAATAATACTGCCTCTACTGCAAGGGTAGAAAGAAACCAAGACTACAGAAATGAGTTGAGACCCAGCATGAACATGCATTATTCAGTGATGATTCTCATG
>NW_022111372.1:77004351-77009485 GCF_000313985.2 Echinops telfairi
GAGTGAGAGTGTGAGACAGTGAGTGAGTGAGGCAGTGAGTGAGGCCGTGAGACAGTGAGTGAATCATTCAGTGAGTGAGGCAGGGAGCAAGTGAAGCAGTGAGTGAGAGTGAGACAGTGAGTGACTGAAACAGGCAGTGAGTATGTCAGTCAATGAATGAGTGAGAGAGTGAGTGAGTGAATGTGCCAGTGAGTGAGATAGTGAGACAGTGGAAGTGTGAGGCAGTGAGTGAGAGTGAGACAGTGGAAGTGTGAGGCAGTGAGTGAGAGACAGTGGGAGAGTGAGGTAGTGAGAGTGAGGGACTGAGACAGTGAGTAAGGCAGTGAGTGTGTGAGTCAATGAGAGAGTGAGGCAGTGAGTAAGTAAGGCAGTGAGTGTGTGAGTCAATGAGTGAGTGAGTGAGTGAATGTGCCAGTGAGTGAGACAGTGGGAGTGTGAGGCAGTGAGTGAGTGAGAGTGAGTGAATGTGGCAGTGAGTGAGAGTGAGAGAGGCAGTGAGCAAGTGAGTGAGTGAGACAGTCTGGAGTCAATCTCTTATTAGTTCTGCTCTCTCTCTTTTTGCCATAAAAAAATTTATCTCCATGTTGTTTTTTCTTTGTAACAACAGAAAGTCTGTCTGTCACTGGAATAAATGTGCTGAATTGAGAGGCGATTACATTGGAAAATAAAGGTAAGGCCGTGCTTCTACAATAAGCTATCGTGAAGTAATACTTAAAGCCTCCTTCGTGTTTCGTATTGAAGAAGTACTCTCACTTGTCCTATTTGGCTCAAGGTCAGCACCAAGGAATCTAATGAAAAGGCTGTATTTGGAGTCAGGCGTCCAAAGTCTACATGTGAACCTTAAGGTTCATAGTCTTGTAAATCCATGATTCTCACCGTTCACATGTCCGAGAACAAGGTGCCCACATCCAGCTGTAGTTTGGCCTGGGGCTGTCAGGCTCATCTCTAGCTGCAGTGTTTTGGCATGTGAAATGAGGAAAGTAACCTCTAAGGCCTCTCTTTGAGCTCGAACTTTGTTCAGAGCTGGGTGGTGGAGGAAGCAACACGCCTGGGCCAAAGCAAGGCTGAATGACAATGAATTCTGTGTAAACAGCAGTCCCATTACAAATAGCCACTGGGACAGAAGCACACTATCCCCAGGGAACCATGTGGTAATAGCTTCAAACAGAAGACAGGTAGGGAGTCATTTGTGGCTGGGGCTGAAAAGATGGGAACAAATGGATCAGTACATTCACACAACTCATTCTGTTGGCCCTCTTTCCCCTTCCCACCAGTGAGTACCTAGATCCCCGATGCAGGTGAGGATGTGGGGAGACTCTTTTCCTTTATAATGACTGCTGTGAGTGTGCTCAGCAAAGAGATCACAGAGGATGCCTGAGTATTCTCACAGTAAGGAAATTCAGTGTGGAGGGCCACAGTGTATTGCTCATTAAATGATAATCCACTCCCTGCATTGCAGCCAAACATATGTCAACCAGAAATATTAAGAAGTCCAATTCACCCCCATTTAGGTAAAAGGATGAAACTGTCAAAAGACTACAGTACTATCACTTTGGAAGCAACACCTGTCAAGGAGAAACGGGAACTATCATAGGTGCATAATTTGTCTGAGAGTCAAGGTCAGAAGCGAGCAGGTCCTTCTTATTTTATTCATTTTTCCACAGGTACAAAAAGATTGCATCTAGCAGATGGAGGCTTTTAGCATAAACTAAGCTCCTGTGGCTGCATTTACTTGCAACAACAAGAAATAGATGGCTACAGATGGCCATCTGTCTCTTCATTTTAAGGTAGAGGGCAAAGAAAGTTTCTCAACTCTTGCTTTTGGATTTACTGAATAATCACAAATATTTTTAAGCACAAACATCATTAATGACTCCCGTTCTACATTGTTTGTCATCTGAGATCTTGCATACTGTATGAGGGTTTTTACCAAACCATTAATACCATGTGTCAAGAAACACATCTCTACAGCCCTTTTTAGGTAGAGAAAAAAGTGACTATGTTAGCAAATTAACACCGGAGCACCCATTCCAGTTAAGAACTTAATTTGCATCTGTACATTATTCGTTTCTCTGATTGATATATTCACACAGCCATGTGGCTGTCTCTGGAATTATGAGAGATGGGAGGAGGATGGGATTTGCCACCTTTATCCTGTGGCTTTCCAATCATATGTAGGCGAATAAGAATAGCACCAAAGAAATGTGTACCTTGTATTTAATTGACAAATGTTATATGGAGTCATGCTGAAAAGTGCCTTTTCCAGAATTGCATAAATTCAGAGACATCCCCCAGATCTTCCCATGTGGCTCCTGAGAGTATGATCTGCCGCCATGGAAATTACGTCAGGAAAAGGGCACCTGGAACCTATTTTGTTGAGAGAACAAGGCAAGATACAAGGGTTAAGATCATGGTGAAATTGCCAAAATATTAACCTCAGAGTATCAAGATGTTACTGAGAACTGTAGACCTAGACACCCAACCTGATGTCCGCAATGAGAAAGCCTCATCTGGGAGGTCTTGCTTCTGTTTTCTTCCGCAAATTCATCATGGGGCACCAGAGTGTGGAGTTCTTTCAGGCAATCGTGTCCTTAGTGAAATATTTAGAAGCATAAAACCTGGTATAGGGAGCAGAACAAGCAAACATGTTCTTAAAATAGCCATGCCATGGACTTCAGGGGACAGTAATCCACTTAGCTAGTTAGAAGATGAAGGAACCTTGGTGGTACAAAGGTTAGGCACTAAACTTCCAACTGAAAAGTTGGTGATTCAAACCCCCTAGCTGCTCCATCTCCAGCTTCTTGGAGGAGAGAAGCTGGATAATATGGAGCAGAGTGAGGCGTCAGGATCGGAGGACGGTTATGAACAAACTGAGGTATGCAGATAACACACTCTTGCTTGCTGGAAGTAAGGAGGAATCGAAGTAATTGCTGATCAAGCCTTCAGTATGGATTACAATTCGATATAAGGAAGACCAAAGTCCTCACAACTGGACCAATAACTAGCTCATGATAAATGGGGAAAACGTTGAGTTGTCAAGGATTTTCCTTGCTTGAATCCACAATCAATACTCATAGAAGCAGCAGTCGAGAGCTCAAAAGACGTATTGCATTAGGTAAATATGATGCACAAAACCGTTTTTTGAATGTTGAAGAGCAAGGATGCTACTTTGAAGACTAAGGTGCACCTGACCCAAGCCATAGTATTCGCCATCGTATCAGATGCATGTGAAAGTTGGATATTGATTAAGGAAGACTATAGAAGAATTAATGCATTTGAATTGTGGTCCTGGAGGAGAATATAGAAAGTCCCTGGAATGCTAAAAGGACAAACAGATCTGTATTGGAAGTAAGGCCATGGAGCTCCTTAGAAGCAAGGATGGCAAAACTTTGTCTTACATACTTTGGACATATTATCAGAAGAAACCAGTCCCTGGAAAAGGACATCATGTTTGATCAAGTGGAAGGACAGTGAAAAAGCAGAAAGACCTCAAAGAGATGTGACTGCATCGATGGGCTCAAACATGGGAACCGTGGTGAGCATGGCGCAGGCTGTGCAGTGTTTCGTTCTGTTGCGTAGAGGGTCGCTATGGGTGGGAACCGACTGGATGGCACCAGACACCAACAACAGATGCTCTGTGGGAGAAAGCTGTGGCAATCAGCTTTCATAAACTTTAAACAAAAATAATAATAATAAGCAAAACTCATATTCATGGATTCACTTTTAACTCAAATGGGCCCTATATGGCAGGCTAGAACTGCCCCAGTGGGTTTCCAAAGCTATACATTGTTAAGTGGGCCAGAGTCTCATATTTCTCCCAAGAGGTGGTTCAGATGCTGACCTTGCAGTTAGCATCCTAATGCATAGCCCAATATGTCACCATAAAGATTAGAGCCTCAAACTTCTTTGGGGGAAGTTGGTTCTATCCTACAGAGCTACCAGCGGGTAGGAATTGACTCAATGGCCGTGGTTTTGAGTTAAAAGCTGTTGAAGTTCAACAAAGAGTAATTTTGGAAATCCGACTGTAAAGCAATCTCAGAAAAGGCTGAGAAGCAAGGACAGCCGCGATAGACTCCCAGGCTCCTGTTCCCCTGCCACCTCCGTCTCCCAGCTGAGAAGGACAAGAAGGACATAACGTCCCAACAGCCTTTGCGATCACCAGTCTCTTGCTTCTTGCCACTTGAAAGGAATGGGTTTGGGACCCAGGCAGTCAAATAAGCCAGAGAAGATTTGCGTCTCTGGTGCAGGTCACCAGATTAGCACTCTAACATTAAGAAACTGAATTATCTAGAAAGCAAGAGCCCTTCTCCTGAGCCAAATTAACAGATACAGAACAAAAAACTTCCTACTTTTCAGAGGTACAGTACATCCTCAGTTGCTGTAAGATGAATACATAAGCAAAGCGCCCTGCATCTTTGAACTCAACACTTTAACTAACTTCGGCCTGGAAACTGAGTCTTTTAATTGATTGCTGACTTTAGTGGCTGTCACAGAACCACCAGCCCTGCTTCACGGACGACAGAGGTACCCTCCTCCCACCCACGAACTTAACCCCTGCTGGCCTCTCTGCTTGCCATTGCTTTATTCTTTCCTTACATTGGGCCCAGAGGGCCTGTGCCTCTTGAATTTCAGAAAACCGTTGCTAGGGGTACAGAGCTTTTGTTAAGAATGATAAAAGGCATTTGGAAATGGATAGTGGTGATGGTAGCACAGAATGGTAACTGTCATTCATTTCAAAGAATTGTAGATTTAAAAATGGTTTTAAAGGCAAACTTCTTGCATACATATTTTACCACCAAAACAATGGAAAGGAAAATAAAATAAAAAGTGAACTTGACTTGCATTACATGAATTCGGAACTCCATTTTTCAAGCGGTTTTGTGGGTCTGTCCCGTAAACCAATATTTATAAGGTGATTATGTCTCCACTGAACTTTGGTCACAAAGCAATTACTTGTGCTGACCGTCAATAAGCCTTCATGCAAAGCAGCAGGAAGGCTGTTACTTTGGGAAATGGAAAGGTCTGGGGTGACATGTTGTTGAACTTTAGGACTTGGGAGGTAGTCTGTGCAACAGTATTTTGAGATTCTGGAAAAGTGCTGTAGCCACAGCCACAGATAGCTATTTCAATTTAA
>NW_022111372.1:77010100-77012496 GCF_000313985.2 Echinops telfairi
ATCACAGAAGTTAAGACCCTAGATTTGGGAGTTTGAGCATCATTCGAAACCAAGTTCTTCCACCAACTATGGGCTATATAACTTTGGTGTATTGCCTCATCTCTAAGCCTTAGTCTCTTCACTATCTATAGCTTAAGCATTACCACCTTTATCCTATTCTCCTTATCTAGTTACAGAGCTCCAATATCGTTCAGCAGCTAATAGAGACCTTTTGATTTTAGGAGTTTCAGCTCCACCAAGGAGAGATATCGTCACCTGTTTGAATCAAACGTAGTAATCTCATTCCCGGAGGCCAACATTAGGCATATGACCCAGAAAAAGAGAGATTGGTGACCTGTGCTGGGTCGGGTTTCCTGTTCCAAATGAAAAGCCTAAGATACGTAAGGAACAGGACTTTGCCTGGTCCAGATCCTTGCCTTGTGTGTGGATTTCCCTTCTAGAGTTGTAGCAACTCTCTGGAAGCCATGAGGTATCAAGCATGCGGACAAACGCCTACATGCTACGGGTGAAGAGGAGAGGCTGGAGAGGACTTGGGCTTCTGCTGGCATCAGTGAGTAACCACTGACATGTGGCTTTTAATGTCAGAAAATATAAACTTAAGTTTCCGTACCCATAAGTTGATTTTTGTTTAACCCCATAAGTTTTGTTTACTGTGCCTTACATCCAAAAGCATTCCAAAATGAATGTTCCATCGTCTATCAGTTAGTATGTATTTTGGTGGCTATCCAAAAACCTGAATGAATGTTTATTTTCAAATGTAGATTTTTATTTCTGTCTCATGTAAATGAAATATGAGGTAGACAGACAAGGAAATGTGTATCTCCATGGTTGGCAAGGGCTTCCAATGCTTTCAGCTTTCTGTTCCACCATCCTAACATTTTATTTCTACCCCCAAAGTTACCTCATGTTTCCAGAAGGCCACTAGAGCTGCACCCATCACAAAGGCATTCCAAGAAGTAGAAAGGAAGAAGATGGGAGGACAAATGGGTAGCTCTCCCAGCTGACTTATCTCCATTCAAGCAGTCTTGGAAGACCCATACAACATTGTCACTTACAACTCATTCATCAGAGCACAGTCACATGGCACACTTGACAAAATGCAGCCTAGGAATGGAGTCGGGCTCTATTTGAAATGAGGAGAGCAAGGGTGGAAATTGTCACCCTTAACACAAACTTTATATGAGACTGCTTTAATTATTTGCAATTATTTTGTTTGTGAGTTGATACAATTATGATATATAGTAAGCTCTGAAAAGAAGTTTGGGATGAGAGTAGAAAGGGAATAAAATATCTTGTTATCTTTACTTTTGCATCATTATATTGCTGGGTAGCCTTTTTTGTGCTAGTACCATGGTCCCCAAAAGTAACATAGTGTTCCCCAAAGTTGATTTGTGTACACGCCTCATGAATTCTTCAAATCACCTGTGTGATATTGAATATATTCTTTACAGCAATTTGACTTTTATATTTAAATGTAAACATACATTTCCATAAATAGAAAATGAATATTATCTAATAAAGCAGAAATCATATCCATTAAAATAAAAATATCCCATGTGGTTACCACCTAACCTTATCTCACAGACTCCATTTTGGAAACCGTTTCTCTTTTCAGCGCTCTCTGGAATAAATGACTTTCGTGATTGATTGCCTCGAGTTCACTTTGGTCATTAATCAATCTCTGCTGCTACTTATTTGCTTCATCTAGCAGTGTAAGACGGAGATTATTCCATAAATTTCTTTAGTAATTAGCAAAACTGGTGTTTTCTTTAGGTTCCGCCACGCTTTAATGAGAATTGACGGCAGAAGGGATGTGATTATGGCATTAAAGAAAGGCTGATACAGTCAGCAACTATTGATTTTTGTTTCTCAGGATCCAAACAGAGCCCTGTTGAAACACACTTGTTAAATACATCATCACCTTCAGCTCTGTCTTCTCATATTTTTTTCTTTTCAGTCTCTAATCCATCTGCTTTTCGTTGTCTCAGCCACACTCTGATGTGACCTCCAGGGGCCCTGGGACGCTGCTGCTTTCCCTCTTGCCCACCTCCTTCCTACTCCCCAACATTCCTCCACATCCCCTGAGCCCTCGGCCCCCCTTCTCAAAGCAGGTCCGACACTCTCCCTGGTCACTCCCTCCATCACTGTTCCTTCAGAGAAAAGCCGACAATTTTGCCTCCTGTCTATTTAGTTGTCATCCAGTGGAGAGGAAAACACAAGGCCATGCTGTGAAAGCTCTTGGAAAAGTTAAGTGGAACATACAGTGTAAGTTGCTGTCATCCAAGTCAATAGTCCCCAGAGTGAAGAGGTTCCCAGCATGGAATCTGAGCCAAGATACTGTGCAAACTTGGGGGAGTCAAACCACTCTGTGCCTCAGCTTCTTTCTCCGTAAAATA
>NW_022111372.1:77016267-77026694 GCF_000313985.2 Echinops telfairi
CTATTTTAGAATCCTCAACTGCTCTTGACCTTGGTTTGAAAGTCAATTTTCCAAAGCACAATACGGAAAACTAAAAATAAATAAATAAAAACTAAAACATTTAGAACACCTGCTTCCATCAGGTGCTGAAGTCTTTTTATAGCATGTTCCTACATATACCCTTTCCCTTAGTTTTTATAAAAGAGTATTCCTCCTTAATGTTTAAAAGCAGAATTATATCCCCTACGTAAAGTTGTTTGTTCCTGTTCTTAAGGTAATGTCTGCCTTAGCAAAAGAAATCTGGAGTTCACGTCTCCTTTGGCTAAGAGCTCATACACATCTTCATGCTCTTTCCTAAGAAAACCTGTTTTGTTCACCTTGGATTTGACTGGCCATGCAATGTACATTCTCCAGGATCCGAAGCCTTGTTACCCTTTCTTTCCACTCAGCCACTTTCCCAAACCCCCCCAATCTGGCCTTCTTCCTCCAGTCAGCCAGGCTCCCACCTTCCGAAACTCCTGATCCAGACACATGCCCTTGCTCACTCCCCACTTTTGAGATGTTATTCCTGACATTGCCCCTACAACAAATGCCTCCGATTCTCCAAGCCCAACTACCATATAGACTTGTGCATAAGCTGAGGTTTTCAGCACATTTTCTATGCTTTTTTTGTGGTAAATTTAGGTGCCTTGGCTGATATTCGGGTCAGCTTATACTCGAGTATACACAGTAACTGTTTGGTGGCCTGGATTACAGCTTCTCTCTCTGTCCTTCTACCTCCATCTCCTTACTCAACATTCAGGTCAATTTGCTCTACATTATCTGTTACAAACGTATTTCAGAATGAGTAGCAGTTTTGTGTGTGTGTGTTCTTTACTGCAGCATTAAGTAAGAACACACATTGTGTGTGTGTGTTCTTTAGTGCATCATTTTGAAAATGATGATGGCAACATATGTACAAATGTGCTTGACACAATGGATGGATGGATGGATTGTGATAAGAGCTGTAAGAGACCCCAATAAAATGATTTTTTTAAAAATAATCTTAAATAAATAAATAAATAAAGAGAACTGCCTCTATGAGTTTCCAACACTGTGACACTTCACAGTCCCCATCTTTCTCCCTCGGAGCTTGTTGGTCATTTGGAACTGCTGGTCTTGTAGTTAACAGGCCAAAGTGTGAGCCCTACACCACCAGAGTTCCATTCAAAGCAGGTAGGAAAGGATGAGCCTTTGCCAGAGTAAGATGGACAGTGTGGCAGGAAAAATTATGGGCTGAAAACTTGTGAGCCGAACTTGGTAAGTATCATGCAATAATTTTAAAACTTTTTTATCAAAAATAAAAAGTAGCAGAGAAGGCAAAGAAGTTCACTTTCAAACCATCGACACATGGGTACATTAGCAAAATGTAAAGGGATGATGGTCTTTTTAATTTTTAGAAAAGTATTTTAAGGCATATCTATTGTTATAACCACTGCAGTAAGTAAGAGTTAAATGTACACAAATCCTTCAACAATAAGCTTTTCACACAAATTGGGAGGAGGGGAGGAGATTAAAATCCAGGGGAATGAAAGTTTAAAACATATTTTGAGGGTACACTTGGTTCTCTGCTATATGGTGGTCGCTGTGCCCACCACAGCCACCATCATCTCTCACTCAAGCTATTATCCCCAAGAGCCTCCTAACAGGTTTCTCTGCCAGCAGACAGCTGTCATAGAAGTCTCTCAGACATAAATCAATCTATACCATTCCCTTGGTCAACTGTCCCACCCCATGACTTTCCACACACTCAGAATAAAGCCACCAGTAATGACATTGATTCTCTCGGCCCTTCTCTGAAGGTCTGTTTTACTCTTCTCCTCTCTTGAGAACCCCATCCAGCTCCTCTGAGCTAATCACTGCTCTATTTGAAACACGCCAAGCTCATTACCACTTCAGGGTCTTTGCGTTTGCTGCTCCCTTTGCTTGCCACTTTCTTCCCTCAGACAGCCAGGTGGCTCTTTTCCTCACTTATTTCAGTTTCTGCTCAAATGTCACCACACGAGGGAAGTACCTGCATCAAATAGCATATGTGTACTCTTTCCACACACACACCCCCTTACTCTACTTGATTTTTCTCCGTACCTATTCTGGCTCTTTATTCTTGGGCCCCTTTAAAATATGCTCCATAATAAAAGAGATGTCCCTTTTGTTCCGTGCTATAGCCTCCATACCTAGAAAAGTGCTCTGCACATGATGGGGCTCAGTAAATATTTGCGGGATGAAATGTATGAATGAAGGTCATGTCCTGAGGAAATAAGAAGATGGCCTACAGATCCCTGCCCTCAGTTTACGAGCACGTAGGTTCTTATGCATGTCCTTTTTCCACTGGAGAAATTAAAATCGGTGGTAAAGGCTAATATGCTCATATTTACAGCCAAAAAGTATTGAAACATATTAACACGACATTTTTTTTCTTAAATCATTTCTAGGTCAGTTCCATCTGGTAGGACCCAGTAAGACAGCCACTTTAATTTTTTTAACCTTCTTAAAAACGACTCCAGAAGTAGCCATATCATTTTTTTGCACCCATTATGGAGCCAGGTGTCTAGAAGTTACTTAATAACTAAGAGGTGACTTTTCTCAAATGTTAGTCTCAAGGAAAAAAAGGAGTGATACACCTTAAAATGCTTCTAACTGCAAGAAACTAAAAAAATTTTCTGACTAATCTAACTGTAAGTTACTACTTCACTTTGTAAGTGATTCCCAGGAGACTTGGGAGCTATGCAATCATCTCTCCTCTGCAAAGGCAAACAAAATAATCGTTACTATTAGAAGTACGCTTTGCTCATTAAGTGAGGGTAGCATGTCATGAAATTGACACCTGCAATGTTTTTCTTTTTTCGTGGTTTGCTTTAATGAAGCTAGCAATACAGACATTCTCTTTCACTTTAGCCCCTAGTGTGGGATAAATTATTTTTAAAACACAAATAAACCTCATTCTTGATATTATTTGTTCTCTTCATTGCTGTTCTCATGCAGTAGACTTACGAAATAACTTAGCTTATTGGGAGGACCTTGGTGGCTCAGTGACAGAACTCTTGCCTTCCAAAAAAGAAATTCATATGTAGTCCCCTGCCAGTGTTCCTCCCACCACTAGTCTGTCAGTTTGTTGTCCTCTAGTGTCTCCTGTATTATTGTGATGCTAGAAGCAATATCACTGGTATTTCAGATGCCAGCAGGTCACCCAAAGTGAACAGGTTTCAGCAGAGCTTCCAGACCAAGAACAGACGACAAAGAAGGAAACAGCTGCCCACTTCAGAGGAAGTAGCCACCAAAAACCTTATGCACAAGTTTGAAACAGTGTCGTATATTGAAGGACTGATCAATGGACGCAGAGCCTGGTCAGAGATAGTGCTAGAGCATGGGCCCCTCGGATCCAAAGGTACTCAAAACGTGACTGAGGAGGAGTTGATTTCTTAGATTGGAGTTGACCACGATGACATGAATCGGAAAAAGCCTATGGGAGTGGAGCATTTCAGAATTTTCTTTTATTAATGGGGCAAACCACTCAAGGTAAGAAGAAAGTCTGCTAATGATCTGAACTTGGAATACGCAAAGTATGAATCTAGGAAAATTGGAAACTGCCAAAAATGAAATGGAATGCATAAAGGTCGATATCCTATGTGTTAGTGAGCTGAAATGAACTGGTATTGGCCTTTTTGAATTGCAAAATCATGTGATTTACTAGTCTGGGAATGATAAAATCAAGAAGACTGGTATTGCATTTATTGTCCAAAAGGACATTTCAAAATAAATCTTAAAGTACAATGCTGTCCGTCATAGAATTATATCTATCCAAATTCAAGGAAATCCAATCAGTGCAGTTTTTATTCCAATGTATGCACTAACCACAAAAGCTAGTAATTGGGAAATTGAAGAAACTACCAACATTTTCAGTGATAAATTGATCTAACATGCTACCAAGATATATTGATAATTATTGGTGACAGATTAAAAAGTTGAAAACAAGGAGGAAGTTACGATAATTAGAAAATATGCTCTTGATGACACACAAAGCTTGATATCACATGACAGAATTTTGCAAGACCAATAACTTGCTCATAGAAAATAGCTTTTAGTCGTGAACAGACATTGGGCCTCTACTCAAGTACGCCCTCAAAAACACTTTGTTCTAATAACCCACTATTCTGTGATGCTCACCTTCCCGATACTATCACTGAAGTTAAAATGGGTATATAAGTAAATGTGGTGAAGAAAGTTGATGGTGCCCGGCTATCAAAAGATACAGTGTCTGGGTATTAAAGGCTTGAAGATAAACAAGCAACCATCTGGCTGAGAAGCAACAAAGTCCACATGGAAGAAGCACACCAGCCTGTGTGATCATGAGGTGTCAATGGGATCAGATATCAGGCATCAAAGACCCAGAACAAAAAATCATATTATTGTGAATGAGCAGGAGTACAAAGTGGAGACCCAAAGTCCTTCTGTAGACAATTGGACATCCCCTTACAGAAGGATCACAAGAAAGAGATGAGCCAGTCAGAATGCAGTATAACACCATTGAAACATACAATTTTCCTCTAGTTCCCCCCACCACTACCATGAACCCAATTCTACCTTACAAATCCAGCTCTAATGGGGACAGATAAGAACTGGAACACAGGGAATCCAGGACAGATAAACCCCCCAGGACCAATATTGGGAGTAGTGATACCAGGAGGATAAGGGGAAGGTGGGGGGAGAAAGGAGGAAATGATCACAATGATCAACATATAACCCCCTCCCAGGGGGATGGACAAGAGAAAAATGGATAAAGGGAGACATCAGTCAGTGTAAGACATGAAAAAAATAATAATAATAATAATTTATAAATTATCAAGGGCTCAGGAGGGAGGGCCAGAGGGAAGGAAAAAATGAGCAGCTGATACCAAGGGCTCAAGTAAAAAGAAAATGTTTTGAAAATGATGATGGTAACAGATGTACAAATGTGCTTGACACAATGAATGGATGTATGGATTGTGATAAGAGCTGTAGGAGACCCCATTAAAATGATTTTTAAAAAGAAAAGAAAATACCTTTAAAAAGAAAGAGAAAGAAAACACCTTTTTTAACAACACAAAAGGCGACTGTACACATGAACTTCTCCAGATGGAATACCCAGAAATCAAATTGACTGCATCTGTGGGAAGAGAAACTGGAGAAGCTTAAAATCAGAAGCTAAAAGCAAGCTAGCCAAAACATGACCTTGAGTCTGTCACATCTGAATTTTGGGAACATCTCAAGAACAGAACAGTTTTGATGCACTGAACACTAATGAGGGAAGACCTGTGGTGAGCTGTGTGGGGACCTCAATAGCATCACTCATGAAGAAAGCAAAAGGTTATTGAAAAAAAAACAGAAAATATCAAAGTGTATCTCAAAACAGACTTTGAACTTTGGTCTTAATTTTAGAGTAGCTATAGTGAATGGAAGAAATTATTAAGTCAAAGAGATTAACAGAAAATTTCAAAGAGCAATTCAAGTAGACAAAATCATATATTATAATGAAATGTGAAAACATATAGAATTAGAAAACTAAACATGAAGAACATATTCAGCAAATCTTAAACTGAAAGAACTCAAGGAAAAAATTCAAGCCTCAATATATAATTTTGAGAGTTTCCAAGAGAAAGATATTGACTGAGGCGGGAAACAACAAAAGAAGATGGAAAGAATACAAGAGAAACTATACCATAAGAATTAGTTGACACGCCACCATTTCAGGAGGTAGCATATGAACAAGAGCAAATGGTGCTGAAGGAAGAAGTTCAAGCTGCACTGAGAAAATTAGCCGAAAATAAGACTCCAGGAATTGATGGAATACCACTTGAAATGTTTCAACACGCTGATGAAGCACTGGAAGCACTCAATCATTTATTCCAGGAAATTTGGAAAACAGTTATTTGGCCAACAGACTGAAAGAGGTCCATATTTGTACTCATTCCAAAGAAAGGTAACCCAACAGAATGCTCAAATTATAAAACAATCTCATTGATATCACTTAAAAGTAAAATTCTGCTGAAAAGTATCCATCAAAGGTTGCAGGAGTATGTTGACAGGGAACTGCCAGAGGTTCAGGCGAGATTCAGAAAAGGACTTGGAACAAAAGATATCATTGCTAATGTCATATGGATCTTGACTGAAAGGAGAGAATGCCAGGAAAATTTTTTACTTGTGCTTTACTGACTATGCCACAGAATTCAACTGTGGGGATCATAACTGATTATGGATAACCCTGAGAAGAACTGCAATTCCAGAAAAGTTCATGGTGCTCCTGTGGAATTTGCAGATAGCGCAAGAGGAAATTATGCAAATGTAACAAGGAACTTCTGCATGTTTTATAATCTGAAAAGGGGTGTGTCAGGGTTGTATTCTCTCACCATACTTATTCATCTGTAATGTTGAGCAAATAATCAGAGAAACTGGTTTATATGAAGAAGAATGTGGCATCATGATTGGAGGAAGACTTATTAACCACCGGAGATATGCAGATGACACAACCTTGCTTGCTGAAAGTAAGAAGCACTTGAAGCACTTGCTGATGAGATCAAAGATTGCAACCTTAAGTATGGATTACAACTCAATGTAACCAAAAAATCAAAAACAGACGCAATGCCATCAAGTCAATGCCTACGCATAGCAACCCTATGAAACAGGGTAGAACTTTCCCGGTTAATTTCTGAGACTGGAACTCTTAGTGCGAGTAGAAGGCCCCATCTTTCTCCCCAGGAGCAGGTGGTGGGTTCAAACTACAGACCTTGCAGATCACAGCCCAAACCATACCCACTAGGTCATGAGGGCTCCTCCAACTCAATGTACAAAAGACCAAAATCCTCACAACTGGAACAGTAGGTCGCCTTGTGATAAATGGAGAGAAGATTCAAGTGTCAAGGATTTTGTCTTGCTTCGACCACAATCAATGATCGTGGAATGCACAATCAAGAGATCAAAAGATATGATGCATTAGGTAAATCAGCTGCACAAGACCTCTTTAGAGTATTGAAAAGCAGAGATGTTACCTTGAGGGCTAAGGTGCCCCTGATCAAAATCATAGTATTTTCCATTACCTCATACACTTGTGAAAGTTGGACACTAAATAAGGAAGACTGACGAAGAATCAATATATTTGAATTGTGGTGCTGGAGAAGAATATTGTAAGTATCATAGAATACTAAAAGGACAAAGCAATCTGTCCTCTAAGTCTGGCCACAGTATTCCTTAGAGGCAAGGATGGCAGCACTTCATCTTAAATACTTTGGACATGTTGTTAAGAGAAAGCAATCTTTGGAGAAGGACATCATGTTTGGTAAAGTGGAGGGGCAGCGAAAAAGAGGAAGTTCCTCAACAAGCTGGACTGAGACAGGGGCTGCAGCAATGCACTCAAGCATAGACACAATTGTGCCATGGAGCAGGACTTGGCAGTGTCTCATTCTGTTGTGCACAGGGTTGCCATGGGTCAGCACCCGCTCGATGCCACCTAACAACAACGCCAACAACAGTATTCCTTATGCTCAGCCATCGTGGGTCTATCAGTGCAAGCTTGCATGTTGCTGAATGAGTTTCAGTATAATTTTCAGAACAAAACAGACGAGGAAGAAAGACCAGATGATCTACATCCAAAAATCAACCATTGAAAACCCCGTAAAGCACAATGATATGGTCTACCACTAATCATAGGAGTGGCACAGGCAGCACGTAATTATGTTGTGTACAGGATTACCATGAATTGAGAGCTGATTCAACAGTAGCTAACAACAGGATTTAATGGTAAAATATTAACCAATTGTTGCTTTGCAATGTTCCAGCACAACTGAGGATATAGTTTTCAAAAGTCTCACATAATTTTTTTTAAAGGAAGAAAGGAAACAAGGATTTTAGGTCTGTCAAGTAACTGTCTAATTTTAGAAAAACATGAAGTCCTCATATATCAGTTACCAAAGTAAAACTCTGAGTCATCATGAACTGACCCTTGGAGGTTGGTATCTCATCTGTTGACATACCCAGAGTGAGAAATTGATCTGTATGAAGAGGTTTTCATCTGCCTGGGAGGAGGGTTTCCCCGGAGGACTGGTGTGTGTGTGTGTGTGTGTGTGTGTGTGTGTGTGTGTGTGTGTGTGTGTGTGTGTGTGTGTGTGTGTGTGTGTGTGTAGGGGGGTGGGTGGAAATTCTGCCTAGCCCGACAAAGGGAACTTTTGTGAAAATCAGTCCTCTGATCACCCAAAGGGGAGCAGACAGAATTTTCAGTTTCTTTTGGACCAGTGATGGCAAGCACTTTGTCAGGACCTTGATATCAAAGACTGGTCCAGCAAGAGTTTTGTTTAATCACCCACCACTGCTTATGTCCCAGAAGGATTGCAAAGAGTCAAAATGCTGAAGGCCAGGTTGCTTCATAAGACAACTGCTTCAGTTAAATAGCATGTACAGGTAGTGCTTGGTGGAGTTCAACAGGAGATAAGAAATCTCATGGAAAACATCAGCCCCACATGGAATGAAGAATCTAGAATCATTTGGATTAATTAAGAGCCAAAATGGCTGAGATTTTTCTTAGAATTCATCCTGGCAATGAACACTGAGTCTTACTCTTCTCTTAGCAATAAATTACCAAGAATTTGGCCAAGGGAAAGGCTTACTATACCTTTCTCAAATCGAATTGAATTTGTAAACAAGGACAGACTTCTGACTCATATCTAGAAGCATTTTACCCCTACAATACCTAAATCTTTTGTTTTGTATCTTCAGCTGAATTATCTAGAGAAGCAAGCCAGTGAATGTTATATATGCATACATAGAGGTTTAGATCAAAGAAATGAGTTCCACAGTTTTAGTAGGGGAAATTTCAAGTGTCTGGGTCAGATGTCAGGCAGGAGGATTTTCTTATCTCACATACTGCAGGGAATAATTAATCCAAGATCATCAGGTCAAATGGCAAGAGTCTAATTACAGAGGCAAATGAATCCAAGATTGGCAGGTCAAATGGAAGGCTGCAGGCAACTCCTAGGATTGACAGGAAATATGGCAGACAATTGACTCCAGCCCAAAAGTCCCATGAACCAGATGCAGGACCCATATCCAGCAAAAAAGGAAGCAAGCTGTTCCACAGTATCCACTTACATTGGAAGCAGGCCACACCTTGAGAAAACTTTATTTTGATTACTTGGCTGCCCAGAGCATAACTCATCATTGAGGTGATTACATTATGCTATATCTCATCGTGGGGAATTTGTTGTTGTTAAGCGCCATTGGGTCCATTCTGACGCATAGCAACGCTGTGCATAACAGAATAAAATACTTCTCAGTCCCGTGCTGACTTACAATTGGTTCAATGCTTGATACCATTGTTGCAGATACTGTCAATGCATGTTGTTGAAGACCTTGTTCTTTTCAATTTGTTGAAGGTCTTCCTCTTTTTTGCTGCCACTCTACTTTACCGAGTATAACACTCTTCTCCAGGGACTGGTCACTTCTGACAACGTGTCCAGCGTACACGAGACAAAGTTGCTCCTAATGAGCATTCTGGCTATACTTCTTCCAAGACAGTGTGTTTGTTCTTTTGACCGGCCATGGTACTGTCACTATTCATTCTAGCACTGTAATTCAAACACATAGATTCTTTTTCACTCATCTTTATTTAATGTCCAACTCCACAGGAACATAAGAAGATTGAAAATATTATGGGTTGGGTCAGGAACACTTTAGTCCTCAAAGTAACCTCCCTGATTTTCAACATTCTAAAGAAGTCTTGTGCTGCAGATTTACCCAATGTAACATCTATCTGATCTCTTCAATCATGCTTCCATTGAACATTGGTTGTGGATCCAAGGAAGGAAACCCTTTAGCAACTTCAATCTTTCCTCCATTTAGCATGGTGTTACCTATTGGTCCAATTGTGGGAACTTTGGTCTTCTTTACATTGAGTTGCAATCCATACTGCAGGCTGCAATTCTTGATCTTCATCAGAAAACATTTCATGTCTTCCTCACTTTTGGCAAGCAAGGTTGTGTCATCTGCATATCACAGATTGGGGATTACTACAGCTTAACTGACAGCCCAGGGCCAGACAAGTTGATACAAAACCTTAACATTCACATTTTTCATTTCAACACTAAATGGAATACTTAAGGGTTAATGTATTCTCCTTATTTATTTCACATGATTAAGAATGGTGTGTGAAATTGGCAAAATATTTTTAAACATACTTTTAAATAATTCTCATGTGTTTACAAAACATCTGATCCCACACATGTGGAAAGAGAAGAAAAGAAGTAGTCTCGTCGGACAGGGCAAGATATGACAAAATAACCATTTATAAACTATCAAGGGCTCATGCGTGAGGGGGGAGCGGGGAGGGAGGGGAGGAATGAGGACCTAATGTCGGGGGTTTAAATGGAGAGAAAATGTTTTGAGAA
>NW_022111372.1:77026922-77033872 GCF_000313985.2 Echinops telfairi
AACAATAATGCACTCTTTAAAAACAAAGAAAATATCGCTTTAAAACCTAGCTTTTAAAAAGGTCAGAAAAGTTTAAGGTTTGCTCAAGTGTAAATGTCAATTGGAATAAGTGATATCTGTGAGAAAATGGGAAGGCCACTGACCTTTTATCCAAAAGAAGACTAGAGATGATGTCTAAGAAGGGAGAAAGGAAGAAAATCCTGGAAAGTTTTTGGGCAAGGGGAAGAAGCCAGAATGAAGAAAAATCTAATTAACTGTTCTCAGAAATTCTATATAGGGTCTCTATGAGTTGCAATCAAATCTATGGAAGTAGGGATTTTTTAATTGTTAGTTCCATACAAAGGATGACTTTCATTGCAAAACCCTACATATTCAATTACCCAGGTCTCAATTTGATCTCGAACTTTTTGGGGGAGGGCAAAACCATTTTATTTTGAGCTAATACATATATCATGGTATTCCATAGGTCAATCCCATCCAGCAGTATTGTACAATTGCTAGCACAATCAATTTCAAAACATTACCTTCCTTCTGGAGCTCCCTGCTATCAGCTGCTCTCTGTCCCCACTCCCCCACTGTACCTCCCAGGAATCTTTATTCTACTTGCTGTCTCTATAGGTTCATCAATCCTGCCTGGGTCTCATATACCAAAAGACAGAAAAGCATGTAACAAAAATTTAAGAAAGGTATCCCCAATGACAAAGAACATCTGAGATAAACACACACACACCAAAAAAAATTGTTGAAAACCAGATCAAGTCCAATGTGCGTTGGGGCAGGGAGTGAGTATCAACTGACAAGGTTTTAAGTGCTTGAGTCGGTTTATCACTTTGAGCTCCTATAGTCATCTCTACAGTGTTTGGCAGCCAGTTCCTTCCCACCTCTCCATGATGGATGGAGGGAAATCACCAGAGGCTTCTTTCCTGTGTAGATCTCAAACATGTATCTAGGGCTTCGACTGTCATGTACAGCCTTCTGCAAACCAGAATCTCACAATTTAGGCTGTAATTCTCTTCCCTATTTCGGTTTCAGATTATATGATGTATAATGATCTCAGACTTTGATTTCTTGGCTTTTTTTAACCTTTGACTGTATTTTAGATTGGATTTTAGACAGTTTTCCCTAGTGGTACCAGAAATTCCCATGTTCACACAGAAAGCATTTGCTCACTGGATAACTAAAGTAAAATACCACAATGAGTCATCTCTTGCTGGTCTGACCACAGCCGTGTGTCCACCCCAGAGCCAATCACTGTGAACTGGGGGATGGCTTCTGCTCTTCTGGATCTGTGCATGGAGTTGAGATTCAGGTTCATCCCACTCGATCCACATAGTTCAATATGTAATGGGAAGAATGGACACAAAACAAGTTTTTAAAAATCTCTCTGTACAGAGAAACTTGGTCAAAATGAGCTTCAAAGCTGTGATTGAGTCATCCTTTCTTCAAAAGTTTAAAATGAAGTAATTTACTTTATATAAGAATTTAATTTGGGCATATATGGGAACTTCACAAGCTTATCAGTAGCCATGATCGTTTAAAGAACTAAAACCTATTAAAAAGGTTCCATGAAATCAAGTTAGCTGAAAAATAAACTTAGCCAAAAACTTTATTTTTGTAAATATTTACTGATTTAGACTCACTATTTATCAGTGGTTTATTCCTCTCTATGCTTCCCCAGCTTTATCTCTTCAGGATAGTGAGTTATTTACTGTGGTCCTTCTGGCCGTAGTCTCTACAACTCCCACCAAACCTCCTTTTCCTGATGGGTCTTAGCAAGAGAAGACAGGGCCGTGACGGTGGGGGGGAGGACGCGTGAAGAGTGGGGAGGACAGCAACAGATACTGATAGGGTCCAGTTATGAGTGCTTATTAACAAGATTCATAGTGATTGCCATCCTTCTGGGTATAAAAGGAACCATATCATCCTCTGGGCTCTGAGATCCCTGCATGTGATAGTCTGGGTACTTCAGAGAAACAAATCCACAGAAACACGTGTATAAGAGAGAGTTTTATATAAAGGTTAAGTGCAGAAATCATCCCAACCCAGTGCTGTCCAAGCCCACAAGTCCAACATTAACCCATTAACCCATACGTCCAACACCAATCCACAAAGTCCTCCTCCATCCCACAAAACACACACTATGATGCCGACTGCAGGAGGAGGAGGAAAGCCAAATCAGTGAACATGTAAGCATCTCAGCGCTGGCAGGGGTCTCCGCACGGCTGCTCCAGCACCCAGGGTTGCATGGGGGTTGGTCCATGTGGCTTCTCCTCGGGGATGTCTTGCAGGAAGTGAGCCTTGCCAGCTGAAGCAGGAAACCGGCTAAGGCAGCTGCTCCCTGGTCTGACCATCACAAATCAAGAGACCCGGGAACTAGAAAGGCAAAGCTCACCAAACCATTTATCTTTCCACCCTTCAATTAACCCCACATGTGTTTATGGCCAGGTTGGCACAATAAACTAACTACCTCACTGCTCAATGAAACGCCTTGATGTGAAGGTAGCTTTGACATCAGAGGATTGACAGAGGAGTAGCAGCAGCAGAACCAGGAGACAGAGCATGAGACGGAGAAGACAACTTCCCCGCCCACTGAGCAAGTAGAGCTAAGTGCTTTAGGGCAGAAGGCTGGCTGTGGAAAGGGGTGTCTCTGGGCACTTAAATTCAGGGAGCTTGGTTTGCTGGAACACAGATGTGAAGATGATGCCTTTTGATTGAGGCTTACAACACATGCCCTTTGGGCATTTATTAGCAACCCTTAAAAGAGTTTTGTAATATGCCCTGACAAAACAACTATATCCTGATCATTTTATATCCTGAGTAATTTGTTAACTCCCATTATAAACACAATGATCATGAGCATTGTCTGTGAGTTATAGATGGCCATTGTAATGAATTATATAACTTCATTGAAAAGTAGACAGTGTTATGTGACACAGAGCAATCATAGTACTTTCTGCTCACCCTATGCTTTCTATGAAACCATTGTTACCAGATTCCACATTATATCCCTAAAGCATTATGATTTTTATATGCTCGTGTTTAGGGTTGAACTTTTTTATTATTATATTTTTCCTCCCCTTGGCATAATAAGGAGCCTCAGAGAGGCATAAATGACTGTGCTTGACTAGTAACTAAAAAGGAAAGTGAGGAAGGGGGGGTGCCTTTCTGCACTGGCCAATCCCCTCCTCCACATTTGCATTATTAAGAGAGATTCTCTCATGCCTCTTGCCTTACCCCCAAACTTTCTTATGAGCATCTTATGTAGCAAGAGCCTGAAAGTTGGTCTAAACTACCCTTACATCTGTTTCCCCCAGGGTGCTCATCTTTCATACTAGCATACACACAGCCAAAAGAAATTCATTAAAACGTTAATTGCTTTCTTCTTATTCATTCATATTGCAGCCTCTCCCTATCCTGTGTTCACATGCCCAGTTTCTTTATAGAAAGACTTCTATCTTCTCAGAATTTAGGCAATTTACTCATTGTGTAATATCTCCCTAATGGGTTATAAAAAACAGGTATGATTTTATAGTTTAACTGACTTTTTTTCATTGTTAGAACAGGAGTAATTCTCCTCGCAATTTTCTGTATCCTAAATGGATACAGCTCCTCCGTGCTTCTGCACATTAATAGTAACAATAGCTAATGTTTATTGCATACTTGCTACATGACAGTCGTAATAAGAGATTTACATGAATTAGTGAATTAGCTCCTCACTACTATTACATTATTATTATTAAGAATTAGTGCATTTGAATTATAGTGCTGGCAACAAATATTGAAAGTGCTTTGAACTGCCAAAAGAACAAACAAATCTGTCTTGGAAGAAGTACAGCCAGAATGTTCCTTAGAAGCAAGGACTTGGTCTCAAGTACTTTGGACATGGCAGGAGAGCCCAGTCCTTGGAGAAGGACATCATGCATGGTAAAGTAACGGGCAGTGAGAAAGAGAAAGACCTTCGACAGGACAGATTGACACAGTGGCTGTATCGATGGGCATAAACGAACAATTGTGAGGAGGGCACAGGTCCGGGCAGTGTTTTGCTCTGTTGTACATAGGGTCACTCTGAGTCAGAATTGACTCAACAGCATCTAACAACAACGTTATGACAACATATCCCAGGCTGAAAACCCCAGAGAGAAGAGTTAAGTAAATAAGGTCTTGCAGTGACTTGCAAATGATAAAAACTAAAATACAAATCCAGGCAATCAGACTAAAGAGCAGCTCTATGATTCTATATCTTTATATCTTCCCATGAGTTCTCTAATGGCACAAGCATATATCTTTCCAGAGTCTATAAAATTACTTCATTCAAAGGAGGTATTCAGTTAATGTTTCTTAAAGAAACGAATGAATTTCCTTTCCCTTGCACCTGAATCTCAGACATAAAAGTTTGGAAGCAGTGACCTTGGCATGATCTTCTTGTTTCTTCCCACCTTCTAGCCTCACACACAGGAAGTGTGCACAATAATACATGATGTCCACAGTACCTGAGCAATCTCTTCCCTACATTGAGCAAGACCATTCATAACAATATATCACTGATTAATGGATACTCTGCCAAGTGAGTAAAAGGAAATATGATCCATAGTTCATATGATTTTCTCTAGATGCCAACCATAGGGACTGAAAGTTCAGACTTTACACTATTGTGTTAGGCTGGGTTCTCTAGAGAAGCTAAAGTAGTTATACTTTGTGTGTATATAGAAAAAGATTTATGTCAAGAAATGGCTCACACAGTGGTAAAAGCAGTAAATTCAGACCAGTTCTTCTTATTATTATTAAATCATTTTATTGGGGGCTCGTACTACTCTCATCACACTCCACACCCACATCCATTGTGTCAAGCACTCCCACACACCTGTTTCCCTCATCATTCTCAAAACACCTGCCCTCCACCTGAGCCCCCAGCATCTGCTCATTTTTCCCCTCCCTCCCCACTCCACCTCCCCAATGAACCCTTGACAATCTACAAACTATTATTAATTCGTCATATCCTACACTGCCCAATGTTCCCTAAGCCACTTCTCTGCCGTACATGCCCCAGGGAGGAGGCCACTTGCAGATCCCTGCAATCTGTTCCCCGCCTCTCCCCCACCCTCGCACCCACCTCCCGGTATCGCCACTCTCACCACTGGTCCTGAGGGATCCATCCCTCCTGGACTTCCTGTGTTTCCAGTTCCTATCTGTACCAGTATACATCCTCCGGTCCAGCCGGACCCGTAAGGTAGAACTGGGATCATGATAGAGGTAGGGGGTGAGGGGGTGAGGACGCACTTAAGAGCAAGAGGAAAGCTGCATGCCTCATTGTTGCTACACTGCACCCCAACTGGCCCATCTCCTCCCCATGACCCCTCTGTAAGAGGATGTCCAGTTGCCTACAGATGGGCTTTGTTCAAGTCAGTGAGCAAGACGGTAAGTTGGAGGCTTCTTCTGACTTGTGTAGTTGCAGGAATTTATGAACCAGGAAGCAGAAGAATCACAGGCTGGTGGATGCAGAGTCAAATACAGGTAAATTCAAGGTTAGCAGTCCACCAATTGCTCTTGAGATCAGCGGCAATATGGCCGGAGGTCAGAGAACTAAATGCAGGATCCAGACCCAGAGGAAGTGACAAGGTTTCCCACAGAATCTGCTTTAAAATGAGCACCCCAGAGGAGTCTTTCTCCCAATTGCATCAAGGCTTAATCACTCCACCACGATTTCTGGCTGGTCACAGAGTGGATTATGTTGTGTAATATCCCACCATGAAGTTTATTACATTGTGTTAGATTACAAGGTGGGGGATTACTGCTAAACTTCTGAGAACCCATAAACAGCCAAGTTGACACAACCTAACCATCACAACTATAGAGTTATAGCTTCACACGTGTCTTTACTGCCCTTTTACCCGAGTTAAACCATAAATTTTAAAAGGGAAAAATCTATTAATTGAATTTCTTTCTGTACACCGTGCAATACCTTACACAAAGCTCTACAAATACCTGAGTGAAGAAATGAAAAAGATTAACTTCAACTTTGCCAATATTGCAGTACAAACAAACCATCTTAGATTGACATTCTTCCATTGAGTACTAGGAAATTTTAGGATAAATATAGTTCAAAGACTTCCCACTAAAGTGTTCCAAAGAAAATGCAAATTTTACCCAAAATAGGTAAATGTCAGTTTTAAACTTTTGTACTTTATATTCTCTTTCTGCTTCTTCAGTCTAAAAGACTACAGAACTTAGGAAATGGAAAACAATTTCTTGCCCAAATTCTACCAATCTTTTTAAGTATAGTGAGTATTATACAAATGCATATATTCATTTTCGGTTTTTTAACTATTGTAAGTCAGGTGAAGGTTTACAGAACAGATCAATTTTCCACCCAATATTCCATGTCCTGTGTTTTAATCTCACTCATTGCAATCCCCTCAATATAACATCATTTACCCCACTTCCTCTGTTTCCTGTTTCCCTTCCTCCTTCCAAACTTTGTCCTTATGTTAATGCTGTGCTTTTGGACATAAGTGATTGATTATTCTAAGGTGTGCATACCTCACTAGTGCTACTATTCCCTTTATACACCTACCCATTGTTTTGCTAAATATTGTGTCCCACAGTTGAGTTAAGTTTCAGACCTAAAGGGTAATTCTACCAGCCTCTATCTTAGCAGTAAGATTGGTCTCTTTTATTATTTTGAGAGTTGTTCCACAGTTTCCCTCCTTTTTATCCGGGACTTGTTAATGTAATTCCTTTCAGAAAAGTTGGTAGTTGTATCTGGACACTATCTAGTTATGGTTTCCATAGAGAGTGATATTCTTGTGGCTCCTTAATCCTTTGGACTGTTACCAAGAATCTTCAATTTTCTGCATTATTTCCCTTGTGTAGATCAATATTTACATCATAGATAGCCATGCCCAGTTTTTAAGATATTGGTAAGGATGTAGAATCACCAATCCTTTGTGATT
>NW_022111372.1:77035013-77037949 GCF_000313985.2 Echinops telfairi
TAGTTTCTGCTGGCCTTCCTCTTTGTATATTGCCTTCCCCTTCATCAAAGTTAACACACGTCTATCTTCTAGCCAGTAATTTACCCTCCTTTCCACAAGTGCATGCGGTCTTATTAACATCATTCCTACTTGATTCAGCAAAATTGAAGCCTATGCTTACTACTACTAATAATGTTTTTTTAAGGATAACAGAATTCTAACCTAATTTAAGCCTCACAAAATTCCTGCTTATTTAGTTCTATGTTACGCCCCATAATATGAGTCTAAGGAAATCTGAGACTCTAAAAGGTTAAGTCACTAAGCTAAGGTCACTAAGCTTTTAAGTCCCATGATGAGGACTCACGCAGTCACATGCAATGATGCAAAATGCAGGAAAATAACAGGCCACTGGGTGCAAAGTCTTGTGGATCCAATAGCAGTGGAAGCATCTTGGCACTGGCATGGGTCTCCATGTGGCTCCTCCAGCTCTCCGAGTGTGGATCTTCAACAGGAAAGTGAAACAGAGAGAGAGAGAGCTTTTGCAGGTCTCAGCAAGATTTCATGTTGCTTGTCAACAGGAAGGCCAAGGCAGAGAGACAGAGAGGAAGTTCCCAGAATCCTCATGAGAAAGCCATGCCCACAAGGAGGCATCATCAGGCTGTGACCTGATTGACAGGCTAGACTCCTCCTCTTCACTCTGAATACGCTCAAGTTGACGCGAGATTATGTAACAACCTTATTGACTCAATTAGACTTAGTGATCATGAGGCTGTAATGAAAATAGGAAGGGAAAATAAAATTTAACTTTATGCTGAATGGGAATTACCATATATTTACTATTTTAATGTCCTTTTTGCTTCATGATGACATGTACTAACCTAGTAGATGTGGCTTTGCTGCTTCCAATGAATATTATTGGAAGATTTTTCCCTCTCACCAATCCCCGTTGTTTGTGTACAAGTCAACAATTCACATATTGTAGTTCATTGTTGTCCTATATTAATATAATTTCCTTTTCTCAGAAGTGTTTTACATTCTATACCATTAGCTAATCTAGTGACACTATCAATACGTGGTGGCTGCCCATTGGGCTGCTAACTGCAAGGTCAGCAGTTTGAAATCACCAGCCAGCTGTGCAGGGGAAGGATGAGACTTTCTACTGCCCTGAAGATGTGTAGACTAGGAGACCGACAGGGGCAGTTCTGCCTTGCCAAAGAGGGTCGAAATGAGTCAGCATTGACTTAATGACAGTAGAGGTAATGCCCCAAGTGGATAATTAATAATGTTCTCTAAAATAAAATGGCAATGATGTATCTGAGGTAAACTAGAAACATATATAAACCATAGGTGCATGAATGAATTTGGGGTTTGCAATTAATTCTAGCCCCAATCTAAGGAAAGTTAGTTCTTAGAACATTACCCTGCTTGATATTCAACCTCATGAAGAAATCACTAAAGACATGGGTACTACAGCAAAGTGTGGTGAAGAAACTAGATGGTGACTTGCTATCAGAAAGAATAGTATCTGGGTCTTAAAAGCTTGTTTTCAAACAAGCAGCCATCTATATGGGGCATCAACTAATTCCACATGGAAGAAGCACACCAGTCTGTGTGATCCAATGATTATAAATAATATTTTTCAGATCTAAAGGAGGGAATGGCATCAGAGTTTAAACTGCGAACACGGTTTGCAGAAGACTATGGATGACAGTGGATGCCCAACATCCATTTGCAGGGTTCACGCATGGATTGAGCCTCCGGTGAATCCCCTCTCTTTATAGTTGAGGGATGTGAATATCCCTGTTATCTGATAGAGAACTGTAAAATCTATTTTGGTAGACATAGTTAGGGCAAAATGTAATATCTTGCTATTTATTAGCTCTTTAGACTCATTTTAAGCCTGTTTCGGTTTTTTAAAAAACTGTGGGGGAAATACATGTAGATTAAGCCCTAGATGAATCCCTTCTGAATATGGACCAGGGATTTGAGTAACTTTTCTAAGGTGCAGAGTGCATTGAAAAGTGGATTGTTGCAAATATAGTTAGGTTAAAATTTAGCACACTTTTATTTAATCTCCCTTATCATATATTTAAATTTGTTCTAGTTTTTAATCTTTTCTGCTTTCTTTATAATTGGGTTTTTTATATATTTTACTTGTTAGTTTTGTATGTTTGTTTGTTTTAAATGTTTTTCTTCTATGAAATCCAGGATAGGCAAATTTATAGAGACGGTGACTAGATTAATTGTTTCTTGGGGGTATGCTAAGAGAGTTTGAGAGGAAATGGGGGAGCTAATAACTATGAGTACAAGAAAGAAGAAAATGTTCTAAAACTGATTGTGGTGATGATTGTACAACTCTTCTTGATATAGCTGAATTATTAAATTGTATGACATGTGAATTATATGCTAATAAACTGTTGATAAAAATAAAAGTTTACCCCAAAATGCTCTGCAACAGAATAGATGATAACATCACTAACTAAACTCCAAGATACAGCATGAAAACTATTTTGAAAAAGAAAGTGCTGCATAAGAGGAGCCCCGGTGGCATAGTGGTTCATGCATTGAGCTACTAACAAAAAGTTGAACAACTTGAAACCACCAGCCACCCCAAGGGAGAAAGAGGAGGCGTTCTACTCAAGTAAAGATGTGCAGTCTTGGAAACACACAGAAACACACAGGGAGGCGCTACCCTATCCTATAAGGTCGCTATATATTGACATTGACTGAATGACAGTGAGTTTGTGGAGTGCATCTGGAGAGATTGGTCAGGAATTTAGGGGAAAAGAAAGTATCTGGGGAGGGAGGGAAAAAGAGGAGCGGATACCAAGGGCTGAATAGAGAGTAAATGTTAGAAAATGATGATGGCAACACATGTACAAATAACCTTGGTACAGTTGATGTATGGAATGTTATAAGAGCTGTAAGAGCCCCAGCAAAAATGATTTAATTTTTTA
>NW_022111372.1:77038049-77040349 GCF_000313985.2 Echinops telfairi
GAATTATTAAATTGTATGACATGTGAATTATATGCTAATAAACTGTTGATAAAAATAAAAGTTTACCCCAAAATGCTCTGCAACAGAATAGATGACAACATCACTAACTAAACTCCAAGATACAGCATGAAAACTATCTTGAAAAAGAAAGTGCTGCATAAGAGGAGCCCCGGTGGCATAGTGGTTCATGCATTGAGCTACTAACAAAAAGTTGAACAGCTTGAAACCACCAGCCACCCCAAGGGAGAAAGAGGAGGCATTCTACTCAAGTAAAGATGTGCAGTCTTGGAAACACACAGGGAGGCGCTACCCTATCCTATAAGGTCGCTATATATTGACATTGACTGAATGACAGTGAGTTTGGAGTTTTGTGGCGTGCATCTGGAGAGATTGGTCAGGAATTTAGGGAAAAGAAAGTATCTGGGGAGGGAGGGAAAAAGAGGAGCGGATACCAAGGGCTGAATAGAGAGTAAATGTTAGAAAATGATGACAGCAACACATGTACAAATAACCTTGGTACAGTTGATATATGGAATGTTATAAGAGCTGTAAGAGCCCCAGCAAAAATGATTTAATTTTTTAAAAATAGAAAGTATCCATCATGCAAATGATAGATTTTGTTTTCTACCCCACAGTGTAGTTATCACCATTCCAGGGAAATCATGCAGCTGCTGCTGCTGCTAGGTTCTGACGCATAGTGGCCCACAGAATGAAGCACTCCATGGTTTAAGCACTTCGCAGTTTAAACTCTGATGCCATTCCCTCCTTTAGATCTGAAAAACATTATTTATAATCATTGGATCACACAGACTGGTGTGCTTCTTCCATGTGGCCCATCCTCATATCCTTTGCTATGGTTGGCCCCATTGTTGCAGCCACTCCGTTAATTAATTTCATTGAAGATATCATGTCTTTGGCTCTACTTTTTCAAGCATGATGCCCTTCTCTAGATCCCTCCTCATAACATGGTCAATATATATGAGACAGTATCTTACCACCCTTTCTTGTAAGGTGCATTCTGACTGTATTTCTTCCAAGACAGACTTTATTCATTCTCCTGGTAGTCCATGGTATATTTACTATTCTTCACCAACATCATAATTCAAAGGCATCATTCTCCTCTCCTTATTACTTGTGGTTCAGCTTTCACATACCCATGAGGCCATTAAAAACACCATGAGTTGGGTCAGGCACACCTTAAGAATGAAAGTGACATCTTTGATCATTAGCACTTTAAAAAGGGCTTGCAGCAGATTTGCCCAATGACCCAAGTAAAATGAAACCCTTGACAACTTCAATCATAGTACCATTTATTATGATGTTTTTGGTCCAATGGTGAGAATGTTTGTTTTCCTAACATTGAATTGTAATTCATACTAAAACCTGTAATCTTTGATCTTCACCAATAAGTATTTCAAGTTCTCTTCCTTTCTGGAAAGCAATGCTATGTCATCTCCATATCACAGATCGTTGATGGGCCTTCCTCCAATCCTGCTGTCACGTGCTTCTTCATATAGTCTTGCTTCTCAGATTATTTGCTCAACATACAGATTGAAAAAGAGGAGACAACCTTGACACAAATATTTCCTTATTTTAAACCACATAGTCCTCCTTTGTTCTGTTTCAATAATTGCTTTTGTAATCTTTGTACAGATTCTGCATGAGCACAATTAAGGGTTCTCTAATTCCCATTCTTTTCAATGTTACCCATAACTTATTATGATCCACATAGCTGAGTCTTTCATCATCAATAAAGCACAGTGAATATCTTTCTGGTATTCTCTGCTTTTAGCAAAGAACTATTCTGATATTTGTAATAATATCACTTGCTTTAACGCTCTTTTGAATCTATCTTGAATCTAACAGTTGCTTGTTGATATACTGCTGCAAACATTTTGAAATTATTTTCAGCAAAATTTTATTTGTGCCATAAAACAAAAAGTCTGGGATCATTTGTGACCACGCTATAAGTGGGGAAAGAGGTATGATTAGATCATTTCTGAAGCAAATGGGAAAGTAAAGCACTTCCAACAATTACTATATTGCCTCCCCTCCCCTACCTACAATTATAGCACCTCAAAAGTAATCTCTATTTTTTTCTCAGCATAATTCAAATGTTAAAGTCTCTACCTGGCAAATCTTTTTAGATTTTTTTCAATGGTTTTATGATCCACCTTCCTTATGAACAGGTAGAGAAATTTCACATGGAGATGCTTCCATGCTGTAGGGAGCAAACTATAAGCCCCCTGTTGTAATATTCCAAGGTTGCTAGATGTTTCTGTTATGTATCTTTGTATATA
>NW_022111372.1:77041370-77043319 GCF_000313985.2 Echinops telfairi
TGCAAACCAACTGCTCCAAGGGAGAAAGATGAGGCTCTACTCCTGTACAAATTTAGAGCCTCCAACACCCACAGTCGTGCTGCCCTGTCCCACAGGGTCACTGAGTCAGAACAAACTCAGTGATAGCTAGCGAGACTCTGAGGAAGGAATTTTCCCCTGCTAGTCTCTGAGATGATTTGTCTCTAACACCTACTCTAGCCTTAAAACTGTATGAACTATAAAATGCATGTAGTGATGAAATGTTGGCCTCTCGGAGACCTAGAAAGCCCTTAAAGATCAGCTAGGTTCAATCGTCCTAAGTTTCCTGCAGTTTTACAAATACCACATTAGTTCACACAATGAATTCATGCAGAAGGAACTATTATTATCCTCCTTTCTCCTAAGAAAAAAGAAATGAGGTTAATAGCATATGACTGCCTAATTAATACCACTCAGTAAGAGAGTCCAAGAGCTCAAATCCAAGCTGGTCCAGGTTCAAATCTATGGTTCCTATCAGGGAGGAATTTCACATTGAAAGAGAGACAATAATCTTGTCCAAAAGTAGAATTTGAGTTTCATGATTGCCAGTGTAAAGATCTACTAAGATAAATAAGAGAAAGCTATTTCTTACTTATATGCAACATTAGAACCAGCTTTTGCCCAACCTGAAATTTCTGACCATGTCTATTTTCTTCATTTGCCCCCTTAGACCTGTGTGCAGCATGTAAGTAGGAAAGGGTGAAAGGGCAGAAAAATCACAGAAAGAGAGCTCTCTGATAATACAACATCTTGCCTCCTGGAAAGGTCAAATGGTATTCTATTACGGTCAGTAATAGACTACAATTTGAGCAGCTCTAACAATGAAATATCAGACTATTTTCTGACATTTTTAGCTGTGGCTATAAGGGCTTTGATTCTTGGGATATTCTATGACTATATTTAAACTAAATAAAAAGAAAAGGAAAATGTGTCTAGATAGAACTTAAGAACAATTGTTTAGATGGTGCAAAACGTGCAAGGTGGCATCTAACAGCAATAGAGCTTGAATTATTTTTGCATCTATCTTCCCCCTTCATGTACATTAACTAAATTCTACTTATTTTTTCTTATTAGTGGCCTCTCATGTCTCTTCCTGTTTTCATACTCCCAGTGACCAACCTTTCTATAAGAATTTATCACTTCTGCCCCTGGGGGATGACTGATAATGTTCTCTAATTTAAAATGACAATGATGTCTCTAAGGTGAACCAGAGACATATATATGCCATATATATATATATACCATAAATACACATGAAATCTATTTGGGGCTTGCACTTAATGCTAGCCACAATCTAACAAAAATTAGTTCTTATGATATGGCCGTGCTTGATGGTCAACCTCATGAAGAGATCACTGAAGATATGGGGGCCATTGCAAAGTGTGGTGAAGAAACTAGGTGGTACTCGGCTATCAGAAAGAATAGCATCTGGAAACTTAAAGACTTCTTTTCAAGCAAGCAGTCATTTAAGTGAGGTGCCAACTACTTCCACATGGAAGAAGCACACCAGTCTTGTGATCCAAGGATCATAAATAATATAATCCAAACCTAAGGAGGGAGTGGCCTGAGAGCATAAGTTATGAAAACATGTATTGCAGAAGGCTATGGATGACCGTGGAAGCCCAAAATCTGTTTACAGGATTAGGCCTCTGGTGAATTCCCCTCTGATCACAGATGAGGTATGTGAATAACCCTGTTATCAGAGAGAGCGCATTGTAAATTCGATTATGGCAGACTTAGTCATGGCAAAATGTAATATCATTTTATTGCCCTTTAGATCCATTTTAAATGTTTCAGTTTTTTGTTTTTGTTTTTTAAGTGAAGTGGAAATACACATAGATGAAGCCTCTGGTGAATCCCCTCTGGCCATGGTCAGGGATGTGAGTAGCCCTGCGAGGATGCAGAATGCATTGGGAACTGGATTGTTACAG
>NW_022111372.1:77044186-77045897 GCF_000313985.2 Echinops telfairi
TCATAGGAAACTATGGGTAAAATGGTAAAGAATGGAGTCGTTTCATTGTGCTCCCAGGGGACCTGTGCATAGACCAAGAGGAATTTGTTCCAACAGAGCAAAGGGATATTTTAAAATATGGAAAGATGTGTATAGAGTTGTATCCCTTTACCATACTTGTTCAATCTATATGCTGAGCAAATAATTCAAGCAGTTGGACTTTATGAAGAAGATTGTGGCATAAGGATTGGAGAAAAGTTGATAAACAGCCTGTGATATACAGATGATACAACCTTGCTTGATGAAAACTAGTAGGAACTGAAGCATCTGCTGATGGAAATCAAAGGCTGAGGATTTCGGAATGTATTGCAACTCAACATAAACTCCAAAAAAAACCCCTCTCACGGCAATTGAGTTGATGCTGATTCCTAGCAACCCCTGTGGGTTTCCCAGATTGTAACTGTTTAGGGAAATTGAAAACCCATTCCTTCCCCTGAGAAGCTGCTTGTGTTTTTGAACTGCTGACCATGAGAATCACCATGTACCAAACATGTAACCACTACACCACCAGGGCTCCATGATTCAATATAAAGAAAACTACAATCCTCACAACTTCCCAATAGACAACATCATAATAAATGGAGAAAAGAGGACAACCCACAACCAGATGAACTGATGCAGTGGCTACAACAGTGGACACAAGTCCAGGCAGTGTTTTATTCTGTTGTACATAGACTTGTTGTAAGCCGGTGTGGTAGATATACAATCATTTGTCAGTTTGAGGATTAGGAGTGTAGGGGTGGAGTCTAGTTTGTCAATCAGATCATAGCCATTGAGGCCTTTGTGTGGACCTGGCTTTCTCCTGAGAATTCTGGGAAATCCGATATTCCTTCTTGGAGGTGGAAGACACTTCTCTCTTTCTGCTGGCTACTCTGGAAGACATAGCAACACAAGACACATGGAACTGTGCTACTGCCCTAAGTTGGAGAAGCTACATGGGCCTCCCCTGATGCAACCAGACCTCTGAAGCTGGAAAAGCCACGTAGAGACCTCTGCCAGTGCTGAGATGCTTACAACGCCATTAGACCCACAGACTTTCTACCCACTGGTCTGTGATCGTCCTGTATTCAGCATCATTACATGTGTATCGTGAGTCTAAAGAGGACTTTATAAATTGCTATCGGACATATAGGCTAATATCGGACTTAAGGGCTTGATCTGGACTTGGCTGGGATACTTTTGCAATTTCCAATTCCTCTTGTATATAAACCTCTTCCTTATACACATATGTGTGTTCATGGATTTGTTTCTCTAGTTTACCCAGACTAACACAATTGGAACTGACTTGATGGCACCAAGCATAATAATATAGATCATTTCCTGTCTTCTTTCTATATATCAATTCTTATAATGTAAAATCTCTTCATTCTGTCTTGGAATATGGGCAGTTGTTCCTCTGCTGTTCTCTTCCTCAAGAGAATGTAAGGCCAGTGAGTTGTGAGACCTAAGTAAACTACAGATCTAAAATTTCTAACACACGCTAGAGGTGTATGTTACTCTCAATAGACTAGAGGAACAAGTTCATGGACACTCATGTGCAAATAAGAAAAAGCTTTACATAAAAGAGATATTGTATATTGAGAAACATCCCAGCCAAGTCCAGATCAAGTCCATAGGTCCAATATTAGCCCATATGTCTAATACTAGTGCATAAATTCCTCTTTAGACTCAC
>NW_022111372.1:77047221-77048564 GCF_000313985.2 Echinops telfairi
ATGTTCCCAAAGTAAATTCCAAGCGACCTGTTATCTTCTTTCTCCTATTTAATTTCTGCTCAGTCTGCCTTGGCTATATATACACAAGGGTTTTATTTGGAGAATCCTGGGCCCCATAACTCCAACCCCTCAATTCAGATGCTCCACTTCAGTGTCCTTAAGCTTGAATGATTTGAAAACGGCATAAGATTCTCAAGATACTTCTAACCAACATTTACGGAGCTATACTCTGCTTTACCTGCGGTGCTAAAACTGGTTCATGAGTGAGAGGTCCTTATATAAGAAGAAGAGGCACCTGCATTTCCAAACCTTTGCCTTGCTTGCTGTTATCCATGTTCTTTGGTCTCTCTAGTCATTCATTTCAATAATCCTAAATTGTTGCTTCAAGTGGTTGGTTGTAGTGTTGTTGGCTCACGTATTACTTCAAGCGGTCTGAATATTTCAGTTTTCTATTGAACCTTCCTACCTGCAAGTTCTTGAAATAACGCCATGTTACTCTGAGTCCCATGTATAGATCAGCTGATGAGTTTTACCTTTAATCCTCAGCTCTTTCCTTGAGTACTTTTAGATGCGTTATGAACCCAAACAGATTCCTGGCCCAGTGCAGCACCTAACAAGAGATCATGGCTTTAAATCTCCAAATCACAGTATACCTGGTTATTAATAGCAGGGGATTTTAGCTCAACAATGTGCTGGTAGACTGCCAGCAATCCAAGTTTAACATCCTCCAGGGTGTGAAATTAAAAGGAAAAAAACATTCTAAAAGCCTAGTGCTCGTTTCACTTGAACTGGAGTTTTAAATCCTTCTCTACACCTTCCCCTAGCTGTAAAATCCCTGCACTTAAGTTCCAGGAGGGTTTCTGTGGGAACCCCTAGGACAATGGCCATATCTTCTTTGTAGCTTTCATCACTGGCATGTAAGTTCTGTGTTGTAGCATATTACAAAAATCATTACTTCTTCCTCTTCACAACTAAAGGAGACATAGATGTGCCTATTAATGGACAATGGTTTGGGCCATGTGTCCTGTTTTGGCCAGTCGAATGTTCACAAATGTAAAGAAACCAAGATTGGAAAAGTGCTCATGCAGTTGGGCTTGTTCGCTAATACCTCTGCCATTGCCATGAGGCAACAAATATATATGGGTTATCTCAATGTTCCAGAAATTGAGAAATATGGTAAGCAGAGCTCACTGACTCTTCTTAAGAATAGCCTAGATAAGCCAACTCAAGCTAACCCAATTCATGAGTTAAATAAGTATATATAGTTGTGTGCCACTGAGATGTAAATTTGTTGCACAGAATCTTGGTTACCTAGTGCTGCTATAACAGAAATAACATGAATG
>NW_022111372.1:77051499-77052830 GCF_000313985.2 Echinops telfairi
GGGGTTCTTTGTTTAATCTTTTGGTAAAAATTATATGCACATAAGTGTCTAATTTTTAGAAAGTCTCAGTCATCTACTTTGTCTCCTGATGTTTGTGTGTTTTTTCATTAGGTTTGAGAGTATATTTATCCCATGTATTAGGGCCCCTAAATTTGTGCCTATTTCTTCATTGATTATCTTAATAATTCTAAGTTTTACATTTAGGCCTTTGATTAACCTGGAGCCCAATTTTATAAGATACGGTCCTGATTCATTCTTATGCAAATGGATATCCAGTTTCATCAACACTGTTTGTTAAAGAGACAATTGCGTCTCCATTTGGTGTGTTTTAGCCCTTTGTAAAAAATCAACTGTCTACAGGTGGATGGCTTTTGTGTTAGGTTCTCTAGAGAAACAAAACCAGGACACTAATAATTTAATATATATTTATATAGATGGATAGATAACAAAAAAAACAGTTAATTAATCAATAAAGCAGTACAAATGGCTCAGTGCAACTCACTCCCATGAGATAGTTGTGAGACACTGGTAGTCCTTCAAGTCTTGAGGGCCACTGGGTAGTCCTTCACAGAGCAATTCAGGCTATCCGGGGAACAGGCAGCAAACAGCAAGGCAGGTCACCAATAGTCAGCCAGATGACAGGGTCCGACAATCCCCAGCTCAAGAGATGTACATTCCAGTATTGTAGCGAAGCAGGTTTTGAAGGAACCTCAAGTTACAGCCACACCGTCCACGAGTTAGGTGTCCTACAGGTAGTGTAGCTTACAAATGGAGGCACAGAACAAGCAAGGCAGCCACACACTGGTCTGATGATCCAAGAGCAAGAGAGAGAGAGAGGCGAGGCTCGCCAAGCCATTTATCTCTCTGCCCTTCAATTAATCTCACACGTGCTCATTGGCCGTGTTGGCACAGCAAACCTACCTATCACAGCTATACATTTGGATTCTCAATCCTGGTCCATTGGTGTGTGTATCTCTCATTATACTAGTAAAGGCTGTTTTGCCTACTCCAGTTTGGTAGTAGATTTTCATATCAGGAAGTGATAAGTCTATTATTTTGTTCTTCCTTTGTGGTGCCTTCTTTATCCAGAGTCTCTTTCCTTTCCATATTAAGTTGGTGATTAGTTTTTCCATTTCTTTAAAGAATGATGCTGGAATCTAGATCAAGTTATTATCTTTATATCTCCTTTTTAATACTTTTATTGCCATATAGTTCACATACCACACAATTTAATCATTCAGTCATATTAGGAGGAGTTATGCAATCATCACCACAATCAGTTTTAGAACATTTTCTTCTCATACTCTTTGTTGTTAGCTCCCTGTTCCCCC
>NW_022111372.1:77055648-77057950 GCF_000313985.2 Echinops telfairi
GCAGCATCAGGATTAAAGAAAGGCTTATTAACAACCTGTGATATGCAGATGACGCAACCTTGCTTGTTGAAAGTGAGGAGGACTTGAAGCACTTTTTGATGAAAGTATGGAATCCCTTCAGTATGGATTACAACTCAATGTAAAAAAAGACCAGAATTCTCACAACTAGACCAAGAGGTAACATTATGAGAAATGGAAAATAGGTTGAAGTTGTCATGGATTTTTGTCTTGCTTGGATCCACAATCAATGCTCATGGAAGCCACAGTCAAAAGAAAAGTTACATTGGATAAATCTGCTGCGCAAGACCTAGTTAGACTATAGAAAAGCAAGAATATTATTTTGAGGACTAAATTGTGTCTAACCCAAGCCATGGTATTTCCAGTTGCCTTATATGCATGTGAAAGTTGGGCATTGAATAAAAAAGATTGAAGAAGAATTAACCATATGCAATTGTGGTGTTGGAGATGAACATTGAAAATATCACAGACTGATAAAAGGACAAACAAATCTGTCTTGAAAGAAGTAAGGTCAGAGTGTTCTTTAGGGCAATTGTGGCAAGACTTTGTGTTACATATTTGGGACATGCCGTGCATACTTGGGAGAGACCAGTCCCTGGAGAAAAACATCATGCTTGGTAAATCAGAGGGGCAGAAAAAAAAAAAAAGGGAACGGTCCTCAGCAAGTTGGATTAACACAGTGGCTACAACAGTGGGCTCCAGCATAGCAACAATTGTGAGAATGAGGGAGGCTTGGGCAGTGTTGTGTTCCCTGTACATAGAGTCTCTATGAATTGGAACTGATTCGATGGCACTAGCAAAAATAGCACTTTGCTGTTACTTTGATGTATGAGTTTATTGTTTTGTTGTTGGGTGCTTCTCATTTCTTTATGCCACATCATTTTCTTTGCTGAGTTCCTTTTTGTTTGTGGGTTTTCTTATCAGTTCCTTCATTCCTATTGTTTTAGTTTTTACTAAATGTCCATAATTTTGCTCTTTTGTATTTTGATGATGCTTATTTATTTCTCTTAAGGTTAACACTGTAATTTATTAATTTTTTCCCCAATTTAAGAGTGTGTTCTATTTTTGTAGACTACTTGACTTTCTTTCCATTTGAAAGTTCCATATCAGCCCTGGTGGTGTAGTGGCTATGCATTGGGCTGTGATCCGCATGGTCAGCAGTTCAAAACCACTAGCAGCTCCTCCAGTCAAAAATCTGCTCTCATAAACAGTTATACCCAAAGGTGGTCATTATGAATCAGCATTGATTCAATTGCAGTAAGTTTGGTTTGGAGCTTTTGTAACTACACTATTTCCTCAGTTATAGTTTACCTTGTAAGTGTCTTCATTGGAGATTGACATCTCTGGTTCCCTACTTTCAATTTGCAGGTTTGTTTTACTTTGGAGATTTCTATATCTGGATTGACTTCTGTCTGGTGCTGTCATATATGCTAACTTCAGGTTGCTGTCTACTATTGTTGGTTCTCGGTCCATAAATCTCCCCTTACTATTTCTTGAATATTGGTCTGGTATTGCAAACTCCTTTCATTTCTGTTCACCCAGGAAATGACCTAATTTCACTGTCATATTTAAAAGGCAATTTTTGCTGAGTGGGTGATTTTTGCTTGGCAATTTTTTCCCCATTCAGAATGTTATATATGACATTCCATTACCTTCTAGCCCATACAGTTTTGCTAAGAAATCAGAGCTTAGTCTTATTGATCCCCCTGATTTATAGGTAGCTTTTTGTTTCTCCTGATCTGTTCTTAGGATTATTTCCCTTGTCAAGTTTGATTGTGAGATGCCAGAGTGATTTTTTTTTAGAGGTTTAGGGTTTTCTCAGCTTCTTAAATACATATCTTCTGTCTTTCCTGATGCTAGGGAAGTATTCCTCTAACACAGCGGTTCTCAACCTGTGGGTCGTGACCACTTTGGGGGCCAAACAACCCTTTCATAGGTATCACTCCATTCATAAAGTAGCAAAATGACAGTGACGAAGTAGCAATGAAAATGCTTTTATGGTTGGGGGTCACCACTACATGAGGAACTATCTTAGAGGTTCGCGGCATGAGGAAGATTGAGAACCACTGTTCCACCAGCTCTTTGACGATTTCTCTCTGCTTGTTTTTGTTTTCTGCTCTGGAATTCCTTTCACCTGTAAATTATTCTGCTTGATGCTGTCTCACAACATCCTTAGGCTTTCTCTGGATTTGTGTGGTTATGTTTTTTGGTTTGTTTGTTTTTTGTTTTTAATATTCCTCTGACACATTGATATTGAAGATTAAAGGGTCATGGGGAATTTTTT
>NW_022111372.1:77059114-77060803 GCF_000313985.2 Echinops telfairi
AGGGTCTCTGAAGTTGTAAATCTTTAAAGGACAAATGGTTTCATCTTTTGCCTATGGAGTTGGCTTCTGAGTTTGAACCACTGACCTGTGATTAGCAGCCCTATGCTTACCCAACAGCACCCCAGAGCTTTTAAAAAGGACTCAATATATATGTAAAAAAGTGAATAAATAATGAACAAGCATTAGTACTTCAGGGTTGTGTACATCAATTCCTTATCTGTGAGAGAGTAACAAGAGAGAAACCGCTACCACCAAACCACCAAACAGAAACGCGAGTGAAAGGAGACAGCAGCCAGTGTAAGATATGAAAATAATAATAATTTATATTTTAGCAAGGGTTCATGAGGTTAGGAGGGTGGGGAAAGGAGGGGAAAAAGAGTAGTTAATATCAAGGGCCCAAATAGAAAATAATGTTTAGAAAATGATAATGGCAACATATATACAAATATGCTTGGTACAATTGATGTATGGATTGTAATAAGAGCTGTAAGAGCCCCAATAAAATGATCTTTAAAAAAAATAAAAAGAACACGGTCCTTTTGAGAAGGAAGAACGGTCCTGAAGTCATGCTGTGCTGGGAGAAAATCTGATCTCCGCTGCAATAAAATTCCTCAAACTTTCTAAGACTCAGGAATTCCCAATAAGCAGATAATTGAACTTGTTTTCACTTCTGTGGAAGAACTAGACTGAAAATTAAAAATTCATTACCTAGTGCAGTTACAGAAGCTATGTTTCAGCTCCTTGGAAAAGGTTCCCAGTACACTCAATGAAGCAACTTTAAGAACACAGGAGCTACCCAACCAGGTCAGGTCCCCAGTACCATTCAGCACAACCTTCTCTGACAGCTGAGAAAGCAAGCTTGCCCTGGATGAAAAGCTAGCTTGCAAGCAAAAGACTGACCCTTGATTACCCTTAATAAATCATTCTGAATCTGTCATTCACAGAAACTTTTGATAGGAGTAACTGGTACCAAACTTTCACTTTGTTGCAAACAACCATAAAAATAGACAAAAGGTTGGAGACTGCTGTTTTCACACACTGGACAATAGATAGCACAAGAACCGAGATTTCTAAGGTAAGGTAAACTCGTGATCTGAACCCCCTAATCACCCAAGTAATATGCCTGGGGGCAAGTTCACAATCAAGGTATAATAAGCTAGTCTGGACAGAGTGCAGTGGCCCACAGAGCTGAAATGACAAAGATCAAAGTTTGAGGCAGCTGTAAAAACAGAAACTACTAGGCAGGACATTAGAGTGAAGAAAACTAGCAGAAGGGTGCTCCAGAAGTTATATTAGAGTTCTCCAAAAGTCCTAGACCAAGGGCGGAGTTCACATGAACAAGATGAGGCTACAAGAGGCTTACCAGATGAGTGCGATCTAAGAGGGGAGGCTAGGCAGATACATCAGAGACTTGTGAAACAGGTATGGATAACAATACTGTGACCCAGAACTTCAAAGGAAAAAAGAAAGAAGTAGATCAAATATGAATGAATAGAATAGACTGAAAAAGCACTTATAACATAGTAGGTTGTGAGTTTATCAGTTCGAAACCACCAGCTGTTCTGTGGAAGAAAGATGAAGCTTTCTACTCCCATAAAGATTTACTGTCTTGGAAACCCACAGGGGCAGTTCTTCTCCATCCTATAGCACTGTATGAGTCAGAATCAACTCAAGGGCATGGGATGGAAG
>NW_022111372.1:77061711-77063606 GCF_000313985.2 Echinops telfairi
AAAAAAAAAAAAAAGATCATTTTATTGGGGGTTCTTACAGCTCTTATAACAATCCATACATCAATTGTATCAAGCATATTTGTACATGTGTTGCCATCATTATTTTCTAAGACTACTGAATGTTTTGATCAAAGAGTCTGTAGTTGAATTTTAATCAAAGAGGGAGTGATGTGGAACAGAATTTCACACCAAGTGGAATCCAGATTTTTTGATCCATTGAGGCTGGATGGACTAGTGCACTGAGATAATCTTTAAATCTTGATTTCTTGAGATCTTACTTAAACGAAACAACTTTCTATTGTTATTGTGTGACATGGAGCTAATTCTAACTCATGGTGAGCCTCTAGGAGAGAGTACAACTGCCCTTCAAGTTCCAGGCTGTGATCTTCACGGGAGCAGATTGCCAAGTCTTTTCTTCTAAGGCTCTTCTCCTCAGTGGTTCAAACCACAAAAAACTGGATTCAGCCAGTTTCCACCAGGTGCGGCAGAACTCAACTAGCTTTCTGTGGAGTTCAACAAACCAGTTGTTAAAATGGCACTTGTAATCAGGATTCTCTCTAAGGTGGGTAGCTGAGCAGACACCAATGTGTAAATCAAAAATTTACCTGTACAACAGCATATTCTAAGCACCCATCAATGTGCATTCCATCCATAGGAATAAAAATTAGAACTATGCTTGTAAAACTTATTTATTAATTTCATAAAATTCATTATACTTCTCATGAAATACTGTGTTTTTATTCCTTTGCATTTGGTCCTTCAATAAACAAACATATCACAAAAGTGCCAAACTACCAGCGGGTAACACGCTGTCATTTGGTTCAGCTTTGTGTTGTCCCAAAGACCCACAAAATATTATGAGTGAATTGCACAATTCTTGAAAGAGTTCAAAGAGCTAAAAACATTTTCAGAAAAATTGCTATAAGTTCAACAGAAACAGAAAGGGGTTTTTCGAAGATGACCATAATATGTTCAGAGAAGAAATTACCTTTTTCTAATATTTCAAGCACAATGACTACTATTGAATTGGACTGCCTCTAAAGGAATGGGACTCTATTTGTGCAGTGAAAATACGGTTGAGGATGAATCTCACAGTGGAGGATGCCTGCATAAAAACAAAGAATATTGCAAGGGAAGACACCGATCAAGAGGCAATATCTTTAACAGCTTTACTGTTTGCTGCTAGGCCTTCTTTAATATTTTTATTAATATTTTAAAGCTCTAATAACATAATCTAGTTTTGTGTACCTCTTGTATTGTTACTATTTAAATTTTTTCCTATGTAAGTACTAATGGTATGAAATAATAAATTACCTTTCTGTACAGAGTATCTTTTTGTATACATAATATGCTCATTCAGGCAGTGGATTGGTTAGTGAATTATTTGAATCCCACCACAGACCACAAACCTTCAGTTAGGAGTCAAGCACTTAACCATTACATCACCAGGGGTCCTCTAACTTAAAAACAGCATAGATTAATTAGTAAATTATGTCTGCCTTGAGCACTGTTCTCTCTTAAGGAATTCTTTATGTGGGATCAAGTTGACAGCAGCAACCCAAAGGGTGAGAAACTTAAGGGAAATTGTTTGTGTTATGATGAGATAATTTAGAAAGCAGCTACAGTGATTTTACACCTTGATTATCATCAATGTCACTGAATTGTACATGTAAAAATAGTTGAAATGGTATATATTTTATTCTGTATATTTTCACAAGATTAAATTTGAAAAAATGGACAAATGATACAAAGAAAACATTCATTTTTTTAAAAAGAGACAAATTTCACTTAAGCATATGAAGAGATGCTCAACCCACATTGTTTCACTCATGGTATTTGCAAAGATCAAAGGGTCTAAAACCGTATCATGTTGGTGAGTCTTGAGGCCAATAGGT
>NW_022111372.1:77064118-77068508 GCF_000313985.2 Echinops telfairi
TGAAGAATGAGGCAAGAGGGAAAAGTTTAATAGTACATTCTTTTGTTCTTTACAATTCTGCCCCTACGTGATTGAAGGAGTTCTTAATACAGAAAGGACATTTTTAACCCATCTAGACATCTTGCAAAGCTATGAGTTTTGACCTAGATTGTATGAAAGCAATCCTTTGTATCACAATGATCTATCTCACAGGATTCGCTCAGTGACATCGAGTCAACGCTGATTCAGTGACCCTGTAGAACAAGGCCTCTGTGAGTTTCCAAGATGGTAACTAACTGCTTACAGGAGTAGAAAGCCCCATCTTTCTTCCACGGTATATGGTGGTTTTGAACTTTAGACCTACAGATCTCAGTCCAACATTTAACCACTATGCCACCAGGGCTTCCTATTCCACAAGGAAGGGATCTGTATAAGGCCAATCCTACCAGCCACTCCTCTCTTCATAAAGTTGGCTGTAGTGCTATGACTCAGAGCCAAGTGAGAACAAGAACAGAAGAGTCCCCTTGGATCATGTACCCACACTTACTGCCCATTTTTTAATTCACCAATTTGGTTTTCCACAAAAGTTTATTTTCCCTTTTTCAGGGACACCATTCAATCCACAGTAGCAAGACAACTTTATTTCTACTGAGCTCAAATGACTGGTGTCCTGGCATTCCTATTTCTCTCCTCTGGAGTGACGTAGAAAGGGCATCTAACTCCTCCATCATAGGTTAGCCCTCCCAGCCTGTTGTTGTTCTGACTCATAGTGACCCTTTATACAACGGAACAAAACACCACCCAGCCCTGCGCCATCCTCACAAGTGTTCTTATATTTACGTTCATTGTTGCAGCCACTGTGTCGATCCATTTCATCCAGGGCTTTCCTGTTTTCGCTGCCTCTCTACTTTACCAAGCATGATATCTTTCTCCAAAGACTGGGCAAAGTATGTGAGATGAAGTCTTGCCATCCTTTCCTTTAGGGAACATTCTGCCTAAACCTTTTTCAAATTAGATCTTTATTCATTTGGCAGTCCCTGGAACTTTCCGTATTCTTCACTAACACCACAGTTCAGATGCATCTATTTTCCTCCAGTCTTCCTTATTCAATATCCAACTTTGATATGCATGTGAGGAAGTGGATAGTACCACAGCTTGAGTAAGGTGCACTCAGGTCCTCACGTAACATCATTGCCTTTCAACACTTTAAAGAGGTCTTGTGAGCAGATTTGCTGAATGCAATGTGCCTTTGCTCTCTTAACTGCTGCTTCTATGAGCTTTGATTGTAGATCCAAGCAAGACCAAGTTCTTGGCAACTTCAATCTTTTCTCCATGCATCATGATGTACCTATTGGTCCACTTCTGAGGATTTTGGTCTTCTTTACTTTGAGTTGTCATCCATACTGATGGCTGAAATCCTAGATCTTCATCAGCAATTGCTTCAAGTCCTCCTCACTTTCAGCAAACAAGGTTGTGTCATCTGCATATCACAGGTTGGTAATAAGCCGTCTTCCAATCCTGAAGCCTCGTTCTTCTTCGGAGAAGCCAACTTCTCTGATGATATCCTCAGAACACAGATTGACTAAGTATGGTGAGATGATACAACCCTAACGTATACCTTTCTGATTTTTAACCATGCAGTATTCCCTTGTTCTGTTTGCAGAACTCTGGATCTGTGTGAAAGTTCTTCAGGAACACAATGAAGTGTTCTGGAATTCCCACTCTTCTCAAGACTACTCATAGTTTTATGATCTACCAATTCAAATGCCTTTGCATAGTCAAGGAAAAACAGGTAAACGTGTTTCTAACATCCAACAATGATATCCCTTGTTCCACATCCTCTTCGGAATCTGGCCTGAACCTCTGACAATTCTCTGTCAATGTACTGCTGCAACCATTGTTGATCTTCAGCAACATTTTACATGCAGATGATATTTATGATACTGTTCTATAAACTGTATATTTTGTTGGTCATCTTTCTTTGAAATAGATACAAATATAGATCTCTTCCAATAGGTTAGCCAACTAAATCTCTTTCCAATTTCCTGGCTTAGAGGAGGGGTGTGTGTGTGTGTGTGTGTGTGTGTGTGTGTGTGTGTGTGTTAGTCTGGGTTGACCAGAGAAACAAATCCAGAGACACTCATATGTCTCTGGAGAACTTTATATCAGAGAGCAGTTGTATATTAAGAAAACATCCCATCCCAGTCCAGTTACTAGCCCATATGTCTGAAACCAGGCCAGTCTTGTGGATCCAGAGGCAGTGGAAGCATCTCAACTCTGGTGTGGGTCTCCAGATCCACATGCTTCCTCCAGTTCCAAGACTCTGGCTGCCATCAGCATAGCCCCATGTGGCTTCTCAACAGGAATGTCTCACAAGGAGATGAAACAGAGAGAGAGTGTGTGTCCCACCTCCAGGGAGAAAAACAGGAGTTCCCAGAATCCTCAGGAGAAGGTCATGCACACACAAAGGCTTTATTGGCTATGGCTTGATTGACAGGCTAGACTCCACTGCTTCACAAGTTGACAGGAGATTATGTAACTGCCACAGCATGCTTCCAATGCTTCATCAACTTCTTGAAACATTTCTATTGGTATTCCACCAATTACTGGAGACTTGTTTTTGACTAATGCTTTCAGTGCAGCTTGAACTTCTTCAGTACCATTGCTTCTTGCTCATATGCTACCTCCTGAAATGGTGAAATGTCGATCAATTCCTTTTGATACAGTGACTCTGGGTATTTTCTCCATCTTCTTTTGATGCTTCCTATTATTATTTAATATTTTTCCCATAGAATCTTCCAGTATTACAAAAGCCTTGATTTTTTTTTCCTTAGTCCTCTCAGTTTAAGCTTATGCTGAGCAATTCTTTTTTGGTTTTCTAACTGTAGGTCTTGGCACATTTCATTATATTTTACTTGGTCTTCTCGAGCTGCCCTTTGAAATTTTCTCTTCGGCTCTGTGACTTCATCGTGTCTTCCATTTGCCCTAGCTACTTTATGGTGAAGAGCAAGTTTCAGAGTCTCTTCTGACATCCACTTTGACCTTTTCCTTCTTTCCTGTCTTTCGAATGACCTTTTGCGTTCTTTGTGAACAATGTTCTTGATGTCACCACACAGCTCACCATGTCTTCTGCCATTCGTGTTTACTCCAACAGACCTGCTTTTGAGATGTTATCAGAATTCAGGTGAGACAGACTCAAGGTCTTCATTTTGGCTCCTGTGGACTTGTTTTCATTTTTTTCAACTGCAACCTGAACTTGCATATGAGCAATGGATGGTCTGCTCCGTATCTGCTCCTGGCCTTGTTTTAGCTACTGCTATTGAGATGCTCCGTTGACTCTTCCCACGGATGTAGTCACTTTGAAAATTCCACATGTAAAGTCGCCTTTTTAAAAACAGTTTTATTGGCATGTAATTCATAAATCACACAATTCGGTAATTCAGTCACATCAAGAGGAGTTGTACAATCATCACCACAATCAGCTTTAGAACATTTTCTTTGTTCTTGTGCTCACAGTTATTAGCTCCAGCCAATGCTGCCATACACAAAACCAAAACCCAAAACAAGACTCGCTGTCATCAAGTCAGTACTGGCTCATAGAGACCCTGTGCGTTTCCACGACTGTGACTATTTACAGAAGTTTTTCTCCCATGGAACTGCTGGCGATTTCGAACTGTGGACCATGTGGATCACAGCCCTATGAATAACCACTACACCACTGGGGCAAGGAACCATTAGCCCAGTTACTATCTCTATAGATTTACCTATCCTGGATTTCATATATAGAACAACATTTTTTTTTAACTAACAACAATAGCAAAGGAAAACAGAGAAAAACCTCAATCAATGGGAAAGTAGAATATACTAAAAACTAAAACAAACTTAAAATGGATCTCAAATGATATTAAATTTTAACCTAACTGCATCTGCAATGATTCACTTTCCAGTGGGGGAAATTGGGGAGCAAATAATGAATACAGGAGGGGGCAGGAAATAAACTGAACTGTGGATGTGGATGTGAATTATATCTCAATAAGATTTGGGGGGAAATAAATAATTATAGTCTTGGCAATCCAGGGGCAGTTCTATCTACCTGTCCCATAGGGTATCTGAGTCAGAATCGACTGAATGGAAATGAGTTTGTTTTTTGTTTTTAGTAAACTAATCATTTTGTACTTACTTATAGCATCACTGAAACTAACATATTCTTATTGTAAAATTGATGATTGTTATAACAACTAATTAAAACCAAAGTTAATGTACATGAAAACAAAGTGGTTGTAGAGTAAAACATAGGAAAATCTTTTTTTTTTTAAAGATGTGTGTTAATATTACCATGTGAATAAATTTGCCATCACTTTTTGTGTGGTGGCCTTTACATTTTATTTTTTCATGTATCTTTTTAAATACT
>NW_022111372.1:77068698-77070861 GCF_000313985.2 Echinops telfairi
TCACTTTCCAATGTATTCTGCATGAAATCAAGGCTATTCACATTCTTGGCCTCAGGTTAGAGGGGATTTATGAGAGGCTTCATCCTCCTGTGTTTCCCCTTCACTGTTTGTTTTTGTTTTTAACTGAAACAACTTTAAAATGAGTCAAAAGGCTTAATTCATATGTCTCTGGTTCATCTTAAAGACATCATTGCTATTTTGTGTTAGAAAACATTATCAATCATCCCTGGGGCATCATAAAGTCACTTTTTCTGGTATTTAAAAAAGATTTTTGTGGTGAACAAGTTGTTGGTCTTGCAAAATTCTGTCATGTGAACTCCTGCCTTGTTTCTATTACCAGTCATCTATTTCTAGTCTGAGTTGCTGGAAATCCTGTCACCTTCCCTCTCTCTCCTTTTCTCCATGAGTGAATTCTCAGATTCTTCCTCTGGGCTGCCTCCAAGATTCCTCAACAGTCCAAAAGGTCATCATTTCAATATCTCTTTGCTTGTTTGTTTGTTTAATTTTATAAATCAACTTTATTGTGATACAACTGACATTGCATAATATTCATTGAAAGCACAGACATTAAGCATTATAGTTTTACAGGTTTAAACATAAAGTAAACCTTTAAAAAGTCCCAAATAAGTGAGCATTTCCATCAAAACAAGAAGTGCTCTAGTGTCCTTTCCCAGGGAACTCTCCCCATTACCTAGTCTAACCACTGATCTGATTTCTATCCCCATAGCTTAGTTTTCACTGTAACCACAGAATAAATACTTTTTATCTGGCTTGTTTAATTTAGAATATTTTTTTAGATACATGCACAATGTTATACATTACAGTTTACCCCATTCTCTGGTTTCTCTCAACAGTTTTATTGGCTCATAATTTCCATAGCATACAATTGAACAGTTCAATCACTCAACCACATCAAGGGGCGTTGTACAACCTCTACCACATCTATCCTAGTGCTTCTCCCACCCTCACCCCCCATGGTCACATTGCCTTCACACGGAATTGTGCAATCACTCTCAGTTCCAGGGCTCCTTCCCCACTCGTGCCCTCACTGTTCACTCCCAAAATCTCCCTTCCCCCCATCACACCTCTCCCGCTCCTGCATTCACAACAAAACCTTGTAACAGTTATTATCATCATACATCCATTCCTCCTGTGCTTCACAGCTGGGAACCCCAACAGAAAACAGTGCAAGACAAATGACACTAAAGTGGCAAGGATACGGTCATATTAGTATAAAGGAAAAGATACAAGTGATGCACATTGCTGGATCGTATTCCATAATGGGAATATGTCATAATTTGCATATGCATCCTCCAGTTGATGAACCTTTTATTATGTGTACTTTGAAGCTGTTCCATATAAAGCTAATATGAATATTTTGGTTTTGTTTTATTTGAGATGAGCTTGTCATTAAAGACTCCAAGTCTACTTCAATTTTACTTTTCCTCCTCTTTTTCATTATTAATGTTTATTAATGCTATATATTTTTATACATTTGCATAGATATATGTTTTTCTTTCTCTTGAGTAAATACCTAGGGGTGGAATGGCTGGGTTCATGAGATTGGTGCATATTTAGTTTTCAGGGAAATACAATTAAAACCACAGAGAGTGCCAGCATGGAGTAGGGAACCAGTGGAGAGGTCTGAGGGGCCGGCCCCAATCCCAACTACGTGAACACCTGCCCCTCCCCCCAGAAGAATTTATTTCAAAGGACGGCACTAAATCTGCAGCTCCGGGAGAGGGGCATATCTGATGGGAGCACATGGGAGCAGATGAAGGGTGAGGAGGAGAGAGCGGAGCACATCCTGGCCCACCAGTCCTTGAGGACAATGTTCCCTCTTGGAGCAGCCAGTCCAAAGAGAGAACCACATGGCCAGCCCCATTCTGAGACACGACATCCCTCACTGACCCACAGCCCTACAGGGGACAACACTGGAGACACAGTGTGGGAATTGCACCCAATCTGATTCCGCCACACCGTGGCAAAACACTAAGGAGGTGCAACAAAGCAGCAAGAGAACAGAGCTGTGAGGTACCCAGGGAATGCTGAAGGTAGACTTTGGGGTCAGGGCTTGGTGCCCCAACAGACTGGACTAGAAAACACTCCTAAAGGCCAACAAACAGTCCTTGAACTAACTACAAGCTTTTCTTTCTTGTTGTT
>NW_022111372.1:77072503-77073601 GCF_000313985.2 Echinops telfairi
AAGAAAATGTTTTGAGAACGATGCTTGACACAATGGATGGATGGATGGATGGATGGATGGATGGATGGATGGATGGATGGATTGTGATAAGAGTTATAGGAGCCCCCCAATAAAATTATTTTTAAAAATCACTGTTTACCATCAGAACAATCAAAGAAGTACATAAGAAAAAAGTTAAATAAAAATATTCATGAGATGTCTATGAAAGAAAAGAAAACAATATTGACATTTTTAAAAGAGGGAATGCCATATTTTAGGGTAGGAAACATTTCCTATCTGTAATCTCACTTAAAACCCCCTTGATGGCACTGAATTTGGTTTTGGTTTTTGGAATAGCCTATCAGTATGATAGGCAGATGTTCACCCCTGTTTTGTAAATGAGGACGTAGGTTCAAAGAGGCTAAGTGGCTTACTCAATATCATACAACTTATGAAATATCAAGTCAAGACTTAAAATCAAGTTCATGAATACAAATGGTGTGTTTTCCCGGCTACGTTGGCACATTTAACAGTGCTTACTTTAGATAGTCCTTGAGATTTGCTTCCAAGAGGCCATATCCTAGAAACCATGACCGGGCAGGTCTATGCTGTGCACTTGAGGTCAACAGGCAGCAACTGACAACAACAAAATAAGTTAGTGCCCGAAACCAAAGACATTTGGTTCAGCCTTCAGAGTTGTTTCAGATCTAAACATTGAAACAATCCTAACGTTATATTGAGTACCCCACACACACTTTAGACCACCAAAATGCCAACATGAGGAGAGACACAGATGGCCAATAGCCCTGAGCAGCTTCCCTAATGATCCGGGAAGGCAGGGAGGAGGAGTTTACCAGTGGAAAAGACATATCGAAGCATACGTACACACAATAAGGAAAACTTAAGAGAGTCCTCCTTAGACTTAAGACATGTAGCTAGAAGGTAACATCCTTTTGTCTTCCCCCCTCCGGCCTGCTCCCAAAATTCACTGCCACCCAGTCAATGCTGACTCATAATGACTCCTAGAAGCTTTCCAAAACTGTAAATACTTACAGAAGCTGAAATCCCTGTATTTTACCCAGTCTTTCCCCTGAAGAGTGGCTTCTGGGTTCAAACTGA
>NW_022111372.1:77073905-77075619 GCF_000313985.2 Echinops telfairi
TGATCATTTTCCCTAATCCATCTGAAAACTTTGCAATAGATTTGTGGAGGATGACCTTTGGGTCCCTTTGTGTGCTTCCTGATGAACAGAGTTTAAATATGTCTTTTAAAGCACTCTGATTAGAATTTCCCTTTTCCTTTATCTGCAAGTTATCTGTGGTGGCTGGCTCCAGAGCCAAGAACACAGACCTGGAAGTCAAGGGATGGCCTTCTGGCCTCTCCTCCAGCTCTGACAAGCCCTAGGACCTTAAAAGAACAATTTGAAAAGCAGGGATAAAAAGTGGACTCTCAAACACAAAAGGACAAGTACAACATGAGGCCACTAGAACCCCCTCCCAGGGGGACGAATAACAGAAAAGTGGGTGAGGGGTGACGGAGGATGATGTAAGATATGGAAAAAATAATCTATAACTTATCAAGGGCTCATGAGGCAGGGTGGGGAAGGGAGGGGGAAGAAATTGGGAGCAGATATCAGGGCTTCAAGTGGAAAGAGAATGCTTTGAAAATGATGTTGGTGGCATATGTGCAAATGTGCTTGACACACTGGAGAAATGTATGGATTGTGATAAGAGATGTAAGAGCCCCCAATAAAAGTATATTTTTTTAAAGTGGACTTTTGAGGGCTATGGGGGAAAAAAAGAAGACCTGGGTTGAAGATGATGAAATCACCTTGCCTTTAGAAGCCTTATGTTCACCAACAGTAAAATGGAGATAATAAAACCTATCTTGCAAAGTTATTTAATAAGTTAAAAGGTTTATAATAGTAAGTGCTGGACGAATGGCATTTACATTATCATTATAGTTATAATCATCATCATTATCACCACTATCATTATCATGAATTAGTACTAGCTCAGATAAGCTTTAAGCTCATATTTTTCTGACATTCTTCCAGCTTATTTGTGACTTCATAGGTATAAGAAAGCTAGTTGTTTTGTAATTCCTTGGACCCGGGTTCCAAATAATTGGATGGTGACTGTCTCTGGACTGTTGATGTAGAAGTGCTTTTTTCATTCGGTCCTGTATTCATCCATCAACCACTGCCAACCTACTATGTGCCTGACACAACCGAAGGCAGGGAATGGGTGTTCAGTGAGTCTGACAGGTATCCTGTCTACAAAAATATGCATATTTTTCCCTACAGGAGAAGCTGAAAAACAATGTGGATTCTTTCTTTGGGGAAAAAAAGATGTTGCTTTTGTAATATCTGTGAATGTTTATCCATCCACTCCTAACAATCACTGCTTGGCTAGAAGGATTTGTCCAGAAGCTCCTTATTGTTCCACAGATTATATGTTTTGTGAAAAGAAAATTTTAAAAACAGACATTACTTTGACAACGCTGAATATGTGTTCAGATTAGAGGCTGTTCATAATAGGAGCATAACTGTAGAATTAATGCACTGGAGCTGAGGCAGATAGAGTCTTAACACAAAACAGCAACACAGAATTCAGAAACACATTGCTTCATTTTCCAGGGGACTGCAGGTGTGCCTTGCTTTACACAAAGAGAACACCCTGAGTGATTGTCTGCAAATCAATTACTTCTTAAATAAACCTTTTAAAAATCCTCTTAAAGCTCTTCTTGAAAAGAAACAGGTAACAAATACTTCTGCAAAGCTAAAAATTACTTGAGATTAAAATAATGACTTCTAAAATACATGCCTCACATCTAGACTTTTGTATATCAAGGCAACTTAATAAAACAAAGTGCAC
>NW_022111372.1:77076587-77083076 GCF_000313985.2 Echinops telfairi
TGTCTTCTCCAGTGACAGATCTTTCCTCTGAGTGAACAAAAGCCTCCAACGGTTCAGGGAACATCTGAGAGTGCCAGCCTTCGCACCACCCAGAAACTCCTGATGAATACCATCCACAGTCCCTTCCAAAGATGCATACCTGTTGTCTGGGGCTTTCCAGAGGCCCTGATACCTACAAATCCTGAAAACAGTTCGTTTTTTTCACAATGCAGTGCTTCTCAAACTGTGATCTGGGAACACCCTGCCACAAAAATCACCAAGGAACCTTGTCTAAAAGGGCAATTCCCAGGCCACAGTCAGAACCGACTGAATCAGAGCCCCTCCAAGAGCAGGGGTCAGAGATCTGACCTTTCGTAAACTTCATGCGCGCACTAACATTTGTCCTCAGGGCAGAATTGTAGGCATTAAGATAAAGAATAGTAGTAAATAGTAATACTAACAACACTTCATATGTTATAAATATGTGCCAAGAACTCTGCTAAAAATGCTATGTATATTATCTCACTTAATCCCCTTAATAGGTCTATAAAATAACTATTTTTCCAAGCTGCACAATCAGTAAAGGTCAGGGACAGGATTTAACTAAGACAACCTGACTCCAGAGGCAAGCTCTTAACTACCACGGGTAGAGAGGAAGCTCCTGGAGAGAGGTCTGACTCGTGGATTATTCTTGTCAGACCATATTTTCTATCATTTTATAAGCTCAGACCTGCCTACAGTGCAGCCACTAACCAATCAGAAAGCATTTTAATTCTATTTTCTAACTTGCTGTGTACTTTCAAACTGCATGCTTGGTAAAGTAGCCTGTGTGAGGTTGTAACAAATAAGGGTCTTTTATTATTAAGGAAATGTGGGGTTTCATTCATTAAGAAGACAAAGCCTTCCCCCGCAGATCCAGAATAGTACACTGAGGAAGCCAGGCTCTTGATTAATAAAACTCTAAAACTGCTAGAAAATTCTCATTGTGAGCTGCCCCTATTTGAGATAGTGAGCTCCTTGGCATTGGAAATGAACAAGAAAGGACAGACTGCTTACTGCCCAGACAGTGGAGCGATTGTGTTGCCCCAGCTGGAGATCTAGAGAAGATCAGCTCCTGACATCTCTTCCACGCCTCGCCCTCTAGTATTTCATGGTTTCATGGTTTCGCAACCAGCGGAAGAAGCTCAACTTAAGATATTTTTAAAATCAATGCATTTGAGTTCTGTTTTGAAATGAATAAAGGAAGGAAGAGCGCAGGGGAGGGGGGAGAGAAAGGAAGAAGAGAGGAAGGGAGGGAGGGAGGGTGGGAGGGAGGGAGAGAGGGAAAACGAATGAAAGAAAACTATTTTTGAATGTTAGGAATATTTAAAAGTCTTTCAAACACAAGGGAAGTACAGATTAGGCACAGGCATTGCTGAGCAAGCACAGTATTAATCAAGAGTCTAAAGGAAAACAAAAGCTCACTGAGTCGAGTGACACGCATCGCAAAACTATTTAGTGAAACATGGTTCCTGCTGAAGTCTTGATGTTAGAATTTACAGTTCAATGCCCAACGGAAATATTTACCTTAGCAAAAGCTGGGTCCATGGCAAATCTCCTGATCCATACAATTGTCATCATTCTTTGTGGTGGCAAGAAAGTTGTTTTTAATAAATAAAAAAAATTAAATGGTCTGTTCTCATTGGCCCAATCAGTAGAAAACCACAAAAATGCAGCAATGTCTCTGATGGAGCACAGGTTAATGGACAAAAATAAAAGACGTCAAGTCAGCAATGTTAAATGTGTTCAGAGAAAGCAAAGCACACAGAGAAAACAATATGGAAAATCGCCTCTTCATGAGTCTTTGTTGGGACTCAACTCCAAAGAGGAAGCTAATCCTTTTATGTAGACACTGAGGCTGAAAAACTGACCAAGAACTAATCTGAGAGACACCAGATTTTTTCCATCGGCGAGTTTACTGACTGGGATGCAGCACTGCTTCTAGGGGTGAATTTTTCCACTAAGGGGGTCATTCTGGGAGAGTATTTTTTTATATAGGTCAGAACTTTGAGTGAGATGAGATACTGACACCACGAATGCTGTACCCCCAACCCATAGTTAGATTGATGCTTTTCTGGGAGGAGGATGAAGCAGGCTGTGCTGTAGTGCCATGGCTACTTGTGATGGAAGGCTATCATCCAGGCGGGCTGGAGGACACACAGGGAGTGTCTGCCTAGGTGAGGTGACCATTTGGGAGCATTAACTAGTGTCCCTACCATCTTACTTAACTTAGTCATAGTGATTGGAGTCTTCTTCAATGAAACTAGATGAGTAGAGCTAGTAGAGCTAGATGAGTAGTTGTTACAGGTATAAAATTATTGAGCACACCGGGGGGCAGGGTGGGTTGGCAATTCTGAAATAGACAAGTCTTCAAATAAGGCCCTTTAGTGTTGTTTCGTTGTGTTGTTGTTGCCGTGAACTTTCTCTGAATGCAAGGCTCTTAGATCAAAAACCACCCATAAGCTATATTTCTAGTGCTGTTGTTTCAGTTGTTTTAAAAGCCACTTTGGGAACAACTTGTTATGAATACACAAATCTGCCCTCTGCTCTGTTAGATACTTCTGTGGCAAACATAGGTAGCCTCCTATAGTTGACAGTAATAGACCTGGCATTTCCCCACTTGTTAATATTTTCACTTATCACTACTTCTTTACTTAGTTTCTGGGTTGCTGCCATTTCTTCCCTCCTGCAATTTTCTCATTTGCAAGTTTGTTTCTAAGTTAACTATTACATAGAACATTTAGAGTTGGTTTTGCATACATATGGTTATATAAAAGACATGTATTCTGAGATTTTTGCATTGTCTTTGGATGTGTGGATCAAAGATTACCATCTTCTTCACATAAGAAATACTTGGGACACAGTGAATTCTTACCAAACTTTGCAGGTTTTTCCCAGGTTTTTCTGATATTGGTTAGTTTTGAAAGGAAAACTAAACATTGATTTGTGTCTTAAAATAATGTCTCATGCTCTTGCTCCAGCTCTCTCTTTTTTAAATTTGCTTTATCTAGTTTTCTGTTTGGAAGTTTAAAAGCCTCTCTGCTTCTCCATGGAATTACAGCTCTTCACAGGGTTGGAATTGGCATATTGTTGCTGGTGCCAGTTGCCGTTGAATTGACCTCCCAACTCATGGGAATCTCTCTGTCTGATTGTGTTCCACAGGTTTTTGTTGGCTGTTTTTTTTGTAAGTAAATAAGCAGGCTTCCTAGTCTGGATGTTCTGCTGAAACCTGATCAGTATCATAGCAACATGCAAGCAACAACCACTGACTGCATGGGGTATATTGTCCAAGAATTGAATCCAAACCTTCCACATAAGAATTCTACCATTGAATAATCACCATTTTCCCTTGTCTTAGGTTAGATTCTACTTTAAGGTTTACCTGGAAACCTATGAAATATTTACTTTCCCTCCATGTCTTATTTTTGCTTTCTTTTGGAATTTTTGTCTCCTTTTAATCCTTCAATCTTTGCATAAAATTTGTTTGCACACTGTATTTTCTTCAAGAACCCCTAATATTAATACTATAAACTAATGAGACTTAACAGTCATACATAGAACATTCAATTCAAAAATAGCACAATATATGTTTTACTTCAGTGCATAGGGCTCATTCTCTAAAATATATATTTTAGGTCACAAAGCAAGTCTTGATAGATTTCAAAGGATTGAAATTATATAAAATATTTTCTCCAGTGACAGTGGACTGAAGCTAGACCTCAATAACAGGAGAAAATTTACAGAATATAGAAATTTTAAATCACATTATTACACTACCAGTGGGTCAAGGAAGATATCAAAAATGAAATCACAAATTTCTTAGAGTAAATTAAAAATAAAATCACAACATACCAAAAGTTATGTGGTATAGCAAAGGCAGTACCTAGAGGGTGACTTATAGCTATAAATGCCTACACACACAGAAGAAGGAGAAAGAGCTCAAATGAACAGCCAAAGTCTCCAGCTCTGGGAGTTAGAGGGAGAAGAGGAAACTAAGCCTACACCTACAAGAAGAAATGACATAACAAAGATCAGGGCAAAAGTAAATAAAACGGAAAACAACACCAAAATTAAAAGTACAGAGAATCAATATAAACACAAGTTGTTTCATTGAAAAATCAATAAAACTGGCAAACCTGTAGCTGGACTGACAAAGAAAACATGAGCAAAGATGCAAGTAACCAAAGAAAAGAGTGAAAGAGGTGAGAGATGACATTACAGCGGATTCAGTAGAAATAAATGTGGTGGAATATTCTGGGCCGTTGTACAACAAGGAACTGGATCATCTAGAGGATATGAACCTTGTCTTAGAGGCACACAACCAGCCCAAATTGGCTCAAGAGTAAATGGAAAGTTTCAACAGACCCATAACAAGCGAAGAGATCAGTGATCAACAATTTTCAACAACAACAACAAAAATCCTGAACCAGTTGGCTTTACTAAGGAATCCTATCATGCATTTAGAATTAGCACCATACTGTTTAAACTCTTCCAAAAGATAGAAGAGGAAAACTATTCCCCACTTTTTTCTATGATGTTCAAATAACCCTGATGCCAAAACTAGACAGGTCAATATCTCCTAAGAATATAGATAACAAATGTCTCAACAAAATACCAGCAAACAGAATCAAACAGCATAATAAAAGAATGTACATCATGGCCAAGTGTGATCTATGCCAGGAATGAAGGGATAGTTAAACACTAGAAAGTCAATCAACCTAGTTCACCACATCAATAAACAAGGGGAAAGAACTGTATGGTCATCTCTATGGATGCAGAGAAACCATTTGATAAAATTCAGCATTCTTTCTTTTGTTAGTAGTTTTATTAGTACATAATCCAAATATCATACAATTACAATAGTTCAATCATATCCAAAAGTGTTGTACAATCATTACCAAAATCAATTTTAGAACATTTTCCTTGTTCTTGTACTCCTTGTTACTAACTCACTATCCCAGCCCCCAACCTCTTCTGCCATACTCCCAAGGAACCATTAATCCAATTACTGTCTCCATAGATTGACCCATCCTGGGTTTAATATACCAAAAAGCATAAAAAATACAAAACTAAGAGTCAAAAAACCTAACAACAGTAACAAAATAAAACAGAAAAAAGCTCAATTGGAAAGAAAACAAAAATAGTAAAAGTTAGAACAACTTCAAAATGAGTAAAAGGAAAGATTAAATGGTAAAGTGTTCGATTTCAACCCAGTTATATCTCTCATATTCACGTTTCCAATGCATTCGGTAAGCTAACAAGGCTAGTCACATCCCTAGTCTATATTCAGAGGGGATTCGTCCAAGACTTCATCCACATATATTTCCCCTTCACTTTTGTTTTAACTGCTAGAACTTTCAGATATGTCAAAAGAGGGATCAAGTCAGATGTCAAATTTTAACCATTCAAACAACATGTTATATTTTATCTACTCTAATCATCTCTACAAGAATTTCTGTCTGATAACCAGGTTATTCACACCCTTCAACTATGGTCAGAGAGAACTCACCAGAGGCTTAACTTATGCATCGATACTGTAAATGTATTGGGGGCTTCCACTGTCATCCATAGTCTTCTGCAAACCAGGAGTTCACCATTTAAGCTCTGATATCATCCCCTCCTTCTGATTTGGACTATATTAGTTACAATTCTTGGATCACACAGACTGATGTGCTTTTTCCATGTCAAACACTCTTTCTTAATGAAAACCCTAAAGAAGATTTGAATAGAAGGGAAATTCCACAATATAATTCAGGGTGTACAGAAAAAGCCAACATTATACTAAATAGTGAAAGACTGAGAGCTTTCCTACATGAAATCAGGAATAAGACACAACTACCTTCTCTTGCCACTTCTATTTAATATTTTATCACAAGTCCTAACCAATGTAATAAAATAAGAGAAAGAAATAAAAAATATCCAGATTGGGAATAGTAGTAAAATCATTTCCAGATGTTGTCACTGTCATTCAGTGGGTGGCAACTCATAGCAACCAAATAGGACAGGGTAGGACTGCCCCGTGGGTTTCTGAGACTGTAACTCTTTACAGGAGTCGAAGACCACACCTTTCTCCCAAAGAACAGCTGGCTGGTGGTTTCAGACTTCTGACCTTGAGGTTTTCATAACCAATATAGTTATATATCTAGGAAACCCCAGAATCCACAAGAAAAGTTCTAAAGTTGATAAGTAATTTTGGCAAAGTCAACCCAGAAAAATCAGTTCAATTTCTATATACCAGCTATCAAAAACCTGAAATGAAAATTAAGGAAACCCTTCCATTTACAATAGCATCTGAAACAAGAATAACTAGGAATAAATCTAATCAGGGACATGAAGGACTTATACAATGAAAATCATAAAACACTGCTGAAAGAGATGGAAGAAGACTTGAATAAATGGGAAAGGTCCCATAGTCGTGGATTGGAAGACAATATCGGTAAGATGTCAATACTAAGCCAAAGCAAACTATAG
>NW_022111372.1:77085567-77087645 GCF_000313985.2 Echinops telfairi
ATAACTGTAATATTGCTACTGTTATGAATAAGGTGGCCCTGTGAAAGGGTCATTCAACCCCCAAAGGGGTCCCAACCCACAGGTTGAGAACCACTGCACTAGAGGAAAGTTCTATGTTTCATCAGTGCAATACTGCACCCTGACTGGCTCATCTCTTTCTGTAACCCTTCTGTAAGGGGATGTTCAATTGTATAAAGATGGGCTTTGGGTCTCCACTCTGCACTTCCCCTCATTCACATTGATATGATGTTTTGTTCTGGGTCTTTGATGCCTGATACCTAAACCCACTGACACCTCATGATCACACAGGCTGGTGTGCTTCTTCCATGTGGACTTCGTTGCTTCTCACCTAGATGACTGAATGTTTATCTTCAAGTCTTTAAGACCCCAGACACTATATCTTTTGAAGTGGGGAACCATCAGCTTTCTTTACCACATTTGCTTATGTGATTTTGTCTTTAGTGATCATGTAGGGAAGTTGAGCATCACAGATTGCCAGGTTATTAGAACACAATGTTTTTGTTCTAATTGAGGGAGTGCTTAAGTAGAGACCCAAGTCCATCTACTACCTTGATACTTAACATATAAATATATGTAAATATATGTGCATAGATCTATTTCCCTTTCAATTATATATATATTGCCCTGTTCTCTGCTACCCATGTCTTTCCTTCCTCCTCTTCCCTTCCCTTTTAGTTGCCTGCAATATGTATCCCTGGATTGGGTCTGGCCCTTGCCATAGTGCCTGGATCTCACCCCAGGAATGTATGTACACAGTAGATTTTCCCTTATACCTATTTTGTATTTTTAAGCTTACCTCAGCAGACTCATGTTAACTTGTCATTTTGTGCATGGCTTACTTTACTTAGCATGATTTCCTCCAGTTCTTCCCATGCGGCGATGTGCTTCATGCGTTCATCACTGCTTTTTAGGGATGCATACTACTCCATTGTATGTATGCACCACAGTTTTTCAATCCATTCACCTGTTGAGGGAAATTAGGGTTGTTTCCAACTCCTTGCAATTATGAACTGTGCCACGAGGAACATTAGAGCACAGATGTCTGGCATGGTTTGTTTCTTCCTTCTTATATATGCTTAGTAGAGGGGTTGCTGGGTCACATGGTAGCTCAATTTCCATCTGTTTTAGATATCACCAAATTGATTTCCATAGTGGCTGTACATACCTACAGGTCGATCAGCAGTGGACAAGAGTTCCTATCTCACCACAGCCCCTCCAACACTTGTTACTTTCTGATTTTTTTGAATTAGGCTCTCTTTGAGAGTGTTAGGTGGTATCTCACAGTTGTCTTAATTTGCATGTCTCTTATGCCTAATGATAGGGAACATTTTCTCATATGTTTATTAGCCATTCAGATTTCTGCCCTTGTGAAACTTCTGTTCAGGGCCTTTGCCCACCTCCTCAGTGGGCAATTAGGTTTTTTTCTTTTTGTAAGCTAGCAGAGTAATGTAGATTCTAGTAATTCTAGTCTGATGTGTCATTGCTAGAGATGTTTTCCCAGTCCACGGGCTCTTTGGTGAATTCTTTTAATGTACACAGGTGTTTTTTCTTTAGTATATCCCACTTGTCAATTTGTGTTTCCTTTGTGTCCTTCCATGATAGCCTATGTATTCCCTGTGCCAAAGTTCTCAGGTTTGTCCCATTCCCTCATTATTGGCCCTAATAGTTTGGGGCTTTACCTCGAGGTCTGTGATCCACCTTGAGTTTGTTCTTGTGCATGGAGTGAGGTAAGGGTCTTGCTTCATTTTTATGCAGGTAGATATCCATTTTTTCCAGCACCACTTGTTGAAGAGGGCATCCACTTCTCATTTGATATTTTTGGGGCCCTTATAGAAGATCAGTTGTCTGTATGCTGATGATTGTATTTCTGGGTTTTCGGTTCTTTTCCATTGGTCTGAGTATCTGTCATTATACAAATACCACACTGTTTTCACCACTGTAGCTGTATAATAGGTGCTAAAGCCAGGTAAAGCAAGCCCTCCCACTCTGTCCTTCTTCTTGAGGAGTATTCTGCTAATTCTGGGCTTCATCCCTCACAATATAAAGTTGGTCATCAG
>NW_022111372.1:77087993-77089590 GCF_000313985.2 Echinops telfairi
ATTTTCCATATATAAAATCATATTATCTGCAAATAATGTGAGTTTCACCTCTTCCTTCCCCGGGGGAATACCTTTGATGTCTTTTCTTTGCCTTATGCTGTGAGCTAAGACCTCCAGTACAATGTTAAATAAGAGTGGGGACAAGGGGAATCCTTGTCTGGTCCCCTTTTTCAGAGGGATTGTTTTGTGTTTTCTCCATTGACTACCGCATTGGCTGTTGGTTTTTCATATATAGCATGTGTTATATTGAGGGATTTTCCTTCCATTCTTATCTTCTTGGGTGTTGGATGTTGTTGAATGCTTTTTCCACATCTATCGATATTATCGTGTGGTTCTTATAAGTCAATGTGGTGAATAATACTAATGGTCTTTCATATGTTGTATCATCCCTGCCTCCCTGGTATGAATCTCACTTGGTCATGGTGAATTATTTGTTTTATATACTTTTGTATTCTATTGGCCAGTGTTTTGTAGCTGAAAAATTTTCCATTGCAATTTGGCTGTCTCCAAAACTGGGACTAAGCACAATACTCCATGTTATCTGCAATGGTTAGCCTCCTGCATCTGGTTTTGGAAGGTCACCAAAGGGGAAGGGGAGGCTTGGTTTTTCACAATGTCCTTGGAGTGTTTTACACTTGCCCAGGGTATTTTTCCACTTGCTTGCCCCACCAACTCCTGTTTCTACCTAACAGTATTCAGCTGGTCTCTCGTTTGGGCAATATATGTTTTAAATGCTTCTTGGTTCTTTGTCTACAGTTCCCTTGAGGGACAGTTATATAATGTCCCTCCTTATCTTTTCTTATGGCTTCCACTTTCAGGTCAATTTTATCTGAGATTAGGATTGCAACCCCTGCCTTTTTTGAATTGCTGTTTGCTTGGTATGGTTTTTCTCCAGTCTTTTATTTTCAGCCTATTTTTTCTATAATCTTGAGATGTTTTTCCTGAAGGCAGCAGATAGATGGGTTGTGTTTTCTAAGTCAGTCTGTTAGCTGCACCCTTTTAATGCCTTAGCTCTGTCCATTGATATTCAGGGTTATTACATCCATCTTTGGATTCTGTGATGTCATCTTATACCTTTTGTGTTGCATGTTTTCCTATGTCCCCTTCTTACCAGAGTTGTGTGCGTGTGTGTGTGTGCATGTGGTTCATTCTTGATTATTTCCCACCCTTAAGTCAATGCTCAAATACTAAATGAAAGGTTGGCAGTTGGAACCCACCCAGTGGCTGTAGTGGAGAAATATCTGGCAATATGCTGACATTAAGATTATATCCTTTGCCTTAGGGGACAGTTCTACTCCATTGCACTGGGTTGATAATGAGTCAAAGCTGGCTTGATGGCATTTAAAACAACTACCCTTTTGTAGCCTGCCTTTTACCTGTTAGAGCATCCTTCATTTATTTGACATATGATTTGTGTGTTCTTCTACATGTCAGACACTGAACATATCACATGGCACAGTTTCTGCTCTATGAGTGTATAGTCAAGTGTGAAGATTAGCAGTCAACAAATGATCATCATAATAAGTGCAGAATCAAAGACAGTGAGAAGTCGCATGGAAGATGGGAGAAGATATTAGGAGGCAGGAAACAGGGTTCC
>NW_022111372.1:77090479-77091612 GCF_000313985.2 Echinops telfairi
TAATCACTTCAATATAACTTTCCTTTATTCTACTTTCTTGGTGTGTTTTCTGCTTCCATTTTTTTATCCTTTCCTAACCATTCAGGATGTTGTCCCTGGGTAAATGCTGCTCTTTTTATCTTGAGTGGTTAATTATTCTAAGATGTGCACACCTTAATAATGCTATTGTTCCCCTTGTGTTATTCTTAGGTGCCATTGAATGAGTTCTGACCCATAACAATCCTGTGAACAACAGAACAAAATATTGCACAGTTGTGCACCATCCTCACTATTATTCCTATGCCACAGCCCATTGATGTAGCCACTGTGTCAATCCCACTCATCCATGGTCTCCCTCTCTTTCAAGGCCCCTCCACTTTACCAAGCATGTTGTCCTTCTCAAGGGATTGGTCTTCTGTGACAACATGTTCAAAGTGTGTATACATTATGTAACTCACTGTTGGAAAAATATTATTTTATCAACATATAGTTGATATGAAATTATCATTAGGATATTACACACACAGGAGGGGATGCTCCCCAAATACCAGAATTGCACTGGGCATAGTGGAGCTTTTGCAGTATGCATTTTTTCCACTAGGTGAGCATCAAGCAACTCACTCTGAGTTAGTGCATCCAGTGGGGTGCCTGGGAAGGTTCTCACTGGTCACAGTGAATTTTTTTGTAAAAGCAGTTTCATTCAAACTTTGTTTTTAGTGATAGCCAATTTAAGAGAACAGTTTATGACTGTGAAATTTTGTTTCTTGCTCTGGAAAAAACGCCACCCCAAACTGCCATGATGTTGTACACAGTTTACAAGGCCAGTTCTATGGGAAAAGCTCAAGTGGATGAGTGGTTTTCTCATTTCAAAACAGGTGAAAGGTTGATTGATGACAAACTTCATTCTGGATGTCCATCAACTTCCCAAATGGACAAAAATATTGACACATAGTGCATTTGGAGCTTATTATACCAGGTGAGACTGTTAATCCAGATAAAGAGGGACAGTGATTGGGCAACGTAGAAGAGGTTAAGAAAAAAACAAGGGAGGTGCTATAAGCCATCCATACAGATGTTTGAAAAATGTTTCCAAGAATGGAATCACAGATTTGACAAATGTATTAAATGTAATGGAGAATATTTTGAAGGTTATA
>NW_022111372.1:77092662-77094365 GCF_000313985.2 Echinops telfairi
GAAACTGGATGTGGGGCTCCACTTTATTCACTTGGTATGGAAAATGGTAATTGGAGAACAAATCCTTATTGGCTAAAAATAGCAGTAAAAATCCACTTTAATAAATATTTATCAGTAGCTAATTCCAGATCTGCTAAAATTCTGTTGCACAAGAGCTCTTTAAAGTGTTGAAAAGTCAGGATATTACTTTGAGGACTAAGGTGCACCTGACCCAAGCCATGGTACTTTCAATCACTTTATACACATGTGAAAGTTGGATATTGAATAAGGAAGACTGCAGAAGAATCAATACATTTGAATTATGGTGGTAGCAAGAGCATGAAATGCCAAAAGAACAAATCTGTCCTGGAACAAGTACAACCAGAATACTCCTTAGATGCAAGGATGGTGAAACTTCATCTCAGATACTTTGGGCATGTTGTCAGGAGAGACCAGTCCCTGGAAAAGGAAATCATGCTTAGCAAAGTAGAGGGGCAGCAAAAAAGTGGAAATCTTTGGATGAGATGAGTTGACACAGTGGTTGCAACAATGGGTTCAGACATAAGGACAACTCTGAGGATGGTGCAGGACTGGGCACTGTCTCTTTCTGTTGTACATAGGGTTGCTACGAGTTGAAATTGAACTCAATGGTACCTAACAACAATTTCAGATCTGACCAGGACAACAAGAGAAAATTCTTTAGAAAATAATTTTGAAATGTTAGTATGAGGGGGAAAATTCAATAAATAGTATATTGATTACATTGTGATATGATAGCACTGACACAGAAGCTAGTAAAAGAATTTAGAGAAAAGTGGTAAGGAGAAGTTTTGTAAGAAGAAGGAACACAAAATAGGCTGGACTTACTATGGGTGAATTCTTGGAAGGGGTAACTTGAAACGTGATCCTGAAGATTAACTTTGGAAGGATGAGCATTGTTAGTAGCTTAGAAGTTGGCTGTGACTCGTGGCAACTTTATGTATAACTGAACAAAATATTGCTCATCATGCACCATCTTCATGATCCTTTTGTTATGGATATCATAAAGTGTCCTTCAACCACAGGACTCACAATCCATCACTATACGAGAAGGGTCCCCTCCCTCCCCCCGAAAAAACCTGAATTTTTAAAAGCTATATTTTTAAATTATTTTACAAAACAACCTTATTACCTTCAAAGTATTCATTGCACTTAATATCCTTGTCAAATCTGTGGTACAATTCTTAGAAACATTTTTCACACTCATCTGTTTTGATGACTGACAATATCTCCATCATTTCTTCTCTTTACCTCTTCTACATCTTTAAATCACTGTCCTTTCATGTCTATTGGCATTTGCAAAAGCAAAAAGGAGTCGCACGGAGCCAGGTCAGATGAGTAGAACGCATGGGGCAAGAGAGGCGTGCTGATTTTTACCAAAAACTGGGGTACTGAGATGGCTGCGTGAGCAGGTGCCTTGTTGTGGTGACAAAACCAGTGCCCTGTCTGCCACAAATCAGGCCCATCTTGTCACACACTGCTATGCAATCTTTTCAGAACCTCTAAATAGAAAGTTTGATTGGCAGTCTGACCTGGTAGAATGAACTCCAAATGTACTACAAGTCAACATTTTTGTCCTTTGGGGAAGTTGACAGATGTCCAGAATGAGTCTTTTTTTTTAATCATTTTATTAGGGGATCATACAACTCTTATCACAATCCATACACACACCAATTGTGTAAAGC
>NW_022111372.1:77095604-77096898 GCF_000313985.2 Echinops telfairi
AAATGTGCCTACCATCTCCAGTGCTCTATACCAAAGTGAGCACATCCACCTGCCCTGTGTGGCACTCTCACTGCAGCAGGTACCGAGAACACCCAGTGAGGCACTGCAAGCCTTCATAGACAACACCACCATGGCTTCCTGTAAGATCATCCAGTGCAGCACCATCCTGATGGGTCCACAACCACCCAACCAGCATCTCCTTAGAGGACCATCCAACTTGCCCTCTGAATAACAGAATACTGGTTAACTAGGGAAAGAATGAAACCAAAGAAGGATAAAGCAGTAGCCTAACCCCACAGTGCATTTAGCTGCAGGCAGTTCAAAGAAGTATTCATACAAGTCTCCCAAAGAGCCCAGTACTCTACAACTCTCTGGACAATGGTGCTGGGCTCCTCTAAAACCACACAACGCAAACAGCAATCAGCCCCAACAATCTCAACAATAAAACAGGAGAAACAAAAGGCAATATCATAAGAAATCCTGAACCTAATGGCTGGCATTGAAGAAGCAGACATTGATCTTTCTCAGAAAGAAATCTTCAGAATACTGCTTGGAGTCATACAAGATATGAGGGAAACAATACAGGAAAAGGATGAAATGATAGAGGATATAAAAGTCACATATCAAAGGGAAATATAAGACCTAAGGGATGAGATCACAAAAGGCAGTAGCAAATTCACAGACTTTGATAACAGACTTGAGCAGGCAGAGAATCACTCCAGTTACCTAGAGGATAACCAGGCAGACTGAACAAAGCAAAAAGGCAGTCAAATAGGATAATCAGAGAAGCGGAAGAAAACCTGAGAGCCATGTCTGACACCATGAGGAGGAACAGTATTAGAATAATGGAACTAACTGAACAAGATACAATGAAGTCAATGGCAAAAGAGCGAAGGAATCTTTGGAGGAAAATTTCTCCAGATTAATGAATATAAATCAGGAAGCCAATCAGAAGGCTGAAAGAACACAAGCTTGACTGAATCCCAAGAATAAGTCACCAACTTTTAGGAAAAGGAGAAAATCATAAGAGCAGGTGGGCACCCAAATAATAATATGCTCAAACCTATCAGTGGACACTATGAAGAAGAGAGAGTGAAGTAACATATTACAAAAAATGAATGAAAATAATGCAAATCCAAGAATACTCTATCAAGCCAAGTATCTATCAAGATAGATGGAGCAGTAAGAGTCTTCCCAGAACAAGGAAAAACTCAAAGAATATGTTGAAAGAAACCCAGCCCTACAAATAATTTTTGTCAGCCCATAAGGACAGAGGGACAACACTCTCTGAGCA
>NW_022111372.1:77098171-77099080 GCF_000313985.2 Echinops telfairi
CAACAGAAAAGTGGGTGAAAGAAGACGTCAGACAGTGTAAGATATAACAAAATAATAATTTATAAATTATCAAGGGTTCATGGGGGTAGAGGGGATGGAGGGGGAGAAAATGAGGAGCTGATGCCAGGGGCTTGGGTGGAGAACAAATGTTTTGAGAATGATGAGGGCAGCGAATGTACAGATGTGCTTTACACAATTGATGTATGTGTGGATTGGGATAAGAGTTGTAGGAGCCCCCAATAAAATGATTTTTTTTAAATCGGTGCATAAGCAAATCTGGTGGAGACAGCTGATGGTGCCCAGCTATCAAAAGATATAGCATCTCGGGTCTTAAAGGCTTGAAGATAAACAAGCAGTTCTCTAGCTGAGAAGGTACAAAGTCCACGTGGAAGAAGCAAACCAGCCTGTGTGATCATGAGGTGTCGTTGGGATCAGGTATCAGGCAGAACAAAAATCATATCAATGTGAATGAGGGGGAGTGCAGAGTATAAACCCAAAGTTCATTTGTAGACAATTGGACATCCCCTTATAGAAGAGTCACAAGGAAGAGACAAGCCAGTCAGGATACAGTATAGCACCAATTAAACATACAACTTTCCTCTACTCTTTTAATGCTTTCTCACCTTCCCCCATCCCCCACAGTCATGATTCCAATTCTACCTTACAAATCCAGCTATGCCAGAGCATGTACACAGGTCCAGATAAGACCTGGAAACACAGGGAATTCAGGACATATAAACCCCTTGGGACCAAAAATAGAGTAGTGATACCAGGAAGGTAAGGGGAAGGTGGGGGGAGAAAGGAGGAGCTGATCACAATGATCAACATATAACCACCTCCCAGGGAGATGGACAACAGAAAAGTGGGTGAAGGGAGACGTCGGACAGGGCAAAATATGACAAAATAATA
>NW_022111372.1:77099994-77116982 GCF_000313985.2 Echinops telfairi
GGAATTCCAGAACACTTCATTGTGCTCATCTGGAACTTATATGTGGATCAAGAAGCAGTTGTGCAAACAGAACAAGGGAATATTGCATGCTTTAAAGTCAGGAAAGGTGGATGTCAGGGTTGTATCCTCTCACCACATTTTTATCAATCTGTATGCTGAGCGAATCATCAGATAAACTGGATTATATGAAGAAGTGTGTGGCATCAGGATTGAAGGAAGTATTATTAATAAACTGCAGTATATGCAGATGATACAACCTCGCTTTCTGAAAGTAAGGAGTACTTGAAGCACTTTGCTGGTAAAGATCAAGGACTGTAGCCTTCAGTATGGATTATAATTCAATGTAAAAAAAGGCCAAAAGCCTCACAACTGGGTCATGATAAATAGAGAAAACATTGACGTTGTCAAGGATTTTGTCTTACTTGGATCCACAATCAACACTCATGGAAACAGCGGTCAACAGATCAAAAGACACATTGAATTAGGCAAATCTGCTGCACGAAACCTCTTTAGAGTACTAAAGAACAAGGATGTTACTTTTAGAACTAAGGTGCATCTGACCCAAGTCATGGTATTCTCTATTGCGTCATATGCATGTGGAAGTTGGACCCTGGAAAAGGAAGACCATAGAAGAATTGATGCATTTGAATTGTGGTGCTGGAGAAGACTATTGAAAATACCATTAACTGCTAAAAGGACATACTAATCTGTATTGGAAGAAGTAATGCCAGAGTTATCATTAGAGGTAAGGATGGCAAGACTTTATCTTACATACTTTGGACATATTGTCAGGAGAGACAAGTCCCTGGGGAAGGATATTATGTATGGTAAAGTAGAGGAGTGGCAAAAAAGAGGAAGGCCCTCAGCGAGATAGATTGACACAATGGCAGCATCAATAGGATCAGGCATAGGAACAAGAGAGGTCAAGTTGAAGAGAAAGACATCAAATTTGGTGAAGCAAAGAGCCAGTGAGGCAAAGGAGAGCCTTGTCAAGATAGACAAAATAGCTACAAGGATGGACCCAAATAGGTTGGCAATCATAAAGAAGATGCAAGACTAGGTAACATTTCATTCTGTTGTACATAAAGTCACCAAAAGTCACAGGGGACTTGGCATCAGCTATCAATCCATCTATCCAAGAAGAGGAGAAAATTCAGGGAAGGTGTAATAGCTAACTTTAAATATCAGAATCATTGGATTACAGAAAAGAGATGATACTTTTTCAATGTAGTTCCAAAATGGAAGCTGGAGGGTGGCATATTCTTGCTCAGTATATGAGGCCGTGTAAGGAGATCACTATCAGGATTCCATGACCTTTCTAGACGCATGTTTATGCTATTCCAACGGCTCAAGTGCATGAGAATATGTTTTGCCCCTAATTGCAGTCTAGTCTCTCTAAAAGAAGCTACAACACACTCGTAATCTACAGTAGCCTGCATTTTAATAGACCCTCAGTAAATGTCCACAGACTTGGTGCTGCTGAATCCAAGTCAAAGAATGGAGGAAACCCATTTCATCAAGGTCATGGACAACGTCTGTGTTTTTTTCAGCACAGCATTTGTCATCCATCACAGAAGAGATTGGAACAGAAAAAAAAAGTCAAGTAAAATACAGGGTTATTTTCAGGAGCCCCAGCAACTCCATTCTCTAAAATTGGAATGTTTTTTCTCTCTCTCCAAACAGCAGACCAGATGGTCTCCTAAATCTTTTTTTTCTTTTTTTTTTTAATCGTTTTATTAGGGGCTCATAAAACTCTTATCACAATCCATACACACATTAATTGTGTAAAGCGCATTTTTACATTCATTGCCCTCATCATTCTCAAAACATTTCCTAAATCTTGGCTTTTGTGGTTTAACTCTAATTACAATGCTAGTTAGCAATGAGTTCAGTGATTCAAAATCAGTAGTAGACTCCTTCCAGAGAGCTGAGCTTTTCTTCTGCCCCCAGTAAGAACGGATGGCTATGCCATCAGCCATGCTCTTGCTTCTTCTATTACAATTGCTTAGCTCTTTAGAAAATGAAAGGACCAAGAGTACCCAACCTAGCTGAAAGCAACAAGCGCTCCAGGAGACAGGAGTTAGCTGCAGCCAGATGGCTAAGTAGCCTCCAGTGATATTACAGTCAAATTGGGAGGCATAAATCAGGAAATGCGCCTCGATTGTACAAATATCACCTGCCAGGTGTTGAATTCATAGGTTCACATGTGTTTGCCTATAGATGTGGATCTAGTTGAAGAAAAGCCCTTTTAAAGTAAGTTCATGAAATTGTAAGTTTGGGAAAGAACTTTTCAAGGTCATTTAACCCAAAACCTCGCTGAGTGTACAATGTCCCAAAAAGAACTCACCCATGTTCTGTTCAAACAGAATAAAGGAAATTTACTCACACACAACCTTGAGAAGCAGCCCAATTTTTGTACAGTTTCTGTTACTAGAGGGCTTGTTTTCTTATTTCCTAATGATCCTGCTTTACTTACTGGTTTTTGTTGTACACTCTAGAACTATACAACAACAACTAAAAGAGAAGAGAGATTTCCTCATTTATTCAAATAAGTAAGGCCACGCTTATTCCTCCCTTAAATATTCATTTCTTTAAATATCCTCATGATGGTTAGGAATTGTGTCAACGAAACACTCCTGGGAAAGGGTAGGAGTGGAACTCAGCCTATCAAGTGTATTGCAGGCTGGTGACCCTCCTTGGTGCCTGAAGCCTTTTTATATGAGAGGGAGAGATGAACAGACTTTGATCCTCGCTGGCCCTTTGCCTTCTGCCAGAGCTGAATCTTGCATCTGGTTCCTTGATCTCCTGTTGCCTCACATGCTGATCTCAAGAGCCATCAGTGGACGACTGACGGATTCATTTGGCTGACTTTGGAACTCTGCGTCCACCAGCCTGTACTCTGTATTGTCTCTGCTTCATCATCTTGATTCCTGTTCGTGAGTCAGAAGATGCCTGACCTGAACCGAACTGGATTTACCTATTTCTACAGCTGTGAAAGCCATTTCTTGATAGAATTCTTTTTCTATATACAACACATGGAAGATTCACTTGTTTTGCTTCTCTAGAGAACCCAATTTAACACAATCCCCAAGTATTTAATTACTCATTACTTAATGTAATCTTCAACTTATGTACTTTGTCTATTCATATCTTTCCCTTGAGGAGCCTGATCTCTGCCAGCACCCTGTTTAGTCAGCCTCATCAGGTTCTATACCACACGAACCCAGTCCAGGGCCAGGAGTGGACACCTGACAGAAGCACCACCAGCCAGTAGCACCTATCTGGATAGAAAAGATGTGCTGGGCCAATTAGATTACTCTCCTGAGAACTGAGAACTTTGAAGAACTGTTGTCACTCCGCTGTGAGAGATTGTGTTCAAGAGTCAGGTGGAGTCAGAGCACAAGTTGCCATTTTGGGTCAAAAACAAGAAGAGTAAGCAAAGAAAACTTTTTAGAAACAGCTAATGCATCAAAAGCATAACGAGAACCAGCAGAGATCCCATGAGGAAGGGAGACAAAGACAAAAGATGGTCAGTTCTTGGCTTTCCCAATACCGGAGTTGTAGCTTTTCCAATATCCCAGTAATATGCAGCCTTTCAATAAAGAACATTCAAATTGAGAGACTCCTAATTCTTTGCAACCCTAAGACAACTAGGCTGCAACCTCCTTCCTGTTCAGTGACTTTCCTCTTAAATGGCAGCATGTATGTCCGTCCTACTCCGGGTGTAGGATTTTTCTATAGTTCAATTGTGTTCACTAGATAGCTAGACATAGATACTGCAGCCTAAATAAAACTGGCTAGAAATGAAAGTGTGTGAATATGAAAATACAAACATCTTTCGTCTACCTGACCTCCAACTCCCTTTCCAGACTGAGCTGACAGGCTTCTTTACTCTGCTTCCAGAACTGCCTGCACAAATTTCTGCTGCAATAATTACCTTGATAGATTGCAGTGTTATGTTTGTATTTGTCTTCCCCACTCAATTACAAATTCCTAGAAGCAAAGGACCGAGTTTAATTCACCTTTGTAACTGTTAGCTCATAATAGATGTTCAATTTCATTTTCACATATGGATGGAGGAAAGGTTGGCTACATGAACAAATGGATGGATAAGGGTTAGAGAGAGGGAAGGAGGAAAAAAGGGGAGGGAGGGAGGACATAAAACTGGGGGGAGAACAGAGCATTGTTTTAACTTTCTGATTTCCTTAGATGGCAGGAAAATAAGGTAACTCAGGCAGCTCTGGCTTAATTCCCTCTTGTCCAATTTCTGTGCATCCCCTTTGCACACCAGTCACAGCATTTTCCTCATCTTATAAACACCCAAGGACTCTAGGCTCCACAGAAACTACCTTGGCTCCATGCCATAAAGCAAACAAGCTTAAGAATAAAGGGAAATAAATAAATAACAACCAGCACACCTCGTACGTTGAGGTCTGGGAAATGAATTCCAAATGGGAGCTGAACTCAGAACCAAATGTTTGGCTCTCAGTGACAACCAGCTCCTTGGCTGAAAGCCGTAGCCCCCCTCTGGAGACTACTTAGAAAATGTTGGCCCAGAGCTCTTCCTGAGAAGTGCTGTCTCCCATCCACCTTTCTTACGTATGGAAGGAATTACTGCCAAGAAAGGCTCGCTTACTAAACAATCAAACTTTCTACCAACTACCTCAAGGTTATTGTTTGTTTCAGGTTTTTCCCCCACATTAGAAACTTTCCAAAGTGTGCCTCAGTAATTAGGGTGTGTTCAGAAAAAATTGACTCAATCTAATTTAACACCTAGCCTGTGTAACACACACACACACACACACACACAAACACAGAGGAAATTGGGTTTTTAACTTGGTGCCTACTTGCTGTTAGGATTACACAGGAATTTATGTCTCACGGCATGTTGTTACTTATGTGCCCTGAGTCTGCGGAGAAAGTGAGCTTCCAGGGAGTGGATGAAATCGAGGCGAGGGATCAGCTAAGGAGGCTGTGAGGCAAGCTGGGAGCCAACCCTGGGGAAAACGCAGAAAGCAGAAGGAAGCCTTTGTCATGTACCTGACTCAGATGGACTAAGCTCCTGGAAAATGCTTAATAGTGCGGCTCCCGGACAAGATCATGGAATTATTTATCTGCTTCCTGCTCCTCTTTATGAACTTCCCCTCAGACATGTGCTCAAGAGCCAGGCTCAAGGTCTTAGTTCTCATTTCCAGGGCTAGAGCACCTGGGTTTGGGTCCTTTCCCTCCCCCTAAAGGTCTTTGCTCAGTATCCATGACAATAACAGCAGGCCCACTGTCTTGATCACAATGTTATAGCATTACCACCGCTGAGGGAAGCATCAGGCTCAAACAATTAGCCACCAGGCAAATGTCCAGATGGGAGAGTTACAGAGTTTAGAGGAGGGTCAGAGTTAGCAGCGAGGTGCATGCAGGTTTGGGACCTATCCTAAGCCAAGCCCTCCTGCAAAAATCATTTCACCTCTCTGAGTCTTGAATTGTTCATCTATAAAATGGAGATAGCGCTTGCCTGAAAGGATCAATGATGAAGCTTAAGTTAAATCGTGTGATATGTGCAAAACAATGACAAATCCCCCTGTTGTGAACACCACTTATGGAAATTCAGGCAGATCATGGCCACTCCACGCACAGTTTGCTCTTGCTGGGCTTGCTCCTCCCCCTCCGACTCCAGGCCCTAGGACACAGGTCATGGGCCTGTGTTCAGAAGTATAAGAGCAGTTGGTCCTGTATGCAAGAGGAAGGGGGGCCCCTGCCTTTCTCTCATTCCCACTGCCTTTGAGTCCATGCTGACTCATAGCAACCCCTTGTGGGTTTCTGAGACTGTAACTCTTTACTGGAGCAGAAAGTCCCGTCTTTCGCCCGTGGAGCTGCTGGTGGTTTCGAACTGCTGACCACGTGGATCGCAGCCCAATGTGTAACCCCTGCTCCACCAGAGCTCTTTAGAGAACTGGAAACAATAATTTAAAAATCTTAAATTCAGTCTGACTTTTTATTTTCCCCAGAACCAACAATTCTAAATAATATCAGTGATAAATCACCACCATCACTTCCTTGCTATGCCACTGCCCGACATCCAGTCTAGGGTAAAGATTAGGTTTATGGTCCATAAGTCCTTGCCCGGACTCAGTCTCCATCTGGAGGGACCAGAAGCCACATCCTTAGACTCCTCCAGTAGCCGGAGATACTCCTAGGTCTTGGTCTTACCTGTATACCCAGGGAAATGTTTCAGCTTTGTCACCCCAAACCATCTTGAGAACAATAAATGAGAAACTGAGAAATAAAATGTCTAGACAGGCCCAGACCAGAATGATGGGTCAGCCTGTCAGCCAGCATCTTCCCTTCTTCTGTGTCAGCTCCTTTTGGTATGAATCGATGAGTCTTTTTCCTTAAAAATTGAAGCTTGACCCTCTGAGTTTTATATGTAGTAAGGAAATGGAGTTGGGAGGTGTCTCGAGATAGGGCTAGAGAAACCAGTTAACTCAGTCCTTACAAATGAGGAAACTAATACTCAAAAGGTGCAGAGAGCAGGCCAAGACCATTCAGCCAGTGAGTAGCAAAATGGGGGAAATGAGCACCTCACAGTGGTGGTCTGAAGACTCAGTCGGGACGCATGAAATGCTGAGCTCCGGGCTGGCGTGTCAGTCTGGGTGCTTGAGAGAAACCAATCCACAGAAACTCACATATAAGAGAGAGTTTTACATAAAGGTAAGTGCACATCAAGAAAACATCCCAACCCAGTGCTGCCCAATCCCACAAGTCCAACATTAACCCATATGTCCGACACCAATCCACAAAGTCCTCCTCCATCTCACAAAACAGACGCAATGACGCCGACTGCAGGAGGAAAGCCGAGTCAGTGAACGTGTAAGCATCCAAGTGCTGTCAGGGGTCTCCACACAGCTGCACCAGCACCCAGGGCTGCATCGAGGTAGGTCCATGCACCTTCTCCTTGGGGATGTCTTGCAGGAAGTGAGCCTTGCCAGCTGAAGCATGGAACTGCCTAAGGCAGCTGCACCCTAGTCCAACCATCACAAAGCAAGAGACCTGAGAACTAGAAAGGTGAGGCTCAGCGAGCCATTTATCCCTCCACCCTTCAATTAACCCCACATGTGTTTATCGGTCAGGTTGGCACAATAAACTAATTACCTCATGGCACATAGTAAGGAACTGATAAGCATTAACTATCACGTTTGTGTTATTGCTGTTGTTGTTAAAACAACACCAGAACTCGTCTGTAAACATTTGACAGGCTCTTCCACGCACCTAGCTCAGTATCAAGTATAATGTGGGGGGTTCTCAAATGTCTGCAATAATAGATATATTTTTTGCATACATAAGTATCTGTAAATGAAATGAATTGACTGTATTCCTGCCCAGGAACCATCTACCCTCTGTGAACATTACCAGCCTGAAACACGCCTTTCCCTTCCCACATCTACAGGAATGCCCCATTCTCCTCCAGCGCTGCCTCACACCCCTGATCCTCTACTACATTGCTGAACCTTATAATGAGTCCATTTAAAGAATCTATCTCCTTTTCCCTCGTGCCCATTGCTTAGTCCTCGGTTTAATCTCACTGCCATCAATCCTCTTACAAAGAGATTTCAGTGTTAAATCAGAACGTGCTCATTCCTAGATTGAAACCATCAATTAACCGGGCTGGGTGGTAAAAAATTATCTTTCATCAGTCATTTACCTTGAGAAAGAAAAGGTCAGTCTTTATCTTGGTAACAACAAGGGCACCTTAATTATGGCAACTCTGCCGAATAAATCAAAGCAATACATTTTCAGGAGGCAAATGCCCTCTGTGAGATGCGTGAAGATGAGTGCCTCAATGGGTGCCCATTACCCTGGCAGGAGCAGAGAGGAAATCTTGTCTCCATCAATCTTCCCTAGGAAACAGCCGCATTGAACAGACCGTGACGCTGTATTGTGTCTGAAGAGCAAGAATGGACAACAAACAAAATAGAGGACTCAGACACCATTGTTCCCTCCACAGCTTGAATATATTTAATGCCATCTTGCAGTTGGATTGGATCGGTGGTTTTGGTGAAGAGTACTGAAGACAAACAGGTCTGTATCAGAGGAAGTACACCCAGAATGGGTGTTAGAAGTGCGGATGCAGGACTTCTTCTCACACACTTTACAAATGCCATCAGGAAAGAGCAATTACTGGACAGGACAAGCTGGTGGATAATGTAAAGGGTCAGAGAAAAAGAGGAATCCCTCAATGAAATGGATTGACAGCTGCAACTAGGGGCTCAAACATAGTATCAATGGCAAGCACTGTACAGGACAGGGCGGTTTTACATTCTCTGAAACACGAGGTCATTATGAGTCAGAGATCATTCCACAGCATCTTATAAGAAAAACAGTTTTGTTGTTGTTGTTGTTATTTATTTATTTATGAATCATTGTGTTGGGCCTCTTACAGCTCATATAACAATCCATACATCAACTGTATCAAGCATATTTGTACATACCTTGCCATCATCATTCCCAAAGCATTTCTTTCTCCTTGAGCCCTTGGCATCAGCTCTTTTTCCCCTTCCTCCCCCACTGTCCCACCCTCGTGAACCCTTGATAATTTATAAATTATTTTTATTTTCATATTTTACACTGATCACTGTCTCCTTTCACCCACGTTTCTGTTGTTCGTCCCCCTGGGTGCAGGGAGGGGGTTGTATGTCAATCATTGCGATTGGTTCCCCCTAAGGAAAACAGTTTTATACACTACTTTGGCACTTACATTTGCTTAAATGTTCGTCATTTCACTGGGTCCGCCTGTAAATCCTCTGATGTAAGTAAAGAAGGTATGCTATTGTTTAAATAAGGAAAGTGAAGTAGAGGGTTACTAGCCATGGAACACGCAGACAATTTATTAGTTTACTTCATCAATAATTATTATATACTGACTCCATGCTATAGAAATGATGGTAAGTAAGACAGATACATTCTCGGCTTCCACAACCCCTAACTTGTACAGAATACAGAACAAATTGGATAAGTGCTAGGCTAGGGGATGCAGAAAAAGAAGTGCATGAAAACTAATCTGGAGTGGGTTCTGAAGGACCAACCAAGGATTAGGCTGAACCTGGAGAGTCAACTTAAAAGGAAGAGCCGAGGATTGAAGGCAAGTGATGAGAATGAAAAATGCCAGCAAACATAGCACACAAGCCTGTACACCAGCAGAATAGAGGAGACGACGAAGAGAAATAGAATGGTAAATCCAAATGCTTTCATAGTCCACAGGTTTCAGAATGTCCCAGGGGTTCCAGAGAAGTAACAAGACTGGACCATTATATTTGTAAAGTTGGGGAAAAGTCAGACCAGTGCCTCCTCTTCCCAGTCAGGCATGTGGTTTACCTAGGCTTTCTGCCAAGGACACGGCTGAACATACAAGTGCCAAGTGTCTCTCTGCCTGTACAGTAGACCAAGTTGTCAGAGTTGAAGGAGCTTACAGACAAGACAAGAAAGGACATTTATCTCTGGTCTCTGTTTAAACCTCTGGTTCTACAGTGGTGTACCTAGGTAAGAAAGGATGGCAGGTATAGGGAAATGGTAGACACTCCATGTACAGATAAGAGCTCTCAACACATGGAACCCAAGACAGATAAGCCGCTCAAGAACAGTATTGGGAGTCGCAATACCAGGAGGGCAGGGGGAAGGGGGAAGGAGAAGGGGGAGAAAGGGGAAACCAATCACAATGTTCGATGTACAACTATTGTCCCTCCCCCTCCCCTGCCAACCCAAGGGGGATGAACAACAGAAATGTGGGTGAAGGGAGACAGTGGATGGTGTAAGACATGAAAAATAATAATAATTTATCAAGTTCACGAAGGTGGGAGGGGAGGGGAGGGAGGGGGAAAAGAGAAGGTGATACCAAGAGCTCAAGTAAAAAGAAAATGTTTCAAAAATGATGATTCAACATATGCACAAATGTCCTTGACACAATGGATGTATGGATTGTTATAAGAGCTGTAAGATCCCACAATAAAATGATTTATTTTTTTAAAAGAGAGAGGGTGAGAAGAAGACACTCCACAATGCCATCGCACTGTTTCTATTGACATGATGAACTGACTTTTTAAAATATTTTTCCCAAATGAGAAATTCCTTTAATTGAAGGCACCTGTGTGTGTGTGTGTTGAACTCTCTTTTTGTAAGCTGTGCGTTCTTGTGATCAATTTTGCATGGGCCATCTTCATTTTTACTCCCATGAAGATATGGGAATCTCTGTCCAAATGCCCCTGTGTTCCCTGCCTCCTTTTGTCTAATGGCCTCTAGTCTTTCTATTCTGAACTTCGAGTTATGTTTTGTGACCGCTTTTCTCCTAGATCTAAGCCCTCTTCTTTCTAGTTTAGTGTCTACATCTCAGTAAAATATTTCGGTTTTCCTCAGTCAAGAAAATTTGTTCAAGTCATTTTTTGTGAGGCTCTGCCACCTACTCCTTGCATGTCCCTTCTGTTGCCATCATTCCTAATTCAACTCCTGCACTCTGCTACCATGAGCAACGGCGCTGGTAAGCCACCCTCTCCTTAGACTAAGCATCATCTCAGATCGAAATGACAGCACTTACCCAAGAGCAAAGTTCAGGAGCTTCAGAAAAAAATTAGAAATTTAAAGAGAAAATAAAGGGAGAGGAAGTGGGAAGTGGGGAGTGAAACCAATGAGATGAAACAAAATGTGAAGGAATTGTTGAATGGGAAATTAATCTGCTCTGTAAGCCTTCACAGAATTAACAGTAAAAAGTTAATAAAATTTTAAAGAGAGAGAGGGTGGCTTTCACACCAGCCTTCAAACTATTTCCCAAGCTATTGTTTGCGTAGACACAAGAATCATCTGGGAATCTGTTTAAATGTAGGTTCTGCAAAAAATCATGTCAATGTGAATGAGGAGTGAGGAGTGGAAACCCAAAGTCCATCTGTAGGCACCTAGACATCCCCTTACAGAAGGGTCACAAGGAAGAGACAAGCCAGTCAGAGTGCAGTATAGCACTGATGAAACATACAACTTTAATGCTTCCTCTCCCCCATTATCATGACCCCAATTATACCTTACAAATCTGGCTAGACCAGAGCATGTAAGCAGATAAGAGCTGGAACAAACAGGGAATCCAGGACAGATAAACCCTTCAGTACCAATATGGAGAGTAGCCATTCCAGGAGGGGAAGGAGAAGGTGGGAGGAGAAGGGGGAACTGATCACAATTATCTACCTATAACCCCCTCCCAGGGGGATGGACAACAGAAAAGTGGGTGGAGACATCAGTCAATGTAAGACATGAAAAAATAATAATTTATAAATTATCAAAAGTTCATAAGGGAGGGAGGGTGGGAGAGGGAGGGGGAATATGAGGAGTCAATACCAAGGGCTCAAGTAGGAAAAAAAATGTTTCGAAAATGATGATGGCAACACATGTAAAAATGTGCTGGACACAATGGATGGATGGATTGTGATAAGAGCTGTATGAGCCCCCAATAAAATGATTTTTTTAAAAGAGAAAAAATTTAGGCTCTGATTCAGTATATATTGGGTGGAAATGCAAATTCTCAGCAGCAGGTAATGCTGGAAAAAACTGATTTGCTGGAAGCCCTGTTTCTACATATTATCGTAGGTCTGGAAGTGTTACCAATGGGCTCAGAAACACGAAGAAGTAAAAAGCTCTAGCCACGGCCCTCTGAGCGAATCTCCCACTCATTCAGATAAATAAAATATCTCTCGTGCCCCATGTGAACTCTAAGATTACAATGGATATGGGCTCTATATTTTACATTCTTGAGAATATATATTGCCAAAGTGTGATCTGAGGTGACTGGTGGCCAATAAAAAAGTTTTTATTGATTCATTTGCATATGGAACACCTGCTCCGCCTAAGCTCCACCCTCATTTGCTTTCTATGAAAACATTATTTTCATTGCACATACACTATTTGTAATTTTCTTTGATTACTCTGTCTCTCCCACTAAAATCGAAAACAAGGACCTCATTGGTCTGCCAGCATTTTATACCCTGCTAAGTGTCGGGGGTGATATACAGCAGATACTCAGGAAACGTTTGTTGGGTGGATGAATGGTGGTGAAATAAAGGCGATATTAGGACTACTTAAATCACTGCTTTTCTTAATATATGTCCTTATATTTATAAGTATGGTTGGGTTCTTGCTCATGAATCATTTTTGTTCTCCATGGGATTCCATCATTTGGATCTCTGTCAAGCAATTTCCCTCTGTGAAGGAATTCAGTCATACATACTAGAGAGCAAGGTCTGAGATAACATTAGCCAACCTGTGGAAGTTAACATGCTGAGCGGTTTTAAGAATTCATTCTGAAGACATATCGAACACCTAACTGAATGCAAATATATTTAACAGCACCTCCCCTACATCAGGAATCTGTGGCAGCCCAGTAAGAAATAAATAACTTCCAAAAATAGCCCCATTAATATCAGATGCCATAAAGGCTTTTATTCTGAAAGAAAAGAAGATTTTCTATTGTTGAATAAAAGTTAGCTCCAACTACTATCGATAATATGTAAAGTCCAATTCTCTCATTTCCACTCAAGGACTACAAATGTCCCTTTTTCTATACTTTCTATATTTTAAAATAAATTTATAATGTAGCTTTGAACCCTATGTACATAGATCAGCAAGCTATGCAGCTAGGCTTCAATTTTCAAAATGAATATAAACAAATAGTATACAGGCTTCTATAAATAACAAAGATCTGGAGTTAGAAAACCAAAAGATAAGAACATTCTTGGCATTTTTCAAGCTGAGAGAACTGAAGAAAATATTCAAGACCTGGAATGGTAATATCAAAGAGATTTCATGGGCAAAATAGTGAACAATGCAGGAAACATCAAGTAAAGATGGAGGGAATACATAGAGTCACTGTACCACAAAGAACTGGCTGATGTTCAACTATTTCAAAAAGTAGCATATGGTCAGGGATCAATGATACTGAAGGAAGAAATCAAAGCTGTACTAAAGCTTTGATGAGAAACAAGGCTCTGGGAAAAGACAACATGGCCAGTGAGATATTTCAACAAACAGATGCAATACTAGAAGCCCTCAATCATCTGTACCAAGAAATTAGGAAGACAGTTAGCTGGTCAACCAATTGGAACTCACTCAAACTCAGTGCTATAGAGTAGATTCCTAGTCACAGAGGCGCCATTAGACATGGTAACTACCTCCCGTGGATGTCCAAAGCTGTAACTATTTACTGAAACCTCATCTTTCTACCTTGGAGGAGCTAGTGGGTTTGAAGGGCTGATCTTGTTGTTAGCAGTCCAATGTGTAACCCGCTGCACCAAAGAGATTCATATTTGTGTCCATCCCAAAGACAGGTGATTCAACAAGCATAGAAATCATCAAACAATATAATCACTGTTGTTGTGTTAGTTGCCATCAAATCTGTTTAAACTCATAGTGATGCTATATGCAACACAACAAAACAATGCCAAGACTTGTACCAGCTTCACAATTGTTATGTTTAAGCTCATTGCTGAAACCACTGTGTTCATCCATGTACCTGAGGGTATTCCTCTTTTTAGCATGATTTCCTTTTCCAAGGGATCGTCTCCTGATAACATGTCAAAAGTACATGAGACAAGGTCTCGCCATTCTTGTTTCTAAGGAGTATTTTGGCTGTGCATCTTCCAAGACAGGTTTGTTTTCTCTTCTGGCAGCCCATGGTACTTGTTTGCCAGCACCATCATTCAAATGCATTCTTCTTCAGTCTTCCTTCTCCACTGTGCAACCTTCATGTGCACATGAGGTAAATGAAAATACCATAGATTAGGTCCGGCACACCTTAGTCCTCAGAGCCCTTGAAAGAGTTCTTGTGCAGCAGGTTTATGCAATGAAATGTGTCTCTTATTATTTGACTGCTGCCATCATGTGCATTGTTGATCCAAGCAAGAAGAAATCCTTGAAAACTTTTTTATTTTCTGCATTTATCAAAATACCACTAATACCACACACAATACTGTTACATCACATGCAAATAAACCTTTTCTGGAGATCACTCAGAAGCAAAAGTACAAGCTGGATTCAGAAGAAGATGTGGAATGAAGTGTATCATCATGATGTCAAATGGATCGTGACTGAAAGCAGAGAATATCAGAACAATGTTTACTTTTGTTTTATTGACTGTGAAACTTGAGAGGATGACACAAGACCAGGCAGTTCTTCATCTTGTTAGACATACTGTTACTGTGAGTTGGAACCAACTCAACAGCACCAACGACAACAATCCTTACAAAAAGGATCCCGAGTGGCACAGTGATTAAGCACTCAGCTTCTAACCAAAAGGTGTTCCCCAGGAAAAAGATATGACAGCCGCTTCCATACAGACTTAAAGCCTTGGAGCCCACAGGACCGTTCTATTCTGTTAGCTATGGTTGCTAAGAGTTGGAATCACCTAAAGGGCAAAGGTTTATATTTACAAATACTTGTGTGATAGAATATGTATCTCCTTTCCCAAAATTGGCATTTGAAAATTAGCACATGCCTAAAATAAGGCCAGACCCAATTGCTAATTGTGTGCTCCTTGAGCAGGCTGATAGTAAAATGAATGACACTCAGGCCATATTTTTTTCCTCCCAGCTCATGATTGGCATTAACAATCAGTATTTCCCACTGTGCCTAAAGACAACCTGAGAGCCTTTTCAACACCATTCCAGGCAGCCCCTACTAATCAATCTCAGATTGAAACCTGAGCATGAAACCTATTTGCCCTCCCTACACCACCAAGTTCCCTCTATAAAAAGCAATACAGACGTGAATATGACAGCTTACAGAAAGAGGGTGGATATTAGAGGAATGCCAGGAAGATGAGTTAGTGGGGCAGGAGATGAGATGAATTTTGAACTTTACCTTCCATAGTTGCCAAAAGTCATAAGACCTGGGTGTAATTTTAGCCTAGTTGCTGCAGGAAGTAAGTATGACTCATTGCCACCACCATGAAATATTCAACTCTCACATGCAAATGGTGGTTAATTACGTTCCCTACCTCCATTAAAGAGGCAAGTGACTATTTCACCCTCTCCCCAGGTGACCAGTGTGTACATATTCTATCCCTAATCCTGCCATGAAAACAGCTAAATGGTGCTTTTTACAGTCAACCTACCTGGATTAGCTGTATTAGCAGTAAGGTACTAACTCTGAAATAACATTTTATATAAATTCAAATGATCCCCAGTTACGGGAAAACAAATATAGGCACATCTCTAAGAAACTCTTCCCTTCTGGACTGATTCATTCTCATTCTTAAATTAGAAAGGAAAAAACCCCTAAATAATAATAAAACTGATAACATACCTGGAGAGGTGAGTCAGCCAGCACCAACAAATCATTTCCTCTTGGACATGCTGACTGCACCTTTCATCCTTTCTTACAATAAATGGCTTTAAAAAGAAATGCTTCGTAAATTAGCACTTAGCAGAAATAAAAAATCTATTTATTATTTGCTAGATAACTGGAATAAAAATAGAAATGTCAAAGTACCCAAGAACGGATGGGAGTCCCAGAATTCTAACCTGAATCATAGCTGTTAAGGTCATCCGGGTCTTCCAAGAGCACCCTCCTTTTCCGTTCTGCAGAGTTTTCAAAAATCTGCTCTAAATTGGAGCTAAACCTTTCTCCCAGTACTGTGTCGTGGACTGAACTGTGACCCCGCCCCTTGGGGGAAAAAATAGGTGTTCACTTGGCTGGGTCATGGTTTTGAGTGTTTTGGCAGTTATGCGATGATGTGATCTGGCTGTTACGGGATGATGAAATTATATGCCATGAGGTGACCAGCCAATGGGTCATAAGGGAATGATTAGGTTGAGATGCAGCAGCCATACTCCAGTCAGCCCTAATCCTATATAGAGGGGTTTTCCCTGAGCCTGCATGACTCTTTTATCCTACAGCAGAGAAAGCTGAGCAGAGAAAACATGGCCTGTTGCCACCAAAAATTAAAAACCAAGAGCAGACCACAATGTCGCTCTACTGAGGGAAAGATTGATTGGAAATAAATGCAGACTGTCAAGGAAATACAGGCCTAGGGATTTAAAAAGCAACAAGGATCTCTCTGAGACCCGACAGAAAGAAAGACTTCCTTAGCAAGGGCACCCTGGATTTGAACTTCCAGCCTCCTAAACTTGTGTGTTAAAGCCATCTACTGGTGGTACTTCTGTTCTAGCAGCATTAGATAAACTAACATACTGCCTAATAGCTGTGCCTAATCTGAGCATAGGGGACATCAGAATGTGTCCATTTCTTGAGAACACGGAGTAGTCTCCTATGTAATTGCACTTTGAAGGCAGATTGTACTGCTCAGTCTCCTGTGATAAGTTGGCATTGGGGAGTTTGTTCATCTTAAGAGATCACCACCTCACCTTTCATTTTGACCTCCTTTCCCCAAATTATCCTTGAAATCAGATGTCTGATTCATCCTGGACATCAGGAACCCTTGCATTTTGACCCTTCTGACTAATCCCCAATCTCAGTTCTCCAAATTAACCCGAGCAGCCACCATTATTAAGCACTATTTTATGGCTCACATAGTTCTAAGATATTTGTAAATATCATATCACAAGAGCCCTAAGAAAGAAGCCGGTCATCCCCATTTTGCAAATGAGGAAACTGAGGTTGAGAGAGTTCAAGTAACTACTACAAGTCACCAAGCCTATAAATAGCAGCGCCTGGATTAAAAACTAGGATCCAAAGCCTTTTCCCTAAATTTTGTGCGACCTTCCCTCATGGCCAATGGCACTGGATTCAGACACTCAGAGAAATGAGAGAGAATTCTGTCATAATTCCCCATCATTCTATGTCGAACCAGCAAAGCATCTTTTTTTAAAAATCATTTTATTAGGGACTCATACAACTCTTATCACAATCCATACATACATCAATTGTGTGAAGCACATTTGTACATTCATTGCCCTCATCATTGTCAGACCGTTTCCTCTCCACTTAAGCCCCTGGCATCAGCTCCT
>NW_022111372.1:77118411-77120960 GCF_000313985.2 Echinops telfairi
TTCAAGGACTGTCTGTTGGCCTTTAGGAGTGTTTTCTGGTCGAGTGTGATGGGGCGCCAAGCCCTGGCCCCAAAGTCTATTTTTGGTATTCCCTGGGGACTTCATTGCTCTGTTCCCCTTGCTGTTCTGTTCCACACCCTTAGTGTCTTGCCTCGGTGTGGTGGAATCACATCAGGCAGAATTCCCACACTGTGTCTCCAGTGTTGCCCCTTGTTGGTAGGGCTATGGGTCAGTGAGGGATGTCATGTCTCATAGTAGGGCCACCCATATGGTCTTCTCTATAGATTGGCTGCTGTGAATGGGAATATCATCCTCAAGGCTTGGTGGGCCAGGATGTGCTCCACTCTCTTCCTCCCCCTTCATTTGCTCCCGTGTGCTCTGATCAGACATGTTCCTCTCCCAGAGCTGCAGATTCAGTGCTGTCCTCTGAAATAAATTCTTCTGGGGGGAGGGGCAGCAGTCCACGTAGTTGGGGTTGGAGCTGGCCCCTCAGACAACAAAGCAACATAATGTCAGGATCTAAAATGCCAAGGAATTCAGGCTCTGACTATTGCTAACAATCATTTAAAATGGAAATGCTGTAAGCATTTTTCTTTAGGCTGTCCAGCAGATGAGGCTTTTTGCATGTTGGTTGGAATCCCGCCCCAACCCTGGCAGGATGTGAAAATATGACTCATTTCCCCAGTCTTCCTTGAAGGTAAGGCATTAGGATATGGCCCAAGCCCAGCTATTCTGATAATCCTACTTTGAACTCAGAGCTAGAGGTGCAGAGAAAAAGAACCTGTAAGGAGTTCATTAAGAAGGCAAGTGATAGCAACAAAAGTACCCCATTTTCAGGGCATATCGGGTCCATGGTGTCTGTGTAGCCAGCAGCACAATTCCAGCGGTGGCGCCAGAATCAGAGACCGCAGCAAAAGGGCGGGGTGGGGAGGGGTGGCTCAACAGATTAGATCTGAGACCAAGGTCTCACCCCAATTCTAGCCATTGCACAGGCTGACCAGTCTCCTTTGGACCCTACTCAGTTCCCCAGCCTTTCTGACCATTGTGGTGGCTGCGCCTCCCCTTTAAATGCTTATTTTTTCTGCTTGTGATTGTCAGTATCTGTTGCTTCCTCAGACTAGACCAGAAAGGCACAAATCTTGAGCTTCAAACACCTCCATCCTCCACAATCATTTTCCAGCCACTGCACCAAAGAGGAAACCCACTGTATTCCAACCGATCCCCCTTCTTAGTGATCCTATGTGACAGAGTAGAACTGTTCCTTAGGGTTCCCAATACTGTAAATCTTTATGAGGGCAAATAGCCTCATCTTTCTCCAAAGAGGTGACTGGTGGGTTGGAACCACCAACCTAGTAGTTAGCCTAATGCTTAACTTAGCATGCCACCAAGGATCTTTGTCAAACAAGGAGAGGGAGCTCATCTTATGATGAAATCTAGAATCTGTGATTGATTCTCTCTGTCTAAGAGTAAAAGTCACCTCTGAACTCATTCATGTGACCATGGTCACTGCAGCTGAATTGACCTGCTCTACAGATCACCAAGCACTTCGTTTCTTCTTCTTCTTCTGCCTCTTTTTCTCCTTCTTCTTCTTCAGCTCAGAGAAGTCTAAAGGGTTGACAGAATACAAAATATGCTATGTCTCCAGACAAAAGAGAAAATCCTGGGCTAATACATATCAGGCAAACCTCAATTTCCACAATCATGAGACCAAAACTCGATGGTGCCCAGCTACCACTGTTCTGAAATTGACCACATTAGAAGGTCTTGGATAGACTGGGAGAACAATGTGGAACAAAGCTCAAAGTCATGAAGGAGATCAGGCTTGCTAGTCAGACAGAGATGGATGGAGCCCCCAAGGTGATGGCCTTGGTCACCCTTTGGGTCTGGAATTGAATTCTCCTTGTGTCTCAAGTTTCAGGCAAACAATAGACAGGTCTGTAAGAGGAATGATAACACTATTGAATCATTGACCATCTTTGGTCAAGGAGGCAGCATTTACCCAAGGATAAAGTTCAGAAGGGCTAGGAAAGAAGGAGAAATAAAGGCAGGAAACACTGGGGAAAGGTGGATTGAGTGATGGAACAATGTGTATGGATCATTGGATGTAAAATTAATGTTCTGCTCTGTAAACCTTCACTCAATTCAAAATAAAAAGGTTAAAAAACAAAAAACCTTATGGGAGCCTGCATCCAGTTGTCCTTACCATTGCTGCTGATGCTCATGCTCATGCTGCTGCTGCTGATGCTACTGGCAAAGCATGGAAGAGTGGGTGTCCGAGCTGAGAGGGCAGGAAAGGGAGAAGAGCAGGAGGAAGAGAGTGAGGAGGAAGTAAAAATGCCCAAGCCCACTCACTGTTGCCCCACAGAGCAAAGAAGCATCCTGGGTTGCCTGTAGTTGCCACCATCACCATTACCTGTTCCCTGGACAAAGCCAGAGAACCTGGACCCAAGGGATGTCTTCTGACTCACCTGCTGGTATCAAACTCATGGTCCAGTGCTGGAGGTCAGCAAAGTGGCTGGTTTAGGAGTCTTTAAAATCAGATGAGGGAA
>NW_022111372.1:77121370-77132195 GCF_000313985.2 Echinops telfairi
AAAAAAAAAAAAAAAACAACCTTATGAAACTCTAGAAGTATTAAATATCCAGTCAAACATTGCCCTAAGGGAAGCGAAGCAATTCATGCCTGTGTCTGTTACAGGCGCTCTCAGAAACTGAGACAGCATTCTTAGAAATCAAATGAATAAAAGCTAAAATGTGCAGGGTGAATGCATCCCTGTGTGCTGCTCCCTACGCCTCTTTAAACATTCAAGGCTGGGTGCCTTTGTACTGTGGATTTCAAACATGCACGTTCTACAAAAATGATTTCTAAATGTCTTCAATTCAGAAAGTGTCCCTGTTGAGATTCCCAAATGCTTAACATTGTGTTTGTGATATGATACCACACATCCTTGCTTCATTAGACTGTGATTCATCAAGTCTTGCCTGCGGGTGAGCGCTTTCCTAGCCCCTGAGATTGTTGCATAGTGCTGGTGTGTTGAGTTGCTATCCTCAAGTTCAGCACTTGGAAAGCAACATGTTCCACGGGGGAAAAGGAGGCTTTCTTCTCTCGTCCAGAGTTACAGTCTCAGAAACCCACAGGAGCAGTTCTACCCTATCTCATAGGGCTGCGATGAACTGGAATCAGCTCGATGGCAGTGACTTTGGTTTTGGGGTTTTTTAAAAACACAGAAATTAATTTGGTCAACCCTTGTCCCTGAGAACTTCCAACCTATTGGGGAAACAGCCTTATAAAAACTCACAGTGTGCTGTGACAGGGCTCATGAAAAGACGTGCAAAACACAATAGCAACACTCAAGTTGGCAGAGCTGCCAAGGGGAAATCAGGAAAGGCAAGCTAGAGATAAACAAACCTCAAAAGGAAAATATTTCAAAGATGACTGTTCACTAATAAATCATCAACGTTGTCATTTCACATGCTATGGGAGCCGACATTTATTTCCCTATTCCAATACCAATGCTCAAACATGGAAACTTCATATGCGTTGGAGTAAAATTCTATAAGGTTTGCAATGACTCGCTTTTTGTCTTGTTTTGTTTTTAAGTAGATGAATAGGGCTGTCTTCCCAGGCACTACTGGGTGGACTTAAACCTCCAACCTTCCAATTAGCATTTGAGTGATTAACCATTTGCACTACCTAGAGACGCCCCCTCCTACTAACCCCGAGGTTTCCTTTTGAGATGTACTACCACACTCTCTTGTGCTTTTATGGTAATTCTAGGTGCTTAGAGCCCAGTTCAAAAGCTGAAATCATCACAGTTCTTCTCTCAAAACAGTCGGGGAGCAGACCTGAGGCATCTGCTGAGCCAGCAGGACCTTCTGAGACTTTGAATCAGGAACAAATACTGTGAGGAGAGGAGGAAGAATTGATGGTTCTCCAACCAGGAGACAAACCAACCTCTAACCACCATAATGCACCTGCTACCCAGTCCTCCTGAGCTCTCTTGGTTCCTTTCCTTTTCCAAACCTTAGTCTTCATCCTACCTTGTACTGAACCCCACAGATCCTTCTAGTAACTTCCCATTTGCTTAAACATCCAATTCCGTTGTTTATAAATAAGGATCCTAACTCATCTACTGTGACGAAAGTTCTACTTTGCTGTAGAACTCAGCAAAGCTGTGGGAAGTCCTGGTAACCTCCTCGTCTAACACCACTGATCACTTTTGCTTCCACACTCCTCTGACCTTCTGTCTTTCCCCTTAAGTGCCCAGAAGCACCATCCCTCCTTTGAAAGTCTACAGCCTCCGGACCCGAAAGGTTATTTTACTTGAGAATGTTTAGCTATAACTAGGCTCTCTTTACTGATGAGGCACACATACCCTCCCAAGCCTTTGAAAGCCATTAAATGTAATGTTGCAGGGTGGCCACATATAGACTACTGAGCTGGAAAATGATGTTAGACCTCAAGTATCTTTGCTTCAGTTTTATGGGTAATTAACCTGAAAGTACTGCCAGGGTTTGAAAAATCAATTAAATTGAATGTATAGAATACAGTGTCCATCTCCACAACTTGCTCTGGAGGTATTGGGGTTTACCGTCTAGGCAGAATGGCTGCTGGAGCTTCCTGCTCATTCTCCATGCACAAAATGAACAGCAAAGAGTTATTCCCAAGAATAATAAGCGGCTACTCTACTGTTTGTCAAGGGCTCCAAGAGGGCAGAGATCAAGTCGACGTTGTTGCTGAACCCTCAAGGCATAGCACATTGGAGAAAGTACATGCTTTTTTGGTTTTGGGTTTTTTTAATCAACAAAATCAGGCATAGAGCTATTTGCTTTATGTACATTCTTTTATATAATCTTCTCAATAATGTGCTGGATATTATTCTCCACCTATGTTAATGTTGTTGTGTGTTGTTGAATTGAATTCAACTCATAGTCACCCTTTAAAACAGTGTAGCTTCTCCATAAGGTTTCCAAGAATATAATCTTTACAGAAGCGCACCTCAGATCTTTCTCCTGCAGAGTGACTTATGGTAGGTTTGAATTGCCCAACTTTCCATTAGAAGATAATGCTGAACCTCTGTGCCACCAGGCATCCATCCATGAAAATAGACGCTCCAAGAGGTGACACAACTAGGAAGGAAGGAGGCAGGACTTGAATCCAGGCTCATACAATTCTCAAGCTTATGTTCTTCAGCACTCTACTGCCTCCAATACACTGCTTGGACATCACCCCTGCCACCATAAATGAGCCCACTTTTCAGTGGAGGAGACAGATACAGGTCAGAATAGCTATTGCAAGTGGTTGAGCAGTCCAGGGGCAAAGAAAGGCTCCAGGTAGTGGCTACCTGCCCACTTCCACTCCCTTAGTAGACACACAACTCATATGATGGTCTACTGTGGTTGTCTCCTCACTAATTTCCACATTCCAGGGTTGCACACCTAATACCCCTTCATTCTACCACACAATTAGATCAGTCATTCTCCTGACTAATTCAGGAGGTTTTGTCATTGCTCACAAAACAGTCAGAAGCCTTGCTACTCTAAATATGATCTTTGGTCACCTGGAGTTTGTCAGAGATGCAGTATCTCAGGCACTACCTCATCTATCCTGACTTGAAATCTGAACTATAATAAGACCTCTAAGTGATCTGTAATAACATTAAAGTTTGAGACCCATGAGGCTAAAGGCCTTAATAAAGCCTTTAGGTCTGGTCCATGCCCACCTTTGTGGCCAAAACTCCAGCCACTTCCCACATCAGTCAATCTGAACATCTTGCCTTTTCCACATGCCAACCCTCTCCCTACTCCAGAGCTTCATGTGTGCTCTTTCTGCTCTGGCATTGCCTTCTTCTTTTCTTAGGCATTAGCTTACACATCACTCTTCTCCAGAAGCATCTCTTACCTATCATCCCTGCAGAAATCAAACTCACTCCACAAGTGGAAAGAGATGTTGAAGAAGCTCCATATGGTAGGTGCCCCTACTACACATGCTACTGGCCCAATGCCACACTCATTTGCGGTTCTTTGCCAAATTGCATTTCTTTCCAAAAAACCAGGAGGCCTAGATGGTGCAAGTGGTTAATGTGCTTGGCCCCTAAGCAAAAAGCTGCTGTTTCAACCCAGAAATTCCTTGGAAGAAAAGCCTGGTGATCTACTTCCAAAACATGAGCCACTGAAAACCCTGGAGCACAATCCTACTCTGACCCACACATGAGTTGTAATCAACAGAAACTGGTTTTCATTAAACCAAATGAGTAAACAAATTGGGTTTTCTTGTTTCATCTATATCCAAATAACCTAAAACAGTGCCTGGCATGAGAGATTCAATCGCTATATTAAAAACAACAATGTTCTAATTTGGAAATAAAACAGTGGAAATAATTAATGTCACTGAATTGTGCACATAAAAATGTTGAGATGGCAAAAGTTTGATTATATATAATTTCTCCATGGAAAATTTATGCACCAACTACTAAAGCTTGTGATGAAGAAATTGAAGAATTCTACCAATGTCTGCAGACTGAAATTGATCAAACACACTCATGATACATTGACTATTATTGCTGATTGGAATGCTAAGGTTAGAAACAAATATGAAGGAGGAGGAGTTGGAAATTTTGGCTTTAGTGATAGAAATTAAGCTGGAGATAGCATGATAGGATTTTGCAAGAAAACAATTTCTTCATAGCAAAGTACCTTTTTTCAACAGCACAAATAGTGACTTAAACATGAACTTCTCAGACGGAATCCACAGAAATCAAATTCACTCCATAAGTGGAAAGAGATGCTGAAGAAGCTCAATATCAGCAGTCAGGCACCAACTATGGAGCAAACCATCAAATTTCAACTTGCATATACAAGTTCAGGTGGAAGCTGAAGAAACTGAAAGTTCATGAGAGCCAAAATACAACCTTGAGAGTATCCCACCTAAATTTCAAGAACAGATTTGAAGCACTGACCATTCACGACAGAAAGCATGATGCACTGTGGAAGGACCTTAAGAACAAGATATGTGAAGAAAGCAAAGATCACTAAAAACAGAAGGAAAGAAAAGATAAAGTGGATGTCAGTGGAGACTGCGATGTGCTTTTAATCACGGAGTAGCTAAAGCAAATGGAAGAAAAGATTAAGTCAAAGAGTTGAACAGAAATTTTCAAATGGGAGCTCCAAAAGAAAAAGAAAATTATTTTAATGACATTTTCAAAGACTTAGAGATAGAAAACCAAAAGGAGAGAAAACCTTCAGCTTATCTAAAACTGAAAGAATTGAACAAAAAAACCTCAAGGTTCCAGTTGTAACATTAAAAGATTCTATGGGAAAAATATTGAATTGTGCAGGAAGCATCAAGAGAAGATGGAAAGAACTAGTTGACATTGAACCAATTCAAGAAGTGGCATATGATCAAGAACCGGTGATACTGAAGGCAGAAGTCCAAGCTTCCCTGGAAGCATTAGCCAAAAGCACTGCTCCAGAAATAGAATACCAAATGAAATGTTTCAACAACTGAGAGAGCACTGGAAAACTCATGTTTCTATGCCAAGAAATTTGGAAGACAGCTACCTCGCCAACAGAATGGAAGAGATCCATATTTTTACTCATTCTAAGAACAGGTGACCCTAAAGAATGCACAAATAAAGGAAAATAGCATTGATATCACAAGCAAGTAAAATTTTGCTTAAGTTCATTCAATGCTGGTTGCAGCAGTACATTGACAGTAAGCTGCCAGAAGTTTAGACCAGATTCAGAAGAGGAGGCGGATGAAGGATATCATTGCTTATGTCAGACAGATCTTGGCTCAAAGCAGAAAATACCAGAATGGTGTTTGTTTGTGTCTTATTAACTATTCCAAGGCATTTGTATGGACCATAACAAACTATGCATGACCTTGAGAAGAATGGGAATACCAGACTACTGCATTGTTCTCATGTGGAACCTGTACGTGATTCAAGAGGCAATTTTTTGAACAGAACAGGAGCTACAGCATGATTTAAAATCAAGAAAGGTGTGCATCAGGGTTGTATCATCTCACCATACATATTCAATCCATATGCTGAGCAAGCTGGACTATATAAAGAAGAATGCAGTATCAGGGTTGAAGGAAGTCATATTAGCCTCCCTCAATAGGCAGATGACACATCATGCTTGCTGAAAGTGAGGAGAAATGTCAAGAAAACCAAATGCCAAGAATGTAAAGGAAAGCAGAATCCTCATAACTGGACCAAGAGGTAACATCAAGCTAAATGGAGGAAAGATTGAAGTTGTCCAGGATTTCATTTTGCTTGGATCCATAAGCAATACACGTGGAAGCAGCAGTCAAAACATCAAATGATGCATTACCTTGGGTCAATTTGCTGCACAAGACCTCTTTAGCGTGTTGAGCAAGGATGTTACTTTGGGGTCTAAGGTGCATCTGATCCAAGCCATGGTATTTTCAATTGCCTCATGTGCATGAAAAAGTTAGGCATTGAATAAGGAAGACCAAAGAAGAACCGATGCATTTGAATTATGGTGCCCGCAAAAAATATTGAAAGTACCATGAACTGCCAAAGAACAAACAAATCTGTCTTGGAAGAAGTACAACCAGAATGCTTCTTAGGAGCAAAGATTGCAAGACTCTATCTCGGGTACGTTGACATGTCATCAGGAGGGACAAGTCCCTGGAAAAGGACACCACACTGGGTAGGGTGCAGGCTCAGGGAAGGAGAGGAAGGCCCTCCGGGAGATGGATGGACACAGTGGCTGCAACTCAGCTCAACCGTAACCCTTGTGGGGACGGCACGGAAGTGCAGCGGTGCCTAGTTCCCTTGCACACAGGGTTGCTGTGAGCTGGAACCAGCGCAATGGCACCTAACAGCAACAAGGAAAAGAAAGGAAAAAAACAAATAAATTCAGTAACTTCATACACACTAAAAACAGTTCCGTTTCCTGATCATACTGCCATCCAGACCTAATCTTTGTATAATCCCCAGAATAGAAAAACGATGCACGCAATCTATTGAACAGAATTTCTTTCCTGATTGGTTTTTGAAATTTTTTTATTATGCTTTGGTTAAAATTTACAAAGCAAATTACTTTTCCATTAACCAATTTATATATATATATATATATATATAGCATTGGTTGCTAACCCTGTGTTTGTCAGCACTCTCCCCATTTCCACCTTGCCTTCCTGTTTCCATCCCTCCAGTTTCCTTGCCTTCTAATCACTTTGGGCAAATGTTGCCTGTTTGTTGCCATGTTCTAAGGAGCACATTCCTCCTGGCTGTTATTATTTGCTGTATAGGCTAGTGTGTTATCTGGCTGAAAGCTGACCTTGGGGAGTGGCCTCAGTTCTAGATTTAAAGAGTATTTTAGGACAACAGTCTTGAGGATTTTTCCCCTATGCATCAGTCCATATGTATGTCAGATCTTTTATATCAATTTGATTTTTGTTCTATATTTTTCATCCACTCTCCCTAGTCGGGGTGGTTGGTGTTGATAAACATGCACCATCTGCTTCTTCTGGTCTCAGGCTACGGGATGCTGTGGTTCGTGTGATCCATTAGTCTTATGAACCAATTGTTTCCTTAAGTCATTGGTTTCCTTCATGCTCCTTTGCTCCAGGTGGGAAGAAACAAATAGTTAAATCTTAGATGGGTGCTCACAAACCTCAAAGGTCTCATTGACTCCTCACAAAATGAGGATGTAGAACATTATCTTTATGAGCCATGCTATACCAATTGATCTAGATGTCCACCAAGACTATGGTCCTTAATCTTCAAACATAGTAGCATAGTGTGTTAGACAGGGTTCTCTAGAGAGATAAAACCAAATTCCTGATAATTAAATATATTTATTTATAAAGATAATTAGATATATAACAAGAAATGAACTGTTAAATTATATACAGATAAATATAACAAATGAACAGTTAAATTATAAGCACTACAAATGGCTCAGGGTTGTGAGAGACTAGCAGTCCTTCTCCTCTATCTGGTGCCAGATCCCCCTCTATTTATAGAGTGAGGCTATCTCAGCACAGCAGCCAATCACAAGGCAGATCACCAACTGTCAACTAACCACCAGTCCCAACTGCCTGTCCCCAGCTCCAGAGATGCCTTAAAGGGACCTCAACTTACAGAGACACAGTCCACAGGGTAGGCGTCCCACAGGTAGTATAGTCTATAAATTGAGGCAAAGAATGAGCAAGGCAGCCGCACACTGGTCCGATGATCAAAGAGCAAGAGACAAGAAAGATGAGGCTCACTGAGCCATTATCTCTCCGCCCTTCAGTTAATCCCACTTGTATTTATCAGCCAGGCTGGCATAATAAACTATATCACATAGTCTCACGAGGTATTTGGATATTTCTAAGAGGTTTCCATGACAGTACCCTTTGTATTCTGTTATACGAGTAGACACAAATATATGTGAAGCACATATAAATATGTAAATGATTATAATTATACCTATATATGCATTCACAGATATTAACATACACCCTCTCACACCTATATAGCATGCATATCTATATGACCACTCAAAATGTTGGTCATTATTACTATTGTTGCAGAATTCTATATATTTTAGAATTCATCATAGTTGTCCTTTATTCTTACATGCTTGCATATGCAAGGTCCTCATTTCCTTGCCTCACACTGCGGTGTCTTCCTGCACACTGGGAAGTGCCTTTCTCTCCACCAGAATTAACCTGTGTTTACCATCACTGGTAAACATCAAAGAATATCACTTTCTGTGCGTAAAACTAAGCTTGACCTTTTGTAACAGTGGTAGCATATGAGAGTGTCCTTTTGTGATGGACTTATTTCATTCAACATAATGTCCTCCAGATTCATCTGTGTTATGTATTTCATGGGCTCCTTGTTTTTTATTGTTGCATCTCCCTCTTGATTTGTGTGAGGACTCAGTGGTGGCAGTGGCTGCTATCTGATGCCAACACACACATTCACGCATGCTCATCCACACAGAATGACACCTCTTATTCATTTATATTAAGGGAGATGGAAGGTATACACCCAAGTCAAAATGTGGAAGAAGAGCATTAGAAAAGTAAGTCACAGCTACATGCGCTGGGTCATGAAGCTATTGTGGGAAGACCTAGAAAACTTGCAGAAGTAAAGGTTGAGACGGTGAGAGAATATTTAGCATCTGGGGTGTAAAAAAAGAAGTTCTGTGGGGTTTATCTGACACCATCTGTCTCTAATTTTCATAAGAGCTCAGTTGGACTCTAGGGAGGAAGTTAAAAACTATAGGATTCTTTTAAAACTGTGACAAAACCCAGCCAAAAAGAGGTTATGTTAAAAGGCCTGAGAAGGGAAGATCCTGCTCAGCCCTCTGAAAATCTAAGTCATCTTTTCCCCCTCTTCCAATAAAATCCTGACTTCATACCCGAATACATCAATGTGTACATAGCGGATGCACTTGAATAACAGAAAATAAAATTTAATTGGATTGTTGTTATGGAAATTTTTGAGAATGGCTACGTGTGATGGTTGAACAACTCAAGTTAATTTCACTGAATTGGACATGTGAAGAATGTTGAAGTGGCAAACATTTTATTTTATATATATATATGTGTGTGTGTGTGTGTGTGTGTACATAAGTATGTGTACATGCATCACATTTTGTTAATTGGGTTGTCATTAAGCCTCTGGGGAAGGATCACCAACGTGATATAAAAGGTGAGAAATCAAAGAACTTCCAAAAACTTACAAATATTTTACATTCAGTAATTTCTAAGATGCAGAAGCTTTAGGTTCCAAATCTGCTCTCAGCCGGAGGAAGGATAAGCTTGCTGCAAGTCCCCCTTCTTGTGTTCCTGGCAGGCACTGCTAGTGATCTTGTCACGCTTTCCAGTGCATGGCCTCCCAAGGCTTGTTCTATCATCTTCCAAAATAGCGACCATCAACTGATGAGGACTAGCATCCAAAATGAACCTCTTTGTCTTTGTTGATTTAAACCACAAAGCTCTTCTTAAGTGTGAAGCCGATTGATTTTCTTCCTCCCTTGTAGCTTACATTTGCCCAACTTTCCTAATTTACTAAACAACAAGTTAAGTTTGAATCAAAGTCGCCTTTCATTCATACCTTGAATATCTTCCCTGAATCAAGTCAAATGCTAATCTATTTAATTCTGGTCTTTTTATAATGCTTTTAACTTGTTCAAAAGCATTCTAAATTACATTACTATTTCATTCTTTGAAAATCCCTGTGAGCTAGGTTAAGCAAGTAGTATTATCTCTAAGAGAACTACGGTCCAGGGAGTTGAAATAAATCACAGAAAAATCACCCAGTGACTTCGAGGAAAAACTGGGTTAAGAACCTAGGTCATCTAGTTGCCACTTCCTACCTTTCACACGATCTCACACTGTCTTATGCTCCTTTTGGACCCCTCGTGGTGCTTTGAAGTGTTAGACTGCTTACCACAAGGTTGGCAATTCAAACCCACCAGCTTCTCTGTGAAAGGAAAGAGGAGGCTGTCTGTTCCCTTAAAGATCTACAAAGCCTTGGAAACCCTATACAGAGTCACTATAAGTCTGAATCAATTCAAATAGCTGTTTGTTTTGTTTTTATATTAATCTATAACTTCCGAATGGTGCTGCCCCCTCTTTCCCAGGTTTATGTTCTGTGTGCATACACATGACACATGCAACAGAGAAATCTCCAGTCATAGACAAATATGTCAACACACACCCACAGAAAGACACACACACACATGCTCAGAGAAGCATACAAAGAGACACATACACACACAAAAATTACACAGAGAGGCAGTAATAGATGCACCACATAAACATATACACACGGGCATACAAAAAGGCACAGAGCTGTACAAGCACAGATACACACATAGGCGCACAAACACGGATACATACAGAGGGCACATAGAGAAAGACACAGACACAAACTAACACACACAGATGAGCCAAATGACAGGAAAATTTATGCACACATTTTCTAACAACTTGTGTGTCGTCGCCTTAGTGTGACTATGTCCTCTTTCCCTATGGGACTCTATCAGTGTAGTCATGGATTCGTTCCATAAAAAATAGGCCTCCCTCTGTGAGCTCTGTGGTAAGAGCATGTTAGGGGGAAGATTATGGCTCTTAGGAGAACTGGCATGTGGCGATCTGTTCAGCCCTCCTCCACTGATTCATCAAGCATTCATAACCTAGTTTGTGTTGAGATCGTCTCAGAGGCTGTTATGCTTATTATAAAGAATCAAGGATGCTGTGTAACTGTCACATTGGGTTCTGGCGACCCCGTCCAGGGGCTGGATGCCATTGTAACTGTCACATTTGCTTTAAGAACATGCTATTTGTACCATCGTCTGATCCCCCAAGAACACAAGCATTTGCTCTTGCTGCTGAAAACGGTAATGTGTCTCTGCAGAGAGGCAAGGGAAGGACTGAGTACAAGA
>NW_022111372.1:77134485-77135467 GCF_000313985.2 Echinops telfairi
GGATGGTTCAAACCAGGCAATGTTTTGTTCCGTTGCACATAAAGCCCCCATGATTCTAGGGGAAACACCACAACAGTTAACAACAACAAAAGAAACGTAAGGGAAAATCATCTCTTTTCTACTGCTTGATGTTGGTCTGTTGGCTAGAGCTGCTACAGCCCAGTTTACAGGCATGAAAGGAACTAGCTCATGCTGAACATGGATTGGAAAATTTTCTAAATGGCTACAAATTCCTTGACATTACTGTCATCCAAAAAAGCATACAGATAGCTCCTTTCCTTGACTCTCAGGGGGGTTTTCCACTTCCATCAATAGAATACTGCAGAAGTAGCACTTAGCCCTTAAAGGCCATGTCACTTCTGTCTGGTTTCCTTAGAACACTGACTCTCAGTAAGCTCTTTCTGAGCAGAGCCATTTTACCAGGCAGGAAGTCAGACTATTCAAGGTTGGAGAAGTTAGGTCTCCTTGATAGCATCTCACCTAAGCTCAGTCCTATAGCTTCCTAAGGTTCCAGACAAGTGAATGATGGTGTCTTCTTCAAAGTGGTTCTTCCAGGCCTAGCTGCCCAGCCCCTTGCCATTTGAGTCAGCAGCTGTTGTTTAAGGCACCCACGCTTATGTTCCAGAACGATAGAGCATGAATTTCCTGACCCAAGGAATCCATGAGCATCATATAATGAATATATGCATCCCCATGTTTGAGGGTAGTCTGCTTAAGTAACGACGATAACTAAAACAGATTCAAAGAGGGGGAAAGGTGGGAAAACCCACCTTAATGGCAGCACTGATTGGTTAATTTAACCAGCCCTGGAACTACCTCATCGCTGGGCTTCCAGTTATGTGAGTGAATTAGTTCCTTGACTGTTTAAGCCCTTTTGAGATGTGTTCCTTGCTCCTGAAATCATTCTAAAAAACACAGCAAGAGAAAATTAAGTCACACTAGCATAAGGAAAACATAAATACAAAATAACTCAAAAATTACA
>NW_022111372.1:77135628-77136560 GCF_000313985.2 Echinops telfairi
AAAGCCATCACACTGAGCACTGTCTAGTGGCTTTCACACTGAGATACATGAATGTCCCAGGGGAATGGGGAGGTGGAGAGGAATTGAGATGGAATTGGTAAGTCCCACACACCTGTTCAGTGCTGTGTGAAAGAAGTAATCCAGGTTCTTGGCTTCCTAAACCTTCTACCATATGTTTGCTCACCTGTTGCCCCAGTCTGAGACATGCTCCACTCTGATGCCAAGAAATGAAACGTGAACTCATCTAGGGAAAGCACAGACGTTGGCAACCTCCCTGAAACGAATGAGGAAAGGGGGGTAGTAAGCTACTGAAATTGAGTGTCTGAAATTATTAAGGTTCAAAAATTAGCAATATAGATGTGAAAATAATTCTCTGTAGAAAAACATTAAAAAGAGACTAACTGAAATAAACTTTGTTACAGCCACAAAAGAAATTCTTTACAGTAATTTAAAAGAATGAATTGTAGTGCTTTATGCAATAGCCAAAAGGGAAAAACAGCCAAGGTGCCCATCAACAAATGAATGAACAAACAGAATGTGCTTATACACACAGTAGACTACTAGTCAGCAGTAAAGGTAAAGTTCTGATGCATGAGGCAACATGGATGGAACCTGAGAATATCATGATGCACTCACGTCAGTCCTAAAAAGATAAAGACTATATGATCTCACTTACATTAAGCAAACAAGTATATACAAACCATACTCTGGATTTGTTATAAAGCAAGACTAGTTCCTAGAAGAGGACATCATACTGGTAAAGAGTCCATGAAAAAGAAGATCCTTGTGGTAGTTACATAATCTGGTGTCAATTTGAGGATTAAGAGAGTGTAGGGGTGGAGTCTAGCTGTCAATCAGGATAAAGCCAATGAGGCCTCTGTGTGGGCACGGCCTTCTCCTGAGGATTCTGAGAACTCCTGTGTTTCCTCCTT
>NW_022111372.1:77137198-77139099 GCF_000313985.2 Echinops telfairi
CAGTGGTTACTAGAAGTGTCGTATGGACTATGCAAAACCATTGTGTTGTGTGGATCATAACACACTGTGGATCACATTGTGAAGATTGAGCATTTCAGAACACTTGACCGTGCTCATGTGAACCCGTACATAAACCACTAAGTTATGCAAATATAATGATAAGTGGGTTAAAATTAGGAAAGGTGTATGGATAAAGTGCTGGTCAAATTATCCAAAAAGCTGTTCTACATGAAAAAGAACTGGCATCAGGATTATAGGAAGACTCATTAACCATCTGCAATAATATGTAGATGACACATCTTGCTTGCTGAAAGTAAAGAAAATTTGATGCACTTAATGATGAAGAGCAGAGACTATATAAGTATGGACTTCCATATAAATAAAACAAAACTCACAATTGGATTAATAAACAGCATTATGATAATGAGGAAAGGATTGACGTTGTTAAGGATAGCCTTTTACTTGGATCCATAATAAAAGTGCATGGAAGCAGCACTGAAGAAATCAATTGATTCATTGCACTGGGAAAATCTACTGTCAAAGATCGTTTTAAGGTTTTAGGGAGCAAAGATACCTTTGAGGTCTAAGCGATGTCTGGCCTAAGCCATAGTATTTTTAGTGACTCGTAACCATGCAAAAGGTGAGCAATGAACAAGAAGGATTAAAGAAGACTTGATGCACTTAAGTTATGGCTTTGGAGAAGAATACTGAATACACCACAAACTACCAGAAGAATTGTCAAATCTATCTTGAAGGAAGTACAGTCAGAATGCTCCTTAAAATCAAGGATATAAAGACTTCAACTCACCTACTTTAGACATGTTCTCAGGAGAGACCAGTCCATGAAGGACATCATGCTTGCTAAAGGGTCGATGAGATGGATTGGCATAGCAACCGCAGCACTGTGCTCAAACACAGCAATAGTGTGAGGATGACACAGAATCAGGCAGTGCTTTGTTCTGTGTACGGAGGGGCTCTCTGAGTTGGAGCCTAATCTGCAGCACCTAATAGCAACGACAAAGGGTAGGAAGAAGGAAAAGGAGGGAGGCATTGCTGGGGGTATTCCAAACCCAAAACTAAACCCACTGCCCTTGAGTCAATAGAACAGAGTAGAACTGCCCCTAGGTTTTCTGGAGGCTGTAAATCTTTATAGCAGGCAAATTCCTCTTTTTCCCACAGAGCAGCTCATAGTTTTGAACTGCCAACCTGGCAGTTAGCAGCCCAAAGCTTCACCCACAGCATCCCCAGGGCTTCTAGGCTTATATGAATGATTTGGAAAAGGATAGCAAGAATGGGACTACAGCTTGAAAGGTCTAATCAGCGTCACTAAATTATGACAATGAAATTGTTGAGATGGCGTATGTTTTGCTTTTATGTTTTCATTACAATGAAGAAATAAATAAGAGGAATGTACATCTCTTTGTGGGAAATATCCAAGATAATTTCTTATTATAATAATCAAGTCTGCAACAGTATCTATAGTATGCTACTATAGGATGCGAGAAGAAAATCTATAGATGACAGGCATGTGATTGAAACCCTGCTGGGGGGGGCGGGGGGTAGGTAAGGGGACAGGCAGGAAAAATATAGGAAAAATAATAATCAAATATCTCCAAATAATAATCACAATTTTATTAAAATAAACCTAATAAACCCAGAAAAATCAACAAATCTCACACAAAAGAAAATCAGGACACATAATAGTAAAATTGCTTAAACCCAGTTAGAAAGAGAAAATCAAAAGAATAGGCCAAGGAAAAAGACACATTAAGTACAAAGGAAGAAATGTAAGAATAACAGCAGACAGAAAACAGTAGAACAACATCTTTAAATTATTAAAAAGAAGAAAAAGCCACCCTAGAATTCTATTCTCGGTGAAAATGCATTTCTTTTTTTTTTTT
>NW_022111372.1:77141284-77142507 GCF_000313985.2 Echinops telfairi
TTCCTTAGAAAATGCATTTCAAGAAGGAAGGTTAGGTGCTATTCTAGATGTAAACGAGCCGAAAGAATGTATCGCCCACAATCACACACCAGAAGAAATGCTGCACAAAGCCCACTCGGCGCAAGGAAAGTGGTACCAGTGGAAGTCACCGTCTACCCACTGGAATGAGATGCCCTGAAAATGGTAACTGTATGGCGAACTAGATAAGTGCATATTGATAATTATTTGTTATTTTAAACTATTGTAAAAGGTTTAAATAATAAAAATAAAGTATAATGAGGCATTTTGCCATGAGATTATTATGCAAATTCTATACAATGACATTAAAGAAATAAAATTAATGATTGATCAGTTAAAAAGACATGCTAAAAAGTAAATGAATTCAGTCACAGTTTTCATTCATTTCTTTACATTATCTAAATATATTTTTTAAATAATTATTCATTTATTTAGAAGACATATTGCTTATTTAGGGGGAATAGGCAGCTCTGTGGACTTTTTACAATAACCTGTGGAATTCTTACAATAACAGCCAGGCCGTTCTAGAAGGCACAGGTAAGGAACGACAGAACTGAAATTAATTTTAAAAGCAAAGCAGAGTCCTGTGGTAGTATAACACTTTTCCTGTTGTTAGCATCTTGATAATACCTTGTTTCATAGACTAGGATTTCTAAAATTGACTCGTCATTGTATCTGCTGCACATAAAAAAGAGCATAGCACATAGCAAGCACTCAACAAACAGCTTATCTAAAGAATGTTTAGCATCCCCAGTATGATCAATCTAGTGCCACTATTTTCTAACATATTTCAAAGAGACAGATGTGCAGGGTCACAAGAACTAAGACCTGGATCTAAATTTGAGTTGTTGTTTTCCATCATTTCTGTCATTCTCACTGTGTGTCTCCAACCTATCTGTGTCGCGTCTCCAAGAACTCCACTGGAGGTTACACTGGGTTGGCAGGTCCATCCCGTAAACTTAGCTGAAAACTTAACTTTGAAATAACATTGCCACGTCTGCATTCTAGATAACAAGACTGGCTCCTTTGGCCTTAATAAGTGCTAAGTGTTAGAACTACTCCTATAATCTGAGGTTATGACGTGGTCCAAAGGCAGGATGTTAAATGTCCTTAAAATCCAAAGTAGGTTGAAAAAGAGGATCTTACTTTTCCTCTGGAAAGTTCTCAGTGCTCCCAACAATTTAGAGCATGCCTGCAATTTTTTT
>NW_022111372.1:77143624-77150273 GCF_000313985.2 Echinops telfairi
GCTCCAAATAATAAAAATAGATATCACTTGTTGAATATTTGCCAAGACGTACACATTTATCATACACTAGGTACCATGAGAGGAACTCTGGTGGCATCGTAGTTATGCATTGGGCCGCAATCTGCATGGTCAGCAGTTCAAAGCCACCAGCAGCTCCTTGGAAGGAAGCCTGGGATTTCTACTCACAAAAACAGTGGCAGTCTCAGCAGCCCACGGGGAAACACTATGAGTCAGTAATGGCTTCATGGCAGTGAGTTAGGATGAGTTTGTTTGGGTTCTGGGGGTAGCATGAAGACCAGAGAAGAATTGATGTGTCTGAATTGTGGTGCTGGCCAACAACATTGAAAGTAACGTGGATTACTGAAAGAACAAACAAATCTGTCTTGGAAGAAGCACATCCCGAATGCTCCTTAGAAGCGAGGATGGTGAGACCGTCTCACGTGCTTTGGACAGACCAGAGCTTGGAAAAGGACATCAAGTTTGGTTAAATAGAGAGAGGCAGTGAAACAGAGGAAGACCCTGGAGAAGCTAGTGACACTGCAGAGAGGCTGCGGCAATTGCCTCAAGCACAGGAACAGTTGTGAGAATGGCCCAGGACCGGGTGGGGGTTGCTTGTGTTGTACATAGAGTTGCTATGAACCAGAAGCAACTTGAGGATGCCTAACAACAGCACAGGCACCATGCTAAGTAGCTTAACTACATTGATTTGACTTCAGTTGTTTCATTCAAAAAAGGAAGAAATTCATCTCAAGATACAATACTACAACCTATGGGCTAAATCTAGCTTCTGTCTAGTTTTGTAAATAAAGTTTTATTGGAACACAGCCACGCTCATTCATTTTACTATGACTGCTTTCACACTACAAGGCAGAGCTGAATAGTTGGCACCAAGACCATATGATCCACACAGAGCCTAAGATATTTACTATTATTTGTCCTCTTACCAAAAAGTGTGCCCATCCCTGATCTGGAAGACAGTCTCAAAGGACTTTCTAATGCTAGCCTCCTATGCCTGTGACTCTGGGTGTCAGGAACACTTTCTCCACTTTCTCCGCTGCCTCATTAGTTGTATCAACCACTAAAAATAGCAACCTGGCCCAGACTTACTAAAATATGGCTATACAGTCTTCTATTTCAGTGTCAGGTTTTTCGTTGTTGTTGTTTTGTTTTGTTTTTATTTAAAGATAATTTTATTGGGGGCTCTTACAGCTCTTATAACAATCCATACATCAATTGTATCAAGCACATTTGTACATATTTTGCCATCATTATTTTCTAGACATTTACTTTCTATTGAGCCCTTGGTATCAGATCCTCCTTTTCCTCCCTCCCCACCCCCACCTTGCAAACTCTTGATAAATTACAAATTATTATTATTATTTTCATATCTAACACCACCCGCTGTCTTCCTTACCCTGCAGTTTCTCTTATTCGGGCCCCCCCCCCCGAAAGTGGGGGTGGGGTGGTTATGTGTTGATCATCGTGATCGGTTCCCACTTCCTTCCCTCCTCTCCCCACCTTCCTCTTACCCCTCTGGTATCACTACTCCCATTCCTGTTCCTGGATTCTGTATGTCGTGGGCTCTTATTTCTTATCTGTACCTAGGCACATGCTCCGGTCTAGCCCTCAATGAAAGGCAGTACTGGAGTCATGATAGTGGGGGTGAGGAAGCCTCAAGGAACCAGAGGAGTATTGTGTGTTTCATCAGTGCTTTATAGCACCCTGGTTGACTCATGCCTTCCTTGTGACCCTTCTGTGAGGGGATGTCCCATTGTCAACAGATGGGCTTTGGGGTTTCTGCCCCGAACCCCTCTTTCTCAAAATATGGCTGTTTATTTGTTTGTTTGTTTGTTTGTTTGTATGCTTGTTTTGGATCTTCTGGTGCCTGTTACCCGGTCCTGGTGGCACCTTCGGTGCTAGTGTTTGTGGTGAAAATATTCTTTGTGTCTTAATTCTGTAATAATTCACTTAGCAGCCCACTGTTGAGAATGAACTTCAGTTCATCCAATTTGAAACTGTATGCTGTTGATAACGCCCACATCAACCATTCAAAAGCATAATTATGGAACTCTAATAAATTACACCAATAAAGAGGAGCATCAAATCTTGTCACTTCTTCCCTTAATCTTAATTTGTTGCTTCTTCATTTTTTTTTTGGCCATCATTCTGGCCTGTTGCTGCTTCATCTTGTACTTGAATCATTACATAAGCAACAGTCGCCCCAATCCTAGACAAAGTGGAAGTCTATAAACCTGAAATCCAGCACTCATACTTGGAGTGGGAGGGGCAGAAAATGAGCTTTGGGTGTAGAATATTTTCATTTATTTCCATAGTCTGAAACAACAAAAGGCTACCCTATTTTTTCCATATCCTCCCATCTTGCTGGTTAATTGTCATGTTGAGTCTAATGGGTGACAATGTGATAGAATGCATGATGGGATGGGAATTTATAAAGCTTTTAAAAGTCTCTATCAGCATAGTTTTCAGGAAGGCCTGGGAATGCAACAAGTTCACAAATGATGTGGTTCCCTATACTGTCTTAGATTCTGCAAAGGAAAAACATCAACACCAGCCAACAGCCAATGTAGACAGAACATGAACACAACTTAATCTACTAAGTCAGAGTCAATAGGTGTAGAGCACAGTTTCAAATAAGTATTTTTAACTTCAGTAAAGTTTAGGTGCTGGATTCTAGTATTGTTCATGAGACTTTTTTTTCCCCAATCCATTTAAGACAGGACTTTGAACAAGTTTGAAACACTTCAAAGTGTTGGTTTAAACGTTTAAATCATTCCTTTACTTAATTGAGTCACTTACTTTCCCATCCAATGAGTTAACAGCCTTCATTGATGTTACATGGAGTCATGTGGTTATCAAAGTGGCAATGGCAGTTCAGGGACAATGCCCCTAAGACTTAACTTTACCAAAACATAAATCTACCTGCCCTGTAAATCAGGCCATGTCGTTGGCCAGTAAGATTTTAACACTGCTTCCACCTCCACTGACAAATGAAATCTTAATGGCAATTCTTGTTGTTAGGTGCTTTTGAATTGGTTTGGAATTGCAGCACCCACATGCATAACAAAATGAAACACTGAATGGTCCTGTGTCATCCTCAAAGTAGTAGAGATATCTGAGCCCATTGACACAGCCACTGTGTCAACCCATCAAGGTTGGTCTTCCTCCTTTATGCTCGCCCTCTGCTTTTCCAAATATAATGCCCTTCATCAGGGATTCCCCCCTCCTAATAACATGGCCAAGGAATCAAGTCTTGCCAAGCTTGCTAATAAGGAGCATTCTAGCATTCTAGCATTCCTCCAAGACAGATTTGCTCATTCTTCCAGCGGGCCATGGTATATTCACTATTCTTTTCCAGCACTATAATTCAAATGCATCAATTCTTCTTTGATCTTCCTTTTTCACTGCCCAATTCTCCAATGCATATAAAGTTATTGAAAATGCCATAGATTGGGTCAAGTGCAACTTAGTCTCAAAGTGACAGCTTTGTTTTTTGCAGGAGATTTGCCCAGTGCAGTATGTCACTTGATTTCTTGACTGCTGCTACCATGAGCATTGATTGTGGATCCAAGTAAAATGAAATCTTTGACAATTTCAGTATTTTCTCTGTTTATCATATGAAGTTGCATATTGGTCCCTATGGTAGTTACATAACGTAGTGTCAATTTGGGACTTGAAGGATTAAGAGTGGAGGGGTGGAGGAGTGGAGTCTGGTCTGTCAATCAAGATATAGCCAATGAGGCCCCTGTGTGGGCATGACCTTCTCCTGAGAATTCTGGGAGCTCCTGGATTTCCTTCTTGGAGGCAGGAGAGACTCTCTCTCTCAGCTTACTCTCTGAGACAATGCTCTACTGACAAGACACAAGGCACTGTGCTCTGGAAGATGGAGAAGCTACATGGACCTACCCTGATGCAGTTTTACCTCTCGAGCTGGAGAAGCCACGTAGAGACCCCTGCCAGCACTGAGATGCTTATAACACCACTGAATCCAAAGACTTTCTACCCACTGACCTGTGATCATCCTTCATTCAGCATCATTGCATGTGTTTCATGAGTCTGAAGAGGACTTTATATATTGGTATCAGACATATGGGCTAATATTGGACATAGGGACTTGGACTGGACTGGATTGGGATTCTTTCTTGATGTACAATTACCCTTTATATAAAACTCTCTTATACACATATAAGTGTCCATGAATTTGTTTCTCTAGTCTCCCTGGACTAACACAGTCGCGTTGTGAAGGTTTCTATTTACTTCATCAATACCGAAGGCTGTAGTCATTGACCATAATCAAGAAATGCTTCAAGTCCTCTTTACTTTAACAAACAAGGTTGTGTCATCTGGACATTACAGACTGTCCATGAGTCTTCCACCAATCTTGATCCCATGTCCTTCATATAGTCCAAATTCTCAGATGATTTGCTTGAATATAGGTTGAATGATGTGTTAGACAGGGTCCTCTAGAGAAACAAAACCAGAATGCTAATAATTGTATATATATTTATACATATAGATAGATATGTAACATAAGAAATAAAGAGTTAATTAAATTATAAAGCAGTACAAATGGCTCAGTGCAACTCACTCCCGTGAGACAGTTGTAAGACACTGGCAGTCCTTCAAGTCTTGAGGGTCACCGGGTAGTCCTCTGTAGAACAATTCAGGCTATCTGGGCACAGGCAGCAAACAGCAAGGCAGGTCACCAACAGTCAGCCAGATAACAGGGTCTGACAGTCCCCAGCTCAAGAGATGTAAATTCCAATTGTGTAGCGAAGCAGGTCTTGAAGCAACCTCAAATTACAGTGACACAGTCCACAGGTTAGGTGTCCCACAGGTAGTGTAGCTTGCAAATTGAGGCAAAGAACAAGCAAGGCAGCCGCACACTGGTCCAATGATCAAAGAGCAAGAGACAAGAAAGGTGAGGCTCACTGAGCCATTTATCCCACATGTGTTTATCGGCCAGGTTGGCACAATAGACTACCTCAAATGAGTAGGATGAAAGAATCCATCTCTAACACATACGTTTCCTGATTTTGTCCCCTTGTCCTGATCGAATTGCCTCTTGGTTTATGTACAGGTTTCACATGAGCACTATGCTTCACAATGTTGTCCGTAATTCACTGTGATTCACACAATCAACTGTCTTTTCATAATCAAGCTGTAAGTTGTTAGGTGCCATCGAGTCTGGCATGTCCCAGTGTTCCAATAGTAAATTGCACAAATGTAAGCCAATCAGAAATTTGAGCTTCTTTGTGTATTAATAAAAGCTAGTTACTGCTTTTTATCTCTGGCTGCTTGAGCATCCTCCGCCATCCTGAATGACACAGTAACTATCCACACTAGGAAGTTCATGACCAGCCAACCCAGACTAACACACTGGTGATACTTGGCAGAATATTTTCTACATGTTGTCTTGTGCTGTCCAATCACAAATCATCTGCCCAAATAAACTTCATCTAGTGGATTGATTTTATTATTGATTCCATTTCTTTTGACATTGGCTTTGCTCTAAGATAGTTTGGAACTAGGCCAGCTGTCAAATTCAATTAATAATTGCAACTTATATATTACAAGGGGGGGGGGAAACGATATCTCTTTGAGTATCTGTTTTTGACACTATCATCAAATAAAACTCCTAAGTATCAGTTAAATATTCCTAATCCTCAAGGAGGGAGCCTTCGTGACTTAATCTTAAGTGTTAAGGTCCTAACCACAAAACCTTTGGTTCAAACCCACCAACCCCTCTGCCGGAGAAAGTTGAAGCTCTCTTCTTCCATAAAGATTTTGTCTCAGAAACTCCAAGGAGCAATGCTACCCTATCCCATAGGGAGCTGTGAGCAGTGGGTGAGTAACTCTCAAGCAAAAAGATTGGAATGCAGACAGGAAGACTACAAAGAATGCAAAGTTTAGCTTATCTTGAAATCTTTACGTGGAATCCTAGTTATTATATTCTGGCGATGAGTTCTTCCCATTCTTCCAGAGGCAAGCAACTGACTAAAACAGCTTCTGTAATGAAGTAGTTACGGCCTCAGTGGTAGTTACAGAATCTGTTGTCAAATTGAGACTTAAGAGTGAAGGGATGGAGTTTAGTCCGTCAATCAGGTTGCAGCTTGATGACCTCATTTGGAGGCCCTAGGGAGATAAACAGCTCACTGGAGGTGGGTCACATGCACACTCCTTGCTAGACATTCCTGTTGAGAAGACACATAGAGCTACATGAGAGCCCTGGAGCTGAAGGAGCCACTTGGAGACCCCTGTCAGCAAGGAGATGCTTCCACTGCCACTGGAGCCACAAAATTTTCCACCCACTGGCCTGTGACCCTCCTGTCTTCGGCATCGTTGCTTGTATTGTGTGAGTCTGTAGAGGAATTTATAGATTTGTATGGGACATATGGGCTAATGGGCTAATATCAAACTTATGAACTTGATCTGGACTGGGTTGGGATGTTTTCTCAATATTTAACTGCTCTTGTATATAAAGCTTTCTTTTTTTCTTTTTTTTTTGTGTGTGTGTGTCAACTTTCCTTGAGCTAACACTTTCACCTTTATTTTTTTTTAACATTTTATTAGGGGCTCATACAACTGTTATCCCAATCCATACACACATCAATTGTGTAAAGCACATTTG
>NW_022111372.1:77155760-77157172 GCF_000313985.2 Echinops telfairi
AAGCAGGAAGGAAATAGCCAAAATATAAGAAACTTGGAGAACTTCTGAATTTTCAGCCTCATTAAAGGATGGCTCTTCAAGTAGCTGTCCCTTTCCAAACACTCCTTTTTTTTTTTTTCCAAATGCCCTTGTTGTGTAAAACTCGAATCTTGTATACACCACACCACAATCTGTCTTCCAGCCAAAGCCTCCGCCTGCCAAAAGCTGAAAGGGAAGACAGGCAGACCTGCTCATACTTGGATTCAAATAGCACGGACAACAGTATGCTGTGCCAAGCAGGCACCAAATTAAAGTACTTAATAATAGCTACTATTTATATAACCAATTTCCAGTTCCCAAACCTTGTCAAGTCTTTGCATTGCTAGAAAAATGTCAAGACGCCCAGAACATCCAACACAGAGTGTCACCCGCACGTTCTTGGTGCTTCAAAAAGAGAATGCAAGTGTTGCACCTGTCATCATCCTTGGCGGAGTAAATATTATTTTTCTGCCTCTTAAGTACTTCCATTTTTCCACAAAAGGGTTTAAAGGCCAAGGGAAATTATGTTTACTGTTTTATTTTTTTAAATACTGTGAGTAACAAAGAATTGAGAAACCTTATCCCTTACATCACAGATCTCTCTTATCAGGTGGGGGTCTCTTGGAATTCTATTGATTCCTTCAGCCCTAGAAATTCCTCTCATTCCTTCCCTTTCAATAGGCACCACCCACTCTAAAGTGTTCAGCACAGTATACACTCAATTCTGTTTTTTCCACTACCTGTGTGTCAACTTTCCATATCGTGGTGGCTCATGTGCTGTTGTGATACTGGAAGCTGGGTCGCCGATATTTCAAATACCAGCAGGGTCGCCCAAGGTGGACAGATTTCCATGGAATTTTCAGATCAAGACTCACAAGAAAGACCTGGTGACCTACTTCTGCAAATGAACCAGTGGAACCCCTTTGGATCACAACAGAATATTGTCTGTTACAGTGCTGAAAGACACTCCCCAGGGGTGTGGTCCAGCAACTATGGCAGGGACCAAACCCAATCCAGGGATACATACAGCAGCCAACTAAATAAGAGGGGGAAATAAAGAGAAAAAAAGACATGGGTAGGGAGGAGCAGGGCACTTACCCACCCAAGGGGAGGGTATTGTGTATATATCCACAGGAGAGGGCAAAAGAGACCAGGCTTCACTCAAATGCACCAAGATGTGAATACAACATACTGGCATGTGCCAGGGAGCCAATAGACAGGTCTGTGGGACTGGCCCCAATCCCAACTATGTGGACACTCTCCCCACCTCAGAAGAATGTACTTCAGAGGACAGCACTGGGGCTACAGCTTGGGGAGAGGGGTCCATCTGATTAGAGCACACGGGAGAAACAAAAAGGGATGGAGAGGGAGGGGAGGACATCCTGGCCCACCAA
>NW_022111372.1:77158926-77160004 GCF_000313985.2 Echinops telfairi
GGGAGAAGGAGGGGGAAGAAATGGGGAGCTGATCTCAGGGGCTCAAGTGGGAAGAGAATAGTTTGAAAATGATGATGGCAGCATATGTGCAAATGTGCTGGACACAATGGATGAATGTATGGATTGTGATAAAAGCCCCCATAAATTTTTTTTTAAAGAGACATCCCAAGGTTGGAAGGCATTCAGAATGCACAGTGGCCACAGCAATAGCTTCAAGCATGCCAACCACCCTGAAGAAGGCGTAGGACTTGGCATTTTCTTCTCTGTGGAGTCAGCATGAGTCGAGGCCAACTTGATGGCCACCAACGGCTTTGTTGTTTTTGTTTTTATTTTTTTCAGATTTGCACGTTACTGTCTAATTAATCCTTTCTAATCACTGTCTGCTACTCTCTTTATCTAGTTAATATCTGTGGCAACCCTTTAAAGGATGACATAAACAGTAGATCTCCCACCCCCACACTCACCCCTTAACCCCCAAGATGCCGACTGGATCTGATCTGGTTTCCAAAATGCTCTGTCATTGTTGGTTTGCATTGTTTTCTCCAGGTTTTGGTTGTTCACATTAGTGTATCTCAGAGGTGTTAATGCAATGGAGGTCACCCTCCTGAAGCTGTGTTGTATGGTTTTCTGTTTTTCTGTACATGAAACCTAGGATTGACGAACCTAAAAGGACAGCAAGTAGAATAAGAAGTTCAGGGGGAGGGGTACAGTGGTGGAGGTGAGGCAAAAGGGAGAGGATGTCAAGGCGTCCATGGAGAAAAAGAATGGTTGGAAACTGATTGGGGTACCAGCTGTACATTCTCTTTGGCATGATTGAAATTGGGAATGATATGACATATGTATTACATCCCAACTAATGATTAAAAAAATCTTAAGTCAGTTTTAATTTCTAATTTGTTGCCACATGGTTATATTCTTTTTGTGTTATTAAGAAACAATCTAGGTAATATTTTGACAAGGCTGTACCAAATAAATGCATATTTTAATGAAAAAAAGATGACATAAAGAGATTAAAATGGTTTCTTATTGTATTTTTTCCACTGAGGAAGACGAGTCCCAGGATAATTGTTTCACTGCT
>NW_022111372.1:77161064-77162811 GCF_000313985.2 Echinops telfairi
GTTTTGGGGTTTTTTCCGTAGTGTATCAGACCTTTCTTCTCAGAGGCTTTTCTAAGTATATTGAACCACCAAGCGTCCAATTAGCAGCTGAACCCTTAACAGTTTGCACCACTCAAGGACTCCCTACTTGAGCTAGTGGTGTCATATTGGATCTTATTGGAACTATGCTAGCGCACGGCCAGCATCTCTCACTGAGGCTACCGTCTTCACTTCCCTGGTAATTTGTTTCTGAACACTTTGATTGACATACAATTCGCATGCCATGTGATCCAAAGGTTTAAGTAGATTTAAAACAGTTTTCAATCACCAACACAATCAATTTTAGAACCTTGTCTTCATTCCCGTACTCATTATAATTAGCTCCCCATTTCTCCACAGCCTCCCCTGCCCTAACCCTAAGGAACTCTTAATCCAGTTTCTGTTAATATAATTTTAATCCCTGGAAATTCTTGACGGAATTGAAAGACCTTGGGTGGCACAACCAAGAAACATAAAGAAAGAGACAGGCTTGAAGGATCGGGCCCACACTAGCAAGATTAAATCCAATTCAGATAAATGCAAGGCTGTGCATCTACTTTCCAAAATACCAGTGACTCAAATTGCAAGATGGATAAAGGATGGGTGATTTGTTTGACTGAAAACTGAATTAAGCAAACAAGAGGATGTACCCAAACAAACATTTTTTTCAGTTCTTGCTGTTTTGTCTGACTGAATCAAAAGGCAGCATCTATTATAAAAGCAGAATGGCCCTTTTGTGCTTGTCATACACAAACCTTCCTTCTGGGAACCAGATTATATTTATAGATTTGTTGTTAGGTGCCATTGAGTCGGTTCCAACCCCTAACAACCCTACAGATGACAGAACAAAGCACCGTCCGTTCCTATCTTATTCTCACAATGTTCCTATGCTTGAGCCCATTATTGTAGTCACTGTGTCAGTCCATCTCATTGAGGGCCTTCTTCTGCTCCACCGCCCCTCTACTTTATCAAGCATGATGTCCTTCTCCAGGGACTGGTCTCTCCTGACAGGTCTAAAGTATGTAAGATTGATGCTTGCCATCTTGCCTCTAAGGAGCACTCTTTCTGTACTTCTAACAAGTCACATTTGTTTGTCGTTCTAGCGGTCCATGGTACTTTCAATATTCTTCTCAGATGAATACAATCTCCTCAGAGAAGCCCGCCCTGATTAACACCTCTAAAGAACAATCTCCCCACTTCACCCCAGTCATACTTCATCACATTTACCCTGTTTCATTCTCTTCTTTGCACATATTGCCAGTTATTGCTTTTAAGTGTATGGTACCTCCCTAACTTGAATACACGATCATATTGGGTCTGACACATGCTAGGAGCCCAGTACACATTTGAAGACTAATAGAATGAATGGATGAATGAATGAATGAATGAATGAATGCCTTTCTTCCCCATATTTCTAACATGAAAGCATCATGTACACGATTCATCATGTAGACTATTGTGAAGTTTATTCTGGGAAGAGAACTTGCAGATAATTGCATTTATTATCACTTCCTGCCTCCTTAGACTTTTCTTTCACACAACATGTTTCATTTCATGACTCACTATAGAGCCCTTGGATGTTCTCAGGTCTCGGATTGCCCTTAGGTCAGAGGTTCATCTTTGGCTCTGCCCAGAGTGAGTCTTCGCTTCTATCCCGATTCAACGCGACTTCCCTCTGGCCTGCTTCGTGTTGAATGCCCTAGAGATGTTTGCAGGCCCAGACTGCTGG
>NW_022111372.1:77170296-77172109 GCF_000313985.2 Echinops telfairi
TGTTCACAAATTAAACTCTGATACAATTCCCTCCTTCAAATTTGGATTATATTATTTGCAACCCTTGGATCACAAAAGCTGGTGTGTTTCTTCCATGTGAATTTAGTTGACACCTCACTAGATAGTTGGTTGCTTGAGACCACCCTTTATGACCTCAGACACTTATCTTTCTGATAGCCAGGCACCATCTAGTTCCTTCACCACATTTTGCTGTAGCACCCATATCTTCAGTGATCTCTTCATGAAGGTGCATGTCAAGCACATCTAATTCAAAGAACTAATTGTTCTTAGATTGGGGCTAGAATTAAATGTGAGCCCAAAAGCCATTCATGGGATTTGGTTTATACATGCCTCTGGTTCACCTTAGAGACAGCATTGTCTCCTTATATTAGAGAACATTATCAATCATCTCCCTGGAGCATAAAGACACAGAATAATCCTTGAAACTGAAGATGGAAAGACTTTATCTCACACACTTTGGGCATGTTTTCAAGAGAATTGTATCTGATAAAAGACATCATTTTTGGTAGAGGGTCAGAAGGAGAAAAAAAAGAGGAAGACCCTCAACAACATAAATTGACAAAATGGCGGAAACGATGGCCTCAAGCATAGCAATGATTGTGAGAATTATGCAGGACTATGCAGTATTCTATTGTCAAATCTGACTCAATGGCACATAAAATCAGTAAGACCCGGTTCTTAGTCCAGTTATAAAAGAAATACCATGAAATGAGGGTAGCTTTAAAAAAGATGTGAATTCTGAGTTAACTAGAGAAACAAACTCATAGACACTGGTGTGTGTAAGAAAGAACTTTATATCAAAGAGCAATTGTACATTAAGAAAACATCCCAGCCCAGTCCAGATCAAGTTCATAAGTCTGATATTAGCCCATGTGTCCAATACCAATCTATAAATTCCTCTTCAGACTCATGCAAAATATGCAATGATGCTGAATGCAGGAAGATCACAGGTCAGTGGATGGAAAGTCTTGTGGATCTAGTGGTGGTGAAAGCCTCACAGCGCTGGCAGGGGTCTCATGTGGCTCCTTCAGCTCTAGGGCTCTAGCATAGTTCCATGTGTCTTGTCAGCAGGAAGACAAAACAGAGAGAGTGTCTATCTGGCCTCCAGTGAGCTATTTTATCTCCCTGGTGCCTCCACACTGGGGTTATCAAGCTGCGACCTGATTGACAGGCTAGACCACCCCTTCGCAAGTTGACACCAGATTATGCAACTGCCACATAAGAGAAATTTAATTTCTTACAGTTCAGAAGGCTAAATGTTCAAATTCTACATGTGGCTTTAGGAAAAAGTTCTTCCTTACCTGTTTCAACTTTTAACCACAATGAAAACCCAACTGCTTTGGAGTAGATTTTGACTCACAGCAACCCTAGTTAGACTTCCCAATGCTGTAAATCTGTATGGTAGAAGATATCCTCGCCTGTCTCCCAATGGGTGGATGGTGTATTTGAAGCCAGGACCTTATAGTTTGCAAGCCAACTTTTACCGAACAGCATGAGTAAGCTCCTTATTTCAGCTTCTAGTAGTCAGGGAAGAACATTCTCAACATATCTTAAACTGAAAGAAATGAAGAAAATAATTCAAAGTTTGAGTTGCAATCTTGAGAGATTCTACTGACAAAATACTGAACGGCGAATGAAGCATCAAGGTAAAATAGGAAGAATACACAGAGAAAGAATACACAGAGTCACTGTACCAAAAAGAAATAGTCAAAATTCCATCATTTCAGGAGATAGCATATGAGCAAGAGCAAATGGTGCTGAAGGGAAAAGTTCAAACTACACTGAATGCATT
>NW_022111372.1:77172341-77173934 GCF_000313985.2 Echinops telfairi
CATTGATCTCTCAGGCACATAAAATTTTGCTTAAGATCATCCAACGATGGTTGCCGCAGTACATTGATAGGAAACTACCAGAAGCTCGGGGCAGATTCAGAAGAGGACGTGGAACAAGGGACATGGACCATTGCTGATATTAGATGGATCTTGACTTGGCACAGAGAATACCAGAGTGATGTTTACTTATGTTTTGTTGACTATGCAAATGCATTCCACTGTGTGGTTCATAATAAACTATGGATAATCTTGAGAAGAATGAGAATTTCAGAACACTTCTTTGTGTTCATGAGGAACTTTTACAGCGATCAAGAGGCAGCTGTGGAAACAGAACCAGGGAATACTGCATGGTTTAAAATCAGGAAAGGTGGGCATCAAGAGTGTATCCTCTCACCATACTTATTAAATCTGTATCCTGAGCAAATCATCAGGGAAGCTGGGTTCTATGAAGAAAACTGTGGCATCGGGATTGAAGGAAAGTTTATTAACAACCTGAGACATGCAGATGACACAATATCTTGCTGAAAGTGATAAGGACTTGAAGTATTTGTTGATAATGATCAAGGATTGAAACCTTCAGTATGGATTACAATTCAATGTAAAGAAGACCAAAATCACAACAATTGGACCAATAGATAGCATCATGGTAAATGGAGAAAAGGTCGAAGTTGTCAATGATTTTGTATTTCTTGGATCCACAATCATTGCTCATGGAAGCAGCAGTCAAGAGATCAATCAATTGCATTGGGTACAATTGCATTGCTGCACAAGACCTCTTTAGAGTATTGAAAAGCGATACTTTGAGGACTGCAGCTGACCTAAGTCATAGTATTTTCAATTGTGTCATATGCACGTGGAAGTTAAACAGTGAATATGGAAGACCAAAGAAGAATTGGTGCATTTGATTGTGGTGCTGAAGAAGCATACTGAAAGTACCATGGAATGCTAAAAGGACAAACAGGTCTATCTTGGAAGAAGGACTGCCAGAGTATTCCTTAAAGGCAAGGATGACAGGCTTTGTCTTACATATATGTCATATGTTGTCAGGAAAGACCAGGTCCTGGAGTGCATCATGCTTAGTAAAGTGGAGGGGCACCAAAACAAGAGGAAGGCCTTCACAAGATGGATTGACACAAACGCTACACCGATGGGTGCAGGCATAGGAACGAGGAATGACTGTGAGGGTGGCGCAGGACAGAGCAGTGCTTTTTCTGTTGTGCATAAGGTCGTTATGGGTCGGAACTGACTTGATGGCACCTAATAATGACAACAGTAGTCAGCAATCCTTGGCGTTTCAGAGCTTGTAGATTCATTTGCCTCTGTTATCCTTAGATAGCATTGGTCTTCTGCATGTGTTCAAGTGCCTCCACATCTTATCTGATCTTTTCACATCTCAAATTTTTTTAATCATTTTATTGGGGGCTCATACAACTCTTATCACAATCCATACATGCATCCATTGGGTCCAGCACATTTGTACATTTGTTGCCATCCTCATTCTCAAAAAATTTGCTTTCTACTTGAGCCCTTGGTATCAGCTCCTCATTTTCCCCCTCCCTCCCCACTCCCCCTCTTTCATGAACCCTTGATAAT
>NW_022111372.1:77174950-77176239 GCF_000313985.2 Echinops telfairi
TATGCAGGTTTCAATGGAGCCTCTCAACCAGTGGTTCTCAACCTTCCTAATGTCACAACCCTTTCATAGAGTTCCTCCTGTTGGGGTGACCCCAACCATAAAGCTATTTCTGTTGCTACTTCATAACTGTAATTTTTCTACTGTTATGAATTGGGTGACCCCGGTGAAAGGGTTATTCGAACCCCAAAGGGGTCATGACCCACAGGTTGAAAACTGCTGCTCTAGACTAAGACTGGGAAGAAAGGCTTTATAATCTACTCCCAAATATCAGTCAGTGAAAACCCTATGAATCACAACAGAATTTCATCTGATACTGTGCTGGAAGATGAGCCCCCACATTGGAAAGGATATTATCCAATAGCTGTAAGAATAGACCCAAAAAATTCATGATGAAGTGGTACAGGACCAGTCATTGTTGCCATCTATTGGACGAGAGGTCACCAAGCCCCTGAGCTGACTGAATAACAACTGACAACAACATGGACTAAACACTCCCACCAGGAATCAAGTTGTACATTTGAAAAAGGTTGCAGTAGTAGAGATGCTATATTTTTACAACAATTTAAAAAGCAAAGCCTCCCACCAGGGCCAATTCCGAGCTATGCAGACTGAAAGTGGGACTGAGGAGGGATGCCCCCAGTGGGCTCACGCAAGCCGCGGCGCAGGCAGAACAGGCTCCCACACACCACTGAGCCAGAACCTAATCTCTCTGACTCAAGAGCTTTCCTCCGAGAGGGGAAGCCACAGCACTATTGCAGCTAATGAGGACATAATGTTTTATTGTGGGCTCCGACACCATTTACATTTATCTGTCTCTAATTACTTTTGGAAAACAGAAAATGACTCGCCAAATACACTTTGCCTGTCAGTCCGTAACATTGTGGTGGCTGTTCTCTGGGAAAACAGAAGGCGTCTTGGGTTTGCGCGAAGAAGAATTGGGAAGCCCCTGCTCAGCCTCATAAATAAAACATTTCCAGCAGCTTCTAGAAGGGAAGAGACAGGGACTACTGGAAAGCCTATGAGAAGGTCCTTTTCCTTAACCCTTCGCTGCCTCCTCTTGTTCATTTCCCACCTGGGACAAAATACAGTGACCTCATGGCTTTCAATTCAGAGGGGAGAGAGCCAGCTGGAAATCTGAGGAAGAGCTGGATCGAGAGAGAGGAGAGGTAGGGTCTCACCGATGGTGGAAAATTGGGAGCAAATGGCAGAGAGAGGAAACAAAACTAGTTGAAAAGCATTCAGTAGGTCTGTTTGGATAAGGAGACAGTTGTTAAGTATTGTCATTGGTA
>NW_022111372.1:77177767-77179638 GCF_000313985.2 Echinops telfairi
CCCCAATTCTATCTTACAAATTTGGCTAGACCAGAACATATACACTGGTACAGATAGGAGCTGGAAACATAAGGAATGCAAGACAGATAAACCCCTCAGGACCAATAATGAGAGGAGCAATACCAGGAAGGGAAGGTAAAGGTGAAGGGAGAAGGGGAACTGAAAACAATGATCTACATATAACCTCTTACCCCGGGGGGAGACAACAGAAAAGTGGGTGAAGGGAGACATCGGTCAGTATAAGTAATGAAAAAATAATAATAATTTATAAATTCACAAGGGTTCATAATGGAGGGAGGATAGGAGAGGGAGGGAAAATGAGCTGATACCAAGGGCTCAAGTAGAAAAAAAATGTTTTGAAAATGTTGATGACAACATATGCACAAATGTGCTTGACACAATGGATGACTGGATGGATTGTGATCAGCGTTAGAAGAGCTCCCAATAAAAAAATTTTTTTTTAAAAGACTACAGCCTAGGAAACTCTATGGGGCAGTTCTACCCTGTCACATGAGGTTGCTGTGAGTCAAAATGAACTTGAGTTTACCTAACAACAACAACAGGTTTGTGAGAGTGTTGAGCGAGTGACTGGATAGGAAATGTCCTTCACTGAGAGAGATTCCAAGAAATCGGCCCAGTAGCAAAAGGTAGAAGGAAGGGGATCAATCAGAGTCACTCCCCTTGGGCCTGAGATGGGTTGCCTACATTCTATGAATTCTGCCCGGCTCAGGCCACTCCTGAGGGCAATGCTCAGTTCTGGAAGCAACATTCTCAGAGAAACATAACAAATCGATGTGAAAGCATAGGGAAATGGCCAAAGGGTGGGGAAGCTCAAAGGCTACCCTTGTCAGAAAGGAAAGGACCACAGGTCAAGAAGGGTGAGCCTGCTGAACCAACGCATCTACTTAGAGATGGTTGGCTGATCAGAAAACTGTTTTCCCTTACGCATAAAGTCTCCTGATCAGAGCTGACTCAATAGTCAACAACGCCTATCAGTAATTAAGATTGAGATTAAGATTTTGTTTGCTATACTGACTCAGATTGTTGACAGTAATATTTTTCCTGGACACAAGCTAGACCACATATTGTACCCTGTTTCCCCAAAAATAAGACAGTGTCTTATATTAGTTTTTGCTCCCAAAGATGTGCTAGGTCTTATTTTCAGGGGATATCTTATTTTTCCATGAAGAAGAATATGGCACACATTTATTGTTTATTGTTTTATTAAAAGAGACCTTGCACTTCCTGTCTGCTCTGGCTGTGCTGTGGCACCTGCCAGAGTTACAGTAGCTTGGGGGGGCCTTATTTTTGGGGAGGTCTTATTTTCAGGGGTGCCTTATATTTCAGCGAGAGGCAAAACTGTAAGTAGGTCTTATTTTGGGGGGATGTCTTACTTTTAGGGAAACACAGTAGTCGTTTTTGCAGTTTAGTGAGGTTAAACGCCTGCGTTGTAGCCAATGGAATATGGCAGAAGCGAAATAGGACACTGCCAAGCATGGCCCCTTAAGTCCTCCATGTGCAATCTCCCTTGCGTTGTTCCTTTCCAGGGAGGCCTTGAGGCGATTGGTGGGATTTGTCAGAGTCATCAGTGGAAGATTTCTGGTGTTTGACTTCCTGCTTAGAGAAGAACTGCCCACCCAGTGAGAACACCAGATTAAACTTTATTTGAACAAGAAATAAATGTGCATTTACTAAATAAAACACACACAACATTATCAAAGAAACTAAGGCTTGTTGCTTGGTTTTGCTCTGTCTTGTTTTTGTGCATGTTGTTGTCTCCACAGGCCTGTCTGGATAGGACAGGCTGGATGAACAATCCGGAGGAGAAAACAATGGGACTGACAGTTCCAGGGGGACATGGGAGAGGGGGA
>NW_022111372.1:77181067-77191730 GCF_000313985.2 Echinops telfairi
AAAATGTTTAAAAAAAAAAAAAGAAGCTAAGGTATTAGCCTGAGGAAAATTCAGAGATAGGGAGTGTTCTTGATATCCAGCACCAAATAGCAAATGGGCCATAGGATGTTCAAAGACTTCCTGATGTCACCTCAAAGCAGAGAACGGAGACCAAAGCTAAGAACATGAAGAAGATGGGTCCCAATCTAGTCTAAGAAAAAAAGTCTGGACAATCAGAGACAACCTAGGATCTGGCCCTGTCCACACTCCAGCCTCATTTCCTGTCACTCTCCCCTAGCTGTCCACACTTCCTTCTGTTCCACGACTATCCTGAGTTCTGTCTTGCCTCAGTCCAGTATGCAGGTCCTTTGCCTCATTCTTCCTGTCTCTCCACAGGCCTGATATCCATTCAGGAATTGTTTATTGCTCAGTGTCTGATCCGCGCCAGGCACTGGGGTAGGTGCTTGGAATACAACATTATACAAACGAGACAAAAACCACTACCCTTGTGGAATTTCTATTCAGAGAAAAACACAGTGAAAAAGAAACATAATAAATGAGCAAACTATACAGTATGTGCTAGGAGATAAGTATTCTGGGAAAAAGGAAAGATATACCAAAGAATGGAGGGTTTGTCATCTCAAGGTGGGGACAAGTTGCAATATTAAGTCGGGTAAACAGTGTTGAGAGGAGGCAAGGAGGTAAAGAAATTAGTCAGAGGCTATCTGGAGGGAGTCTTCCAGGCAAAAGGCTCGCTAAAGAAAAGCCCTGATTTGGTGTCTGGGGGGGCCCTCACATTTTACAAATGTGGGTATGTAAAAAAAAATGTGGGTATGTTTTCACATCCTGGCATCACCAATATTGAACAGGTTCTAACCCATTAGAAGCCCTGAGATGGTCTTGGTTCTACTACAACCAGAATGACCTCCTCATGTCCTTCAGCTCTGTGCGTTCTTTGCTTCCACTAAAATCCTCTTCCCTCAGGCTCTCCCTTGCCTGTTTCCCTCCAGTGTTTTTGCTGTGTTCTGTTGGCAAATTGCAAATCCTATTGGGTTTTGGCTAAATACTGCCCTTTGAAAGAACCACTGGGTAGTCATTCTTGTAATTTTAATGAAGTTGGATTTATCTCTTCTCTCCTCTACCTCTCTTGCAATCTCCTTAACACAGCCAGTTGGCTATGGAAAGACACTGCACCACAGCTAAGTATAAACTTTCTGCATGCAAAATTTGATTTGGCAAAGAATAGTGCAATGAATTGGCAAAGAAAGAAAAGCTGTTCATAGCATAGACTCGGTTTCCATTCCTTGCCCCTCTGCTGATTTCTAGTAGAACTTCAAAAATATCATCTAACCTATCTGGACCTCAGTTTCCTCTTCTGTAAATTGGAGGAAATAACTAATGGGATTATCATCTTCTAGCCCTTCGAACCTATTGGGATGCCAAATGCAATGTCAGCAATTCAAAACCAGTGGCCCCTCTGATGGAGAAAGATGAGGCTTTCTACTATAAAGATTGACCATATACCAGCATTTGACTGTGTGGACTATGACAAACTCTGGATAGCCTTGAGAAGAATGGGGATTCGCTATGCTCATGTGGAATTTGCACAGGGATCAAGGTTGTGTGTCAGGGTTGTATCCTGTCACCATACTGATGCAATCTGTATGCAGAGCAAATAATTCGAGAAGCTGAATTAGATGAGGAAATTTTATGCATTCGGATTGGAAGGTTTATTAATAACTTGTGATATACAGATGACACAACCTTACTTGCTGAAATTGAGGAGGACTTGAGGCACTGGCTGATGAAGATCAAAGATTGCAGCCTTCAGTACAGATTACACCTCAATGCAAAAAAGATCCAAATCCTCACAATTGAACGAATACTTAATATCATGATAAGTGGAGAAAAGGTTGAAGTTGCCAAGGATTTTGTCTTGCTTGGATCCACAATCAGTGTTCTTGGAAGCAGCAGTCAAGAGGTCCGAAGATGAGTTGCATTAGGTAAATCTGGACAAGAGCACTTTAGAGTATTGAAAAATAAAGGTGTAACTGAGGATTAAGGAGAGCCTGACCCATGCCATGGTATTTTCAATTGCCTTATATTCATGTGACTGTTGGACATTGAATAAGGAAGAGCTATGAAGAACTGATGCATTTGAATTACGGTGCTGGAGGAGAACATTGAAAGTACCATGGACTGCTAAAAGGACAGACAAATCTGTACTGGAAGAAATAAGGGCAGAGTGCTCCTTAGATGCAAGGATGGCAAGACTTTGTCACCCAAAGGGAACAGGTTTCACCAGAGCTTCCACACTAAGAACAGACTACAAAGGGAAAACTGGGCTGTCCAGTTCAGAGGAATTAGTCACCGAAAACCCCATGGATATCATAGATACATTGTCAGTTATTGAAAAACATGCTTGCTGAAAGTGAGGCGGGCTTAAAGCACTTGCGGGTGAAAATCAAGGATTGCAATCCCAGTATGGATTGCAGCTCAATAGAAAGAAGTTCAAAATCTGGAAATTTCCTCTTTGATGATGAATGTAACACCATTCCTCTTGAATGCGTTATTCCCAGCATAGTAAACTATATGATTTTCTGATTCAAAATGGCCAATACCAGTCCATTTCAGTTCAATAACACTGAAGATATTGATCTTTATGTATTCCATGTCATTTTGACAATTTCCAACTTTCCTACTTCATACATTTCATGTTCCAATTAGTCATACATCTTTACAGCTATTTCTTCTCATTTTGATGGTGCTCCATTGGCAAATGAAGGTCTCAAAGGCTTTAGTCCCACACACTTCATTCCATCCAAGTCATCCTCGTTGACTCTAGTTTGAGGAGGCAGCTCTTCCTCAGTCATACTTTGAGTGCCTTCCGACCTGAGCGGCTCATCTTCCAGCACTGTCTCTGACGCTGTTCTGCTTCTGTTCTTTAGGGCTTCGGTATCTGACAGTGTTCTCATGTAATCCATAAGGATTCCACTGGCTAATTCCTCCAAAGTGGACAGCCTATTCCTTCTTAGTAGCCTGTTCTTAGTCTAGACGCTCTGCAGAAACCTGTTCACTTTGGGTTCGCTTTAGTACTTCATTAGAAATACTGGTCACATAACTTCCAGCATCACAGCAACACACAAGCCACCACAGTAAATCAAACTGACAGACAAGTGGTGGGTAAGCATTTGGGCATATAAATCACAACACAAAGATATCAGCACACTATAAAGGCTTGCAAACATTATTCTCATGTGAAATGTTTTATTAGCATCTAATAAAGGTCACTAAATGATACAAGTTCTTTATCAGGGTTCCTAAACCAACGAAAGCAACCCTAGAACTGTGCCCCCTGGGGTGTTCGGTGTCGGATAATTAGGAAGTAAATCTGCCTCTTGACTTTGCACTCTCCAGCCGGGTATTTATCAGTTCCTTAACATTCACGTTCTCTCTTGACCCATCGACTCTTTTCTCCGCCCCGAATGTTTTACCTATCCAGTATTTACGAGTTGTCCCAGACTCATGATAGGGTTCTGTCCCAGTGACTCCGCTGTCAATCGGTTCTGGTGTAAGTTAAACACTTCTCTTATTTTTTTTAATATTGCCTTTTGTTATCAGTATCTTTATAAATCTGACCTTTATTTGTCTCAGAAACAATGGAAACATTGGGTTGGAAACATTATATATAAATTTACGGATACAGGTCATACATCCTTGCATGTATTTTAAAATACACAGTTGGTCAGAAGTGCCACTTGTCATAACTCCCTGTATCATGTTTCAATGCATCTTTACCTTTGTTACTTACTCTTCATTGTTCTTGAGTCTCTTCTGGCTCACGGCAACCCCATCTGTGCAGAGTGGGACTGCACGGTCGGATTTCCCAGGCTGAAATCTTTGGGGAGCAGATTGCCTGCCTGTCTTGTGAGTTGTCACTGGGCAAGTTTGAAGCAATAGCCTTCCTGCTAATCATTGAGTGCTCAGCTAGTTGTATCACCCAGTTCAAATGTTGCCTTCTAAAAGAGGTGCTGTCCTTTTCTTATCCATCCTTCCCGTTATTCTCTGAGTTTTAACTCATTTACTGGTCTTTCAGTTTCTCCTAGTCATTTGTCCATTCCCCTGACCAGAACGAGTCCCACTTCCCCTTCACCGACCATGGCATTGGCACCGCCCAGTGTGTTCCATGATAGGTTCAACAAATACGAAGGATAGCAAAAAGTTCATGGAACAATGAAATGAAAAGATAATGGCATTTTCCCATGACCTCTTTGAAGTCCCCTTGTACTTTGGGAATAGGTGACGAGATTACCATAGTGGACAATTACAAACAATTTAATAGGAGCCCCAGTGGTCTAGGGGTCTACCCCTTCAGCTACTAGCAGCCACCAACAATTCAAGACTCAACACGCAACAAAAAGGGAAGATAAAGGACTTTAAGATGTGTACACATATTTAAATACTCTAAAGCCACATAGAATTGTCATGAAGAATATTACATGTGTAGTAGCATAGGTAAATACTTGGGATACATTATTAAATTAGAAAATGTTCATTATAATATGGAAGTAACTGTGTAAAAAATAGAATGCCATATGGCAGAAGCTAAAAAAGTAAACAAAGACAATTGGCAACAGTTAAATGATTTGCTAGGGTTGTGGATGTTTCTGTTTTCCTCTCTTTTATTTCTGCTTCTGTTGTCATAGTGCTGTTTGTTCAACAATAAAGTTTATTTTTCATCACTAACCTAGGCATACAGCTAAACTGCATAAGAAGGGAGTCAAGCATTTGCTCAGAAATATGTATTTTTCATTTCTTATGGATTCCAGATTTATGAATTCAACTGCTCACTAAAATTTACTTTCAGCTCCAAAGTCAGTACTTGTGGAGCTTTCCCCATCTCTTCTGGGACCATGTGCAGAGTAGCAAAAAACTGTAGTCAGCTGACACACATGCTCCCAGGTGAGGTTGAGCAAGGCGGTGCTCTGACTTTCTGTTTCAGTTGTCCTATTGTAAGAAAATGTCATTTTGCCATCAACTTAGTGCCACACACTTCATAATTCTGTTGGGTGATGGTGATTGTGCTTTTAAAAATGGCCCCAATGCACAGAGTAAAAGTGCTGTCTGGTGTTCCTAAGCACATGGAGGCTGTGGTGTGGCTTAGTTGAGAAAATATGCAAACTATTTACTCTTCACCCAGACATGAGTAAGAACATATGGACTCCGTGCTGCAGACTATGAGTTCACCATGAATTCAGTGTTAATGAATAAACAAGTGTCTTTAAGCAGACTCACATAAAGCAAAGGGATGTATTGATTTGGTTGATGAAAATGTTGTGACCAGAGGCTCACAGGATCCTAACCAGTATTTCCTCTAAAAGCACTGGCTCAGTTTTTGCTAATTCCGTGCTTGTGGTGACTTTATAGAGCATAAATACGGGAGTGCTAGTGAAGTAGTATTACATGTTGGACTGAAATCCAACAGGTCAGCAGTTTGAAACCACCAGCTTCTCCATGGGAGAAAAGCAGAGGTTTCTACTCCTGTAAACAGCTACAATCTAAGACACTCACAGGACAGTTCTATCCTACCCTGTAGGGTCCCTATGAGTCAGCAGCCTCTTGATGGAATTGAGCTTGAATTATTATGACTAATGAGAATCAACTATATATGAATCAAATGCCATGTGTTTCTAGAGCCAGCTGGGACATGGTGAAATGGGGAGCAGGATGCAGTGTGACCTCTTGAATCCTCATAAACATCAGTGTAACTATCCATCAGGAGAGAAAAAACATCCAAAATATCTGGAAGAAAGCAAGAAGAGAGCTTTTTTGCTCTCTCTGCTTTTTGTGTGACATGTATTAGTCCACCTGGCATGGCTTTGCCCTTGTGGATGAGTGCTACTGAAAGTGTTGCCATGTCACCAATCCTTGTGGATTATGTAATTATTGCCTAGTCACATAAGTTTCAAAGCTGTACAAGTGAACAATTCATGTATTATAGTCTAAAATGATGTCCTACACATGTATAAATTCCTTTTCTCAACAGTTTTTTAAACTCTGTACCATTCACTAAAATAATACTATAAAGAGCATTCCCTATGCTCCACGGAGATGATTTATGATGTACTCCAGTCAAATGATAATAACATCTCTAAAGTGAACCAGGGGCAGATATAAACCATAGATTTATGAATGAATTTTGAGTTCTCACTTGATCATAACCCTAATATAAAAACAGTTACTTCTTGTGTCATGGCCCTACTCAGTACTCACCCTCATAAGGAAATCACTGAAGATATGGGTGCAATAGCAACAGATGGTGAAGAAGTCAGATGGTGCTCAGTTATCAGAAAAAATAGCATCTTGTTTGTCTCAAAACAAGAAGTCATCTAAGTGAAGAGTCAGCTCACTCCACACTGAAGAAGCACACCAGTCTGTGTGACCCAAGGATTGAAAATAACAAAATTTATAACTAGAGCAGGGAAGAGTGTCAGAGCCTAAATTCAAAACCCCCAATTTTCAGAACATTATGGATAATAGTGGAAACCCAAAATCCATTTGCAGGGTTCCTACATGAATTGAGTCTCTAGTGAATCCCCACTGACCATAGTCTAGAAGTGTGGATAGCCTTAATATCTGGCAGAGAGCATGGTGAAGTGGATTTTGTTGCTGTAAATAGGCTGGAATGTAACACCTTGTCATTAGAGACCCTTTTGACCAATTTTGAATTTATCTTGTTTTTTAAATATTTTCTGCTTTTTTTCTCCCCTTCCCCACCCCGACAGTCATATTGAGATATAATTCACACATCATGCAATTCAAGAGTTCATCTGTTTTCTTTTCTATTGAGGTTTTTCTCTATTTTATTTGGTCATTCTTGCTGGGTCCATTTGTGTCTTTGCCTTTTTTATGTTTTTCTGTATAGGGAAGTCAGTCAGGGTGGGTGGATTTATGAAGAAAGCAACTGGATTAATAATTACCTAGGGATGCAGAAGGGGAAGTGGGGAGGGGGTTGAGTGAGAATGGGAGTCAGAGCAGTGGTTACAAGAAGGAGGAAAATCTTCTGAAGGTGATGGCGGTGATGATTGCACAACCCTTCTTAATATGATTGAACGATTGAATTGTATGATATGATTATTAAATCGCAACAAAATTGTTTTATAAACAATAGTTCTTTTACATTTGGCAATTATTAGCACGAGAAGCAGGGAATTGCAACTAACGTTATGAAACAAAATGTGTATAAATTGCTGAATGGAAAACTAATTTGCTCTGCAAACTTTCACCAAACCATCAAGGAGATAGTTTCCCAAAGGGAAGAGAGATGTGGCTACCTATTGAAAGAGTGAGACCTGCTGACTGAGAAAGATAACACAGATATCCACATCAGTCATGTCATCTTTTTTTTTGATCATTTTATTAGGGGCTTGTAGACCTCTTATCACAATGCATATATCCATCCATTGTGTAAAGCACATTTGTACATTTGTTGTCATCATCATTCTCAAAACATTTTCTTTTGATTTGAGCCCTTGGTATCAGCTCCTCATTTTCCCCCTTCCTCGCTCCCTCCCTCATGAACCCTTGATAATTTATAAATTATCATTATTGTGTCATGTCTTACACTGTCCGATGTCTCCCTTCACCCACTTTCCTGCTGTCCATCCCCCAGGGAGGGGGTTATATGTGGATCCTTGTGATCAGTTCCCCCTTTCTACCCCACATTCCCCTTCCCTCCCTGGTATCGCTACGCTTGTTATTGGTCCTGAGGGATTTACCTGTCCTGGATTCCCAGTGTTTCCACTTCTTATCTGTACCAGTGTACATCTTGCTCTAGCCAGATTTGTAAGGTAGAATTGGGATCATGATAGTGGGGAGGAGGAAGCATTAAAGAACTAGAGAAAAGTTGTATGTTTCATCGCTGACATACTGCACCTTGACTGGCTCATCTCCTCCCCACAATGGGTTTTGGGTCTCCACTTCTCATTCCCCCAGATTCACAATGATATGATTTTTGTTTTTTGATGCCTGATACTTGATCCCATTGACACCTCGTGATCACACAGGCTGGTGTGCTTCTTTCATGTGGGCTTTGTTGGATAGATGGCTGCTTGTTTATCTTCAAGCCTTTAAGAACCCAGATGCTATATCTTTTGATAGCCAGGCACCATCAGCTTTCTTCACCACATTTGTCTGGAAGGTAAGCATCATGGAATGCTAGTTTAATAGAACAAAGTTTTCTTGCATTAAAGGAGTACTTGAGGGAGGCCCAATGTCCATCTCCTACCTTAATACTTAACCTATAAATATATGCACATAGATCTATTTCCCCATCATCATATATAAATATATTCACATATGTACATATTTGTATTTAGACCTCTATAAATGCCCGTTGCCTCCTAGTTCTTTTCTCAAGTTCCTTTTAATTTCCTCTTGTCCTACTATCATGCTCAGCCATCATTTGAGTTTCAGTCATTCCTCTCAATTATGTTGCCCTTGATCAAGCCCTACCAGGCCTCCTACACCCTCCTCACCATCGATTTTGGATCACATGTTATTCCCTTGTCCTTGGGTTTGTTAACATCCACTTCCTTTCCCTCACTTCCCTCTCTCACGTCCCCCAGGAACCATCAATCCCATTGTTTTCTCCTCCAGATTGTGTATCCCAACTATCTTATCTAGATAAACCTACAGAGATAATAATATGCCCAATAAACAAGACAACGCAACAAAAGAAAACAAAATGGAGACATCTGGGAAGCTGGCGTCCGAGTAACACATACTAGAGGGACTCCACAGAAATCAGCACTGGAGAGTTACTAAGAAGGAAATTTCACATTGCCGGGTGGCAGGAGGAGCATCATAAAGATAAGTAGGCACAAATCCACTAGGTTTTGAGGAGCTAGGGGCTTTTGGTTTATCACAGTGGAGGCTGACTAGGGTTTGACCTAAGCCCCTGCCACTGTCATGGCTGGAGCCAGGATCATTTGGAGGCAGCACTGGGGCTTTATCTCAACACAACGACACCTTGCCACTTTCGGGGCAGGGTTTAAACCCCTCCAGCCCCACGGTAAGGGATCAGGGCTCAACTATATTGTTACTTTTTTTCTCTCTGTCCAACCACAGTCTCAGCTACCTTGAGGCAAGGTTTAAACCCCTCCAAACGCACGGTCAGGGATTGAGGCTCAGCTATATTGTTACATTCGTTTCCCTCTATTTTCTGTCTCCCCACAGTCTCGGCCAGCATAGCAATTTTTTTCTTTTTCTCTTCCATTTTCTCTCACACACCACTGCCAACCTCCAGACTACTCCCCTTAGCCTGGGGCACTTACACCTTCTCTACACCAAGCTGGAAGAGCTCCAGCTCTGCAGCATAACCCAAGGCTGGGGAAAGCCTGCCCACCTGTCCTCTGTGATCCCATGAGACTGAGGGAACTTCCTCCCACCTGCCGTAGTGCCTCACATGGCCTAAGATACCTCGGCCAACACGCGCCAATGTTCCACGCTGCTGTGAAAACCTCTGACCAACCTCTGCAGCGATCTACGTGACCAGGACAATTCCGCCCACCATCTACAGTGTTCTACACTAAAGCTGTAAACCCACCAAGCTTCTGTGGCACTCCAGTTGCAGCAGGCAATCCCCCATGCCCTCTGAGGTTCTCCAAGCTGCCATGCACCACACCGTCACAGCTTCTTGTGAGATCACCCAGTACAGCACCATCCTCGTAGGTCCAAAACCACCCAGCAAGCGTTCCCTGAGAGGACCATCTAACTTACACTCCAAATAACAGAATACTGGTTGACTACGAAAAGAGTGAAGCCACAGGAGGATAAAGTGGTAGGCCAATTCCATAGTGAAATTAGCTGCAGGAAATTCGAAGAAGCATTCCTATGAGTCTCCCAAAGAGAGCCAGTGCTCCCCGACTTCCTGGAAATGGCAACTGGTTCCTCTAAAACAACACAACGCAAATAGCAATCAGCCCCAACGACCTCAATGAAAAAAAACAGGAGAAACAAAAGACAATGGAAGAAGATGTCCTGAACCTAACAACATGCATAGAAGCAGACATTGAGCTACCACAAAAAGAAATTTTCAGAATGCTGCTTGGAGTCATACAGGTTATGAGGGAAACAATACAGAAAAGGGATGAAATGATAGAGGAGATAAAGTCCATACACCAAAGGGAAATATGAGAGCTTAGGGAGGAGATAACAAACACCAGTAGCAGACTCATGGAGTCAATCAACTGGATTCTCTGCCAATCAACTGGAGGAGGCAGAGAACCGCACCAGTGACCTAGAGGACAGCCAAGCAGACTTTAACAAATGCAGACATGAATCTAATAAGGTAATCAGAGAAGCCAAAGAAAACCTAAGAGCTGTGTCTGATGCTATGAAGGGGAAACATATCAGAATAATTGGATTAATGGAGGAAGACACAACAAAGAAATTATCTGCAACAATGAGACAATTCTTGGAGGAAAACTTCCCCAGCTTAATGAATGAAAACCAGGCAACCATTCAGGAGGCTCTAAGAACACCAGCTAGACTGAATCCCAAGAAGTCACCAAGGCATATCATAGTTAAACTATCCAACTTTGAGGAAAAGAAGAAAATCATGAGAGCAGCTAGGGAAAAACAAGCAATCACATATTAAGGTTCCCAAATAAGAATATGCTCA
>NW_022111372.1:77194406-77195457 GCF_000313985.2 Echinops telfairi
TTTAAAACCTTTAACATGTTTGCAACTATTAGCATGAGAAGCAGTTGTGTGCACAGTGGCACAGATGACCAGCAGGACATGGCTTCAAATACTGAGTCTAACTCACGGAGATGGATGGACCAAGCACCTCAAACATCAACAACTGTCAGGATGACACAGGGCCAGGCAATGCTTCATCCTGTTGTTCAGAGGGTCTCCATGAGTCAAAGACGCCTAACAACAACTCTTTCCAGCAAGCTTCTTTATGTCTCTGTGCTCAGTTTTCTCATCTGTAGATTGCACATAAAAATATGTCCCGAGTCAAACGATTTCTGCAAGAATAAAGTAAAATCAGACACGAAAGGCTCTTTCCATCAAACTTGATGCATAATAAATGTTCGCAAAGCATTAGTAAAGCACTAGGATTGCCTTAAATAGACTTCAATGTTGACTACAGCACCATGGAATATCACTCTTGTCCTAAAGAGAAGTGGTCCTAAGACATGCCACAATGTGGATGAAACTTGAAAATATTTTACTGAGTGAAACAATCCAATCACAAAAGACAAATGTTCTTTGATTATGCCCTCTCCAGACATTGTTGGCCTCCTGCTCCACTTCCCTCCAAAAAATCCAAGAACCAGTAGCCCAACCCCAGTAGAACAGTATTGCACACTCAGCCATGCATTTCTTTCAAAGCAGAAGCACATTCTGAAGGGTGAATGATGAGTCTTCATGGCGTGGAGACAACCCAGGGTGCTACAATGCAGAGATATTTATTCTACTTTCATAAATGTATGACAACTTGAGACCGGAACCACATCCCATTCCAGGGGTCAGAGCACAAAGACCACCTCAATCTTGGACAATTGTTATAGCTAACATCTTGCAGCTACCTCATGTCTAGGAGAGAATAAAGCCATTGGATTAATGCAGCGGTTCTCAACCTATGGGTCGCAACCCCTTAGGAGGTCGAATGACCCTTTCAGAGGGGTAGCCTAATTCATAACAGTAGCAAAAGTACAGTTATGAAGTAGCAACGAAAATAATTTTATGGCTGGGGGGGGGGCGG
>NW_022111372.1:77195557-77205613 GCF_000313985.2 Echinops telfairi
TCACCACAACATGAGGAACTGTATTAAAGGGTCTTGGCTTTAGGAAGGTTGAAAACCACTGCGTTAATGTAATGATAAAACCATAGAGCTAATACTTAATGCTTCTGTTTCTGTAAACTGCCCATTTACTTACCGGAGGGCCCCTTCCTGCCACACGTTTGTATCAGCCAATCCGAATCCTGCACATCTCCCTCCACCCCATGCGTCCCATTGCTATACAGGTGGGGTCCTCCCCAAGGTCAGGGCTCAGTCTTTGGATAGGAATCCCCTGATCTGTGTACCAGCACAACAATGAAGTTCTTCCTTTGTTACAACCCGCTTGGCATTGTCTTCACCTTCAAAGCATCTCTGGTAACAACTTGAGGCAAGGAATGTTCATGGTTGTTCTGGGAGAACAGAGTGAACTTTTGATAAATTTGGGGTCCATCCCTCATTTTCCCTTATTTGGTAAGGCTGGAAGTGTCACAGCAGCCTCCTAGGTAATGATAAACTATCATGGTGCTCGTGGGTGTGGTGATGATGATGATGATGATGAGGAGGAGGAGGAGGAGGAGGAGGATGAGGATGAGGATGAGGATGATGATGATGATGGTGGTTGTCAAGGTTTCTCTAGATCATTATTTCCCCACCTTGCATCCTCAAGGTGGGAGAATATTCTCTACTCACAGGGTCCTTTGTTGAGTAGGCTATACTTCAGTTTATTGGCTGAACTCTTCTTTTCTTTTTTGATCATTTTTAGGGCTCTTATAATTCTTATTATCAGGCATATTTGTACATATGTTGCCATCATTTTCTTCTAGACAATTAGTTTCTATGGAACGCTTGGTATCGGGTCCTCTTTTTTACCCCCTCCCTTCCTCCCACCCTCATGACCCCTTGATAGAATATAAATTGCTGTAATTTTCATATCTCACCGATCACTGGCTCCCCTTCCCCACATGGCTTCCATTGCCCTTCCCCCTGGAGGAGGGTGTGTGGTTGTATGTCAATCATGATTGGTTCCCCCTTCATTCCCCCTCCCCGCCCTTCTCCCCACCCATCTGGTATCACTGTTCCCATTCCTGCTCCTGGGTTGCTTTTATCTCTTATCTACGCCTACGTACATGCTCCGGTCTAGTCCGAAGTGAGTGGCATCACTGGGGTCATGGTAGTGGTGAGTGAGGAAGCCTTAAAGAACCAGAGGAATATGGTGTGTTTCGTCAGAGCTTTATTGCACCCTGGTTGACTCATTCCTTTCCTGTGACCCCTCTGTGGGGGATGTTCGATTGTCTACAGATGGGCTTTGGGTCTCTGCTCCAGCCCCCCTCATTCTCAACCATATGGTTTTGTTTGGTTGGTTTTTGTTTGTTTGTTAAGGGTCTTCTGATGTCTGTTACCTGGTCCCAATGACACCTCATGATCACACAGGCTGATGTGCTTCTTCCATGTGGGTTTGTTGTTTCTCTGCTGGAGGGCCACTTGTTTCACTTCAAGTCTTTGAGACCCCAGACACTATATCTTTTAATAGCCAGGCACCATTCGCCTTCTTCACCACATTTACTTATGCACCCGTTTTGTCTTCAGCAATTGTACCAGGAGGGTGAGTATCTCAGATTGCCAATTTGTGGCTGAGCAGTTGTTTTTTGTTTTGTTTTGTTTTGTTTTTGTTTGTAAATCGTTTTATTGGGGGCTCATACAACTCATCACAATCCATACATACATCAATTGTATCGAGCACACTTGTGGATTCGTTGCCCTCATCATTCTCAAAGTATTTACTCTCCACTGAAGCCCTAGTATCAGCTTGTGGCTGAGCTCTTCTTGACTATTGCCTTTTTCAATGGAATTTCAATGGTGTTTTTCAACGGATTTCTCCTGCTTCCCTGTTCTTTCCCTAATAATTCCTACTTCAAATAGACATATAGAAAGAGAGGTCAGAATTTCACAGTGGTTACCGAGGGTAGGAGGAAAGAGAGGAGTGTTTGTTTAGGTAGAAGTTTCTGTTTATGGGGATCGAAAACATGACAATGGATGTTAGTAAAGGCTACACAACATGATTGATGTCATAGATTTCATTGAGTTGTACAAGTGAAAAATATTGAACTGGTGAAAGTTGTGTTGTCCACACTTTCACAACAATTTATTGAAAAATTAAATAAACAGCTAGTCACACCCTGGCTCAGATCACAACAGGCTAGGCAAACCGTGTCCCAGAGTGATCTTGTTTTGACTTTTGCGCACACAGAGTTGCATTACACTGTTGGTTTGATAAAGTTCAGGATGAGCCCAGACCATTATATCCAGGAATCCTACCACTTTCATTGAGAATTAGACTGCATGGAAGGTGAAGAAGGAGAGAAGATGAGAAGTCACACAAGTCATACAAAAAGATATTGATTGCCCAGGTGTGACAGTTACATAATCTCCTGTCACCTTGAGTGAAGGGGTGGAGTCTAGCATGTCAATCAGGTCACAGCCAATGAGGCCTCTGTGTGGGCTGGCCTTCTCCTGAGGATTCTGGGAACTCCTGTCTTCCTCCCTAGAGGCGGGACACACACTTTCTCTCTGCCTTCCATTTTCTGCTGTTGAGAAACTCAAGAGAGCTGGAGGAGACACATAGAGACCTGTGCCAGTGTTGAGATACTTCCACTGCTACTGGATCCACAAGACCTTTTACCCACTGGTCTGTGATCTTCCTGCATTCAGCATGTGCTGCGTGAATCTATAGAGGAATTGGTGGACTAGTATGGGACATATGGGCTAATACCAGACATATGGACTTGATCTAGACTGGGCTGGGATGTTTTCTCAATATCCAATTGATCTTTAATATAAAGCACTTTCTTATACACATGAGTGTCTATGAATTTGTTTCTCTTGTCAACCCAGACTAACACCAGGGAAGAAAACTTGACAAACATTTACTAGAAATATTCTCATAGAAATCTCTTAGGAAACTTCTTAAAGGAGGAAAAGTTGGCCTTAAAGATTTGGATGGTAGAGAAGGGCAGAGCAGAGCCAAGTATTAAGGAAAGGAAGGACAGGAGGTCAAAGCAAAGAGTTTGTGCCCGAGAGCTGCGAGCCAAAGTTTCCTAGCCTCTTCCATCATGCTCTGTCCTTCCGGAAATAACTCAGCCCTTCGGCAAAGATATCAGGGTGTTCCAAGTTGTTCTGCTTGCAGTGTTTCCCCAGCTAGCTAATTAAACGTAGCACATTTAATTGAATCATAGCGAAGCCCATTGCTGATGTCTCTACATCCAGAGGGGAAAAGGTGGAGTGTGATGAAAGTCAACTGCATCTGCCTGGGACCAGCTAGAGCTCTGTAGATATTTTCAAACCTCAGCATAAAAAGGCATAATATTTGAGGTAATATCATGTATGGATTAGAGTAATCTCCCGAACAAGAGAAGAGAAGAGATCCCTTTTATACAACTACAGTTCAGTACATTTTGTTTAGCTTGCGTAGGATACAGTTAATTACAGTAATTTATCAAAATGGCATAAGGTGGTATTCACACACAGACACAGAGTGTTTCCCCACAGTTGAAAATCCTTACTTTTACATAAGCTGAAGCTAGTACTAATTGAATTTTCACTTGGGTAGATAAAATCTTTAACAACTTCAGAACAACTAAATGCTCTTTGCTCAATGATGTGGATCGGGATGATTTACAACACCTTTCACACAATCATGCTAATTTCGCTTTCATATGATTAATTAAAACAATATGTTCATTCTTCCTAAAGTGGAATTAGGGCACCCAAGGAGCTGGCTTTTATTACCAACTTCCCTATCCAGCAATAAAAGCAATTTTCGCACATTGTCTATAAGAAAGTGGTAAGAAAATGGGTCCCTGGTGGGAAGACTTTGTCAAGTCCCATTTTGCTCCTGTGAAGGTGACAGAGGTGAGACTGAAGGGCAGATCGGTTTCCAGGACTGCCGAGGTTCAAAAGACCGCAGAGGCGATCTCATGGGGGCGGGGCGGGACTATCCGGTTCACAAGTAAGAAAACTGAGGCCTGGAAAGACCAGCCAGTCTTCCTCGGCTCCTAAGATCCCCTTTTAGGCAGAGCTAATATGAATATCCAGCTACCTTGATACTTACTACTGGCAGAGAAGGATCGCTGGGCTAGGGTCAATATGCCCGGATTGGAGAGCCAGCGCTGCTGCTGGAAGTGCAGAACTTCGCAAACCACTTGTTCTCTCTCGGGCTCACTGCCCTCCACTGAAGAATTACGACCACAGGACTTTTGTCATCAATCTTCCAAAATAAGAGGGCTTTGGAAAACTCCGTGACCAGAAAAACCAATAAAATGGGGGCTTCAAGAAGAAGAGTAAAAACGGTAGCCGTAAACCAGATGGTACCTTCTTTTCGAACACAGAGTACTCTTCACATAAGTAGCAATATTTATAGAGGACTTACTATAAACCGGGCTAAACACTGCCACGCAGAGAGATCTGACCTCCTCCAACTACTGAAGAGGGAAGGAGATTCCAACTCCATTACTTGTCAAACATGCTGCCACCTCCATCCTTCTTTGTCCATTCTGGTGCCTATCGCCACCTTGCTTGTGAAGACAGAGCTAGATGTTTACCCAGGTCTTTCTGATGCCAGGGGTTGGAATTTCAAAAGGCCATAGAAAGCAAGCCCGCTATAATTGCCAGTTCTAACTTTAAATGTTTGTATGTCTGACTTACCTAGCTATTTGTCTAAATGTGCCTTCTCCCTTTGTGAAGTCCAGTAGGCATTGCTCGATACAGCTCTTCGTTGATTGCACCAGCACTTACTTCTGTTAGAACTATGTATTTTACTGAGAAATGAAGCCAATTTTAATTTGGCAAGTGTAGAGAAATACGAAATTGTGGGGGTGACCTCTGGAAATTCAAAGTGAATGCCCGACTACATTTTTCTTAAAAATTAGATTCTAGACTCTTTTCCCATGGGACTGCATTTAGCCTGCAGGCCCCCAGTTCACAATCTCTACAGAGTGCAATGCTCCCTGGTTAGAATCGTCATGGAGGCGGAGAGACTTGATCGAGAACTCTAGAGACCACATCGCAACTGAAATGACAGTTCTTCATCAGCTCTCGTGTGTCAGGTGTTGAAAGTCTTCTCACCCTTGGGTACCATTAAGTCCGTTTCAACAAATAATAATCCTAGATGGCAGAGTAGAAACGCCCCATGGGGTGTCCCAGCGGTAATCTTTATGGGAGCAAACTGCCGGGATTTTGTCCTACAGAATGTGGATGGGATCAAGCCATAAACCATTTGGTTACCACTTGGCTTCTGCTGGAAACTCAGACTCCCTGAAATTTGGGTAAAGTTGATGAGGAGCTGGCCCGGGAACCACATCTGACCTCCTCTGTTGACACGAGGGGGAAGGAGAGGCCAGCTCCACATCTGCCCACCAATGATTCCTATAAAACATGGATCTCAACCCCTCCACCCTTCCTCCTTCTTGACCCTATTCTGACACCGCCCACCCCTCCACAGCACCTAACTTCTGCAGGGCTCGATAATCCATTGCAATGGCCACAGAAAACTCACACCCAATGCTCAACATTCTGAAGATGATTTTTAGGGAAGTTAACAGGTCACAACAAGAACAGAAAAGATTAAGGATATAGTCTGCAGCAATGTTTCTTTTCAGAAATGTCTCTCTCTGGTCCTTCTCGCCCACATGGTCCCTTGGCATCTGTCCTGCTCACTCCAAGTTCTTAAAAATGCCTTTAAGGCTGATAAATGCCCAAAGGGCAACCCCACTCTCAAGTCAGCCTCTTGCTCAAAGGCACTCAGCTTCACTTGTTCCGTGGGCCGGGAAGCTTAACACATTGTCTCCTGGTCTCAGTGCCTCTGGTGTCTCCGCAGCCGATACCACTTCTCACACATACTCTTCCATGCTGGTCATGGGATTCTCTAGTCCTGCTTCTGAAACAGCTCACTTTATACCCAGGGCAATGGCAGAACTGGCCAGTCCCTGGGTTAGAGCTCTCTGCACCTTATTTTCAAGTCCACACCCAGTGACGGGGTGGGAGTTAGAAAGACTATGGATAGAAAAGCCGTAACAAGTCATTTCATTTCACCATAGTGGGTGGGGGAAAAATAAGACAGCATTCCTGCCCAGGGAAGATAATTAACTCTTAGTAACTATAGCTGAGGTTCCCAGAGACACAAATTAAGATACCTGGAGGACAGGGGTCACAGCTCCAGAAAATAGAAAGCTGAGTTTTAACAATCTGCCTCTAGTCATCATGACTATTTATTGAGGGCTTGTACGAAGTAGATACTGTTAGCATCCTCGCTGTTTTAGATAAGAAAAAAGAAGTTTAGAAAGCTTCTCGGAGTAAGTAACACAAGACTGCCCTGCTGCTCACCACAAAATCAGTGACTTCAAACAACGCAGATGCATTCTCTTATAGTCCTGGGACATCAGAGACACAAAACGTGCTCTCTGGGCTAAAGCCAAGGTGTCAGTAGGACTGCGGTCCATGACCTAGTCCATGCCCTTTCCAATGTCTAGATGCAGTCAGTTTTCTTAGGACCATGGCTCCAGATAGCAGTAACCCCTGCTTTTGTCATCTCATCTCCTTCTCGGGGTCTCGTAAGTATTTGTGATGACATTGAACCCACCTGGGGGATCCCAAATAAGCCCCCTAACTCAAGGTTCTGAATTTAATCATAGATCCAATACCTCTTTGTCATGTAGCCTGTATGCACAGGTAGCAGGGACCAGGACCTGGACGCATTTGGGGAGAAGAGGGGAAGGGGGATTATTCTGTCTGCCGCAGTGAGTAATGCAGCCTTCTCTGACTATTTCACAGAAAAGGCACCGCACAGGTGCATGCGAATTTGCATTAGGCATGCTGAGCTTCGCAGGTGACATTTCAGCAAACTCACCCCAGCAGAAGCCCACCCAGCTGGCACCTCTCTTACTTTCCTTACTTCTCCTTCCTCCCTCTCCTCAAAACCTCACTCCCCTCTCACTTTTATACCACCGAACAAGTCCCCGCTCTCTGACTACGACGCTCCGACATAAGACCACCTCTGTCATCAGCGAACCAGAACTCTTCCACTGAGCAGAACCCACACACTATATAGTCTTTGAAGTAATAATGTCAATATTTGCTTCTGGGTACAGCTTTAAAAAAAAAAAGCGGGGAGGGGCGTGGAGGGAGAAAAGGTTGGCATGGAGTCAGCTCCATCCACCTTCACAGCGTGTCTGCGTAGAACAATGAGCCATGGGGTTTTTCAATGGCTGCTTTTTCAGAAGTGGATCACTAGGGGTTTCTTTGAAGGCATTTTTGGGAGGATTTGAACGTCCAGCCTTTTGATTAGCATGTAACTATATTAACCATTTGCAATGCCCAGAGACTCCATGGCGAAAAAGATGGAGGAATTTCAGAAGAGCCTCAGCCCCGCTGAGACCCAGGCTCTTTCAGGATGAGCGAGAGGGCTGCACTCCTCAAACTGGCCACAGCCCTGCGTGAAACCGTGCCCCCGCTCTCCCTCAAACACACATCAGAGCACACCAAATGACAGGTTCGCCTAATGGTACTGCATTCCATACACCTGTCCTTATCCACATCTCCGTGACGTGCACCAGTGAGCCACACCTGACTGCTCCAGGCAGGGCTGAAACAGCGGTTCCATTTGTCATTTGTCTGAAAATGTCATCAGATCCTCAAGCGCGTGGCCTTCCAGCTGGGAACAGGTCGCTGGGATCAAAAAGCAGAAACAGTTCAGCAAGCTGCACAGGGTCATTTGAGATGCTGGCTCCTCCTCCCCCAGGCTGAAAAGCACACACTATTAAATCTAATCACTTCCGTTAGCATCCTCACTCACAGCTTTCCACCTGAATAACCTTGGTCAAGTCTCTTAACCTCGCTGAGCTTCAATTCTCTCATCTGTAAAATGGGATAATAGGAAAAGTGATCTCTTCGGGTTGGTTGGAAACATCAAATGGGATAATACAGGTAAAACATTGAACATTGTGTTGGTACCATCAAAAATCTAAATTACTTAGATAAGCACTAATAGAGTAACTGAATATATTTATTGTGAGTGGATAATGATTTGAATCAGGCAGTCTCAACAAAACGTGTCAGGAAAGCATTGCAAAGAAGAGACATTGAAAATGGTTTTTACCAAGCATTGTCATGTTACATTCTCAGATGATAGCTACAAAGCAAGGGCAAGGTTGGACAGAATCTATTGGTTACAGAAAAAGCATCATGGAGGACACACCATACATCCTAAGATAGCTTCCAGCCAGTGCCTGAAGTTGATGTTCTTGAAGTTGTTGTTTGTGTAGTTAGGTGCCGCTGACTCAGTTCAGACTCGGCAACTCTCCCCATGCACAGCAGAACCAAACACTGTCCAGAGTTGTGTTGCCTTCACAGTTGCTGTTTAAGCCCATTGTTGCAGCCATTGTGTCAGTCCATTTGGATCTATGTAGATCTACAATATTTGATGCATGCACATCAGAACACGGATGAACCATACATAACAGAAGTTGTATACTCTTTGCAAACAGAGATCAAGTTTACACTTGCTTCTGTTTTCCACAGTGGCCAACACAGAGCAGGTATTCAAAGTGTTTGGAACATGACCAACAAGTTAGCTCTGGAATCAAATGATATCACTCTGCTAGTCAATATTTTAGGTTATGCTTCAGTAAAAGATACCCTCAAAATCGTAGTGATTTAGCTCACTAAGAGTTATTTCTTACATGCACAAAAGTCACTGTGGGTGACTCTAGTGCAACTGACCTGCAGGAGATGCCCCAATTAATGGAGGCCCACCATCCTGCAGAGTATATCTGGACTGTAAGACCCTCTCACTCAACATGCAGAAGAGAGCTGTAGGATGTCCCCAAATAAAACCAAATGTACTACCGTCCAGTAAATTCTGCTGCTGGTGGATTTGAGCCACCGATCTTGTAGCTGGCCACTCAATAATTACCCAACAGCACCATAGACAGATAATTAAACTTTTACTCAGGAAGTGACCCCAATCATTCTGCCTACAGCCTATTGGTCAGGCCCAGTCAGCAGCCCCACCTAACCACAATGAGTTGGGAAATAGCACCCTCCCAGATAAAAAGAATTTTATCTCTGCCACAATCATTTCAAATAAAACAGTATTCCATATAAATTAGACCCCAGGGGTTGTTTGTTTGTTTGTTTGTTTGTTTTTCAATTTGAAAAAGTCGTGAAGAAAATAAAATAGATCAAATCTATTAAGATTTTTTAAAATCTATTAAGATAGCTGTCCTACTGTCCCATCATGAGAATTATAAACAAGTCTGTCTGCAGCCATATTACAGTCCATTAGAGGCTAATTTCATTTGAAAGTTCAAACTTTATTTTATTTTGCATGTTCTACTATTAGACAGAAATGACCTTCAAAAATCCAATTGACCATACAACCCTCATACAGGGCAATCTGACAGGTCTTTATGAAAGCCTTTTTTAGAAAATATGCCTACTCTCTGGCCCCATAATTCCACTTCTGTGATTTACCATGCAGAAATAAGCATAGATGTACACAAAGATTTAGCCATTAGGTGTTGCTTGAGCCCATTTAAAATAAGGAAATGTAAGAATTAACCGAAATGGCAGCAAGAGAGTGTCAGTAAAATAAATTAAATCATATCCACACTGATATAATATCTAGCCAATAGTAGTCACATTGTAAGAGTATATTTATTTATGTGAAAATGTTTATGATACAATTATCTTTTTTAAGCAGGCTATAAAGTGGTCCATATGCCTCACGTGCCAGAAAAAGATGCTAGTAGAAAATGTATCAAGATATTAATAGTTTGTGCCTGTGTGGGTGGAATTCTGGGAGTTTTTATTTTCTCCTTTTGCTAGACTATTATTTTCTACTATTATGAGTACTGCCATCAAAATAAGAAAAACACAATAGTTAAAATTATAAATAAATAATATCCTTGGACCCATCACACACCCACTGTTCATAATGGGACTTTTATCTTAGCAACTGCCTAGGGATGGTTAGGCTCCTTCTAGTCTTTGCCATTCACAGCCATTACTAGGAGATGACAGTAATAG
>NW_022111372.1:77206607-77208806 GCF_000313985.2 Echinops telfairi
GCTGTGCCAGATATTAGGCTTGTGACTTACATAATGAACCTCATCAGATAGGCATATTCCTACTTCAAACTGATATACCTATGATGTAGGTGAGAAAAGGGACGTTCAGAAGGTTTAGGTCACTTACTTAATGGTTCACAGTGAGTAAACAGATCAATAGCTGCAAACTCATCCTCTTAGTCATCATACTGAGAAGGAGGAAAAGAAGGTGGTGGTTGAATGGATGTGGAGAGTGGTGAGGAAGAAAATGAGTGCAATTCCAGAAGTGTAGGATGTCGGAAATGTGCACGGATAACGTGGGTTTGGACATCAGAGAAAGACTGAAGATGAATATTTGGGACTGGCTGTGTATAGGTGAGAGCTGATGCCCTGAGAAGCAACTCACCAAGAAAGCCATGGAGCAAACAGACTTGGATGAAGTCCTAGAGAACTCCAACCTTTAAAGGTTAGGGAAGCTACTTTGAAACACAAAACCTAACCCAGGCACAGGACAATCAGGAAAGAATGATGCCCGAAAAACAAAGACCACAAAGAATCCCAAAAGCAGCAGGTGATGAAGTGAGCTGGTCTTTACCCCAAACTCACCTGTAACAGATTTGTGGAACCAACATAAAATAATCCCTTACATTTAAGGTTGAAATACCCTAATGTGAGAAGTAGATGACTGGTATTCCAAGGTTATGGAATTAGCAGTCATTTGTGTTTGGTTCAGATCCCTTGCTTTGAGGGTGCCCAATGAAGTAAAAGCTTGCTGCAGATCACCCAACAACAGTTGCAGCAGTACATTGACAGGGAAAACTGCCAGAGATTCAGGACCAGATCAGAAAAGGACAGGGAACAAGGGATATCATTGCTGATGTCAAGTGGATCTTGGCTGAAAACAGAAAATACCAGAAGGATGTTTCCTTGTGTTTTTTTGACTATGCCAAGGCATTCAACCGTGTGGGTCATAACAAACTATGGATAACTTTGAGAACAATGGGAATTCCAGAACACTTCATTGTGCTTGTGTGGAACTTGTACATGGACCAAGATGCAGTTAAGGGAACAAAACAAGGGACTACTGCTTGTTCTAAAACCAGGAAATGGGAGGATGTGAGGAAATGGGGAGCTAACAACAATGAGTACGAGAAGAAAATGTTCTGAAATTGCGGTGACAATTGCACAAACCTTAATATAATGAAAAGATTAAATTTTGTGTTATGTGAAGTCTATGCCAATAAAATTATTTAAAATAAATAACAAAAACATCAGCAGCAACAAAAATAGAGTGTGCTTAGATTGGGAGATGAAAACATGTGACTCAAAGTGGTATTGTCACTTTGTAATAATGACAGCTCTGACCAGAGCACATGAAAAGATTCTAAAGGTTAACTAGCATAAAGTTTTAGCTTTCTAAGCATACTAATACTTATAAGCTGGGCTTCTAAAAAAATGTTTTGTTGCTATAACTGTAAGGATGATTTTATTCAAGATCATACATTTTTTTGCTAGGGGAAAAAACAAAAACAGGAAAGGTTAAGTGTAGGACTGTATCCTTAACCATAGTTATTCAATCTGTATGTGAAGCAAATCATCAGAGAAGCTGGATTATATGAAGAAAAATTGTGGCATCAAGATTGGTGAAAGGCCCAAGCCCTGAGGACAATATTCCTGCTCAGAACAGCCGAAGCACAGAGAGGACCATCGGGCCAGCCACACCACGAGACACTACATCCCTCACTGAGCCACAGTGCATCAAGAGACAACACTAGAAGCACAATCTGGGAATTGTGCCTGATCTGACCCCACCACACAGGTAGGTAACATCATGATAAATAGAGGAAAGTTTTAAATTGTCAAGCATTTGGTCTTGCTTGGATCCACAATCGATGCTCATGGAAGCCGCAGTCAAGAAGTTGAGTGGTTATTATCTCCACAGGTAGGTCTAAATAAAATAGGCTGGTTGAACAATCTGGAGGAGAAAACAACAGGACCGACAGTTCCAGGGGACATGGGAAAGGGGAAGGGGTGTGTGGGGAAGGTAGTGGTGTTAATAAACACAGGGACAAGGGAACAACAAGTGATCCAAATCGGTGGTGAGGAGGGAGTGGGAGGTCTGGTTAGGCATGATCAAGGGTAATATAACCAAGAGGAAATGCTGAAACCCTGGTGGGGACTGAGCATGATAGTGGGACAGGAGGAAAGTCAAGGGAAATA
>NW_022111372.1:77210006-77223134 GCF_000313985.2 Echinops telfairi
GGGAGGGAGGGGAAAAATGAGGAGCTGATGTCAGGGGCTTAGTGGAGAGCAAATGTTTTGAGAATGTTGAGGGCAATGAATGTACAAATGTGCTTTACACAATTGATGTATGTATGGATTGTGATATGAGCCCATAATAAAATGATTTAAATAAATAAATAAATAAAAGTAGATTGGCATCGAAAAAGAAAAAAAAGAAAATGATCATGGTGGCATATGTACAAAAGTATTTGACACACTGGATGAATTTATGGACTGTGATAAGAGATATAAGAGCCCCCAATAAAAAGTAAGAAGAAGAAAAAAAAGTAGAGTTGCATTAGACAAATCTGCACAAAAATCTCTTTAAAGTATTGAAAAATAAAGATGTAACTCTGAGGATTAAGGTGAGCCTGACCCAAGCCCTGGTTTTTACAATTGCCTCATATGCATATGAAAGTTGGACGTTGAATAAGGAAGATCTAAGAATAATTGATGCATTTGAATTGTGGTGCTGGAAATGAATATGGCAAGTACCATGGACTGTTAAAAGGACAAATTGGTCTGTCTTGGAAGAAGGACTGCCAGAGTGTTCCTTACAGCAAGGATCGTAAGATTCCATTTTACATACTTTGGACGCATCGTCAGGAGAAACCAGTCCCTGGAGAAAGACATCATGCTGGGTCAACTGGAGGGGCAGCGAACAGGAAGAAGGCCTTCAAGGCGATGGATTGACACAGTGGCTACGACAATGGGCTCAGGCACAGGAACAAATGAGAATGGCATGGGACCGGGCAATGTTTCCTTCTGTTGTGCATACAATCTCTATGAGTAGGAATTGACTCGATGGTGCCTCAAAACCACAATATGCCCACTTTACAGATAATAGACATATACCCTACACCAGGACCCATGGCTAGTAAGGAGGAGCGGGGATTTGAAAGTGGCCTGGCTCAGAGCTGGCCATCATAACTTACATACTGTATTCCTTTCCTCAGTAATACCTAACACTTTTTGAGATCTCAATATATGACAGGCATGTTGTAAATATCATCACATTTGATCGTCATGGCAACCCGATTAGATAGGTCAGGGAACAGTTATCTCCATTATACTGATGGCAAAACTGGGTGACGAGGAGTTAATAAGCTTGCCTACGATCACAGAAGAGAGAAGGCCCTGAAAGTATGGAAGTCCACCCATGGAGAAATTAAAGAATTCGCATTTGCAGCATGAAGAAGAGTAGATAGGAATCCTAATCAAATGGGAGGTAGACATGAAAATTCAGAAATCTATGTGGGCTAACCAAAACCAACTCACTGCCCTTGAGTCAATGCCAACTCTTAGTGACCCTATAGGACAGAGTAGAACTGCCCCTATGGATTTCTGGGACTTAACTCTTTATGGGAGTAGAAGTCCCATCTTTCTCCCTTGGATTGGTTGTGGCTTGAATTGCTGACCTTGTAGTTAGCAGTCCAATGCGTAGCCACTATACCACTTTGGTAAAACAAGAAAAACAAGCACACAAAGATTTCCAAGGTTATAAATCTTTATAGGAAATAACAGCCTCATCTTTCTCCCTCAGAGCAGCTGATGTGTTCAAACTACTGACCTTGAGGCCACAGCTCAACACACCAGGGCTCCTTGGCAGAACCCACATCATGGGGTATTCATTAATGCTGTTTACCAAATGCCAGACAAATGGTAGGATTGCACTTTCAGGGCCTCTGTGCTTATGTGAAGCCATGTGAGCAGTTCTGCCCAATGAGTTGTGAGAAGACACTAACGTATGTCATTTCTAGGCCAAAGCAAGACCTTCTGGAGCACTCTTTTCCTTCTGCTTCAGCCATCTGCAAGGAGCCCTGGTGGTATGGTGGTTACCCATTGGGCTGTGAACCACAATGTCTACACCACCAGGTACCTCAAAAAAGAAAGATGAGGCTTTCTCCTCCTGTAAAGAGTTACAGTCTCAGAAACCCACAAGGGCAGTTCTACCCTGCCCTACAGGGTGACTGTGAATCAATGGCTACCCAATGGCAATGAATTTGATTTGGTTTTGGGGTTTTTTTCTCAGCAATCTGCAGTGATGGGGGTGGTGACTATTCTCGCAGCTTGAGCCCCAGAGTGAGGACACAACAGAAACTAGGCCTCAGCTGGCCCTCAGTGGGCATGTGGCACAAGTGAGAACTAATCCTTGACGCTATCAATCATTGTGATGGCCATGCTGGCTGAAACAAGGTCTGGAAGGTGACCTGGAAGGGGAAAGTGAGGGAAAGCCATGTGAGCAGTTCTGCCCAATGAGTTGTGAGAAGGCACTAACGTATGTCATTTCTAGGCCAAAGCAAGACCTAGGAAAAGTCCTGTCCAAGGTCACAGAACCGACGACCTGCAGGTGCCAAGGGACGAGAATCCAAGTCTCGGGCAGGCCATCCAGAGCCCTTTCTTTTCCACATCACTGAACACTTTGCACATCCTGCATGCCACTGTCCCTGCTATCTTTCTGTTCTGTCAGTGAATGCAATGACTGAATTAATCTGCTGATCGCCTCATTTTTCCAAACTATCTCCTAGGAGGGTGTACTCAGAACTCAGTTTTCTCAAGAAATACAGAGAGAAATCAGGCATTGGGGGCCTGGAGTAGGGGAAAAGGGGTGGAGTCCCTGTTCTATTATTTATAGAATCTGAGCTCATTTAATTGAGTTTTGAAAGAAAGTGCTCAATTTTGCAGACAGTTGCCACCCGTTTCCACTGCAGTCGGGATCGCCTTGTAGTAACAGCCTCTGCTCCATCTTCCTCTGTGATGTATGAGGCTATAAAACAGAGAGTGAGCAAGTCACCTTCCACAGAGGCCTTTGTCATTGGAATAACAAGAAGTAATTTATGGGTCCTTGGCATTGTGGGCCCTCTGCCTCTGACTCGGGAAGAGACTGAAATCACAGTCCGCATGCTGGCAGCCAATTGAAAGGTCAGTATGACTAACTGGTGTCAGTCGTCTGGCATCCTAGGATAAAGACATATTGGCGTCCCTGCTCAGTGGTGAGAGCATCAACAAAGGTTCCTGCTCAAGGCTACTTGGGTATGTGGGATTTACTCTGCCTTCAAGGGTATCCTGGGCCACCCTTCCCCATGCTACCTACTATCCTAATCCCTCCCATCCATGGACAGCCAGCTCAATTGCTGCCTCTTCCAGGAAGCCCTCCCCAAATACCTGACCCTATGGCTTTTCATTTCTTTTGAGACTTGTCATGTTCTCCTTTGCTGCAAGCTCTTTACATTTGCATGTGTAGATTCTACAGATCAGGGCAGACAAATCATGTGCCATCCCTGATGGATTAGGTCTGGCTGCCTAGAGGGCTATGTGATAACTCTGAGGATGAAGTGGGAACCATGGGTAAGAGTGCAGTGACTGATTAGCAAGGTCTGCCACAGATGTGGGCCAATGATAAAGGGGGAAATGTGAGGGATATGTTTGTCTTCTAGGCTACAGACAGCCATTTCTTTAAAGGTAGAGCATTTTACAAAGAGACTGCAAATAATCCAAAATTAGTTGATGGACAATTGTCTCCCCTTGTAGCAATAGCCCAGCTCTCACTCAATAATCATACATGTTGCAAACTTCTTTCAAACTGCCCTTAACATGTGTGGACCTGTCTCCCATTAGAAATGTGTCCAGGGCTAGATTATATATGTGGGTTAGCTTTTGACTCAAAGTCCCAACATTTTGGAATCTTAAAATATTCATTCCTTCACTACTCCTTGCATCTTGTACAAAGGTTAATGGTTTTCAAACATTTTTTGTGTGTCTAGTATCTCATTTGGTTGCTACAAAATCTTCATGATGTTAAATAGGACTCCCATTTTACAGGTTTGAAACAACTTGTTCAGGGGAACCAATGATTCCTCTGGGCCAAAAAAAAAGGTAACCCAAAAAATATTTACCAATCTTTCATAAAGTAAAACAAGCAGTTTAAGTTCTTGTCCAGTGTTTCCCAAAACATGTGCCCACAGAACAGCAGGATAGTAGTAAGGGAACTTACATGTTTTCTTGTGGTCAAATAAGTTTGGGAACTATCAAGAGGTCATCCTATAGTAAGACATCTTGCTTGCACTACCTGGTTGCACAATGTGAGGTGTAGAGAGGACCCTGGACATGAAATACCCATTTACTCCAGGGCTCCTTTAGACAGAAGAATCTGTGCTCTACAAATCTTTTGGGGAACTGCTTGTGTGGGCTCACCAAACTCCTGTCCTTGGCTTTTCTCTAAAGCTACCAGCAGTAGCAAGAAAAAGCCACCAATGTAGTTAATAACAGGGGCTCTGTAATCCAACTGCTTGGCTCCACCAGTTACTGGCTGTGTGACCTTGGATGAGTCACTGAGCCCCAGCCTTGATTTATATCACCTGTGACATGCAAAGCCTAACATCTAGGATTACTGTGAGGTTGAGTAGGACAGGCAGGTAGAGTGCCTAGTTTGCAATAAGTACGAAATGTTAGTATGTATTATTGTCAATGAGAGTGGTATTTACCTAAAAACAAGCCAAATTGTCACAGGTGTGTTGTCTCCCCAGGAAGTGAACTCTAAGATGGAACCTCTGAGGCATGCTTTTAGGGTCAAGCAGCCTCTGGACCGTTGGTGTGATCTAGCGCAATGACTGGGAATTCTGTGAACACATAGAATTTTACATAGAGACACCGTGCAAATAATGCAAGATTAGTGGATGGACAATTAAACCAATCCTTCAAAATTGTCCCCAACATGTGACATTTTGCATTTGTCAAAACCCATAGGACTATACAACACCAAAGTGAGTCCTAATGCACACTATGAACTTGAGTTAGTTATAATGTATCAGAATGATGTCGTTAAAGTGTATCAGGAAGGAGCATATATAAACTGTAGATATGTGAATGGATTTTGAGCTCACATTTACAATTAGTTCTTATGATGTGGCCCTACTTTATACTTGCCCTCATGAAGAGCTCATTGAAGATATGGGAGCTATAGCAAGGGTAGTGAGAAAACCAGGTGGTTCCTGGCTATCAGAGAATCTGGAGTCTTAAAACAATCAGCCATCTAAGTGATGTGACAGCTAAATCCACATGAAAGAAGCACACCAAACTGTGTGATCCAAAAATTGTAAATAATTAAAAGCCAAGACTGGAGAAGGGACTTGTATTGCAGCTTAAATTCTTAGCACCTGGTTTGCAGAAGGCTATGGATAATAGTGAAAGCCCCAAATCCACTGGCAGAGTCCCGGGATGGATTAAGTTTCTGATGAATCACCTCTGACCATTGGCCAGGATGTGAACAGACTTGCTATCAGACAAAGTGCATTGGAAAGTGGATTAATGCACAGGTACTTCAGTTAAAATGTTATATTTTATCATTTGTTCTACCTTTTGACTCATTTTAAATTTGTTCAAGTTTTTATTTTTATGCACTTTCATTTGAATTAAGGTCTATCTGTGTTATATTTTGTTATTGTTGTTGGGGGCAGGTTTTGTATCATTTTCTTTATATGAAACTCATGATAGGTAAATCTATAGAAGCTGTAACTGGATTGATAGTTTCTTAGAGTTATGGTAAGCCCTGGTGGTGTAATGGTCATGCATTGAACTGTAACCAGAAATCAACAATTTAAAACCACCAGCTGCTCTGAGGGAGAAATAGGAGGCTTTCTACTCCCATAAAGAGTTACAGTCTCAGAAACTAGCTGTGGTATTTACATAATCTGGTGTCAATTTGAGGATTAAGCGTGAAGGGGTGGAGGTTAGCCTGTCAATCATTTGGAGGCACTAAGGAGATAAATAGCTCTCAGGAGGCAGGAGGTAGGCTCACTCCCGCGAGATATTACAGACAATGAGCCTGATAAGAGTTACACTGATGCAGCCAGAGTCGAGCTGGAGAAGCTACATGGAGACCCACACCAGGGCTGAGATGCTTATAGCACCACTGGATCCACAAGACTTTCCACCCACTGGCCTTTGATCTTCCTGCATTCAGTGTCATTGCAGGTGTTTCGTGAGTCTGAAGAGGACTTTATAGACTGGTATTGGACATATGGGCTAATATCGGACTTATGGACTTGATCTGGACTGGGCTGGGATGTTTTCTCAATAATCAATTGCTCTTGTATATAAAACTCTTTCTTATACCCATATGAGTGTCTATAAATTTGTTTCTCTAGTCTACCCGAGGTAACACAGCTGCAGAGGCAGTTCTACTCTATGCTAAAGGTTCATTATGAGTGGGAATCGACTTGAGAGCAGTGAGTTTGGTTTGAAGGCTTATGAAGGGGAGCTTGGGGGGAAATAAGCAGATAATAAAAATGAATACAAGAATAAAGAAAAGGCTTTAAAATTGATTGTGGTGATGATTGCACAACTTTTTAATATATTTAAACCATTGAATCGTATGGTATGCTAATTATATGTCAATAAACTGTTAAATATTCTTTAAAGATTAAAAAAGATTTTTTAAACAGATAAAACTGAAAAGATGTTAACCATAAAAAATAATAATAATTTAAAAAATAAAAAACAATAATAATAAAATATCAGTACTGGTCATCAGTTATAAGAAAAACAGAAAGGAAAACATGGGAGAGAGGCAAGGAGGAGGGAAGGAGGGGAAGGAGGAAGAATCCTCTCCAGTCGGGCTGAGCATGTGGGGCCTTTCTAACCCCGCAGAGGTCAGCTCTTGCAGATGAGTTGCCACAGGCAGTGGCGTGACCTTGGATAACCCCAACTCAGGCAACAAGTATGTCACTGAAGTGGGGGTCTGAGCAGTGCCCATCACGTTCTGAACACAGCATCTACCCCACCCAAAACAAAGCAAATAAAAAAACCATTGTTAGACCGGCTTGACGAGAGAAACAAATCAAGAGAAGGAACTTTATATCAAGAAGTAATTATGCACCATTCCAGATCAAGTCCATAAGTTCAATATTAGCCCATAAGTCTGATATTAGGCCATGAATCCTCTTCAGGCTCATGCAGCACATGCAATGATGCCGAACGCAGGAAGATCACAGGCCGGTGGGTGGAAAGTCCTGTGGATCCAACGGTGGTGGAAACATCTCCAGGGCTCTGGCTGACATCAGGCTCCATGTGCCTTGTCAACTGGAATGTGAAGGGGAGAGGGAGAGAGAGTCCTGCCTCCAGGGAGGGAGAGATGAAGTTCCTAGAATCCTCATGAGAAGATCATGACCACCAGGAGGCACAATCAGACTGTGACCTGATTGACAGGCTAACCTTCACACCTTCACTCTATTTCTCAAGTTCACATGAAATTGTGTAACTATCATAATCATCATCGCACAAACCAAAAAACCTCCTCTGAGCCTCTAGGAAAGAAAAAGGGCAGTCTACAGACCTGGCCCAAATGTAGCCATTTATTTATTAATCATTGATTCATGAATACATGGGAGAAAGATGAGACTTTGTGCTCTCCTCAAGAGCTAAAGTCTTGGAAACTCACAGGGGCAGTTCTACTCTGTCTTATAGGGTCACTGTGAGTCAAAGTCAACTTGATAGCAGTGAGTGTTGGGGGGACCATAAGTCAGTCCCTGGGCTTAGGGCATCTGAATCAGCTATTGATGCTATCACAATAATAATCATAATGTCTCCCTTTGCTTTTTTATAGAATGGAAATAAAAGTAGGGAAACAGAGAAGGCAGAGAGATAAAAAATCAACTTGGAGCCAGGATATATTCCCAGGTGATCAGTCACCTGTCAGCTGAGTATGAAAAGGTATTCATTTGAATGAAGAAAGGGACACAGGGAGAAAACAGACACACACACACACACACACACACAGCAATACATCACGTTGTTCCCCCAGTCACTTGGCGTGCTTGGCAAACTGTGTACGCCGCACAAAATTGAATTCCCAGGTTTGGGGAAGCCTGGGCAGACCGGAGGTACAGGAGGATTTATTGCTTTAAGTACTTAAAATGCCTCCCACTAAATCTGTTGTGACCTTCTTTCCTGGCCTGTGGCCCCCGAGTTAACCACAGCCTTGGGCTGAGCAAAGGTTAACAATACACCACACAAAACAAAAATGACAGGTCTCTCTTCTCGGGGACACAACTGAGTCCTTGGAACTGGAGGGTTTGGCTGCCTTTCTCTCCTCAGCAGCAGCTTCTGTGCTCAGAGCCCATCCTGCGCGCGCGCACACCCCTCTCCCAACTCCTCCCACCCTCTCCTCTCAGTCTTGTCACTTAATGTTTTACACACACACGCACACACACACACACCCCTCTCCCAACTCCTCCCACCCTCTCCTCTCAGTCTTGTCACTTAATGTTTTCTCCCAAGTGGGCCCTCAAGAGTTACTCTCCTTCGTGTGCTTCCCTCTAGTCTTCCCACCTGTTTATGTCTTTTCTTCCCAACCACCTAGCAAGCGACTCAGAAACTAATATTTCACATATGCATACCACGCCACAATTATGGCCCGCTTCTGAGCTTCACGGCCATCGCAGCAGACGCCGCAGACGCGGTCACTCCATTCTGAGGATGAAGGTACTGAGACCCAGAGAGATTGGGTCTTGTCCAAGGTAGCAGAGCAAAAAGGCACAGGCAGGCCTGAAGCCGGCCCTGGGTGGCGCATCGTTTGAGTACTTGGCTGCCAACTGGTTGGAATCCATCCAAACCACATTCCTTGGAAAAGAGGCCTGATGGTCTCCTTCTGAAAGGTCACAACTGTTGAAAACTATCAGGAGCACCGTCGACCCTGCACACGGGGGTCAGAATTTCCTTGACAGCAACTTTTGCTTTGGTTTTCTATGCCACCAACTAGGCCCACTGCCTTGCGACCGCAGGAACTAACGTGCGCCTTAGCAATGGGCCTTGCACTTGGAGGACCGCTGACTCCAGGTCATGGTCTCCGGGAGAACTCCATGGGAATTCACAGAGAGGATGCCCAAAAGGCCATGTCCACATTCGCGTGCTTATGTATTACCTAACACAAACACACCTGGAGAAGCCAAGCCAAAGTAACTAAGAGCAAATGTGGAATACCATTACATTTTTTCTTTCACGTTACTGCCCTGATTGTTAGAAAACGATGATTCTCAGAGTCTGATGTTTGTTTGTCTTATCAGTTAAAATCTGTTTTTAAATTTTCCCAGCCCTCTTCTAAACCTGAGGCCTGGGCAAGTACTTGTTCTGCAGCTTTTCTTTCTGTCCGTAAAGGTTTCATGCGCACCTCCAGTAGCCAGGCGCAGTGCTAAGGGCTGAGGACCCAGCTGTGGACCAGGCAGGCAGGTTCCTGCCCTCTGAGAGTCTTGCCACCTGGCAGGAGAATCTGATCATTAAACAAACAAGTGTGACGCAGACCTTTAGAAACAGTAGCTCTTTGAGACTCGGTTGGTGGGAATCTAAAATAGGACAACCTTTTTGAAGGGCAATTTGGCAGGAGCTTTCAAATTGTTAAATGTGCATAACTCAGGATGCAGCAGATGCAAAGGAAACGAAATTAAAGCAGCAGATACTAAAAGCAAGGACATAAAGTTAGAGGTATGAAGATGTTAATTGCCACATTGTTAGTAATTATCAAAAACAGAGAGAAGAAAGGAAAGGGAAGGTGGGGGCAAAGAAAAGACAAAAAGTCCACCCAGAGAATGACTTCATCAAGTCTGGTATATACTCATACCTAGAAGAGTATGTAGTCAATAATGATCCGACAGAACAACCTATCTGTAAAACTCAAACTCTCTGCTGCCTCATAGCGAGCCTCTCGGACAGGGTAGACCTGCCCTGTGTGAGTTTACAAGACTGCAATGGGACATGAGTAGAAAACCCAATCTTCCTCCTTCGGAGCTGCTGAGACTTTCAAACAGCTGGCCTTGCAGTGAGCAGCCCAGCTCGTAACCACTGTACCACTAGGGCTCCTATGTGCTATCTATACTGACTAGGGAAACTGATCCAAAGCATGCTAAGCAAGGTTAGCATAGTATGTTCTGCGTTGGGTTACTAACTACAAGTTCAGCAGTTTGAACCCACCAGCAGCTCCAAGGGAGAAAGATGAGGCTGTCTGCTCTGGTAAAGATTGACAACCTCAGAAATACCAGGGAGGCAGTGCTCCTGTGTCCTGTAGAGTGGCTAAGAATCAGAATCAACTCAATGGCAGTGGGTTTGGTGATTTTTTTTTTAAGCAAAAATGAGATGATTGCCCAATTTTTAAAATGCAATCAGTGTCATGGAATTATGTGAATGTTAGAAATTGGTTTAATTGGTGTATGCTCTGCTGTGCATATTCTCAATGGCAACAAAAATAAATAAAATAATTTTTAATCATGCTAAGCAAGTTGGAAAACAATGTATTTATATGCAGGAGCACTGGTAGCATAATGGATTACGAGTTGGGCTGGTAATCGCAAGGTCAGCAGTACAAACCCACAAGGCACCCTGCAGGAGAACGATGAGCTGTTCTTCTCCTGCAAAGATGAACAGCTGCAGAAATCCAAAGAGGCAGTTCTGCCTTATGGGGCCCTTATTAGTCAGCATACACTTTATGGTAGTGAATTTGGTTTTCTGGTTTATGTAAATGATCCCTGGTGGCACAGTGGTTAAAGCACGAGGTTGCTAACCAAAAAGTCATTGGTTCCAACCCACCAGCCACTCTAAAGGAGAAAAATGTGGCAGTCTGAATTCATAAGTTTATAGCCTTGGAAAACCTCTGGGGCAGTTCTACTCTGTCTGATAGGTCACTATGAGTCAGAGGAGATTCCACAGGAGTGGGGTTTGGGGGGGCATATATGGATATACCTTTTGTGCTCCTTACGTTTTGGGTCAATTTAGCTCAGATTTTCAGTGGTTTGACAGTTGAAGCCAAACAATTTGTAACCTAACACAATGTAATCAACTCTATGGTGGAATCTGCAGTGACCAGTCATAATATGAGGGCGGATTGCAACCACCTTACTCAGGTCACAGCCTTGATACAGTTGAAAGGATGTGTCCTTGAGGGTGTGGCCTTCTTGCTATATAAATGGATGCTGTGGGAAGCTTCCTTGCTGCTTGTTGGGTTTGGACCTGACATCTGACTCATCAGCCTCCGGTTCTTCAGACATGAGCCAGCGGCCTGCCATATTGCTTGCCTATCCTGGGAGTCTGACCTGCCAACCTTGTACTCATTCACCTCTGTAGTTATCACCTGTATGAGCCATTTTTTGACATAAATTTATTTCCACATAAACAAGCATCACTGGTTTTTCTTCTCTAGGGAACCCAGCCTGATACCATTATACAGGAATGTGTAAATGCATATGTATCCAAAGGCAAAGGGAAACATCTGGAAAGAAGCAGACCGGTGGACATTCCTGGGTGGTATGTGGATAATTTTTATTGATAAGCTTCTAAGTTATAGAAATAGTGTCACTTCTATAATACTGAAAACTGTTTAGCCGAATAAATAGCATTAGGTGATATGGCTGGGGAAGAGGAAGAGCACAATGCAAGAGTCAGTCATCCTTCACTTCCCATGTGAGCCTGCTCATCCTATAACCTCCAAATGCGTCTCATCCTGCATTTATAACCCATCTAATGGAAAACGCAGCGGAGTCTGAGACACTAGAATCAAAACTGTTAGTAGGGAGAGATGTTGTTGTTCTTAGCTTCTGTTGAGTCCCAGACTTACGGTGACTCCATGTACACTCGAGGGCCCAGTCCCGCCCTGCCCCTATGAGCAGGGGCAGATCCTACTATGTCACCAGTTAATTTTCAGAAGCAGAAAGTCAGACCTTTCTTCCTAGTCTGTCTCATTCTGGAAACCCCTTTGAAGCCTGTTCTGCATCATCACAACCAGCATGCCCCCACTGACAGTGGGGCAGGGACTGTGCCTGGGTGGCATTGCTGGGAATCAAGCCAAGGTCTCCCAAATAGAAGGCAAGAATTCTAACCCCTGAACCACCAAAAGGCCAGGGAGACAAAGAAAAAGAGGACAGGTGGGTAGGTAGGTAGGTAGGTAGGTAGGTAGGTAGGTAGGTAGGTCGGTCAGTCAGTCGGGAGAGAGAGAGATTATTCTAAAGGATGATGAATGTGGTGGAATTTCTAGCTAATAATGTAACATGTCACGACTACTGATGAATGAGTCCTTGGAAACCTCAAACCTCACTTCACAGGGTTTTGAGAATAAAACAAGCCAATGGTGTGCAGAGGATATGATTCTCAGTTTATACACTCCTCATTTTTTGTAACTCAGTTATTTTTTTCCATTGTAGCCCTTGCTTTATTAAGAAGGCAGAAACTTATTTTCCCTTAAAACAGTATTTCCAAGTCTGTCTGGTCCCCTGCCCCGCTGCTCCGCACACCCACATCCACACCCACTCACACTCACACACCTACACTCAGGAACATCAAGACTGTGTTAAGGTTCAGGAGAGACAGGAGACTTTGGGACACCAATGTGTTGGAGTGGAGGTGTAGGGATAGACCTGTCAATCAGATGCCCTCTGTCTCCAGTCAACAATTCATGCCCATTTTGTTTCGTGTCATTGATTTCAACCCCACGATGTGACGTCACCTACCTGTAGAGTCCTCCCTGTGTTCCCTGTTTCCATTCTTCCTTCTTTCCGATCCCCTCCAGACTTCTGATCTGTGTCCTTGGGCAGAGGTTGCCCTTTGGATCTCAAATGGATGGTGATTCACAGGTGTGCCTATTTCCCAAGTGTGATTATCCCTCTTACAGACATGTTCATTCCGCTGAAAATTAAGTCACAGGAATGAGTTCATTTCCAGATCTGAAGGGTAAGGACCAGAGTCTCAGAGGTTCCACCCGGCTTTATAAGATCATTAAACTGGTCTTTTTAAATAATGTTTGAGTTTTTCTCCACCTTTTTCTTCCATTCTATTCTGGCCTCCAAATGAGATCTCTTTCCAGGCAGTCAGTATATCCTGTAAATTCTTGAGCACGTACTTCGCTCCCACCCATATTCTAGGTTGCAGAAGGCATCCCCAGTCTGTGGATTGGCCTCTGTAATAGTTAGGGATTTCGTGCCAACATGGCACCTGAAAGGAAATATGGGTGGAGTTCAGTCTGTCAATCAGGTCACAGCTTGATGACCTCCTTTGGAGGTGTGACCAAGAAAAATGGCTCTTCCAGAGGCCTGCCCCTCTCTCTCTCTCCCTAGTTGTTGGACCAGCACA
>NW_022111372.1:77225237-77227077 GCF_000313985.2 Echinops telfairi
TGGTATTCCCTGGGGACTTCCTTGCTCTGCTCCCCTTGCTGTTCTGTGGCATGCCCTTAGTGTTTCCCAGGTTATCTTAGATATGCGTGTCACTAGTTCCCCCTCCTGACTTAAGATAGCAGGGAGCTACCTGTGGGTTTCACTCATCTGTTCAGTCACCCACTATTTGTTGAGCACTCCTGTGCTGCACACCACCCTGGCGGGCAGGGAAGCGTGGTAAGCACCAGAGACCCCACCCCTGATCCCACGGAGCTGACAGTCCAGACCTATTACAACCCAGGACACCCAGTAATGCTACCGTGCCCACCACAAGATCACTAAATACACACAAGGAATGGACATTCCATACAAGTGCATATGGAATGTATCGAGCACCTATTATGTGCAGGGCATGCTGCTAAATGCTTCACACACACCCTCTTGCCAACAGCTCTATGAGGCAGGGGTAATGACTTGCCCACTTTGCTCAATGAGACACAAGATTAAATCCTGGGTGGGCTGAGTCTTCAGAGCCACTGCCCTTAACCACTAAGAGACAAGAATAAGAGAAAGAACTAGAAGAAAGGCAGATATACACACAGAGAGAAAGAGAGATGAATCACAGCTATATCAGCTCAGATCAGGCATCCTTTTGTTCTCTGCAAAGCACTCCTCTTCCCACTCCACCACCACCCTAAAAGGAAGCAAAATGAGCCCCTTCCTCTGCAGAAATGACCTTGGGGAACAGTTGGGCTTGGTAATACTTTAATTGGACAAGGGCCTTCCAAAATCAGCCTCCTGAGAACAGCAGGGATGTGTTTCCACCTGCCTTTTAGAAATTGGGTCCTTCTCTGGATTGCATATGAATGCTCTTAAGGTAATGCCAGAGAATCACTTTAAATGCTTTCCCACCAGCGGATCAGCACTTACCTACTGGACATCTCCCTGGGAGCTCCATTCAGCTTCCTCTTCAGCTCAGTGCCAGCCTGCTCCCTGCTGGGCCCAGAAGCAGCTCTGGGGTCAGGGAGACAGAGGCATGGAGAATCCCTGCCAACAGCAGCTAATGCTCTCAAGGTGGGCAAGCACTGCACTGGAAGGCTTGACAGGGGCTCCATCTCTGTAGAGGCCTGGGAGTTTAAGAAACAGACATAACCACAAGAGAGGACAGAGAAAGGGAGGTGCATGAGTCCACTCAGGGAATGATATTCAAGGGTGGCTGGACCTCAGGACATGTGTGCCCCAGCTTCCTTATTGGTCAAGTTCAGATCAAATCCGTTTGGTCTAGAAGCAGCTACCGTTGCCTCAGCCCCTTTGATGAGCCAGGGTCTGAACTAAACACAATGTGCATAGTTTAAAGAACCCAACTGGGCAGAGCTAGCTGGTCCTAAATCAAGTCTCCAAAAGGTAAAGCCGTTTGTCTTGATTCACATGACTAGTCACGGGCAGAGCTGGCCCCTCCACAGGCCATGCTCTGAGCTCAGAGCCCGCTCCCCTCACGGGCTGTTTGGGAGGCTAGAACCGGCAGTGAGGGGAAGAGGGTGGCAGAGCTACCAACTCATCTTCTTGATTTGCCAGCAGACCATGTGAACTCTACTTCCTCACTCCCACCTCCCAAGATGGAATACTCTCCTAACCCAGCTGCAGATGACTTACAACCATTTTTAGAGCCTTAACCCAGCAGCCTTATCTGCCACCCAGCCCCACAGGTTCACAGGGCTCAGAGGTGAAGGTGCTGACAAACCAGATACCATCGCCTTCGCCTTTTCTTTTTCTTTTTTTTTTCCAAAGAAAAGAACTCTGAGGTGTGCTGAGGGAATTGAAAAGCAGAGAGTGGTACCAGACTGACTGCCTTTGATTGCTT
>NW_022111372.1:77228387-77230673 GCF_000313985.2 Echinops telfairi
GATTTTATGTCAACTCCACACTCCTGACTAGGGGTGGGGATAAACTGATCAGTCAAGTGGTAGCTTGATGCTACTTCTTCAGGGTGTGGCCTTTTGCATGAGAGGGAGGGACCCTGGCAACTGCTTCTCTCTGCCACTTCTCCTTCCTCCTGGCTGGGACTTCACTGGGACTCTGCCTGCCTCCACAGTGCCACCCTGAGAGCTGTCATGCACTGCCATGTTTCCCCGGCCTCGGATCCATGCAAATCTGCACCCACCACCTGTGACACTGCTACTTCCTGGGTGCCCACACTGTGTCACCAGCATGTGGCTAAGCGAGTCTGAAGAGGGAACTTATGGACTAGCATTGACTTACGAACTTGAGTTAGACTGGGTTGGGATACCTTCCTGATACATCTAATTACTACTTAATATAAATCTCTTTCTTATACACATGTGAGCACCACTGGACTTGTTTCTCTAGGCAATCCTGCCTATCACATCCATAGACAGCACTGTCTGTGGTAAACCGGCTTTCAAGATGGCTCCCAATGATTCCTGCCTTCTGATACTCATATCATTCCATACGCTGATTACTTCTCCCCTCGCCTGTGGGTTATACCTAGTGATTTGTTCTAAGCAAAGGAATATAGCAAAGGTAATTGGATGTCACTTCTGTGATTAGCTTATGGAAGATTGTTATTCCTGTCTTGCTAGTATTTCGGGGTACAAAAGAGACCCCAATATCAAATATAATTTGAGGAGAACATTTGTTATGTCTTTAAAAAGATATAGACAAGACAAAGACACAGATACTTCATTAGAAGAGGCCATTAGCATGAGGTTGTAATGGTGCCCAAGGATTCACAGTCAGGAGGCTAAACAAGGCATGCAACAAAGGAAAGTGTCACAAATTCATGATTGGTGGCAGATGAATACATCAAATTACAGGTGAAACTACAAAATCAGGAACAAGCCCGCGATTGAGACACATTCACTGTTAGATAGAATTGCTTATAAGATTGGTCCAGTCCAAGGCTTTCCAACTAAGGCGTCAGGGCATGACTCGTGACTATGCAACCCCCAGTTCTGTCCTTCAAGGGCTGTAGGAGTTAGATTTTATATCAGCTTGAATTTCACTAGCAGTGTAGGGGTGGAACCCAGCTTGTCAATCAGGTCACAGCCTGATGATGCCTCCCTGTGGGGGTGTGACCTTTTTATAAGGGAGAAACTGGGAACTTCTCTCTCTGCCCCTCCTGCTGGCTAGGATTCTGTGTATGCCTCCAGTGGTGGACCCACATGGGCCGCCTGATTCTGAGAGCTGTTGGCACCCTGCCATGTTTCTACCAAGCCTGGATCCACATGACTCTGCACCCACCAACCTGTGATCTCCCTGCATCCCTGCATGATCGGCCTGCGGCTACATGAGTCTGGAGAAGGCCCCAGCTTGCACGAGACTAAAGGACTTGAGTTGGACTGGGTGGGGATGCCTTCTTGATATGGAATTACTTCTTGATATAAAGTTATTTCTTATACATGTATGAGTGTCACTGATTTTGTTTCTCTAGGCAGCTCAGACAGGAGCAGTTCTACCCTGTCCTTTAGGATCACTATGGGTCCATCTAAGTTTGGTTTGGGTTTTTGGAGACAACCAGGCCTAACACCAGGACACACTCAGGCAAGCCCCTAAGAGACTGCCCCTCGCTAAACGATCTGGGAAGGGGTGGAGGTAATCCATTATTCAGTGCACGCTGTCTGAGGGCAAGATTATCTGCCTTACTGCCATTAATCCGTTCTAACACATAGCAACACTATAGGACAGGATAGAATTGCCCCTGGCGGTTTCCCAGGCTGTAGCAACTCTTGTTATTAGGCTGCTCCAAGGCCAGACGCTGGAAACCACCAGCTGCTCCTCAAAAGAAACATGAGGCTTTCTATACCCCAAAATTTTAGTCTCAGAAACCCACAGCGGCAGTTCAACCCTGTCCTACAGGGTTCTATGAGTTTGAATCAACCTGATGGCAGTGCGTTTTTTAGGAATGAAAGAGTTATAATCTTGGAAATTCACAAGGGCAGTTCTACTTTGTCCTGTCCTGTCACTACTCATCGGAATCAACTAGTAGTGTTAGTCCGAGAACACTAGAGAAACATTAGAGAAACAAATTCATAGAGACACTCATATGCGTATAAGAAAGAGATTTATCACCAGCCTACCCCTACTCGATCGCTGAGGACATAGGGGGTGCATTAGCAAAAGTGGGGAAGAAAGCAGATGGTGCCCGACTATCAAATGATACAGCATCTGGG
>NW_022111372.1:77231340-77233865 GCF_000313985.2 Echinops telfairi
AAAAAAACAACTTTTTATAAAGCCACAGCTAACTGGTCATTCAAGCCAAGAAGGACTGCAATGAGAAAGATATTTGCTATCCACTCAACAAGCATTGTTGAGCACTTACTGTGAGCAAGTCCCTGCCATTGATCTGGGTTGGTCGGCACAGATAAAAATGATTACAGCTAAACAAGTGCGAAAGCTGTGTCAGAAGGACCACTAGGACACCGTAAAGGAGAAACTATTGCTGATGGGCTACAGGGAAAGCTTGCAATCAGAATATTCAAGCAGAAAGAGAGAGGAAGTAACTTTACCCAGTTACCACAATCCAGTTAACATTCATTGAGAATGTATTATGTTCTGGCTACTTGCCAAGAACTTTACATGTGCTATGTAATCTATACAGTGTGTTTCATGATCTCCCTATTTTACAGAAGAGAAAACAGAGACTCAGTCAAGTAACAGTTAGGAAGTGACAGAGTTAGGTCTCGATCCAATGTAGTCTGTCCCCAGAGCCTTCTCTCCTCCTATCACACTAGGATTTTACCAGGCTTCCTTCTACCACTGCATATCAGGTTATGCTGTAATTGAATGCAGATAGAACAAGGGGATTTCAGGCTAAAGAAACGGAGATTAAACTAATACTATGTCCTACAGGGCTTTCTGGGACTGACAAATGAGTGCCCCCAAGAGAAAAACCTATCACATTAATAATGTTGTTACTAAACAATAGTTGCATTCATGTAAATGCACAAAATTTGTCTATTGTGGCCATTTTTCACACACTGCCTCCCAACCCTCACTGGCGTTTGCTATTTATCTCCTCAGCACCTCCAAATGAAGTCATCGAGCTGCTACCTGTTTGGTAGGCTAGATTCCACCCTTTCATTCTGAATCCTCAAATTGACACCACATTATGTAACTACCACAGGCAGAGAGGAAGATTATCTGTATCATTGGTTAATTATCAAAAGGAATTCAGTGGAGGCTGGGTCTATGTGGGGAATCTGCCCATGGATTTTGGCCTGTCACTATCATCTATAGCCTTCTGCAAGTCAAGGTGCTCAGAATTTAAGCTTTAATACACTAAAAAACTCTAACTTGCTGGCAAGAGAAACTGCCATGTTAGAGAAGCCCCCATATGAAAGGAAACTCAGAGCTAGTTGTTCAGAATATCTGTTCTCCTCTTTTGTCTCAGTAATTGAACCCCTGGGGTTAGTTGGACACATCACCTAAGTAAAGGCTACATTGCTCAGCTTCTCTTGCAATCAAATCATCTACATTTGGCCACGCTGATTGAAAAGGAAGTAACTTGTATTCATGATGTCTGAGAAGTGTCTCTAATGGGAGAGATATGGCTTCTCCTGCTTCCTCCTGCCTGGAATGTAGATGTAATGACTGCCATTGACTTGAAACATGAGATGCCATTGGAAGAATAGAATTGAAGGAGTCTGCATCCCAGACAATCAGACCTAATTATAGGCAGGAGAGAAATATCTTACACAGGAGAGAAATATTTTTTCAGTTTATTTAAACTACTGTCATTAATTCCTGCTACTTGCTGCTAATCCTAATCTGAACTGTTACAGCCTCTGATATCCCATTCTGATTTAGAAGACAATTGCATTAAGTAGTAGTCTCTAATCTGTGTTGGTTAGAATACCCACCCACTGCTCTCCAGTCCAATCCAACGCAGAGGGCCCTGTAGGACAGAGTAGAACTGCCCCACATGGTTTCCAAATGTAAATCTTTATAGACACAAACTGCCACGTCTTTCTCCCACTGAACAACTGGTAGGTTCAATTCTGGACCTTGCTACTACCAATCAAGCACTTTAACCGCTGCACCAAGGTTCCATTTGATAGACATACAATGTGTCTTAATTATCCAGTACTGCTATAATAGAAATACCACAAGAGGGGGCTTTAGGAAACAGAAATTTATTTTCTCACCATTTGGAGGTTAGAAATACACACTGGGTACTGGCTCTAGAGAGGCTTTCACTCTCTGGTAGCTGTGGAGAAAGGTCCTAATACCTTCTGAGCTTCTGCTCTGGGTGACCTTGATGTGGTTTACCATCTCTCTTCTGCTCAATTGTTTAATCTCTATTCTATCTCCAAAAGAGATTCATTTAAGGTATATCACTAACATAAGAGAGACAACCCATTCCCAAGTGCAAATATAACCATAAAAATTAGGATTAACAACACATCTTGAGAGACACAATTCAATCCACCCTCTGCTCCCCCAGAAAATTCACATCCTTGCCACATGAAAAATACATTTTTCCCATCACATAATGAATGAAGATTTCATGTGTATGTTTATATAATAAGAGCACAAAGGAGACGTGGAAGAAACGGAGCCTTAAAGCCTTAATTTCCACCTACTATGGAAATTAAGATGGTAATTATCCAAACTAGATTTTTATAAATTAAGGTGTTCACTGTAATCTCTAGGGCAGTTACTAAGAAAATAACTCAAAAAATGTAACAAAAGAAACTATATGAGAATTAGAATGATATGCTAGAAAGTTAGATAGA
>NW_022111372.1:77239421-77241928 GCF_000313985.2 Echinops telfairi
TGAAGGCTAGAACCACATGGTTTCCCATCAGAGTCGTCATAGCGCCTGGCCCGTCAGTAAACTGGTGAAGTCGATCGCCCTCCAGTCAGTGCCAAATAGGGTGACTCCCTGTGCGTCTGAGGAGAACTGTCCTCGGAGAGTTTTCAAGGTCTGACTTTGCGGAAGTTGACTGCCAGGCCTTTCTCTTGAGCTGCAGCTGGATAGACTCCAAGCCCAAAAATGTTCAGTCAGGAACCAAGAACATAAAACATTTGTCCGGGGCATTGTTCTCTGTAGGTGCCCTCAAGTCGGTTCTGACTCGTAGCCGCCCTGTGCACAACAGAAGGAAACACTACCTGGTCTTGGACCAGCCTCACAGTTGTTTTGTTCGATCCCATGGTTGCAGCCCCTGTGTCAAACCACCCCCGTGAAGGTCTCTCACTGCCCTTTGCTTCTAGCAAGGATGATGTCCTTTTCCCGGGACTAGGCTCTCCTGAGAACATGTCCAAAGCGTGTGAGATGAATTTCACCATCCTCCTTTCTGAGGAGCATCCTTTCTGCATCTCTTCCAAGATAGATTTGTTTGTTCTTCTGGCAGTCAGTGGTACTTGCAATATTCTTCTCCAAGACATAATTCAAATGCATCAATTATTTTGCAATCTCCCTTATGCATCGCCTAGCTTTCAAAGATGTATGAGATGATTGAAAATGCCAAGGCTCAGATCAGGCACTTTAGTCCTCAAAGTGGCATCCTTGCTGGGCAACACTTTAAAGAGATCTTGTGCAGGCGATTACCCAATGCAACCCGTCCTTTGAAGTCCTTACTGCTGCGTCTATGGGCATTGATTAGGTCCAAGCAAGATTGAATCCTTGGCAATTTCGATCCTTGCTCTGTTTATCATATTGTCCATTGGTCCAGTTGTAAGGATTTGTGCTTTCTTTACAGTGAGTTTCAATCCATACTGAAGGCTGCCATCTTTCATTTACATCATCGGGTCCTTCAAGTCTCCCTTGCTTTCAGCAAACAAGATTATGTCATCTGCATATCACAGGTTGTTAATCATCCTTTCTTCAATGCTGATGTTCCGTTCTTCATGTAGTCCAGTTTCTCTGATTACTTGCTCAGCATACAGATTGAATAAGTATGGCGAAAGGATATAACTCTGATTCACGCCTTTCCTGATTTGAAACCACACAGAATTCCCTTGTTGATCCAGGTCCAGTCCACATGGGCACATTTGTTCTGGTATTGCCATCTTTTGAAATGCTATGTTCCACACCGTTGAATGCCTAATTGTTAAGAATTTTTCAAAGTAGAAGCTTTGGAATCAAAAGGTTTAAAGTTCATTTCTGTCGCTTTACTAACTGAGGGTCCTTGGGCAGTTTCCTTAACCTGTTTCTTCACCTTACAACAAGAAGGTAGTAATAGTTTCTACCTCTGAGGAAAAAGGTGGTGTAGTGGGTTGCACATTGAGGTGCTAACCATATGGTCAGCAGTTCAAACCTGTCAGTTTATCTGTGGAAGAAAAATGAGACTTTCTACTCCAGTAAATATTTATAGTCTCGAAGCCCACTGGGACAGTTATATTCTGACCTTTAGGGTCACAATGAGCCATAAATGTCACCATGGCAGTGAGTCATACCTCTGAGAAGGTGGAGAGGAATAAATAAGAAGTTGCATGTTGAGAAGTCTCTGGCGTATCCCCGGTAGCACCTTCAAGCCAAGACCCCTTCCCCACGAAATGCCAATGGCCTTTAAGCAGGAAGCTTGGCTAGGATTGCTGCACCAGCACACACAGTGCAGCTGTGCCCATGCCAGGGGTTTCTGAGAGCCATATGCTTCCTGACTGCTCCCCAGCTGGCCGAGGGCACTTCCAAGCCCACCCCCACGTTCCTGCAAGGCTTCTTCCCTGTCTCCGCTCACTTCAAAGTCTGCTCCCAAGCTCCTCAAGGTTTCTGCAGCCTCGTTCATTTCAGACACTTTTCTCCTGGTGGGTTTTGGATGGAAAAGGCCAGATGCTGCTAATCCTCAGTTCACAAATGAATAGTCAATGCTTTTGTTTTGACTAAAGCCACTGAAGAGACAAGTTGCTGGTAGGATGGCTGATGTAGGTGAGCAGCCTGACAGTCAACCAATGGACCGGAGAGGGGAGGGAAGGTGGGGGGTGGGGAGGGCAGGGAAATAGCATGGCTGCATGAATAGAATCATGAGACCAGTGCAAGATTACATAATTCTCTCACAAGTCTCTCACATGCCCCAAAGTAAAGAAAGCCCCAACCCCAGAGCACCGCAGCTTGAAAGACGGGGTTAGAAAATGCTGCATGCAAATCACTCCCCAGTCTTTGTTCTGCTTCCCAAGTCACTTCGCACAGAGACCCGTGCCACCCTGAACCTTCTGATACAAAAACCCTTCCAAAGGGTTTGGATCATTTGTGGTAGCAAAGTGAGTTAAGTGCTGGACTGCTAACCGCAAGGTCAGTGGTTCCAGCCCAACAACCGAGTCGCAAAAGAAAGATGAGGCTGTCGG
>NW_022111372.1:77242223-77244009 GCF_000313985.2 Echinops telfairi
GCGATAGACACATCTGTCAACCCTGAGCCCACACCGAGCTTCAAGCACTTACTTCCGCCCCCACAAACTTCCAGATTGCTCTGCTACTTTCATACCGCTTGCTTTATTGTTGCAATTCCGGGCTTAAAAGAAGGTAACGCTTCTTGCAGTTACCCAGCATCTCCTAAGTTACCTCGCTGTTACTAGCTGCCGTTGACTCGATTCTGGCCCAGATGTCGGAGAGCAGAACCATGCTCCGTGTGTCTTCGAGGCTGCGGCTTCTCAGAATCAGATCTGTCGGATCCCAGCGTGTCTGCCTCCTAACCCTCTAGGGTTGTGGGGTTGCCAACCTGTAGGCTAGCTGTCGAGTGCTTGCCTACTTGTACCACCAAGCATCTGTTCTTGGCTCTACCTTCAAACACCTGCGAGACTAGCTTCCTATATCCTGTGCCTTCAAGGTGAAAATCCTCCCGTGGCTTCTTTTCCTGATTTACCCGTGAGCCAGGTCCAAAGAGATACTAAACAGGCAAAAACACCTGTCTACTGCAAGTTTTATGTGTTTATCTAAGTAAAATGAAAAAAAAGGCAGAAGAACACACTGTTATCAGGTCCCTTCTGACTCAGAGCCACCATCTAGGACCAAGCAGAGCTGCCCCATAGGGTGCCCAACACTGCGATCTTTATTAGCAGACTGCCACAGCTTTCTCCTGGGGAGTAGCTGCCGACCTTTATGTCAGCAGACAAGCACTTAGCCCCTGCATTACAGGGTTCTGGATGTCTTTACCCACCCATATGAGACAAATGATGAGAAATATTGTCCAAGCCATGGACACCATATTGGTTCCTCTTGGTAATTGGTAGACCAGTATAAACCCCTGATCGGTACCCCACGGGTCTCTCAAAGAGAACTGGGATGGACTGCCTTATTCCTGATGAGTTTACCAATGAGCTATCATGGGATTTCAACCTGTCCAATCTGTACTCCCTTTGGCAACAAACAGGCCTTTATTATTTGATTTTGTAAAATCAGCACCCAAACCAGGAGACAAACCAGGCAAAATGAGGGTGCGGTGGGGGGAGGGTGTGCCTCATAGCTCCTCTGAAAGCGTTCTGTCCCCTAGTTCAAAAGCCCTCTCCTCTGCTTCCTCATTGACTGAGTACCATGGGGTTCATAATCTTTCCCAAGTGTGACCTAAGCGTTTTCTCCTCTCCCAGCCCCCCACTGTCTTAATCCGTCTGGTTCCAATATTCCACACCCCAGGTGCTCAGCTTTAGTAATTGTCCTAGGGTTTTCAGTGGGTGCCCTGGCTTTTTCAGTAACGACCTGACTCTTTGCTCCCTGTTTGCTGAAGATGGACCAGCCTGGTGACTTATTTCTCACACAAATCCATCAATTACATACACTGGAAAAAAAATTAACCCTCAGATAAAACTTCAAGCTTCCCATGATTCATTTTATGAAACAAATCTTGTCTGTTCAAATCTTGCATACCCATGGATTCATTTGTGGACTGAATGGCTCCTACCAGAGAGGGAGTTCAGACTAAAGAAGAAAGGACGGCTTTTGCGGTAGCACCGTTGGGGGGGTGGGGGGGAGTCGAGGTTTTGCAGACAGGTCAGGTTCCGGTACTGGTTCTGCAACTCTGGAATGAGGGTGCCGACAAGCTACTCAAATGATCTAGGCTGACTCTTTTCACAGAGTTCCCAGGAAGTAGAAGTGGTCAACCCACTCAACTGCTCACCAAAAGTGTGCTGGTTTGAATCCACCCAACAGTGCCTCAAAAAATGATGTGGAGAAGACACCTGT
>NW_022111372.1:77247453-77253960 GCF_000313985.2 Echinops telfairi
TATCTGTTTCACTTTGTTGTTCTTGTGATGTTTCTTTTTCAGTGCTTTTCTATATATTGAGTTCAAGATAGGTAAAGTTATAGAGACAGTAACTGGATTGATGACTCCTTGCGGCTATGGCAGGGCAGGTTGTGGAGAATGGGGAGTAATAATGAGAAGTACAAGAATAAAGAAAATGTTCTAAAACTGTGCTGATAGTTGTGCAAGTCTTCCTGATGTCACTAAACTATTGAACGGTGTAATAAGTGCATTATATGCCGATAAAACGGTTGGGGACAGAAAAAACACACCATTGAAAGCCTACAGAGTTCAGTTCTACTCTTACCACACCTGGAACCTCGTGAATAAGAATTCACTCAACAGCAGCGGGGTGGGTTTGGTAGGTCCCTCTTCTGAAGAGGAGCCGAATAAAGCACACCTTTGAAGATGAGTAAGAATCCTTGTAAGTTCTATCACTCAAACCGCATTCTCTGCTTTTCATTTGGGTTCTAATACTTGTTGGAATGGCTACACAGAACTCACAGACAATATGAATGATTCCAGGGTTTATTAAGGAAATTAACAGTTTGCAATGCAAGTGAGAAATGCTCAGGATGCCATTTTCATCAGGACGTGTTACAAAGTTCTCTTGGGTCTTCAAATAAATGCCCAAAGGGCATGCCCTTTCTCTGTAAGCTTCAACCCGATGGCATTCAGCTCAAGCTCTGAGTCAGCAAATCAAGCTCCCTGGGTTAAGTGCCCAGGGGCACCACGCCCCACAGCCAGCCTCCTGCACAAAGGCACTCAGCTTTACTCGCTCCGGGCCTGTGGATTCCATCACTCTCTGCCATGCTCTGGATCGTAGATCCTCTGCGACTCCTCTGACGGCACAGCTATCTTCCGATTCCTCATTACTCAGGAATCTCCGGTCCAGAGAACTTGCTGCACCGCTGCCTCCTGCTGGTAGTGAGTGGATATCCACTCTCCTGCTTCTCAGAGGCAGGTTGGTATTACAATGAACCCTGTTCACAATCACCCACAGGGGAATCCTAGCAGCGTTTTCTCTCACCTTCTTACCCAGACCCCTTCAGGAATATGTCATTTTGTGGGGGGTCCAAGGCTGGCTAGAAGAGTGATACGTGCCCTGTGGTCCTCTGCAAGAGGAGGGATCACAGATGTCTAGCACCGTGCCTGAAACACACAGGAGCTCCTAGCTCCTGAAAACCCCGAGGGGCTGCTCGCTCCATAACTAATCCATGCTAATGCCTCTCCTTCTTATTACCTGATGAGGCAGCAAAGGCAAAGGACTTTGGGGCCTGCAGAACTGACGTCAAAGCTTCGTTTTCCCTTCTGCACTAAAGCAGGCTCATCCTTCAGAACCTCATCCTTCTTTGACTGCGTTAGATCACCCTTTGCCAGTTAGCAACGTTATCAATTCTCAGCTCCAAATTCACCCTTCATTGCCTAGAACATTTCTCTCACCAAGTAGTGCAACGTTAAACTTGGTCAGTAGAGGACGATGGAGGAGCAGGAGGCAGGGACTTTTCTTCAAGACTGGTGTACTGGTCACAACAGGGTGCTAAGATCACCTTCCTGCCGCAGTGCAGACAGAGGCTCCAGCTCCAGCCTACAACTCCCTGTGCACCAGCACTGGCCTTCTAAGCGGGGCCAGGGAGCCCGGAAAACATTTCCCCCTCTGATGGCCTGTGGCCTCACTTTCCTCAAATTCCAGCCTTCAGGAAGGGACCCCCCTTCCAAGTTTGGGTGCAATTCCTTGAGTACTCTTTCTCAGCCCGAGGGTATTCGTTAGAGTTCCAGCTTGTGCCCGCCTGGTGAATAGGTAATAGTTCCTTTTTTTTTCAATCTTCCCTTTTCAAATTGCTAAGGTATTTCTGTCTCCTGTCGGCTGGATGCACTCTCTGTTCTAAGCTGCCATGACTGCCAGTACGTTTTCATCAAAAAATCCACTACAGGTGTATCATGATATTGTGTGTGCACTTGTTTGGTCAATGTCTGTCTTTCTCACCATAGGATATGCTCCATGCGAGCAGAGTTCTACCCTGTGGGCAGAGACTGGCACGTGATACTGTCAGTTAATGAATTAAACAGCACCTTGCACGAGGTGCTTTTTCCCGGGCTTCGGCTCCCTCAGTAATGAAGTGGCAGTGGGTCAAGGGCCCTATGGACTCTTTAGTGTCCCTTTAACTTGAGTAGGCAGGGCTCCCAGCCGCCACTGAGAATCTGATTGAAAGGATGCCTTCTTCCCCACAGATCCATAACTGTACATACACAGGGCACTGTGCCTGTAACATCAACACGCTCCCAGGCCCCAAAAGTTCACAGACAAAGAAGCCCCTAGACTAAATAGTTCTTTCTAGCATCGCACAGTCTCTGAATTCTCGGAAGGAAAACCAATGCACTTGCAAAGTCAGTGGGGAAAAGTGCTTCCCCCAAATTCCGTCGGTTCACATTTCACCGGCAGCATAAATCAAGAAACACTCACACACATCTTTCTTGGAACTTAGAGCGCAAAGGTCAATGTCTTCATCCTGGCCTAGCGGAGCAGAGGTGGAAGTCAGGGAGCTCATCAAAAAGAACAACACAGGTAGGAGGTGCCTGCCAACCAGGAGATGGGTCTCGAGACAGAAACCCTGGTTTGGAATCTCAATTTTACCAGAACAAACTGCAGAACCTGGAGAGGAATCCTGGGACCAAATGAGACAACCAGCTGTCTCTTTTCAGAGATGAGCGCACTGAGTCCCTAAGAACAGGACTTGACTCATGGGCTCGCATTCACACAGCAAATCAGTGGCAGAGCCTGGATTAGAACTTGGCCTTATGAAACCCAGTTGTGTGGGCCTTGTTTTGCTGGTGCACTTTCCAGTATTGTCTGAGAATTTCTTCTTCTTTCCCTATGATCAGAGTTGTAATAGAAGTTCCAGTCTTTCACATTCCACCACCCACCTGCCCTGCAGTGTCGCTGTCAGTCTGTCCTTGAGAGAGGGAAGAAGAAAGAAGAGAAGGAGAGAGAAGAGAAAGGAGAAGGAAGTAAAGGAGAGGGCAGGAAGGAGAAGTCCTAGCTCCCGCGCTTGTGTGTGCTGTACAACAAATGGGGGGCTATCTATCGTCGGAGACCATAGAGGAGAACTCATTAACTCAGACCACATGGGGATGACTACGATCAGGCTCCCAACCCTTTCTGCTTCAGAGAGCTCAGACACACACACAGAGACCATTTGAGAAGATATTTAGTCCGGATCTCATGGAAAGGCTGGGAGGAAGATGGAAACTCGCGGTGACAACTCCGGGGCAGTGCTGACGTGTGCATTGAAGGAGTACATTCTGCAGCTTACACTCCTCCTTCTCAGGCCAGAATGTATGCAAAGATGTGAAACTGCTCCTCGTGCGGTGGACTTACATTAGCAATGAACGGAAATCACCTAAATGTACAAAATAGGAGAAAGGGCTGCTCAGTAGATGATGATGTCTCCCTGTGATGTTGTATGTGCATTAAATATTCTGCCCTAAGAGAGTATTTCATCATTTGGCTGTTGCTTTCAAAATAATGTAAACAACGCCCACATGGAAGAAGCACATCAGCCCCTGTGATCATGAGGTGTCGACGGGAACAGGTATCAGGCATCAGGCATCAGAAGACCCAGAACAAACAGTCATATCAATGTGAGAGAGGGGGGTTGGAGTGGAGACCCAAAGCCCATCTGAAGAGAGTTAAACCTCCCCTCACAGAAGGCTCACAAGAAAGGGATGAGTCCGTCACAGTGCAATATAGCACCAAAGAAAACACAACATTACTCTAGTTCTTTAATTTTTCTTTTCCCCACACCACACACACTCACTATCATGACCCCAGTTCTACCTTACAAATCCAGCTAGACCAGAGCATGTACACTGGTACAGATAAGAGTTCTCGACATGCAGAATCCAGGAAAGATAAACACTTCAGGAACATTCCTGGGAGTATAGATACCATGAGGGTAGGGAGAAGGTGGGAGGAGAAGGGGAGAAAGGAGAAACCGGTAGCAATGGTCAACGTCTAACCCCTCCACCCTGAGGGGGATGAACAACAGAAACATGGGAGAAGGGAGACAGCAGATGGTGTAATATATGAAAATAATAATAATTTATAATTTATTAAGGGTTCACAAGGATGGGAGGGTGGAGGAGGGAAGGAGGGAGAAAAGAGGAGCTGATACCAAGGCCTCAAGTAGAAAGAACATGTTTTGGAAATGATGAGGGCAACATATGTACAGATGTGCTTGATACAATTGATGTATGGATTGCTAGAAGAGCTGTAAAAGCAGGGGACAAATAACGGAAAAGTGGGTGAGGGGCGATGGAGGACTATGTAAGATATGAAAATAATCATCTATAACTTATCAAGGATTCGTGAGGGAGGGCAGGTGGCAGAGAGAGGGGGAAGAAATAGGGAGCGGATATCAGGGGCTCAAGTGGGAAGAGAAAACTTTGAAAATGATGATGGCGGCATATGTGCAAATGTGCTTGACACACTGGATGAACGTATGGATTGTGATAATAGATGTATGAGTCCCCATTAAAATGATTTATTTAAAATAATAATAACATAAAGCTTTCAATATCATATCATTATATTGAAGCTTTTCAATCTTTATAATAGAATGCAAAATTATATATCATATAATCCCAGTGTTATAGAAATATGAAAAACTGTTGATATTTATAGGCATAGACACTAGACTGGCAGGAGAAAATGGCTTAAGAGATGTTCCCTTCCGTTTGTAGAATGATGGTTTGTTCCCATCTGCCTGGAGTTGGACTTAAGGACAGAGAAAAGCAACTTAATCCACCTCTACTCAGTCCAACCTATTAAGTCCTCTTAATGCCAGGTTTGTTTTTGTTTTATTTCTATAACCAAAGTGGTTATGTATTAGAATTGTAGGCAAAGAAAGGGGGGAAATTGCACCAACCCCGTCTTTAGTTCCAGAGAGCATGTTTTCAAGATCCTAAGCATCATCTTCAGGATAATGTGGTTGGCTAGCAATGGTTGCAAGGTCACACACCTCATCATGGGTGCAACTTGCTGCTGGGTTCCCACCAAAGACGCTTGTTCTGAGAGAACCCACATGGTCAAGGTGGCTCTCACTGTGCAATCTGATCGTGGACGTGGCCCGGACAATGACCTGGGTTTGCCTTCTCATTACCGCTCAGGACCCACAATTCTCTTATTTCCCCTGGTCTCTCTCACAAAAAATTGTCTCCACTAAAGCAAGGGTGTAGGTTTCATTGGCTCTTTATTTCTAAGCAGGATTAACAGTCAAAATATTTCAACAACCTGATGGGCACATCCATCCCCCCATGAGAGCAGCCCAGGCCATAGTTGTGGAGCAGTGTTCCAGGGTTAACGCCTGGTATAAACCCTTGAGTTGTTGGCCATCAGGGAAGTGGGTCTTCAGGAAGAGAAAGAGAGCAAGAGAATTGGAAGTGGGGGGGGTCACTTGGATCTTTGAGCAACATCTATTATCAACCATATGGAAGTAACTCAATATTTTACCAATGCACTGAAAAGTCGATGTTTTTTACAACCAATATAGGTATAAAAGTACTAGGCCCCATCTTTTAGAAGACCCTATAGATTATTAAAAAAAATTATTACAAAACAAATAGGCACCTTTGTGAGTCGGTGCGCAACACTGGTAGGCGTGGTTCAATCCCTAAGTGCCTGCTCGTATGACCAACACCATTCGGGCCCCAGGGAAGTGGTCCTACTCATCCGTGGCCCTCTGTCCTTGAGACAACAGCTGTCTGAGTCCAAGAGCCACAAACATGTGTGGGTGGAACCACGGCTGACACCAAAGGCGGACAGTTATTCAGACTGTGAGGAGGATTTGTGGGACAGGAGTGCTTAGGATAGAGAAAAGACTAATTAATGTGTCAAACGCTTCCACAAAGATAGTGCAAACGTGATGGATTCTTGAATAATGAAGTATCATTTCCCAGTAGTGCTGAGTGTCCAGTTTCCGCTTCTCTCTGTGTTCCAATACGTTACTCCAGAGGTGTTCACACAGCAGCATGGCATTCATAACTGCGTGTGGTCACTAAGGACTATTTCTCATCTTAAACAACTTTTCAATATGTACTATTGTGGAAGGATATCTAATATTCATTCAGTGAAAAAATAAGGTGCCTAACAGTATGAACATTATACTTCCATTTGTGTTTTTTCAAAGTTCATTTACAAAAAATACACGCTGATACTAAGGGCACCATAGAAGGTACTGTAAATATTTCAAAAATAATGAAAATATATGTACAAATATACTTGATAAATTGATGAATGGATTGTTATAAGAGCTGTAAGAGTCCCCAATAAAATTATCTTTTAATGAAAAAGGGAAAATGATAAAGAAATCATGTATAATGGACTAAAAAAGTTCATGTACATAAATATACATTTGTACCGCTATAGGAATTTTCTTTTTTTTAAGAGTCACAAGTGTTTTTATTTTCATTTTTTAAAACAGTTTTGTC
>NW_022111372.1:77255530-77257039 GCF_000313985.2 Echinops telfairi
AAAATAAAACAGTTTTGTTGGCACATAATTCATATATCATGCAGTTCAATAAGTCAATCAAATCAAGAGAGTTGTATAATCATTACCACAATTAACTTTAGAACACTTTCTTCTTTCTTTTACTCACTGTTAATGGTTCCCCATTTCCCCCCAACCTCTCCTGCCAGACCCCAAGAAGCCATTGATCCTGTTGCTGTCTCTATAGATTTCTCTCTCAGCTGTAGGAATTTTCTATCTCAAAAGTAGATCAGGGGGGCAGGGAGAAGGGATCTTAAGTTTTCATTTCGTGCCCTTCTAAAATGTATTAATATTTGTTGACTGTCATAGATCATTTTTTAAATATCATTTATTCTATTTATCTTTTCTATTCTATCTTTATTTTCCCTTTATCTTTATTTTCTTCTATTTCTTCTATTCTATTATATTACCACAAATATACACAGCAACACATACAGTGATTTCACTGCTTCGACATTCACACTTCAACTTGCTCAATCATTCACACTCTCCTCTTCTGAGTTGTGCCTCCCCATTAACCTCACCTCACTGGCCCCCTTGGGTCCCTATCTAGTTTATTGTGTTGCTGTTGTCCATTTATTTCCATAAAGATGGTTCTTAAAAGTACATAATGTAAACACCTTTTACTAGTTTAAGTTAAGGAGCCCTGATGGTTACATGTTGGGCTTCTAAATGCAAGGTCAGCAGTTCCAAACCACCAGCCACTCCTTGGGAGAAAGACAAAGCTTTCTAGTCCTGTAAAGACTCATAGCCTTGGAACTCCACAGAGGCGGTTCTGCCTTGCCCGCTAGGGTCGCTATGAATCAGAAGCAACTCAATGGCCATGAGCTGCATCATTGAGTTGGTTTGGTTTGGTTTGGGGCAGGGAGAGAGTTCATGGTTTATCTTTTCTAATGAAATCATGTTATTTTTATTCCAAATATGAATATAGACATCCTTGAGGGTCCAAAGAAAGAAAATGCTCTATTCACCTTTTTTAAGGGATTTTCCAAATCGTTTTATCGACATATGCTTTGTGTACCAAACAACTCAATGGTTAGAGCTGTGCAATCATCCTAACCATCCATTTGGGGACATTTTCTTCATTCTCATACCCATTGTTATTAGCTCCCCACTTCCCCCCAAACTCCCTGTCATAATTCTGATTATTAGTCTAGTTACCGTCTCTATAGATTTACCTATCCTTGATTTCATAGAAAGGAAATAAGACCCAAAAAAAAGCGTTTCAGCAACAACAAAATTAAACACAGATCAACTTCAATGCAAAAGAAAGCAGAAAATACCAAAAACTGTAACAAGTTTAAAATGGGTCAAAAGACAAAATGGCTGCATAAGCAAATGTGGTGAAGAAACCTGATGGTGCCCAGCTATTAAAAGATATAGTGTTTGGGGTCTTAAAGGCTTGAAGATAAACAAGCAGCCATCTAACAGGGAAGCAACAAAGCCCATATGGAAGAAGCATACCAGCCTGTGTGATCATGAGGTGTCAAC
>NW_022111372.1:77259704-77267885 GCF_000313985.2 Echinops telfairi
TCATGAGGGAGGGGGAAAATGAGGAGCTTATGTCAGGGGCTTATGTGGAGAGCAAATGTTTTGAGAATGATGAGGGTAACGAATATACAAATGTGCTTTTTACAACTGATGTATGTATGGATTGTGATAAGAGTTGTATGAGACCTCAATAAAATGATTTTTTGGAAAGAAAAAAAAGAGGAGCTTATACCAAGGGCTCAAGTAGAAAGAAGACGTTTTGAAAATGATGTTGGCAACATATGTACAAATGTGCTTGATACTATTGATGTATGATTGTTATGAGCTGAAAGAGCCCCCAATAAAATGATTTATTTTTAAAATGGAAAAGAGAAAACTAATTTTGAATTTTAAACTCACTATATCCGCAGTATCCCTTTCCCAATGAGTCTGTTGTATTATCAAGAAAACCTGGTCTCTAATTGATGGTCCAGACCATCAGGCTACCTGGTTGTAGGATTATAGAGTGTCAAGGTGATGTGCTGATCTCACACTGAGATTCATCATGACATTCATCCCCTTACAAATCCTCACTCCCTAGCACATCCCTCCTTCTGTGTCACCACAACCCTGCCAAATTCAGCAATTAGCTCTGGCTCAGCTTGCACCAACAGATTTGTTTACCTTTAATTTTTTGTCCTTGCCATTTTTTTATAAACTATTGTTTGATTGCTAAGAGGATTTCAGGGAATATGTTTATATTTTTAGCTTTGGGTTTAAAGATGATCTCAGAGCGGTCATTTCTGCATTTATTCAGCCACCATGATCCCAGAAAGTCTGATTTCCATGTGAACTTCCAGTTCTGCCCTGCATTTTCTCCCTTTAGATTACTGTTTCCATTCGAAATGAGTAGTATTCCATTTAAAAAGAACTTCTTTCTACACTGAATTATTTTCATATACATTTTTTGCTGCTCGACGGTTCAAAACTACCAGTGACTCCAAAGGAAACAAATGAGGCTTTCGAACCCTATAAAGACGAGAAACCCACAGAGGCAGTTCTACTTCCTGTAGGGTCGACATGAGTCAGAATAAACTCGATGGGAGTGAGCTTGGAGGGTTTTCTGGTTTTGAGATGATGGACATGCAGTATTTAATAACTTTTGAAATTCATAAGTTAAAGTCACCAGGCACTTTTCCATGGGCTTTCCTGCCTGTCTCTGTAGTTAAAAATGTGCGTTTCTAGTTGCGCTGACAAATGAAGCTACTGTGGCGTGGTGTGGGGTGCCGTGGCGTGCCGTGCCGTGGTTGGTGTGGCGTGGTGTGGGAGAGAGCAAGACTGAACAAGAACAATTACAACGGCCGCCGCAGTCTCCTTGAACAGCGAGCGTGACCTGAGGAAGTCGCGGGGATCATGCCAAGAGCGTAGTGTCTTGGAGCGCGAATCAGCCATCCAGTGCTGCTGTACGAGGACTGTCACAAGCGGGTGGTTTTCACAAACACAATTCACTTTCTCACCGTTTAAGACGCTGAAAGCTCACGTTCGGAGCACTGGGTCCAGGGGAAGGCTTTCGCTCTCAGCGGGATCAGAAGAAAGGTCCTTGTTTCTTGGACTTCAGCTTCCTGGCTTCTTGGAGGTCCCCATGGGTCCTCGCGCCTGCCTTACCCTGTCTCGCCTCTGCGAACTTGCTTAATCTGCTTCTATCTCCAAAGAGATTAACTCATGGTACACGCTACACAAATTTTACCTTATTACATGGCGGAGACAATCTGTTCCCAAATGGGATGATCGCCGCTGGCATAGAGGTTAGAATTTACAGCACGTATTGCGGGTGGGGACCTAGTCCAGTCCATAGCAGGATGTGTCCAGGGAAACCTTCCCAGCATCCCTCTCTTCTCTGAAAACCGAAGTCCCAAGGCTGTGGGAGGGTCGGAAGGTGGTTAAGAAGCATTGGGCAGAGAAAGGACCTATACCCGAGCCACTGATGTCAGGTGAGCACCGCTCTCCAGACTGAGGACTCTTGCGCACAGCCAACCAGCTAGCTTTCACCCCTCCTCAGGCCATCCCTGTCTTTCCAGTTCGGCCAGTCCTCAAGCTGTACAAGACTCTAAAACCAAAGGGAGAAATCTCCACAGTCCTGAGCTTTAGACCTCCAGCTCCCAGACCCTTCACTTTCTCTTCTAAAATGCCTATTCGTCCCATTCCATTTTATCTCATTCTAAAATCCACTAATTCATTTGGGGAAACAGGACTCTTTTGATCTCTGATTGCCTAGTCATTCATAATTGATAAACTGCCTTGAGAAAAAAAATTACCATTAGCTGTTCCGTTTGATATGCCCCAGAGCTCCAATTAGGAGAGCCCCACTGACTGAACAGAACTCTAGTCCAATGAGGTGAATCAATAAGGAATTGGCGGGGTGGGTGGGGGGTGTGGGGATGAGTGAAACAAGAGAAAGAAGGACAGACCTTAAGAGACAGAGACCAAGCATCTAATAAGGATACATGGAGAGAGAAGCAATAAAGCTACAACCGCCGCTGCTGCCAAGCTGATCCTGGTTCATGTCCGCCTCCCCTGTGTCAGCGTGGAGCTGTGCTCTACAGGGTTTTCAAGGGCTGATTTTTCAGGAGTAGATCACCAGGCCTTTCTTCCAAGGCATCTCTGGGTGGTTTTGAACCTCCAGCCTTTCAGTTAGCAGCTGAGTGTGTTCAGATTGACACAGAGAGATTGCAAATTCTTCTTCAACCTGCCAGCAACCAAAACATCACCCGGGAAGGTTTTCAGGACCAAACTGGTTGTTTTCTAAACGCACTTTGCAAAAAATCCCCTGGCACTTATTACTTCTCTCACCACAGCTAAAAACAGGAAGCAGTACTCCCTTTTCTGACAGGTCCACGGCGCTCCTGGCATCCGTGACCTTTCAAGCCTGTGCATGCCATCTCTGAAAGCCCCAGGCTCCCTCCATCCCTTCAGAGGGAGCACTGATGATCAGCAGAGAAAGATGATTAAATTATGAATGTTTAAGGACAAAGGAGATGAAATTGGGGCAAAGGAGGTACAAGTCAGGGGGTCCATGGGGCATGGGGGAGAAGCCGGAGAACAACTACAAAGGAAATGTATTCACCGCTGAGAATTTTGAAGTAATCAGCTCTTCTTTAAAGAATGCTCTGTTACTGAGTCATTTATATGTGTCTTGGGTACAATTTTACGACTCAAGAAATATATACATTGTTCAATCATGTCAGTTCTGGCAGCAGGGAGATGCTTACGATATCTGAGTAGAAGGCTCTTTTTGGAAATATTTTATTGCATTGCAAAATACTACAGACACACACACACAATGAATAGGGCAAAGATAGTTTCATAGGCACCCAGGAGTCCCTGCAAGGTGATTGTTTATCCCAGATCACAGGTGTAGTCTCAGTTGAAATTCAACACCCTACAAAAGTTAGCTTACGAGCACTGCAGCTGTGTCTACTTAATTCTTATCAATTTGCTTTGAAAAGCCTGACATAAGCATTTGGGGTGGGGGGTGGTTAGCTCTAAGCTGGAGTGACTGCAACTCTCCTTGGAAAATTTGATCAGCGAGCTAGTTGCTGAATTCAAAGTCCAAATCCCTTCAGCATCGGTAACATGTTTTCAAATAATGATACCACCTGTAAATCGTACAGCACCTTATCTTTTCAAAGTGATTTCATCCTCAGAGGCTCATGTGATCCTCTCCCGGTGCAGGCAGCCAGGCAGGGCAGGGAGAAGGGCCCAATGGACACAGTGACAAACCCAAGGTTGCACTCGTGGGAAGTGGCATTGACGGCATGCCGAGGGTGTGTCTGGAATCAAGCTCTGGCTCCAGGCTCTTTCTGCGGCGCACACTGACTAAGCCTCGCATCTTCAACGCCCCTCCCGGCCAGCTCACATGGGGATGCACATGCAGACCTCCCCACCAGAGCCTGACTGCGCTCTTACTCCCGAATGGCGAGCCTTGATCATTGTTCTTCTTTTGACTCAAATGTCACCTCCTCAGAGAACTTCCCTAACTTATCTACCTACAGGCCCCGCCTCCCACTAGGACACCTCCTTGCTTTATGATCCACAAGGGAGGGAGCTAGTAGCCTCTGCTCAATTCCTCAACACCTTGTTCAGAACCACCTGTTCCCGCACCGAGATCATGAAGTCAGGAACCTCATCTGATTTGCTCACCACTGGGCGCCAAGTGCCAAGAACGGTGTCCAGCAGAGAGAAGGTGCCCCAAAATAGGTATCAAACGGCCAAACCATCTCACGTGATACTCATCAACAATCTTGTGAGACAACAGGGAGGTGTCGCTATGCCCATTTTACAGATGGAGTAAAGTAAGGGTGTAGAGGTTGGGTTGTTCAGGATGACACCGCTAGAATGCGACATAGTTGGGGAAAGAGCCCAAACCTCCACTTCACAACTTTTTATATCACAAAGCTGGGAAATGAGAAGTGTTGATTATTCAAGAATTACTTTATACAACATTCACTCCTTCAGCAAAAATAAATTGAGCATTAACTAACTGCAAGGATGTATGCTAAAGGCTGTTGTTGCTAGCCATTGCATCAGTCAGAACAAAGCATTGCCTGCCCTGTACCATCTCCAGGAACACTCGATGCACAGTCCATTGGGGGGCCCCCTAGGCGTTTTCCATACCTTCCAGCCAAGGGAGCTCATCTTCCAGCACTACACCAGACAGTGCTCTGTTGTGATCTAAGGCATTCATTGGCTACTTTTTGGAAATAGGTCACCAGGCCTTTCGTCCTCATCTCTCTTGCACCAGAAGCATCATTGAAACGTGTCCACCATGGGTGACCGTGCTTGTATTTGAAATACCAATAACATAGCTTCCAGCAGCATTTCAACACTTCCATCGCCATGGTATGACAAACTTGATGGAAGATACTAAATAAATGGGAAATAAAGGGATACAGACAAGACATAGTCCCTGCCTTCAAGGAACTTACCATCCTGGAAGGGGAAGTGTAAAAATCACACAAGTATCCAAAAAAACAAAACAGAAAGTCTAAAGTACCTCAATGACAATGGAAACTAAAGTCCTGGAGCCAGTGGTAACTTACAGCTATGAAGACATCTGATTCTTAGGAGAGGGTGAATCTGATTCAGATTTTAAAAGACAAATCCAAGTTATACATACAGAAATGGAGGCAACAAGCCTACATTCTAGACAGAAATAGGACTGTCAGCCAGGCCACAAGAGGGAGCCATAGACCTGTCAGAACAGAATATAGAAAAAGGAAGAGTGAGAGACTGAAGTGAGAAGTGGAAGCCGGCCTCCAAGGCCAGGTTGAAGGAGATCTTAGTCTATTGTTTGGGGACTCCCTTGAAACATCCTGTACAGGTGAGTGGCAAGATCAAAACCAAAGTTAGAGCAGTAATCTGCCATCTTGTCTGAAATGGGGTGGAAAGGAAAAAAAAGTAAAACATGGGAAATCAGTGTTAGATTATATTCAGTAGTTCAGGTGATTCCCCCAAGCCCAATGCCATCACGTGGATTCTGACTCATCGCAACCCAGTAAGAACAGAACTGCCCCAGAAGGTTTCCAAGGATGTAAACCTTTATGGAAACAGACTGGCTTGGCTGCTAGGTTCAAAGATCTGACCTTTTGATTAGTAGCCGAGCGCTTTAACCACTGCACCATGTTGAGCCCAACCACCACTTGCTCCATGGGTAGAAAAACCTAACTCCACCAGTAAATGCCCATAACCCCGCTCCCCACTGTGCCTGCCAGCCTCCTGCTCATCTTTCTCACTCTCTTGGTCAATATACCCACTGTAGCTGCCTTCCTCTGTGGATCAGGAAACCCACTATGCCATTTCTGCCCATCGCCCACTTCTGCTGCCACTGCGCCTCTGCTGCCACTTGTCACCATCTCATGCTGTCTCCAGGGTTACAACACCCCCCCCCCTTTGTCTCCTGGGAGTAGGAGGTTCTGAGCCAAGGACGTGCTCTACTCCTGGCTCTTCTTGGTGGTGGTGAGGTCCTCGTGACCACCGCTGCGATGGCTCATTTTTAAGCCTAAATGATGGTGAGCTGATCAATCCCCTCATTTGACCTCCATACAACTTATTTGCATGGTTCCACCCTGACAAGGGTGTCATTCACCTTATCTGCATTACTGGCAAGCTACTTAAGCCACTTGTTGGACCACAACCACCTTATTTGCATAGTTCTATCCAGAATTTCAAAGGAGAACTCAAAAAAAAAACCCTCACTGTCATTCAGTCAATTCTGATTCACCGTGACCTTATAGGACAGGGTAGAACTGCCCCCGTGGACTTCTGAGTCTCCAACTCTTTACAGGAGTGGAAAGCCTTGTCTTTCTCCCATGGAGCATGCTGGTGGTTTTGAGCTGTTCACTTTGTGCATAGCAGACCAGGACATAACCACTATGCCACCACAGCTCCTGAAGGGCAGCTAGAGAAGAGAAAGTAAAGTATTACAGTGAAATATGCAAAGACCTGGAGTCAGAAAACCGAAAGGGAAGAACACACTCGGTATATTATAAGCTGAAAGAACCTAAGGGGAAAAAAATCAAGCCTCAGGTTACAATATTGAAGGGTGGTATGATGGGCAAAATATTAAACAATGCAGAAAGCATTAAAAGATTATGGAATAAAAACAGTGAGTCTCTATGTGAAAAAATTTATCAATATTCAGCCAATTCAAGAGGTAGCATATGATCAAGGGCCAATGGTACTGAAGAAAGAAGTTCAAGCTGCACTGAAGGCATTGGCCAAGATGCGGCTCCAGGAACTGCCGGAATACAAATTGAAAAGTTCAACACACTGATGCAATGCTGGAAGTACTCAATAGTCTATACCAAAACATTTGGAAGACACCTAACTGGCCAACAGAGGAGAAGAAATTCAAAAATAGTTTGCCCATTCCAAAGGAAAGATGACCCAACAGAATGCAGAAATTATCAAACAAGATCATTATCATCACATGGCACTAAAAATGTTTGAAGATGATCCAAAAAGGGTTGCAAGAGTACATTGACAGGAAAGCCCCAGAAACTCAAGCTGGATTCAGAAGAGGAGGTCGAATAGAAGATATCATTGCTGACATCAGATGGACCGTAGCTGAAAGGAAAGAATACCAGATACATAGTGACATGTGTTTTATTGACTGTGTAAAGGCATTTAACTGTGTGCATCATAAAAAATTCTGGAGAACCTTGCAAAGAATGGAAATTCCAGGACCCTTAACTGAGCTTGTACAGAAGTTGTACATAGCCCAAGGGGCAACCATTCAAACAGAACAAAGGGGGACAGCACAATTTAAAACCAGGGGAGTCATCAGGGTTGTAGCCTCGCACCACACTTACTCCATCTGAATGCTGAGCAAATCATCCAAAAGCAGGAGGACGTGACGCAGCAGGTGGCATTTCCAGGTGATGCGGTCTTACTTGATAAAAGCCAAGAGGACTTCAGCACTTACTAACGCAGAGCCAAGAATGATGTCTTCAGTGAGGATTACAGCTTAAGTTAGGCCAGGTTTTCTAGAAAAGCAAACCACTGACCCTCATCTATGTTTAAGAAAGAACTTTATATTTGGAAGCAACTTCACATCAAGAGCACATCGCAGCCTGGTCTAACTCATAGGTCCATTGGTCTCTAAGTCCATAGGTCCAATGCTACCTGGGCCTTCTTCAGACTCCCATGGCTGCAGACCAATGACGCAGAAAGGTGAAGCAGGAAGCAGGAAGATCAGAGGCCAGTGAGTGCAGAGTCACGTGGATTCAAGGTTGGTGGAAGCATTGCAGGGCGCTGACAGCTCTCAGAGTCAGGTGCCCACATGGGGCCACCCCTGGAGGCAGACACAGAGTCCCAGTGAAGTCCCAGCAAGGAGGAAGGAGAAATGGCAAAGAAATTTTGTTTCTGTTCATCTTACACATATGCAAAGGCTCACAACCCCAAGGAGGGGTCATCAAGCAACCAGTTCATTGACATTTGGACTTCACCCCTAGCCGGAAGTGTCGACTTGACATAATCTCTTATCATCATTCAACTCAAACCATATAATGAAGAAAAGATTGAGCTTGTAGAGGATTTCCTTATACTGCGATCCACAATCAACACCCATGAAAGCTGCTGTCAAGAAATCAAATGACGACATCGGTCAGTGTAAGACATGAAATAATCAAAATAATTCATAAATTATCAAGGGTGAGGGAGGGAGGGAAGGGGGCGGGGAGGGGA
>NW_022111372.1:77268960-77270841 GCF_000313985.2 Echinops telfairi
GAAGCGTGTACAGTATGAGCCAATCAGTGGCAGTAATGACAGAGCATGCGCTGTTACACAAAAACCGCAATAGAGTGAAGCCGCAGAAGTCGAAGCGCGAAGTGGCGAGGGTTCACTGTATACCATGGACTTCCAGAAGAAAGAATGCTGTCTTGGAAGAGGTACAGCCAGAATGCTCCTTAAAATCATGGATGGCAAAACTTTGCCTCCGGTATTTTGGACATGTTATCAGGAGAGCTCAGTCCCTGGAGAAGGGACTTGGGAAAGTAAAGGGATAGAGGAACCGAGGAAAACGGACTGACACACTCGCTGAATCGTGGACTCCAATATCACAATTGTGAAGCTAGAGCAGAACGAGGCAGTCTTGTGTTCTGTTGTTCATAGGGCCACTGTGAATCAGAACCGGTTCAACGGTACCTAACAACAACAACAACCCTTTCATTTCGTGGCTTTACAAGACACCAGCCCCACATCTTTGAACAGAATTATTAAACACCTGGCAAAGAGCATCACCCCCCAAACAGTTTAATAATTCACATTCCAATCCAATTACTGCAAGTTTCATAAACAAGTGCTTATTAGAATACAGTCGTTTTCTCTGAGGAAACAGGGTTTTTAGAGGGAAAATTACAATGATTATCTTCAAGATACAGGCATGAATAATATAATCATTTCTCCTCTCGCCTGGCTTTTGTTGGATCCCCTGTACACTGCCGTAGGCTGAAGGCTGAAGGCGGGCAGTAGTTCAATGCTCCAAACTGTTCCTTCTCCTGACAGAAAGGCCTCCCTGTCTCTTCACCAAAACTCCTCTGTCCTCAGCCCCAGGGAATTTAGCGTTCATCTCTGACTTACCGCTGCATGTGGGGTCAGAGGGGAAAGAAGAGAAGCAGACAAGCAGAAGGGGGTTGGTGTGGCTCTGGGCAATTGTCGTCTTTAGTTAGGTCTTCGAATCTCCATCTCTAAAATGAGGGGATTGGGTTAGATCATGGGTTCTTAAGCTGGGGTACAGGAACAGGCTACAGGGAGTCCAACAATGAGCCTAAAATGGGAGTTGTGTGCATAAGGACTAGTCAGCCCTCTGATATCTATTTGAGGAATAAGGTGATGTGGGGGCCACTAGCTCCACCCTCAAAACGGTACAAGTGATTTCACTGCAACAATCCAAACAAATCACTCATTGCTGTCAGTGACTCGTAGCAAGTCTATAGGACAGAGCAGAACTGCTCCCTAGGTTCCCAAGGCTACTCTTTACAGACTGAGGTCCTGGTGGCCCTATCAAGTGAGCATTGGACTGCTAACCATTAGGTCTGTGGTTCAAACCCACCAGTTGCTCTTCAGGACAAAGATAGGAGACGATCTGATCCAGCAAAGACCACAGCCTCAGGCACTCTCGATGGCGCCCTGTGAGTCGCAATCCTCTTGATGGCAGTCTTTTGGGTTTGGGGGATCTTTGGGAAGCAGACTGCCACAGCTTGCTTTCTCCAGTGGAGAATCACCATCCTGGTAGCAGGTGAGGACTTCACCACTGCATACTCAGGGCTTCTTCCTAGTCAAGGCGGCTGATCAGTGCTCTCTATTTCCTGCCAAGGTCCTGGATCAGGGATGCACTTATGTTCAACCCATTACAATTGGATTAAATTTTACGCCCTTTGTGGAGAATGCTGAGATAAAGACTTTCTCTCCTGCTGCACCACTTAAGAGACGGTATGTATACAACTGAAATGTGTGCTGGGGAAAGAAGCCACGGTGTCCAGCAGATCCTGAAAGACATCTGTAACCCAAAGAAAGAATTTAAATCCTTAAACCAGAACAGTCTCTAAGGTCCCTGCAGCATTTTTCTGTAAATGTTTAAAAGCCATTGCTGTCAAGTCAGTTCCGACA
>NW_022111372.1:77272274-77273194 GCF_000313985.2 Echinops telfairi
AAACTGGGAGAGAGACTTCCTCTAAGGTTTGATATGAAGTTTTAAGGTACAAGCAAACTGCAGGGTACCTAGCCCAAATCAGTACTGTTACACCTCATTCTCCTTTGGTGATGAGCAGTATATCTCGGCCAACTCAAAATCCCCCACTGTCAGATTCTGGTCTCAAAAACTCTAGTTTCAGCCCCTGGAGTGCCCCAAAGATAACTACCATTCGAGTGATTCTCTGTCACCGTCTCCAATATCATTGGAGTCCTTAGCTCAGCGGTTCTCAACCTATGGGTCACGACCCCTTTCGGGGTTGAACAACCCTTTCACAGGAGCCACCCGATTCATAACAGTAGCAAAATGAGAGTTATGAAGTAGCAACAAAAGTAATTTTGTGGTTGGGGGGGTCACCACGACATGAGGAACGATATGAAAGGGTCGCAGCATGAGGAAGGTGGAGAACCACTGCCTCAGCTTGAGAGTTTCCTCTAGGAAGTGGGGGAGGGTTGGATGCACTCAATGGGCTTGTTGGTGTAATGAAGAAACAGCTCAGTCCTGGGAGGAAGAGGTGGCTATGAAGTAGATTCAATTAATGACTCCCAAAGACCTGAGAATGGACAGGTGCACTCTCTAGCAAAGCTTTCCATAGAGAAATCCGACAAATGAAAACCATAGCATGCCTTTGTTATTTATCCAATTCCCAGGCAGTACTTGATTCTAGCATTTTTGTCTTTCTACATTTGTGTCGTTGAAATGCTCTTTTATAAAATGATGCTAATGGTAGATGATTGTTTTGTGGGTTTCTAAAAAGTATATATATATTTGGCAAAATTAAAAGTTGACAATTCTTTTTCTTTATCGCTTTGTTAGGGGCTCATACAGCTCTTATCACAATCCATACATACATCAATTGTGAAAAGTTGACAATTCTTTTT
>NW_022111372.1:77275025-77282572 GCF_000313985.2 Echinops telfairi
TTTCCAGTATTGTATAACCATCACCTCTAACTAGTTCCAAAACATTTCATAACACCTGGCTTGGTTATCCAGTGCTACTAAAAGGGAAAGTCCGCAAGTGGATGGCTTCAACAACTAGAAATCTATTCTCTCACAGTTTAGGAAGCTAGCCATCCAAATTCACGAAGCCAGTGTCAAGGTCTAAGTGCTGGCTCTGGGGGAAGGTCCTTGTCTCCCTTCAGCACCTTGAGCCTGCTTGCTTCCCCTGGGTCTAGGAGGTTCTCAGAACAAGTAACCTGGGGCCAAAGGATGTCCTCCCCTACATGCTCTTCTTTCTCCATCGTAGGAGGTCCCGCCTCTCTGCTCATTTCACTCTCCTTGTAAGTTAAAAGGTGATGCAGGCTGCATCCCAGGGAGATGCTCCTTACATCAGATCAAGGCTGTGGCCTGCTTAAGAGTGTTGTCTTCTGCCCCAAACACCTTACAATTGGCCTATCACATAGACCACAACTTTTTGAGAAGGGTGGGGAGAGACGCTGCTTTATTACATAACTGCTAGACCACTGGGAATCATGGGTTAACCAAGTTGACACATATTTTGGGAGAGGCACCACTCAATCTAACCCCAAAAAGGAATTCCATAGCCAGCCAATCATTCCCCATCCTCCTTTGCCCTCTTCTGCTTTTTATCTCTATGGATTTACGTTTCATGCACAGTTCCTATAAATGGAATCCTACAATTATACTTATTATAACGTGCTTGAGATTCACCCACTTTGAAGCAGTGTTGAACTTTATTCCTTCTTACAGCTCAGTAATATCCCATCTATGCTACACCACATTTTATCTCTTAATCAGCTGATGGATACTAGGTTGTTTCTACTTTTAAGCTATTATAGATAATACTGCTGAGATAGTTTATTGTGCCAGCCTGGCCGATAAACACAAGTGGGATTAACTGAAGGGCAAAGAGATAAATGGCTTGGTGAGCCTCGTCTTTCTTGTCTCTCGCACCAGTGTGCGACTGCCTTGCTTGTCCTGTACCTCAATTTAAAGGCTACACTACCTGTGGGATGCCTAGCCTGTGGACTGTGTCACTGTAAGTTGAGGTCCCTTTATGAGATTGCTGGAGCTGGGGACTGGCAGTTGGTGACCTGGCTGGCAGTTGGTGACCTGCCTTCTGATTGGCTGCTGTGTTGACATAGCCTGCCTCTCTCTATAAATAGAGGAAGATTCGACAGCAGACAGGACTTGAAGGACTGCTAGTCTCTCACAAGTCTCTCACTGAAGTGAGTTGAATTGAGCCATTTGTAGTGTTTTATAATTTAACTGTTTCTTTCTTGTATTATATATTTATTTGTATATGATTTAACAGTTCATTTCTTGTTATATACCTAATTATCTTTATAAATAAATATATTAAATTGTCAGCAATTTGCTTTTATCTCTCTAGATAACCCTGTCTAACACAACTGCCATGAACATTCATGTACAATTTTTTGTTGGAACAACTTCCACATTTTTACCTGTTCTCTTTCAATCGTTAACAAGCATGTATTTGGATTTACATTTACATGTATAGTTTTTGCTCATTGTTTCTTTTTTCTTTTCATGGGGCCACACTGAAGTTTCCTGCACCTCGCCTTTTTCATCCAACATCATTTTGTGGCAGTCATTCCAAGTCATCTGGTGTAGCTTGAATCCATTGTTCCCAGTGTCAATTAGTCCACAATGGGACTGTAGCAATTGATTCAGTCCTCACCGATTTGATGGTCATTTTCTGTTCCCAATTTTTCTTAGCTTACAATAGAAAGGACCCCCCAAATTTTATCAATGCCACAAAATACCAATATTTACTGATCCCTTTTTAAATACTGAGCATTGTGGTAACTACTTTATGTGAATTCTATTATTAATCCACATATCCACCCTGTGAAGTGAGAGTCCATTTTTAGCCCAATCTTACAAGTGATGTCTTAGAATATTAAGTAGCTCGCTCAATAAAAGCCCCTGCTGGCCGTGCTAAAATGCACAACTGCTAAAGAAAAGGTCAGTGGTTCGCACCCATCAACCGCTCCTGAGGGTGTGGGTGGGGGTGGAGGGAGAGGTGATCATTTGCTTCCTAGAAATGTTCAACCTTGACACCCCTATGGGGAAGTTCTTCTCTAGCCTAATGGGTCCCTAGGAGTCAAAATTCAATGAATAGCACTGGCAAGAGATAGAGTATTAGACTCAGGAGTCTGAAACAGTTCTCTCTGACCCACTCATGTGTTCTTATTCACTGCCCTCGAGCTTAGCTGTGTGACTTGAGGCAAATAGCCGTCCCTCAGTTCCAAGCTGCAGCCTCTTTATCTATGAAAACACGTTACTCTCGGCTTCCACTAGCTCCTCGGGCTCTTCAAGGGCATCCCTCCAGGGTAGACGCTCACTGGCCAGCTGACCTATTTTTGAAATTCCCTGCAGAAGGGTCTGCTTCTCCCCCACTGCACTCCTGCTGAGGGCTGGCGTCTGGACAAGGACGTTCACTCGTGATTCAAATAAATAGATCATTTCTTAGAAACTGATACCTGCACTGCCCGCCTCCTGCGAAGCAGCCTCTCTTCCATCCACTTCAACTTGGGCTTCAGAGAGAAACGCCTCAGCAGAGGAGAGCTCACCTCAGCGGAGCCTCCTGCGAGAAGCTGGGGGTGGGGGGGAGCATGTCCCCGAGGCCGGCCGTATAACAGTGAGATGAGCTCTCTCCAGATCAACAGACACCCTCAGCAATGAGAAGGGAACCTCCTTGAAAAGTCAAGTCAGGATCAGGGGAGGGGAGCTTCTAGATTTAGGAGGAGCCATTTGCACTTCTGTTGGTGGATAAACAGGGAGAAGCAATTTCACATCAGGAAGGGACTCGCAACAATAATTATACTGAACCCCAGGGGAGAATAAGCCAGGTACTATGTTCCTGGTTAGACACCTTTGAATTCATTTCTACCCAACCCTTATAAACCTCACCATCTGCTATGTATTCTGGTGAACTTAGAACATAGCATCCCTGAAAGGCCACACCAGAAGGGCTCAATGTGGAAGTCCCACTGAATGAACTGGGTTTTATCTAAAAATTAGGTGTAGCCCTTGGACTTAAGACTGAAATTCACTTGTATGAAAAGAAATAAATGATGGCCACCCAAAGGCTGGGGAGTTGGAGGTCATTGGCTAGGATTCCTCCCTTTGTGGATGTGCAGTGTATCCAAGAATGTAGCCAAGAATCACCATATATTAACCATGTTAATGTCCACCTTGCTTTACTATGACGTGTATTAATCTGCTAGATAAGTCTCTGCCCTTGTGAATGACTGTTATTGGAAATGTTCCCCTAGCATGAACCCCCATGATTAATGTAAACAAAGCTCAATCATTTAAGAATTCTATCTGTGAAGTCAACGACTCACAGATTATGGTTCAGAGCTGCACTATACTTGTATAACTTCCTTTTCTCAACAGTATGTTAAAATCTATGCCATTGGATAAATTAGTGACACTATAAGTAGTATTGTCTTATGCCCCAGGGGAGTGATTGATAAAGCCATTTGTCATAAAATGATAATGAGACCTCTAAAGTGAACCAGAGTCATACCTAATCCATGAACAAATAGATAAATGGATTCTGGGCTCTCACTTAACTTTAGTCCTGATACAAAAATATTTAGGTCTTATGCTCAACCTCATGAAGAGATCACTGAAAATATGGGTGCTGCAGCAAAGTATGGTAAAGAAAGCAGATGGTGCCTGGCTATCAAAAAGAATGAGTCTGGAGTCTTAAAGGCTTGTATTCAAGCAAGCAGTCATCTAAATGAGGCATCAGCTAAGTTTACATCAAAGAAGCACACCAGCCTGTGTGATCCAAGGATGATACATAACAAAACCCAAATATGAAGGAAAGAAAGGTATCAGAACTGATTGTGGTGATGTATATACAACTTTTCAAACACGACTAAAATATGGAAGTGCCTAATACATGAATTATATCTCAATAAAACTATGGAGGTAGAGAAAGAAACAGGATAAGCAAAATTTTAAAAAGGTTTCCACTCAGTTACAAATAAAGTTATAAGTAATAATGTAATTCAATGCAGGAAGATTTTACAAAACAACTTTGTTGTTATTGTTGTTGTTACGTGCAGTCAGGTCGGTTTTGACTCAGAGAGACCCTACGTACAACGGAAATGCTGCCAGGTCCTGGGATGTCCTCGCACTTGTTCCTGTGCTTGTCTTGCAGCCACTATGGCAATCACCTGGGTGAGGGCCTTGGTCTCTTTCACTGTCCCTCTACCAAACAAGATGGCCTTCTCCAGGGGCTGGTCTCTTCTGACGACATGTCCAAAGTGTGCAAGACAAAGTTTTGTCCTCCTTACCTCTAAGCAGCACTCTGGCCATACTTCCAAGACGGACTCATCGGTCCTTTTAGCTCTCCGTGGTACCTTCAGTCTTCTTCTCCAGCACCACCACTCACATGCATCGGCTCTTCTTGGGCTGCCTTATTCTATGTCCAACTTGAACATGCACATGAGGCCATGGAAAAGACCATGGCTCGGGTCTGGTGAACCTTAGTTCTTGAAGTAACATGCTTGCTTTTCAACACATTAAAGAGGTTTGGTTCTGTTTTATGATACACAACATCCTGGTAATTCCACTTTAACTATATGAAGTCTTCCCATTGACTATTATTCAGTATTGAAATTAACTCTCTGCCGTTAAAAATAACAAGAAGAAGTGTGTTTGGGCTTTTGTGGGGGGTTGTTTTCTAAGAAAATAATCTTTACCTGCATCACTTCCCATACCCATCCGCCTTGCTGAATGATGTGTTCCGCTGCATGATCCTCCAGATACGCCATGCCAAACTGTAGCAGTGCACTCAAGTGTTCTGGATCACGTCCCACCAGCTGCAAAAGCATTTGCCGCAGCAAAACCAGGAGCACCAAAACCTGTTTCCAGCCATTGGCATGAACTGCGGTCTCCGATGTGCCTTACCGAAATGCCTGGTGTGTCGCTGGCTGCCTCAGGACCGCGTGCCAACGCTCTCTGCAGAGGCTCCACAAGGCGCTTCGCACTGTTCTATGAGCTTTGTGGGTTTGCAGGGCTGAACACTCGGGGAGTGTGCCCATCAAAGCCTGTGTGGGTCAAGGCTTCAGAAACTTATTTGTCTAAAGATGTCGGCTCTTTTTCTATTTCAGTTTTAATTTTTAATAGGCCTTCATGATCCAAAGATTGTGAAACTATATCTCGTGGAAGCCCTTGGGGTGAGGAAAGTTGCTGCTCCGGCAGCTTCTCCAGAGAGAGGAGTCCCAAGAAACCGGAAACCAAACGGTACTTCGTTTCATCGTGAAATTCTAGAGGAACCACTGTAGAGGGCGCCATTGAGTGGCTGGCAGAACTTCACAGGGGTCTACTTACAGATGTAGAACCTAGCCCTGGACTTCGCCCCAGAAAAGATAAAACAGGACCCCCCCTACCCCACCTACACCCACACCCCCACCCCCAGCAGTGGTGCCTGCTTCGAGACCCAGGACCCCAATCTACTGCCATCGCCATGATGGAAGGCCCGGGGACCCCCGTTGGAGAAGTTTGGTGCAACAGATGTACCCAGTGCAACATGTCGTTTGATGTCTTGGCTGCTGTTCCCATGAGCATTGGTTGTGGCTCCAATCAAGACAAAATTCTTCACAACTTCAGTCTTTCTCCGCTTATCATGATGTTTATTAACTCTTGGTCCAGTTGTGAGGATTTTTGTTTTCTTGACATTAAGTTGCAATTCATACCGAAGGCTGCAATCCTCGGTCATCGCCAGCAAGTGCTTCAAGTCCTCTTCACTTTCAGCAAGCTAGGCTGTGTCCTCTGCCTTTCACAGGTTGTTAACAAACTTCCCTCCGATCCTGATGCCGCATTCTTCTTCTTATAATCCAATTTCTCTGATCATATTCTCAGCAAAATGTTGTTGTTAGTATTCATATAACCTATGACATGTTAAGTGTACTCAATTTATAACTCTATCACAAACTACCCTATGACTGAGATTGATAATTAACATACCTTCTGTATGATTTGGTAGAGGAGGAAGGCTGCAAGCCCAACCACAGACATGCCCCTGAGTTCTGTGGCCAACATGTCTCTCAGCCACTGGCAGAGGCTAGACTTCCTGTTGAGATCCAAAGCTCTGCTGGGTGAGAGGTCATCCTTTCACAGAATGTGAGGATTCGAAGTGGTTTTAGCTAAAGAAACAAAAGGCTCATGTACATCTATGCATACACCTAGAGAGAAAGAGATTTATTTTAAGCAATTTTTTCATGTGATTGTGATGGCTGACAAATCCAAAATCTGCTAATCAAGTAGGTGTGAGGCCAAAGATTCTGAGCACAGAGCATACATTTTAGGTCCCCAAATTTGTCACTGTAACTGTGCAAGAGTGCTGGAAAAATGTCTACTTAGTCTGGAGGCAGAACATACCCTAGACAACCTCCATGTTTGCTGCCAGGGACTTCACCTGACTGGATAAGACCCGTGCACATTACGGAATGTAATCAACTTCACTTAAGAACAACGAATTTATCACATGCAACCACTTCATGACAACATCTAGACGAGGGATTGACCGAACAACTGGTCAATATAATCCAGCTAAATTAACACGTAAAATTAACCACTCACAAGGCCAAACCCAGATGGGGAAATGGTGCCCAGAGATGGGAGAAGCCAACAATAGCAACTGATTTAGCACAAAGCACTTTATAGTTTACAAAGCATCACCACATCCTTTGATTCTCCAGGACAATTCTACTGGGTACGTGGTGGTATATTGGTACCATTGGGATTATATTTAAGCAAAATGATCTGCCACAATGTTACATTACTGATTAACAAAATAAAGTTCAAAGTCACCCAGTTAGGACGTGGAGACGTATATTTCATCAACCTGGGGACATCGGAGTCCAACGCACAGCACCTCCACAATGTGGAGGAAACTAGCTAGTCCACAACATGCCAAGACCAACCTGAAACTAGAGTTTTCCAGGAAGTCTTCTAAGAAAGCTTAATCCAGACCCTCAGAATACTTTGCTACCAAAGCTGCCTCTTCCATGGCACCAGGCAGAGGGTTGGCTCATCTGACAGACAGCAACGCAATACCAGGCCCTATGTCATTGCTTCTCCTTTTATGTCAGTCTATTCACTCACCTAGTGTGTCCCATGGTTACATTCACATGCAAAGTAAACATGTACGCATCCCTTAGCTCCTCATTTCTTCATGGAAAAGTCCTGTCTGTACTTAGAAGAAAGATTTTCATTGGCATGATTTATCTGTTCCACTTGACTCCGAATTATACTTAAGAAATAAGAACTAACAAAATACAGTGTTTGGGGTTTGTTTGGTTTTTTTGCAAGAATAGTGACTAACATTGGGTCTCCACTCAAGTACTTCCTCAATGCAAGAATACTTTCTTCTATTAAATTGGCATTCTATGATGCTCACCTTCCTGACACACTGCTGAAGACAAAGCGGTTGAATAAGCAAAAGTAGTGAAGAAAGCTGA
>NW_022111372.1:77284376-77300485 GCF_000313985.2 Echinops telfairi
TTCTGATCAAGTCTGATGAGGTGCCAAGCCCTGCCACCGAAGCTATTCCCCAGGGACTTCGTTACTTTGCTCCCCTTGCTGCTCTGTTGCGCCCTCTTAGTGTTTAGCCCCGGTCGGGGGCGGGGGTCAGATCGGGCTTTTTCACATATTTCGAGAGCCAGCTGGGGCCACGGTAAAGAGGATGCAGCATGACTCCCTCAACCCCTATAAGCATGACCTTGTAGTTATGTATCAGGAGTAGAACTGCACTTAAAAATACCTGGACTGTCATGGTTGCCCAGAGGGAAGACAGGTCTGGCTACCTAATAAGAAGGGGGGAGCCTGCTGGCAGAAAAAATGACACACACACCTCTACTACATCGGTCTTCCTAACAGCGTATCTGTACGCAGATTTTCTGTTGTTAAGGGCATTTCACAGACACAATCTCATTCAATCCTCACAGCCCCTCCCTGATGATCAAACACACACTACGCATAACAAAGCTGACCCTCTGCAGTCTAATCTGCTGGGTGGTGAGGTCCCAATGAAAGGGGGGGGGGTCTCTGTGATGCACAACTGCTCCTCCTGGGAAGAGAGAGGTACCTCCAATTGCCCTGGGTCATCGCTGTGTTTGCCAGTAACGCATCCTGCCCAGTGTTGCCCCACTGCCGTTAAGCAGATGCTGACAGAGGGCAATAAATGCCAACTTTTTAATATAGTCCCATCGCTAAATATCAGAGCATTTACCAGACATTAAACTTTACGTACAGATACTTACAGAGCAGTGAGCTGTAAAGAAGTCCTCTCCCAGTTGATGCCCCCCCCCACCCCCGTCTTAAACCCTCCCTATCAGCTACTCTATTCCCACCTCAGGCAGTTGGATGGGTTTGAGACTGGGAAGGGGCCACCATCTCCCTGCTCTTGCTTACTCAGATTTACTACCTGACAGGGTCCATTCAAGCCCAAAACCCTGAGCTTATAAATGCACAGGGAAGGGGAGGAGGTGGATTCACTCACGATTGTGTTTCCCTTAATGCACCAGAGGGAATTTTTTTAGTGAAGAAGACTCAAGAAGCAGAGGCAGTTCAAACAACCAATTATGAATAACAATCATTCGGTGGTCGAGTGTGGTAGATCTTTCACATCATTCAGTTTTCATCTAATTAAATCTTTCATTTCCACAGGCAGTACACCACACAAGCGCGCGTCTGCCTTTGTCGACAGGAGATAATCGATAGGAGGAATGTGGATGCATTTCAGCATTTATTAGTAGCTCAATTGGAAGTTGTTTTATTTTAATAACATCCTTGCCTTCATTTTGTTCGGGGTAAATCACCAGCTTTGATGAATAACAGACGACAGAAAACTGGTTTACATTATCTCATTAGAAGTAAAGAAATCAGGGACTGAAAGGGAGCGCCAGGGGAAATTGAAAAACGCTTTCAACTGTGTTTTCTTGGTTACAGACACAAACAAAAAACGGCCCGCCCTTCACTCTCAAAGATCATCAACCCTATTTGGCCAGCTTGATTTACCTTCCAAGAAAATGTTAACAAACCTCTTGCTAAAGCTTTCTACCGCTCTGATTGGTGGCACCTGTTTAGTTGTTCTCGGCTGATTTCCAGGGGAGCGGCAGCATGGTCACAACACGGACAGCTAGGTGCAAAACGCCATCTGTTCCCCCAACGTGAGTCCAAATGCCAACATGCTCACATCCTACAATCGGGGCTCCCTGGCAGGAACTGAAGGCCTTAAGAACAAAGCTGGTGTACACTGGCACGGATAGGAACTGGAAATACAGGGAATCCAGGACAGATGAACCCCTCAGGACCAGTGGTGAGGGTTGCAATACAGGGAGGGTGGAGGGAAGGTGGGAGAGAAAGGGAGAACCTATTACAAGGATCTACACATAACCCCTCCCCGGGGGATGGGCAACAGAAAAGTGGGTGACGGGAGACGTCAGACAGTGTGAGACATGACAAAATAATAATAATTTATAAATTATCAAGGGTTCATGGGGGTGGGGGCGGGAGAGGGAGAAAAAATGAGGAGCTGATAACCAGGGGCACCAATAGAAAGAAAATGTTTTGAGAATGATGATGGCAATAAATGTATAAATGTGCTTGACAAAATGGATGGATGGATGGATGGATTGTGATAAGAGTTGTACGAGCCCCCAATAAAATGACTTGTAAAAAAAGAACAAATAGGGAAGGTCCACATGAGGAAAGTCATTTACAAGGACCCACTGCTCCTCTTAACCCTCAGGAGATTTTGGGCAACGTGTCCAACCATTTCCTGGGCAGTTCTATGTGAGTGTATAGCAGATGTCGCAAATTGAACATCCAAACATCTGAGTGTATGCAGGTCAAGATGTGGTGCTCCTCTGGTTCTTTCTGCCTCGACATACCGCACCGCACATCCATGCACCCAGTTGCTCAAGTCAAAGACCTGGGAGTGGTGGTGGTTAGGTGCTGTTGAGTAGATTACAACTCATCGAGCCCCACAGATGCAGAGTAGAATTGCCCCGTAAGACTTTCAAGGTTATGATCGTTAAAAATCAAATTGTAGAGCCTTTCTCCCATGGTGCCCCTGGTGGCTTCCAACTGCCAACCTTTCACTAATAGTTGAGAATTTAATCAATCCCTCCGCCCAGCAATTCCTAGAAATCTGGGAGTCGGTCTTGACACCTATCCTCTTGCCTACCTCCAGCCAATTCTATTGCTTAAAGGAATGGTACTTCAGGTCTATTTCCTGCATTTCCCTAGTGCAGGGGGTCATCCTCTCTTGCCCGAAGATCTGAAGTGGCCTCCTGTTTGGTCTCCCTGCAGCCATCCCCTCAGCCCCCCTCTCCAGTCTGCCCTACCTGATCAACCATCCCAAGCTCTTACACAAACCAGGTTCTGTCACAAGCCTGTTTGGAAACTTCACACTTCACTTGGAATGAAATCTTGACTCTTCTCCAAGGCCTCCCTGTCAGTGGGGCTAGCTCATATCTCCAAGTTCACCTTGTGCCATACTGTCCCTCACTCGGTACTTCTTGTCGGACAGAGCCTTGCAAGCCCAGGCTCCAAATCACTCCGTCTTTGCTCACAGGCCTACCTTTGCCTGGAACACCCTCCTCTCACTCATTGCCTGGCCAAACTCTCCCTTTACTTTAGGTCAGGTCTCAACATAAATGTCACTTCCTCCAAGAGCCCTTCGCTAATGTCACAGTTGGGATGCTCACAAGCGCTCTCTGCTTTTCCTCTGTGGCAAGTGTCACAGCTCGAAGTTTGTCTTTTCCTCCCTGCCCAGTGGACTGTCTGATTACTGAGGGTACAAATTGTGTCTGACTTGATCAACCTAATATAGTCCCTGGAGTCCGTGGGTGCACGTGTTTCACATACTCAGCAGCTAATCAAAAGGCTGGAAGTTCCAGGCCACCCAGAGGCACCTCAGAAGAAAAGCCTATCAACTTACATGTTAAAAATCAGGTATTGAAAACCCATGAAGCATAGCTCACCATGAGCTATGGTCTCACCATGAGTCAGAGCTGGTTTAGTGCAGTGTCTGACAGCTGGTTTCGTACAGTTTCTGGTCCCGCATCAAGTAGGTTATGACTGACAGCAACCCCACACACAACCGAATGAAACTCTGCCCGGTCGTGCACCAGCCTCACAATTCTCATCCTGCTTGAGCCCATGTGGAAGCCATCGTCGTGTCAATTCATCCTCTTCCGGGTCTTCTTCTCCGACTCTTTACTAAGAGGACGGCCTTTTCCAGGGACTGGTCTCTGGAGAACACGTCCGAAGGATGTAAGATGAAATTTCACCATCTTTACTTCTAAAAAGCATTCTGGCTGTACCTATAGGGTTTTCGGGGCTGTGACCTTTCAGTAAGCATGTGTTGGATGACTGAATAAACAAGGGTATGGTGGGTTTTTTAGCTCACCCAACAATGAGGCGCAGGAAGCCTGCCTTTCACCTACTTTGACTTGCTGAGTGCACCTAAACAGCCCTCTGCGTACATTTGCATGAGCCTTCTCGTGCACATCATTCTATATTCTTTCTTAAATGCACTTGTATGTTGAGCATGTATACTCTAAATCTCTCTTGCAAGAGGGCTTCATTTTCCCTGTGCTGGGAATTAGAGTGATGCTTGTCAAAGACCAGGTAATTGCTTGAGTTGCTTCCTGCAATGATATAAATCTATTGACAAGTGCCATACAGCTGTCCCTGCTCCTTGGTTTTCAGTGGCATTCTGCCTTTAGTACTAGGAACAAATTCCTTGAAACAACATGAGATCGGCACTATCGATGGAATATAAAATTAGATCTGTGGTTGCCAAGCACCCTGGAGTGCCCCCATTCCTTACCTCAGCAATAATAATAATAAAGCCCTCAGCTCCCTCACTGCTCTGCCTCCCCTTGTAAGTGATCTTCCCCTAAGTAACGCGCCAACAAACAGTAACTTGGGTAATGACCAATGCTACAGTGATCGTTATTGTTATTATGGGCTCTATTTTATTTTCAGTTAATTAGTAATTATTTTAAATTACATGGCTGAGGAGCTGCTACAATGGGTGTTCCCTGGCAGTCAGTGGCAAAGTCTCCATCAATGCAGAAATCTGGGCTATTTTGAGTTCAGCTGTTAGAAGCTGGAGTGATGAACACTCCTCGGTACCATCTGGCTTAGTTCAAAGCCCAGCATCTTCTCACAACAGTTGCTTCACCTCTATTACCACGGAAGGAGGATATGTGGGAAGCGCTCCTTCTCCACGAGGAGCTCCCACGCAGGGAGGCCCTGGAGGCTCTGAAAGGAGGAAATGCCCACAGCAACCCTGTGACTCAGCCCAGTGCTGGTTCCTGTCTGTGTCCCCCTCAAGGAGGCTCGAGTTTACAGCCAATATGCAATTGGCCATAAAATGCATAGCTTTTATGTCAGGTTGAAACCTAACAAAGCTGGTTAGTAAACCAACGGACCAGGCAGATAGTGTATGTGCTTGAAGTAGACAGGGTAATATCCTCTTTTCTTTTCTTAGTTTGTTTTGTTGTGTGTGTGTGTATGTGTGTGTGTGAGTTCTTAGTTGCGCCTGTTCCAGGGTTGTTGGCCGGTTTTCATCTCTTGCTGCACCTCCCATGTCCAACCCACTGAGGGTTCCCCTTGTGTTAGCTGACCCTCAGCCAACATGTCCTTTCCCTACTGCTCTTCCCTGATGACATAAAGAAATGCAGGAATAGTCTTATTCGCTGTACTGGTAAATATGCTCCCTGCAAGAAAGAATAAGATGCACCTGGATGAGCTTTTTGAGCCATGATGTAAGGAAGTGATCAGACAGTGATGGGGAGGCGTCAAAGGACACAATGGCCAACTTGAAGTGGTTCCCATTGGGCACATTAGGAAAATGTGGAGCATTAAAATAATGGCAGTAACCCAATGGATGAAATAGGCACCATGAATCCATCCTGATAGAAATAGAAGAATTACTCATTGAAGATCAAAGGACGTTCCTTTCTAAAGTAGAATTACAACTGAGACACATAGAAGAAGCTGGCGTTAGAAAATCACAGCTTGGCTGCCATAATAACTCATCAGTCAAGACACATCACTGGATGTTGAAACTTGATGGGTGAAAGGCTGCCGAGGAAAGGGGTCTTAAAGGGTGTGGCTGCTGCTGCTGCTAGCTGTGGTCAAGGGGATTCGGACTCATGGGAACCCCTGTGTGCAGAGGAGAGCCGCTCTGGGGGGGTTTCTAGCCTGTGACCTTCCAGAAGTAGACCACCAGGCCTGTCTTCAGGAGCCTTGTGGGGGGGGTTCCAACTGCCAACCTTTGGATTAATAGTGAGCTCTTAATCATTACGTCACCAGTAAAATTAGTGAAACTTTAAATGAGATCTCTAGATGAACACTATGCAGGTGTTTATCCACGGTTCTTGCAACTTATCTGAGTTTGAAACTTTCAAAACTACAAATATTTTAAAAAATATTTTCCCTTCTATTTTTCTTGAAACACGTAGCCACTCCATCTTTTATTTTCACTTTTGATGGTCATATGGCTTCAAGAAATGGCTCCAAATTTCCATTGCTTAAAATAAACCTATAGTGTACGTTCGGTGAGGAATGGCACCTCTCACTTGGCCTTGACATTAGACATTAGAAAACGGTGTTGCAAGTGGTAGGGTAAGGTGGGGTATGACAGAGAGCGGTCACTTTTCATTGAAGTCTGTTTGTACTATTTGACTTTTTACACTGTGTATATTTATTACTTTGGCTTAAATTAATTAATTAAGTTTTAAAATAAAGAAGTTAAGAGTTGAGACTTTGGGATCATACCTGAGTTCAAATTCTGACTCTTCCATTTACTAGCTGTGTGACCCTAGGCAAATTCCTTCAAGTCTCGATTTTCTTATTTACAAAATGGAGACAGTAGTCAAGCCTATAAAATAGAAATTGTTATGAGGAAGGAAATAATCCACTTAGCATTGTATCCACTACATAGCAAACATCTGATAATATTAACAAGTCTAGACAAGCCCTACAACCCATCTGCCAGTTTGTCACAGTATGGAAGGTTTGCATGTTGCTGTGATACTGGGAGTGATGCCACCAGGATTTCAAATATCAACAGAGTCACGCATGGTGGGCATGTTAGAGTGAAGTTTTAAGGTTAACCCAGACGAAGAAGAAAGATCCAGCTACCCACTTCCCCAAATCAGCCAATGAATCACAACAGACTGCTGTCCAGTTGCGTGCTGGACGATGAGCCCTCTAGTGAATGGCGTTCGAGATAGACAGCAGACGGTGGGCTCGAGAGTACCAAAGGCCATGTTTGGTTCTATGTCCGTGGGGTTGTCCTGAATGGAGTCCATTGTGGTTGCCAGGTGCCATCAAATCTGTTCTGATTCACGGCGACCCAGTGTGCGATAGAGTGAAACACTGCCCAGTCCGGTGCCACCCTCACAATGCTTTATGTTTGAGCCCATTGTTGCGGTCACTGTGTCAATCCATCTTTTTTTTTTTTGCTGCCCTTCCACTTTACCAAGCATAATATCCTTTTTCAGGCACTGGCCTTTCTTATAACCCTTCCAAAGTAGGTGAGACAAAGTCTCACCACCCTCACTTCTGAGAGGCGTTCTGGTCTACTTTGGCAGCACCCAACAGCCTAAATACCCTCAGACTTGAAATCATACATCATATGTATTCGGTGAACTCGAAGTTGGTTTGGTATTTTTAGAAAATGTATGTGGTCACGAGGGATGACACTACAATAAAAAGCAAATTTTGTATGCAAAGCTATTCTGAACTTGGAGGCAGGGCACAAGGGGGTGTTTAACAGTGCAATAAAATATTAGAGAAGGCAGAGAGGGGAATAAAAACTAAGCAATGGCTTTAGGAACATAGATGCCTGTATACTTCACTTAGTCATGGGCTTCCTCCTCTCCATTAACACAGATAATTAACACCATTGGTTTAAGGGGAAACAAATCATTAAGGGAAATGCCGCATTTAGCACTCTTACTTTGCACCCAGAAGCTTATCAAAATAGGAAACTCAGGCACAAAGAAGTAACTAGCTGCAAAATAAAGTGAAGGTTAGTTTCAGATCAGAAAAGACTGCTCTCCCGGACCTCCCACTTAAATCCCTGGACAGGATGGATGGAGTACAGGGATTCCCTTGCTCTGTGACTCAGACTTCCTGCCCACTGTGTTCCCATCTGTCCCCTGCCCTGTGCCATGATTTTTCGGACCTTTAACATCTGTGAGGAGCAGGGCTGGGTCAGAAGACAGTTTTTCTCGTGTTACAATCTGCACAAGTCTGGCCTGTGTCACAACCTCTTCTCATTTCCATTCACGGAGGTGCTTTACATTTTCAACTCCGCCTCCTTCAGTCTTTCTCAGCAGCCACTCTCCCCCTGGGTTTTCTGTCCACCTGAGAGAATCATACACTTCCTCTGGGGAAGCTGCATCTTTGACCTGACTCTGCTCCCATACCTCACAATTAAATTTATTGTTAATTTCATTGCTTTCACTCTACCCAGAAAAGATTAAAAATATAGAAAAGTACACACATACATACCACACACACAGACACAAAAATCATTGCCGTCAAGTTGATTCCGATTCATAGAAACCTTATAGAACAGGACAGAACTCCCACAATAGAGTTTCCAAGGTTGTAATTGTTATGGAAGCATCTTTCTCCTGCAGAGAAACTGGTGGGGTCGAACTGACAATCTTTCAGTTAGTGGCCCAGTGCTTATTAATCCCTGTCCCACAAGGGTTCCAATGGTAGTAAAGCACAAGCAGGAAAGTTTTAAACTGCCTATAATACTCTCAATCAGTGATAAGAGTTGTATGAGCCCCTAATAAAATGATTTTAAAAAATACTCTCAATAAGATATAATACTCTTAAAAGATTGGTATAGGAGTATCTTCTTCCAAGTTTATTTTGTTTCGGATTTTTTTTTCCTGATTCTCTTTCAAAACTTGTATTTATACTCTTAAAATTGAGCTTATGTTTTACACATTTAAAAACTTGCCTTCTTAATAATATTCTATATACCAGCAACTCATCTTAGCATTTTACATGTATTATTTCATTAATAGCATATAGTAAACATGTCTACTTAAGTTGTTCGAAATTATTCGAGACTGTATTTTAGTGGCTACATAATATAGTATCATATTGTATGTATTATAGCCTACGTATGCAGGTGCATAGCTGGTTACCTGAACAAGTCCTGGGTCTGGCTTGGGTGTGGTCTCCCTTGAGCCTTCTTTTTTAAGTCAGACAAAGGTGCCAGTGAGGTTATGTAATTCCCAGGATATATCATCTAGCCGGTTCCCTGCAACTGCAGCATTTTAGACCATTCTGATCATTTTTATTCTGAGTATTCTTGAAGAAATGGCACGGGATCCATGTCTGAGCTTCTCCAACTACAGAAGAGGGGAGAATCCAACCTTGGGCAGGATGATTCCCATGAAGCCCAGAGGTAAGACATGTCTCCACCTTCCAACCTTCTTTAACTTACTCTAACACCAACTATCACTCCCACAATACTTCTCTGCTGGGTGCAGTCATCCAGGCAGAACTCACAGACAATACAGAAAGTTGTGGGATTTATTATGGAAACTGACAGGTTACAAAATGTTAAGAATACAGTTCTTTTGTTCTGAGCCAGACTAGCAGGTACATCTGTCTCTGGTCCTCGGCTCAGCTGCACGGTCCCTTGCGCTCCGCACAGCCCTGCCCAAACAATCGGTACAAGTTACACAGACTATGGCTAGAAGAGTTCTACCACGTCATTTCGCACCTAACGCCAAAAAACCCAAGTCCATCAAGTCAGTCCAACTCATAGTGACCCCAGATAGGACAGAGTAAACTGCTCCTTAAGGTTCCCAAATGAAGTCTTTATGGGAGGGAAGGTCTCAGATTTCTACTGAAGAGCGACTGGTGGGTTCAAACCGCCGAACTCAAGGCTAACAGCCCAACTCACTGAACCACCAAGACTTCTTTATCCTTGAATTTATCTTGTTAAGTCAACAAATCTACAATGTTTGAAGCTCTTATTGATGTTGCTGACGTGCTCTCCAAAAGATCCATGTACATTCGTCTTCTAGCGGGTCCTTCATGTTCTCTGTGATTGCTGGACGGCTTTGATGGACGGCACTGCCTGACTACTCGTAACTTGTTGCCGTCCCGTCACTTCCAACTCACATTGGCCCCATAGGACAGAGCGGGTCTGCTCCATCGTTTCGGAGGCTGTGATCTTCAAGGGAGCAGACTATGGATTCAAACCGCCATCCTTTCCATTAGCAGCAAAGCACTTACCCACTGTGCCGCGAAGGCTCCTTATTTGGCCAATAAAGAGAATGAGGTTTGTTTGTTTGTTTGTTTGTTTGTTTGTTTGTTTTCATGCTTAGTAAGACTATAGATTTCTTCTCTTAAGAATGAACTATTCATGTCCCTTCTCTCTTTGGAGGAGATGATTTTGCTGATTTTAAGGATTCTTTGTATTTTAACAGGGACCCTGGTGCTGTGGGTTAAGTCTCCAGCCACTAATCAGAAGGGGGCAGTTGAAACTCACCTGTGCTCCTCAGGAGAAACACGTGGCTGTCTGCTCCCATAAGGAATTCGTCTCTCGGACACCCTGGGGAGCAGCTCTCCTCGGTCTTGGAGAGTTTCTCCCAGTCAGAATTGAAGATGGCAGTTATTCTGAGTTGGGCTTTGTATTTTAAGAGTATTAACCTTTGGTCTGCCCAATGTTTTGAAAACGTTTTCCCCACTTGAGTGTTGTCTTTCGATTTTGTTTTTGATGTTTCAAAATATGTGTACTTTTCATTTGAGAGTAGTCAAATATATTGATCGTTTTCCTTTGTGGTCACTGGCTTGGTTTGGATGCTTTAAAAGGCTTTCGCCAACTCAAGGTCAAATAGATTTCACCCGTATTTGTACCTTTTTAATTAAACATCTCATATCTGCCACCCAGTTCCTTTTAAATTGGCCTCAGTGTAATGGAGTCTGTTAACCTATGCTAAACCAACCTATGCTAAACCAGTTGGCCTCTTTGGCAGACACAGCACTGCTTTGAAGAATCGGGGAAGTGTGTAGCATTCTGTGGCTGTCCGCCACACCCACTCACTGCTCCTGCCCCCCAATCTCCTGTCCTGCTCTCCACAGTTCTCAGGAGAAGCCAGGGGACATCTGGGGAAGCTTGCATCACTGACTGGGCGCTACATCTGAGCCCACACTTGCACTTCTGGCAGCCGTTACACGTGGAGCCCATTCCATTCCCCACCTGGCCCTGTGCTCTGCCTGCCTAAGAGGAAGACGCGGCTGAAAAAAGTTGGTTAAAAAAAAATCCCATTACCTTTCTTTTCTTTTTCTTTTCTTTAAATCAGAATGTGAGCGGATTGTTAGAAGACTCACAGAATGAAACCCACCAGTGCTCCTCAGGAGAGCGACGAGGCTGTCCAGTCGCATAAGCAGTGACAGTCTCGGAACCAGAGGCTCCAGGCTCCGCCATGTCTTGGGCCCAACATCCCTCCTCTCTCCTTCAAGGCCTAAGCTGGCTGCCCCAAGTCTCCCTCGGCCACGGCCACGGCCACGGCCACGCTGCCCTTGAACCAAGCCCACAGCGCCTCTGGGCACACAGAAGCGGGCACGACCCTGGGGCAGGCCGGCTGTCGCGCACGCGGGGGGGGAGGAGCCGGGGCAGCGCTCTGCCTGGGTTCTCCTCGGAGGCTGAGGTTTCCGCAGCCTGTCCCTGCCTCCGCTGCACTGCTGCGTCCCGGGACCCTCCAGGCCCGAGCTCCGCGTCCTAGGCGAGCCGGAGGAGATGGCAGCGAGAAAGAGAAAGGGCGAGGAAAGGGCAATCAAACGACGCGAAACTTCCGCGGGCAGCCAGGACGGCAGCATCTGAGAACAGAGGCAATGGCTGAGGGTACCAGCCAGTGCCCGACCATGCCCCCGCCCCCCACCCCGGGGCGGCAGGCCAAGGCTCCCACCCGGGGCTGCCGGATGGACTGGATCCGCTGCGTCAGCCGCGCCCCCTCCGTGAATGCCAGGCCCGTCCTTGCTGTCCCTGCTCGGTGGCAGGCGAGGCCTCGCCCCGGGCCCACCCCAGGGCCCGCTGGAGGGGCAGCAGCACGCAGACACAGCTGCCAAAGGTGCAGCGGGCGGCTCCGCCTCCGCGGCCACCCCCTTGAACTCCAAGCCCCCCCTCCCCCTGCTGGGGGTTTGGTAGCCTCCTTGGCTCCCAGCAGCCTGTCCTTGCGGGACTGCGGGCGGCGCCAGTGGCTTCCCGGTGGGTGGGCATCCGCGAAGGGATAGGCTTCCAGGTTTATTGCTCCCTCCCTGTGGCTCTGGGACTTCCACGAACTTTTTGAAGCCCTCTGAAACGTGCCATCTGCCCTCAGGCAGCTCCTCTCTCTTGTGAATTATGAGGTTATGTAGCTGCCTCACAACCTCATCTTTCTGATGGGTTCAGCAAAAGTAATGTTTTTGTAGTGTATCTGTCACCTTCTCGTTGACAGGGCGGGAGCCACCATGCTTTGCAGCTTTCTCTGTAAGTCCTAAGCCGAAGGGAAGAACATTTAAATTCCAATGTATACACTTGCGCCTCGGGGCTATTTTAATTCTTAGACAAGAGTCATGCTGCTTTGTTAAAAAAAAAATCCTTTCTAGCCATGTAAGTCAACCTGTCTTCCGAAATTGTGGGCTATCCTCATCCCCTGATTTAAGCTTCCCAGCTGATTACTTAGAACGATGTCATCTGGTTGTAAAATGCATTTGACATTTTTAGTAGACATAGACTGGGTGACTGGTTGGACTGTGCCACCCAAGAATGTGGTGTACCCCACCATATATTCAAGTATTCCTTCGAGTCCTAAAGCAAAGGTTTACAATTTAATTTTATATAGAACGCACTTGGTGCAAACAGTTACCATGCTCAACTGCTAACTGGAAGGCTAGAGGTTCAAATCCACCGAGAGGCACCTTGAAACAAACAGTTGGTAATCTCCTGACAGCGGGGGGCAGGAGGGGGGGCGCACACACCATTGGGGACAGCCCTATTGAGCACCCTGCTGTTCCACATATATGGAGTCACCATGAGGCACCAGGACAAATTTGAATTATGGTGCTAGGAAAGCACACTGAAAATACCAGGGACAGCCCAAAGAACAGAGAGGGCAGTCTGGAAAAACGACAGCCACGACATTCCTTAGACGCAGACAGCAAGACTTCATTGTGCATACTCTAGAGAGACACGTCTCTGGAACAGGCCATCATGTTTGGTAGAGAAGAAAAGCAGCGAAAAAGAGGAAAGCCCTGACAAGATGGAGACCGACACGGGGACTGCCACAATGGGCCCAGACATAAGAATCATTGTGAGGACGGAGCAGACCAAACAGTATGTCATTCTGTTGTACACAGAGTCGCTCCGAGTTGTAACCAATTCAATGGCACCTCCCATGAAAGCAGAATCGGCTCAGCAGCAACCAGCTGGTTGCACCTTTCCGGTTCTTGGTGTGTTCTCGGTCGTCTTTGGCTGGAGGACATTGGCATGCCTTAGAGGATGGAAACCTCCATAGAATCCCTGAGGGATTCACATGTCTATCAGTCTATGTAGATAGACAAATGGAACTGAATGACGGACACAACTAAGGAAAAGAGCAATGGGAGGAAGTGTTCACAGGCTATAGATTGCCAAGGACAGTGCACAGGCAGCAGCTACAGAGGAATCTTAGTATCTCATTCACAACATCGTGGGCAATGTTTCCTCTAGGCCAGGCCTATTGTGGGGGGAGTGGGGGGGGTGTTTTTCCCGATTGTGCCATTTCTCCCTGGTTGCCTCAATCCTGGTTAGTTCTTAAGCCCACTTACGGATTCTTTGACACTTCCCTTTGGCTTCTGTAAGAAGGCTAAGAGGAGGGTGCCCGGTGCCCTCTGACTTCATAAGGCAGAGGAGGAAGACAGTCACCACCACCACCACCACCCTTGGTCGATTCCTATGAGGCCGATGTCAGACTAACCTCTACTCAACCTTTTAAAATTAATTCCTTCTCCAAATGTCCCTCCAACAGCACTTTCTACTTCTCTGATGAACTGCAATGGCCACACAGAACTCACAGATAACACTGCTGTGGGATGTACTAGGGAAGTTAACCGTTTACAATTGAGGATCAAAAATGTTCAAGATACAGTTCTTCCATTCAAGATAGTCTCTTCACAGCCATGCCCTTAGGCTCGTCCTTGTCTTCTCTACCCTGCTCAGGCAAGTGTTCCTTTAGTGCTGCCAATAAAGGTACAAAGGGCACTCCACCTTCCATAACCTCACATCAAAGGCACTCGCTCTAGCTCTATGGGTCAGCAAGCCTAGCTTCTCCAATAAGTACCTGGAGGCAACTCACTCCACAAGCAAGGTTCCTACCAAAAGCATTCAGCTTTACTTGCGCCATGGACCAAAAGGCCCACTACTCCGGTCTGTCTCGTGGACTTGGTTCTGCTGACCTCACTCACTGCCTCAACGCTCCTCTGACACCAGAGCTGTTTTCTGGATCAAAGGGATCTTGGGCTCCAAAAGACACACTTCAGTCCTGGCTCTGCCTTCTAAATGGTCATGAGATCCCACTATTCCTGCTTCGAGTGTGTTCATTTTGTACCTAGTGAGATGGCAAAGCTTATCAATCTGCATGTTAGAACTTTCATGGTCCCACCAAGTCATTTGGTGGGAGTTAGAGAAACTACGACTAGAAGAGCCCTATCAAGTACATTCACTGTATCACAGCTTAAATAATCCTTCAGAGTATTAGAACATTACCCTTGCTGCCCCAGAGTGGTGACCACTGTGCTAGGTATCAGAAGCTAAAGTGATTTTGAAAGTTATTTTTCACTTCCAAAATCTCGCTCAAGTTCATCTTGGGGCTGGCTCTAATCCAGACCATAAGAGGAAGGGGATGCTGGGAAATTTAGTCACAAGCCAACCAAGTTGGAAATAGATTGATCCAGTGCAGTCCTATACAGGATTTAATCTTCTCTGTATCTTATTGTGTTAGTTTGGATAAACTAGAAAAACAAATTCAGAGAAACACTGATATATGTATAAGAAAGAGGTTTATATACAAGAACAGTTGAATATTGAGAGAATATCTGAGCCCAGGTCAGGTCAAGTCCTTAAGTCTAATATTAGCCCATATGTCCGACACCAATCTATAAAGTCTTCTTCAGACTCATGAAACACATCCAATGACACAGAAGGCAGGAAGATCGCAGGCCAGTGGGTGGGAAATCTTGTGGATCCAGTGGCAATGTAAGCATCTCATTGCTTGCAGGAGTCTCCATGTGGCTCCTCTGGTTCCAAAGGTCTGGCTTCATCGGCCTCTCTCCATGTGTCCTCTCCACAGGGATGTTTCACAGGGAGTGAGCTGAGAAAGACAGTGTCTCCTGCCTCCAAGGAGGAAAAAAACAGGAGTTCCCAGATTCCTCAGAAGGCCATGTCTACACAGAGGCCTCATTGGCTATATCCCAAATTGATAGGCTAGACTCCACCCCTACACTCTTATTTCTCAAAATGACATGAGATTATGTAACTACCACACTTATACTTCTTGATGATCTCAAGGGCCTGTCCATGTTAATGCCCACCCACCTCCCGCAGAACCATGTTTTAGGTTTAGATTATTTTTCAGTCATTTAATTGATAGTATATTTATCATCTTTAGAATCTTGTTTTTCCTGCTCTCATTGAAAGTCAACCACACTCAGAGTGACATCATCTCCCCCTTGATCTGCTGTGCTGAGGCATGTCACTTCTGTGATGGTCTTGCCTGCAACAGGTTACCTTCGTTTCAATCTGAGGAACCCAAACACTGGGCAATTCTAAAGTGACAGCCTACAAAATAACTGATCGGTGATCTTCAAAAGATCAAGGTCAGGAAGGACTGAAGAACTGTGCAGATACCGTCTGGAAAAGAGTGCAGAACAATGACAACTAAATGTAATTTAGGTCCTGCAAGAGGAAAGGGCCTTACTGGAAACACTGATGAAGTCTAGTAAGGGCTGCAGTTGAGTTGATAAGACTGTACAGAGGTTAACTTCCTGCTTTTGATTATTATACTGTGCTTACGAAAGGGGTTAGCATAGAGGAAAGAAGTTAAGGATAGGGAGCTGTCTTACTATTTTTTTGTTGTTGTTTGTTTTTAAATCATTTTATTGGTGGCTCTTACAGCTCTTATAACATCCCATGCATCAACTGTATCAAGCGTATTTGTACATATGTTGCCATCATCAGTTTCTAAACATTTCTTTCTATTTGAGTCCTTGGTATCAGCTCCTCTTTTTTCCCTCCCTCCCTCCCCTCCTTCCCTCATGAGCCCTTCATAAACTATAAATTATTATTGTTTTCATATCGTACACCAATCGCGGTCTCCCTTCCCCCACGTTTCTGTTGTTCATCCCCCTGGGGTGGGGGTGGGAAATTATGTGTCAATCATTGCCATTGTCTTACTAGTTTTGAAACTTTTCTCCAAAACTGAAATGTGTTACACAGATACTGATAAGAGCTGGAAACACAAGGAATCCAGGCCAGATAAGCCCCTCGGGACCAATATTGAGAGTAGCCATACCAGGAGGGGAAGGGGAAGGTG
>NW_022111372.1:77300697-77315917 GCF_000313985.2 Echinops telfairi
CTGTTGTTCATCCCCCTGGGGTGGGGGTGGGAAATTATGTGTCAATCATTGCCATTGTCTTACTAGTTTTGAAACTTTTCTCCAAAACTGAAATGTGTTACACAGATACTGATAAGAGCTGGAAACACAAGGAATCCAGGCCAGATAAGCCCCTCGGGACCAATATTGAGAGTAGCCATACCAGGAGGGGAAGGGGAAGGTGAGGGAAAGACAGGAAGAACCTATAATCCCCTCCCTGGGGGATGGACAACAGAAAAGTGGGTGAAGGGAGACATCAATCAATGTAAGACATGAAAAAATTATAATTTATACATTATCAAGGGTTCATGAGGGAAGGAGGATAGGGAAAAATGAAAAGCTGATACCAAGGGCTCAAGTAGAAAGAAAATGTGAAAATGATGGCAACAAATGTGTCTGACACAATGGATGAATGGATGGATGGTGATAAGAGTTGTATGAGCCCCCCAAAAATGATTTTTTTTAAAAGAAACACAAAAGTAGCCAACCTGTTGGCCTGATTGCTCAATTCAATTGTTTTTGTTCACTCTTAATAATTAATGCATTTAAATAATTAATTGTTCTGACTACAGCTTTGGCCGACAAGCGGAACTTTTTATATGGAGTGATTACATTATCACTATAGATTTTAAGTAGTCTGTGATTATGGTTTTGAGTCCTCAAGAGTTAAGACTGTTCTATGATCAAGTAATTTAAATTGTATCTAAACTCTCAAAGAGAACAAACTTCGAGTTTAAGGCAGCATGATTTTTTAAAGTAGCCTGTATGAGTCCAAGCTGGGGGAATCTATTGAGGCCTTCTTTGTGATAAGTTCAGAATCAATATTACAATGCTTACTACCATTTGAAAAAGATGGCTCTGCTCTGTAGGGTGCAGAGATTGAAATATTTATCACAGCTATTATTGTGCATCAAACCACTCTGAATCTCAGCAGCTTAAATAAGTCTTTGCTGGTCAAGCATCAGTAGGTCAGTCTGTGGGAGTTCTGGGGTCTACTGAGCTCACTCGGGCGTCTGTAATGAACTTTGGGTTGGGTAGACAGCTCGGCAGCCGTAGACTGGACTCTCTCCTACCTAGGGGCTGGCTGGCCATAAGCTGGGTGCCCACAGCTCTCTTCTACATGGTCTTATCTGCCAGCATGTTGGCCTGAATTTGACCTGGCAGAGGCAGAGTTCTAAGAAAAGGAGAAGCAGGAGCCAAGGTCTCTGGAGTGAAAACGAGCAAACCATCCCTTGTCTCATTCGGTTGGCTAAAACAAGTCACCCAATCAGGCCATATTCACGGGTGGGCCTAGATGCCATCTCATGAATGAGAAGCTGCAAAGGCACATTGCAAATATCATCGGTATGTCAGCACGTGGCTAGCGCGACCCGTGTATAGACATTCAAATCACTGAATACGACTGGGCACATGGAATCCACCCATGTGCTTCAGGATTATGAATTTTCTGAAACTGACTTCACAATACGATTATCTGCATGTTAAACACCTCTCTCAGGTTCATCTAATGCCTTTTCCTTAAGCCCCACTTCTTTCTATATTATTGCCTCTTACTTTGCAAAGTGGGATTTTTATGAGCTTTCATGGATCATGAATAAAAACAGTAATTCTAAGTTCCCGTTGGACAATTTTTTTAAATTTTATTTAGTGCATGAGTATGATTCATTTAGCAATATTTCCTCTCTTCTAGTCAAAGTATTTGTGGCACGATAGCACACACAGCCTAAATTATGCATTAACAGAATTTGCATTATGATGTTTTGATTAAAAATCACATATCTCATTTAGATCTTGTGATGGATTAAGTAGACCTAATCATACTGTTTAAAATAAAATCCCTCAGGTTTATATTCTGATATCATAACTTTTCACTAACCCATAGACATTTATCCTTTTTACCTTTTTCCCCATTTTATCTCCTTAAGAAAATAAACTTTCAAACAGAGCAATAGCTCTTTTTGTTCCCATAGCCCCTGTGCCTCCTCTTTTGCAAAGTAAACACGTGCAACTACTGGTTTAAAGCCTGTCCTTTCCTTTCCGAATGTGAGGTCCAGAAGGGGAGGACTGTGCTTAGCACCAGGCAGAGAATGGTTGCCCAGGAGCATGCTGAGTTGAGGGGGGTGAAAAAAGAAACAAAAGCAAACATGATTTTTACAACCTATCGTAGTTCATGACGGACCTCCTGCTTGGTAAAAAGAAAGGGGCAGTGAAAAAGAAGGTCCTTAGCGACATGGAGTGGCAGTGGCTGCAACCAGGGGCCCGGGCACAGGAACGAGTGTGCAGACGGTACAGGGCCGGACAGTGTTTCGTTCTGTTGTGCATAGGGTCCAGATGGGTCGGAACCAACTCAATGGCACCTAATAGCACAAACTTCATGTCTGGTAAAAGGTTGCCTTTGGGGAGGGGCAAGAGGGTAGTGACTGGGCTGGGGCATGAACGGGGCTCCAAGAGGGTTAGTCATGGTCTACTTTTTAACCCTGGGTGTGTCCACCCAGTGATTCCTTCTTGGGCCGTGCATTTGTTCTTGTATACTTTCTGAATGAACAATACTAAGAAAAACAAAGTTGATCCCTATCATTAATCTCTTAAAGAAAATTGCCATTAAATATAGAGATAAGAGATTGCCACTAAAAAATAAAATATATAAATGTTTTAAACTTCAAATTGAGGCCAAATTTTTCAATGTTAAAAAGTGCATTCTTGGCCCTGGATACTAAGTAGATGTACGCTGTACCGGTCATGATAGCAAAGAGTCACGGAGATAATATATGTACGCACTTAGCCCAATACCCCCACCTGGTGAATTCTGCATGGTAAGTGTTAGAGCATTGCACTTTGTGGCACACCAGACGCAGCTCCAAACAATGCCTTAACCTTAGATCTCATCAAGATTTCCTTATTAGAATCTCAGATCTGCTTTGTCCATAACTCTCTCCCAACAGCTTCGGGGCCGATTGAAGCAGTGTCTACATGTTACATAGACCACTAACGGGCTTGTTTGGGTCACATCCAAGGGATAGACCTCCCAGAGCACCTGTGCTGAGAAACCTTAACAGTCTTCTGGGCAGATGATTCCCCCTCACGAGCAGCTCCTGCATCACTTGGGGCATCAGTAAAAGGAACACCAGAGATCCCAATTCAGGGTCTAGGAATTTGCATTTCTAACACCTGCTTTGTGGGATTCTGAGGAAGGCTGTCTATAGAAAACATTAAGCTTTGTATCTTGTAAGTGAGTGAAATGGAGGCCAGCGAGGATTGGGGTCTGCACAGCCTTCTCTCTGGCTCTGGCCCTGAGCACACAGGGACGAGAACAGAAGGCACCTTTTTCACCCCTCCAGGGTCACTGCCATTACTTCATGCTGCACCTGTTTGGATCCAATAGAGCCGCCCCTGGCTGCTGATGTTGTTAGGTGCTGCCTGTCGTTTCTCTGAGACTGGCAGTGGCTGCAACAGCGGGCTCGCACAAGAATAACCATGAGAGAGGCGCAGGGCTGGCTGGTGGTTCGTTCTGCTGTGCTGGGGTTGCTGACGTGGAACTGACGCGATGGCACCAACAGTTGCTGTTGTTGGTTGGATGCTGTCGAGTCAGCTGGCTCACAGTGACCACATTCACACGCGGTCCTGAGCCATCCTCAGTTGTTCTTACGTTTCAGCGCACTGTGGCAGCCACGGTGTCATCCGTCTCCTTGAGGGCCTTGCTGTGTTTCACTGCTCCCCCTTTACCAAGCATGCTGTCCTGACAGCCTGTCCCAAATACGTAAGATGACGTTTTGCCCTCCTTGTAGCTAAGAAGCATTCTGGCTGTCCTTCTGCCGAGACAAATGTTTGTTCTTTTGGCAGTCCGCGGTCCTTTCAATATTCTCCGCCACCACCACATGTCAAATGCATTGTTATAGCTTCAGTCTTCTTGATTCAGTCAAGTCTTCTTGCAAGTCCAACTTTCACATGCAGGGTAAACAGCACCTAGTTCTAATGTCAGCTCAAAACATGGCACTTACATCTACTAGAGGCATATTCTCAAAGCGTCACTAAGAGCAGAGCCAGGTGGAAATTCGTGTTTAAAACGCACCTCTGGAACTCTTCCCTAGTGAATCAGAATCTCTGCGGCGGCACTCAAGAGTCTGCATTTTAAACAGTAGGTGCTTCTTAGGCAGACAAAAATTTAAGAACCACTGAACTAGGGACTGTGAAGAAAGAGCAGTCTTGCCAATGAAAACATATGTCTCAATGACAGCCAGGTAGTGTTGGACATTACAATACGATGCTCACCATTTTCTGCTAAGAGGTAGGTGGGCGCCACCTTCTGGCTCATTTTATAACGCAGCGCTCACATCATCTCAAGTATTCTGTTGCTTTCACCCTGAAAAATGAATCGCCCCTAAACAAGATTAGCTGAGCAATAGAAAACACTGTTAAAAGGAGAAACGAAAACAGCTATCACTTCACTGGAAGAAAAATTTTCGGAATGAAAGGATTTTGGGAGTTTCAGATTAATGCAGCTAATGAACTATGATTTCACGTTACTGCTTAAGCAAGGGAAGGAGACTACAACTCATTCCCGGACCTGTGCCAACAGTAAGAGGAAGGCCACAGAGCGCCCTCACATATTGCAGAGGCAATGTACCATTACGCTCACTGCAGCCCAACTCCTGTCCCAAGGGAACAAGCTACACAGTCCCTGGGAGGCTGCTAACCAGAGGCTAGGCGAATGGAGCCCACCCAGAGGTGCCACAGAACCAAGTGCTGGTGATCTACTTCCAAAAGATTGCAGCCCGGAGAGCACCTCTACTCTGAACCTGAGAACCCGCCCGGGGCCAACTGCTAGTGGTGGTTCCTATCCTTGAACAGGGGTCCATCCGGGCCCAGTATCCAAACTGCCACCTGCAGGACAACAGTTAGAATGCTAACATTACTTTCAGCCAAAACCTGGTCCACGGACACTACTCAAGAAGTCCTGTTAGTTACTCTGCTGAAAGCTGGTTTCCTCGTCCACACTGTAAAGGAGAGAGAGAGAGGGAGAGAAAGAGAGAGAGAGAGAGAGAGAGAGAAGCCAGACAAATACAAATATGAAACTAAGCTAGAAGTCGCACACCGTGGTGCAGTAAGTCAACGACAAATCACAAAAATGCCTTAGCTTTCATTTTTTATTTTAGCAAATGAATGGTAAGAATAAATACACCTGGCCGCCTGAATTCCTCCGTCACAGAGTGTGGATGATGGTCCGGTTGCGAAGCTGCTGAACATATTCTTTGGCAAGATCGACGGCTGTCTTTGGGGCCTCGGCTGGAGGAGGGGGCCCTTCTACCAGCTTCACAAAATAATGGCAGTACACCTTCTCCATGATCCCAAAGTGACCTCTGCCGTGGTAGCGAATGCGTTTCAGGCACTGGCCTCGCCCCGAGGTGGACTCAGCTGGACAAGAAAAGAAAGAGAATAATTAAACTGCTATCAACACCATCAAAACTTCATCAACTGAGCAAATTCTGCCCTTTCTTCAACTGGATTCTATGACTGCATGAGCTCACTGGTTGGCTGAATCAGGCTTGTCTCAAAAGTAAGTCTCTCCTGCACTCCCTACAACAAGCAGCCAGGTGAGATGAATGGGTAGGCTTTGCCCAGGTTAAAGTTCAGGAAGCAGGAAGGGAGAGAAAAGGATGGAAGGACAGACAGGTAAACGGGGGAGAGTCGCGGCTATGTTGTGGGGATTGCAATCAATGTCACAAATGAAAATGTCTAAGAACTGTTGAATGGAAACTCAATTTGCTCTGGAAACTTTCACCCAAATCACAATATAAAACAAACCCACTGTCACTGAGTCCATTCCGATTCCCCCTACCACAGGACAGAACAGAACTTAAGGCTTCCTAGACTTATAAATCTTCAGGGAAGCACACCACCTTATCTTTCTTCCACCGAGCGGCTGGTGAATGTGAAACACTGACTCCCCAGTTAGCAGCCCAGTGCTTAACTCTCCGTGACACCCGGGCTCCTTAAAACATAATAAAACCAATCCAAACACACTACCATCAAATCAATTCTGACTCATAGCGACCCTATAGGACAGGGTAGAATTATCCCTGTGAATTTCCAAAACTAACTCTTTAGGTGAGTGGAAAGCCTCGTCTTTCTGCCCAAATCATGTTTTCAAAAACATGAAAAATAAAATGGTCTTGCCTAAATTCTCCTTTCAAAACATAAGTATCTCCTGAGCACTTATTAAGGGTCAGGAACTCGTCTAGATATTGATGAGGCCACAATGAAGTCAACTGCAAGGCCTCCCCCCCACCCCCACCCCAGTTTCCAGGCTGCTTACATGTTAGAGGAGAGGCAGCAACCACACATGACAATGTCAGGGGGTGATAAGTGCTGTAAACAGAGCAAAAGGGTGGAGGGACAGAGACTGGGGGCGGGACATCTTCAAACCACAGCGGAAGAGACATCTACTGGTGGATCATCCATGCAGAGGTCAGTCGTGCGCAGGACCAGGGGTAGGAGCGCACCTGGCTGCTTCAGGACACAGGGACAGAGGCACAACGAGACGAGGCCGCGGCAGCGTTCGTGGGGCCCTGCAGGCCCAGGGAAGGAGCTCTGACTGTGCTCTGATTGTGAAGAAAAGCCACTGAGCCACCAGTTCCCATAAACTGCTCTGTGACACATCACAATAACTCCGGGAAACAGCATTGGAGAGTCTAATTTGGTGGATTTGGAGCAGAATTTACATTCTAGCAACAATTGCAGGCCCACCCATTTGGTAACTCTGGTTTGCAGCCAGTGTTAGGGACCCCTGCAATCACAACCACCCCCCTTCTACTCTGTAGATAAAAATCTGACCTTGTAACATTAAAAAAAAAAAGCCTCTTCCCTCAGGCCACGGAAAGGGGTAGTGAATAGCCTTGCAGCTGTGCCGCCGAGTGCTATGAAGAGTCGATTATTACAGAAACAGGTAGGTTAAAGTCTAAAATCTTGCCACTGGACCTCCCTTTTGACCCATTTTAACTTTGTTCTGCTGTTTAATGCTTCCTGCTTCCTTTTCAACTGGGGATTTTCTGTGGTTTATTTTCTTATTATTGGGGTTTTAATTTTGTTGTTGTTTTGGGGGGAGGCTGGTTTCTGTATATGTTTCCCAGAGTTTGAAATCCAGGATGCAGAATCTGGATTGATGGCTTACTAGGAGTACAGGAGGGGAAATTAAGAAGAGGTTGGGGGCAGATAACAACTACAAGAACGAAGAAAATGTTCCAGAATTGATTGTGGTGATGATTGTACATTTTTAATATGCTCAAACTATTGACGTGTATGATAGGTGACTTATGTCAATAAAGCTACTAAAAAAAAAAAGAAACCTGTTCAGCTGTTCGGATCATAAATCTGAGACGTAATCACTTTCTACTACTTTCTAAATTTAATTATTTACTATTAAAATTACCTTAATACGACTTTTTAAAAGGCAATGTTTATGGGATACACATCAAATCAATCCTCTTCACGGTCCACCATTCCTATGTACTTAAGTGAATCCGTTTCCTGAGACTGCACCCAAGTGTCCTACTGCCGTCCCCCCAGGACGTGGGTGCCACAGAAGCATCCCTGCTTTGCCAGGGAGGAAGCTAGGAATGGAAGCGAGCAGGACACTGCTTAGGGTCTCGGGGAGATGGAGAAAGGGCTAACACTTTACATTAATTTCATCTATGAGACCCCGAGGAAGTGTGTTTAAGGCTTTCCGGAGAAAAAGTGGCAGTGCACCAATCACTTGACAGTGAAGAACGCCGGTCTCCGGAGCCAGCCTTGTCAGGGAGAAACGGACAACCACGAACAGGGACATGGCGCAGGGACAGAAAGACTTTGAAAAGCCTTTTACAAACACAATGCTGCTTCTACCAGCAACTGCTCCTCTCCCCAACTTGAGCACTAGTTTCTAAGTGCTCTAAGAATGAGGAATGCTGTGGGAAGCAGCCAATGGGAAGACTGTAGAAGGATGAATCTTTTATTCTCATATACTAAGAAACCTGGCAAGTTGGGTTTCTGGGGTGGAGAGAGGCCTTCACCCTTGTGAGTTGGAGATGAGTCCCAACCACATTCTCATAATTCACATCGTTCCCCACTATATCCTCCCATAATAGTGCTACCTTAAGGTTACTTCTTTCAAGAATATGCCTGATGGCTATCCAGTCGGCACTTGAACTCTAGGAGCAGGCATGTGCCATTGCTCTCTCAACTCTGAAGACAGCCACTTCCCCTTACCTGCCTGCCCCCAACACTGGGGTTAGGTTGCTCCTCCAATATACTCAGGGACCTTTAGGGTTTGGGTACAGCCCACTTTGGTTAGGGTACAGCCTAAATGTTACATATGTGGTTAGGGGGGCTTGTATGCACCTAGAGTGTACACGTGCTTTGGTTGGAAATATATTCTCTCTCTCTGAGTGGACCTATCTCCTGAAGTCATGACTGTGAAGGTGAGCACTTACATGGATTATCCTGTCTGATGTCTACCTTAATTTTACCCCTCAAGTACACAATCGCCCCTTGGACCCATTTAATTATGGGGGCTGGTACCCCACAGAATGCCACTCCGGTAGAAGAAGTATCAAAATCAACAAATTGTGCAGCATGGCACAACCTATCAAAACACAATGGTCAAGCCTCCTAGGGTCTAAGAGAACCACCATTTCCCTTCCAACTCCCACAGCACAAATTACAGGAGTCTACATGAAAGCCCCAGTTCAGTACCTCGTTCACGATTCCATCCCAAAGCTGTAACTAGCAGCTGCCTCTCTAATGTCTCTCTCATAATTCACTTAGCACCACACCAAAGTGATTCTGACTCTCTTCAGAAGAAGACAGCCTCATCTTTCTCCCTTGGAGAGGCTCGTGGGTTTGAACCAATAACCTTACAGTTAGCAGCCCAATCGCAAGCTCACAGCGTCACCAAGGCTCCCTTCTGGCACAAAACCAAACCCTGCGCCATCAAGTCAATTCCAACAGCTCACAGAGACCCTACACAGAGTTTCTCAAAGAGAAAATCTTTACAGGAGCAGAAAATCTCATCTTTCTCTTGCAGAGCAGCTGGTGGGTTTGAACTGCTTACCTGACAGCACTGCCAAGGCTCATTCCTTATGGCACATTACGTCAAAGCAAGAACATTAATTCTTCTGAAACACTAGGAGTCTGTAATGCACTAATAGGAATACACAACACTGCCATTCCATGGTCTGAGTGAAGTGAGGGCCTAAAGTATGTCATCCAAGCAGGCTGCTGATCCCCTTGTTTGCTAGGGTTTCAAACGGCTTTTGCTAGTAAAATCACTACAATCAAAGTGATATGCACGTATGCCTGATATGTAAAGCACTGTGAACTGGATCTGTTCCAAATTGGGAGGGTGGCCAAAGCTGTGCACCCCTTCACTCAACCACGATTTGTGCACTCTTACTGGGCGCCAGGCTCCGTCTGCAAGGATGCAGCAATGACCAAGCTGATCGAAGAGCCTGTCTTTGTGTCCAAGGAGTCACCTGAAGAGGCCCCACAAAGCCAGTGCCTGTTGTTAAAGCACTGCCTTATTAACACAAATCTCCTGCCTGAAAATTCCCTGTGGCTCCACAATTGAGTTTAAGCCAAATGCCACAAGCCTGCCATCATCAGTCCTCTGAATCTAGGCCCAATCTACCCTTACATTTTCTACTCTAGGTCTGCCCTCAGCTTCCGCCACACAATGGACGCCTCACTGTCCCACACAGTCACTGCTCAGTGCACCCATCAGCCTTGGCGCATGTGGCTATCCTACTTTGAAAATCTCCTCTGCTGGACACATGTCCAGATCCCCAGAAGCTTATCCTTAATGATCAGAAGTTTCTAGAAAATATTCTAGACTAGTTTAGTCCATGGAGCCCTGGCGGGGTAGTGGTTGAATGCTGGGCTGCGATCTACGTGGTCAGCAGTTCAAAGGCTGGCCTTTCTACTCCAGTTAATAGTGAGTCTCAGAAACCCACAGGGCGTCGCTATGGGTCAGCAAAGGATGGACGGCACTGAGTTTGGAGTTTGGGATTCTAGTGCATACTGGCTTCTGCACTAGTCCGACATCACCATTCGTCAGTAGTATTCTTTTGTGGTCCCAGAAACCTGTCATCTTGTACAAGTATTCACCTATCACGTATAGAAGTTACTTTCTCAACCAAAGTCATACTCCTTTTGTACTGTCACAAAAGTTTCCGCATCCTACCTACCTGAGCGCTCATGGCCTCCTGGGTGACATGTTGGGCTGCTAATAGCAAGTTCAGGTGCCACAGGAATGAAATGATTCTGAAATATATCCTCTACCAATTAATACCATTTTTTTTTAATATAGCGGTCTCCGGTAAATTTGCTCAAATTCTGAAATAAGTTTCAAAGATTTCCAAGAAATAAAATATTAATGGTGTACGTAGTTTAATTCTAACTCAGGAAAATTTATGTATTCTTTCAAAGCACGACTATCATGAGAGAACAAAGCTAGCATGTGTTAGATGCCTGTAAATGGTATCAAAACTGAAAGAAAAAAAATTCACTACCACTCAGTTGATTCTGACTCACAGCAACCCTTATCGGGCAGTCCAGAGCTGCCAATGTGGGTTTCCAAGACTGTAACTCTTTACAGGAGTATAAAGTCTCATTTTTCTCCCCCGAAGCAGCTGGTGGTTTTCAGCTGCGACCTTGTGATTAACAGCCCAAATACGTAACCACTATGCAACCAGGATTCCCTATAAAAGATATATATACCATGATCTAATTGAGTGCGGGGTCGTATGAACACCGTAGGTACTCAGACACTTAGTGAATGAAAGAGAAAAAAAGTGAAGATCTCTAAAATGGTGAGCTACACGATGCTCTTCCAGAGATGACCGGCATGTTCCGTATATTTTTAAACATCAGTATTTTCTGTTGGAGGTCTATGGGTACATGCGAATCGTGAAATTTTAACATGAGAAGTCACCCCCACCTTCATCACTCTTAGCCCAGAAGACTGATTTACAAAGTCAGTCGATTACTTTCTCTAAACTGAATCACTTTAGATGCCATGAATCACGAAGCAGGGACATTGGATTAGTCCTTGTCCACTTAATAAGGCCTATTCACAGGGTCATTAGTCATCATTTGATAAGCTTGAAAAGGAAATGAACTTTCTACATCTGTGGTCACCCAACACCAGGTATTAGCTTTAGACTGATGACAGGCATTGGAAGGAATTGCCATATAATGAGAACATATGCTACTGAAAGGCACTTCCCTTTAAACGCCTTCACCTTACACTCGGCCAGCAGGAGAAACGAAGTCTTCATCCGTGCTACAATATGGATGGAGCTTGAAGACATTATGCTGAACAAAATAAGTCAATCATACAAGAGCAAATACTATATGACCACCTTATATTAAAAAAAGAAAAGGCAGATGTGTTGAGCCTAAGGTTTATTCGTGGTGATGAAGGCATGGGGAGGGAAGAAGGGGGGATAGGCAGTGATGGAACACTCACATTGATCAAGGGTAGTTAGACAACCTCTTGTTGCAGTGGTTGTCAATAAGTTGCACACAGTAAGTTCACAGTAGAAAGTTGAATGGCAAAAGTTGTGATCATACATTTAAAACTGTTGGTGGGCAGGGGTAGCAGCTGAGGCTGCTTATGTACAACCAAACGCCTCATGGGCTGTGGTTCCTTGGTTTGGAGGTTTGTGTCATGTCATGGGAATCATAGCTCATTGGCCTCAGAATATGCTTAATGCTTGTTTTACTTTCTACCTCGTTGTGTAGTCTTAAACAATTGCAAGCAACCACCCAAGGCACACAACTGGTGTCTCTTCGACCTAGCACTACAGAGGAAGGAGAGTCAGGAACGGGAAGAAAATATGGAATGTGTGGCTAATCATTACCACGAACAACTGCCTACTTTGCCATGAGACCATAAGAAGTAGATGGTGCCTGGTTGACATTGCTGGAAATGTTGATCAAAGATTTCACAGAAGAATCCGGATCACAACAAGGGAAATGCAGAACAGAATTTCAAATCCTCATGGACTCTTATTAAATTTAATTGATTCTATTCAATTGCATGGAAATGTGATTTCTCAGTTGACAGACACCATTTTGTATTGGAATTCAGACCTTATAGAGCCATAAAGGGTAGATGAACCCCTGAAACTATTGCCACTGGTAATCTTTAAACTGTTAAACAAAATAAACTGTTAAACAAAAATATCTCCTTTAGTGTTCTGGAATCTAAACTAGCTTACCTGGTAAATAAAGTCTTCCCTGTGCATTACGCTTTTTTAAGAACTGTCTCTAAACAATCAAATTGACAAGTGCAAGTGCAAATAATAGATAGGAGCCTTCTTCGAAAACTGAATTCACAGCCACCACTTGCCGCTGACTCATAGTGACCGCATAGGCTGGGAGGAGCGGCCCCTGTGAGTTGCACGACTGTCACTCTTTACGGGCGTAGAGTCCAGTCTTTCTCCTGAGGGCAGCTGGTGGCTTCACACTGCTAACCCTGCAGTGAGCCGCCCAGCACGTAACCGCTCCACCGCCAGGGACCTCAGGGGACGAGAAGAGAGCAGAAAGGCTGCGGCACACCTCAAAGAATGTAAGCAATCTCACGAGGCTGTACACGGAGAAACGGTCGGGCTGGTGTGCGTTTTTCCCTGAGGATTCTCAATAATAACAAAAATTAAGGATAAAAGAAATCCCTTCACTTACTTACATCAGAGGACTAACAAATGTCATCACTGAGCCAAAATCAACAAAATATCAACTTCTTCAAAACTCTGGTAAGAAGCCTATGAATTAGGTGCGTAGGCTTTCTCCCCCAAAAACTAGTTTCCACATTTTCTGTGTAAGACTCACTAAGGTACTAATTAACAAAGCGCTATCCCACCCCACTCCCCGGGGCTTCCATACCCAGTAGGTCCACAGTGGGCTGAGAATCCGCATTTTTCATAATTCCTTTTTTTCGGGGAATTTTGTTAAGGTTCCATTGCGTTGGTGTCACTAGTTCCTCTCCTCGGGGTACTTGTCTGACCGTTCCCCTTCATTGTGGGAGTCCCTGTGAGCTGCCACCTAGCTGACTCAGGGCAGTCCCATGTGAAATTGCAAAAGATTTAGTCAATGAGAACTTTAAAAAGTCCTAAGTCAGATGTACACTTAGCGATCTTAACTTTAGAAAAGTAATTTTTACCCCAAATTAGACAAATATAGTGCACACAGAACAGAGAGACTTGTACTGAAATGTGCATAAGAAGAACTCAAAATCAAGCTCTTCACACAAGACTGGGGAGGGGAGGCTCTGTTCAGTGCCAACATCGCACGTGGTTCTCTCGTCTGGGAAGACAGGAGTAAGCTGGAGGTATCTTACTTTAGCTCAGTTAAAAAGGATTAAAGACAACGCTATTGAAAAAAGAATTTTAAGACAAAGCCTCCTTCGATCTGAATTCCATTACAAAGTACTGTCTACCAGTACTTTGCCCAAGTGCCTATGCAATTGGAATAAAATTCATGACATGTGATTTGGATTCAGAGTTGTAGAACAGGAAAGGTCACCAAGAAGCTTTAAGCAAATGGCCTTGCTCCTCATCCATCTCATCTCTCCCGATGAGTCTGGGTCTGCCCGTGTTGTTTATGCGTGCGGCTCCCAGCCGAAAATGCTTGGCAGGATCTACTGAGGCCCTGCGTCTTTGAAGGTGCCATTTTGATTTCCCTCTGTATCTAATCATGTGTCACAAAATAAATGTCACAGGATTCAGTTTTTAAATATTTCAATTGAAAATCATAGCTAACTTGAACGTCACCAGTAGGCATGGTTGCCAGCATCAATTCTAGGTGAGTTGTGCTAAGATTTTAACTTAGCATAAAAAAATTTTTTTTATTAGAGCAGAAATTGTATGACACATTGGAATATACATTTTTAACACCATTGAATATTTTTAAACACAATTAATTTCTCCTGTAATGATTCAGCTTCCCCGTACCCTGCCAACCCCCGACCTTTGGTAAATAGCAACATCCCCTATCTAGAACCTAGAATCTTTTCATACCACAAAGTCCCTCGCACATGTGGGCCTGCAGATTGTGAACATTTTGCTTTGACATCAACATCTTTGTTGGATTACATAAGTGCTGAGGTTGAGGAGAGAGGAAAACAGTAACCGGCCACTGCTCCACTTCACTGGGGTGTTGGGAGGGGCAAAGAGCTTGTGATAAACGTTGAACTGCTTCTTGGAAATGAGCCCGGTTGAAGGTATGCTGCAAAAAAAATCCCTTACATTCGTAGCGTGCAGCCTGCTTCCCAAAGCATGTTCACTTGCATTAATTTAATGTGATGTGGAGCCAGCATATAAAAGCAGATAATGCTTCGGGATGTAATAACAAAGGAAAACAACACATGTGGGTCTGAGCCTCCCAAAGTTCCTTGGCTTTTCTGATGCAGCAAGTGTCCCATGCAGGACGGGAAGGCTGAACCACCGCTACCTTAGGGACGTCAGCACCTGGTGTGGCACATCCTAAATACTCCCCGAGCCACTTCTGCTCCCCTAGTCACCTCGTTCCCGCAGACAAAAAAAACTAGTTACGGAGGTCATGTTCAAAAGAGGAAGGCATGCTCTTTTCAGCCTGATTATGATTAAAGGACTACTCTGTGTACCAATCTCGTCACCCATTATTTAATAATGATTGGCAATAGCTTTCATGATCTCAGTTCCCTTACAGCACAGGTAAAAGTAAAACAACATGGTTATTATTATCATTTATTATAGATACAGAAGGCTAACAGATCCGCAATTGCCAGTCATTTTCCCTGGCAGACCCCGTCCTGAATAGTTAAAATGTCCGTGATTGTTGCTAGTTAATGAGCACAGCATCATGAATAGGGAGGACATTTTCCAATCCTAAAAGTATTTCAAATCTTACCTATATGTAAATTGGATTTGAATTCCACATTGTGATTTCTCACTGCCATATCTTGTGCTTCCAAGAGAACCTTAAACAAGGAAAAGAAAGGCATTTGTATGGCTAATCTTGAACTGAGAGTGAAATTAAATTTCTCATTTTTATGTCAGTAATATGATTCCTAATCACATGCTTCCATTTCATACTCTCCTTTAAAACGAGAATACTAAGCACTAACAGTACTAAGGAGAAAGGATCAAGTCCGTTGTCCATCCGCTGACAGGAACGGCAAGTGCAGGAA
>NW_022111372.1:77317408-77322778 GCF_000313985.2 Echinops telfairi
CAGTGGCAAGCCTCAAAACATTAAAAACAACAACTTGCATATCATAGACAGTTAAAAAAAAAAAAAAAGAAATGAATGCCTGGTACAAGTAAGAGCCTCTCCGGGAAGCAGATGCTTAAGGCACACAAGCATCAAGCATAAGAACGTTTATAAGACTGAGTGCCCTGGATCAAAGAAAGCATTTCCCAGCAGAAAAAAGTCAGGGAATTCAGATTCCGGTTGAGCTCACCAACACCTACCAGATAACTGTGCACAGCTCCAGCCCCCAACGATCTTACAAGCTTACCTCTTTAATGATTTGGGCCCCTTTTTTGTCGCTGAATTCCAATTGAGCCAATGCCTGATCAATGGACATTCCTCGTATCTAGAATTATAAATGGCAAACATGAAAGGATAAACAAATTTGCTAACAAAGTCAATGTTTTCATTTCAATAAAAATTGCCTTACATAATCCAAAACCCCAAAACAGAAAAAACCCACTGACAACAAGTTGATACTGACTCATAGTGACCTATAAGACAAGAGGAGAGCTGCCTCTTTGTCACTTCTAGAGAGAACTAAACCCAGGTTAAAGAGAAGGAAACAAATTTCAAAAGGGAATCCCAACCTCTAATCAAAATCAATTGTACATATTTTAACCGTAAAACCTAGACTGTTAGAGTTTCAAACTACTAAAGCTGGCATCTTGGAGACAGCTGGCCGGTTGGCAAGGCCCAGAGAAGGCACCAAAAGCATGACTTTCTTCTACAGGATAAACACATTACATGGTTACCTACAGCTCTTGTCTCCCAAAGAAAAAACTGAGAAGTAACCATTCTGAAGTAGGCTGAACCAAGCTTTACAGAAAAGAAAGCTTTCATAGCCAGAATTCTCCAAATACTGTTAAAACTGATGCTTTTGTTTCAGATACCTATCTATTCTAGTTTCTCAAAAGAAAGGTAAAAACTGGCAGAATTACTACTTTGTCCAACATTCATTTGATTACTTATGAAATGCTCCAATGTATAAAATTATATGCTTCATTTCCCCACCCCAATCTCAGGAGGGAAATGCATAGCTTCTTTTCCTAAATATTACACGGTAATTATTCATTTTAGCTTACCAGTTTTGCCAAATACCACATCTTCTCTTTGCTGTATTTTATCTGTCTTCGACAGTGGTAGATTTCCTTACAAAAAGGGGTGAAAATTAACTTTCTCAGGTTTATTAAAATCCATCCCACGTACCGTTACTAAAGCTTTTATTTGCCATACTTAATGAAGATGCTCCCGCAAGAAATAAAAGCATTATCAAGATTGCAGATACTCTTTTTCTCCCCCACACAAAGTTGTATTTTTCTGAAGTCTCATGATGTTCACATATTACTAGAGAGAAATAGAAACTATAAAATGGCCAGTGTGTGCCACTGTCCACATTTCTTTCTTTCTTTTTTTTTTTTTTCAGTATATGTGCTGCCGAAACAAGCAAATGTCCACAACATTTCTATCCAGAGTGATAAGATTAAAATGACAGTACTTTAAAAACATTTACCCAGGGAACAGAGGGACAGGGACAATGAGAAGAGAAGACTATTTGGACAAGGGTATAGGTTCTTGAATCAGATTGCCTGGGTTTAAATCTCAGCTTTGTCACTTACTAACTACAAAACTTCCGATGAGTTACTTAACCTTTCTGTCCCTCCGTTTTTCCTTTAAAAATGAGTATACAACTCTAACAACCTTATAAACCAATTATAAGAATTCAATAAAATAACTTATGCAATACACTTTATAGTACCAGGCATGTGGTACATTCACAAAAAATGTTAACTTTTATTGTCACCCACTTAAAGTAGTTGTAGCTGTCGTAATTGCTGCCGGGTGCCTTCGTCAGCACTGACGAATAGGAACCCTATGCACCACCAAACGAAATGCTGCCCAGTGCTGGGCCATCCTCGTGATTGTCCGTGCCTCTCACTGAGGAGCTACGCTTTCACTGACTCGTGACTTTTTTGAGCATGATGACCTTCCCCAGGGACTTGTCCCTCTTAATAGGTCCAAAGTCTATGAGACAACGTCTCTCCATCCGCTCTTCTAAAGAACATGCTACCTGTACTTCTGCCAAGACAGAGCTATTTGCTCATCTGTTGGCAGCCATGGTCTATTCAATACACTTCATCAACAGCATGATTCAAAGGCATCTGTCTTCTCTGGTCTTCCTTACTCATTTCCCATCTTTCATATGTATATAAAGCAATTGGGGGGAAGACAATTGAAAATGCCATGGCTTGGTTCACATGAACCTTAGTCCTCAAAATGCTATCTTTGCTTTTTAACACTTTAAAGGTTAAAATTAAATGTCAAAACAGCTGAAACTTGAAAGGTATTTTCCAGCAAATGTGTACAATGGAATGTCATTTGACTTCCTGACTGATGCTTCCATATGCATCCACAGAATGATTGTGTTTCCACATAAAGCGAAGTCGTTGACAACTTCTATCGGTCTTCTGTGGCTTACTGGGCCAGCTGGGAGAATTTGTGTTTTCTTTATGTTGAGGAGTAATCCGCACTGCAGCCTATATCATCTTTATTTTCAACAGTAAGTGCTTCAAGCTCTCGTAAGCAAGGTTGTGTCATCTACATATCGAAAGTTGTTCACTTAAAGCAATCAGTATATCCTTTTGTTTAAAAAAAGCATTCATCTATTAAATAATGTAGAGTTCACAAAGCGCTTTTCAGGTCTATTGTTGTATTTGATCTAACTCTATGAGTTGGGAAAGGAAATATTTCACAATCTTTCCTCACGTTGGAAATCAAAGAGATCAAGTCACCTGACCCAACCCAGAAGGCTGGTGCAAAGCCAGGCAGGAGGCAACGACCAGGAACGCAGGTGACGGACGTGCCACCAGAAGGAAGCTTCTCTTCTCATGCTGAAACGCATGTTCTTTCCACTGCGCCACCGCCCTGCTGGTTAATTCACTTGGCAAGTTAGAAAACGTTTGTCAAGGCAACAAGTGCAGGGACCTCAGAAGTTTCTCTGATGGTCTGACTTCTGATGGAAATTTTCAAATGCCTTAAAAGAAGCCGGCTGCTTCTCACGCGGCCAGCCTCTACCGCAGGGCAGATTGCATCCCGTTACAATGGAAGCTGACAGGCTGAAACCGAAGCAATGGCCTAATTACATTTTCGGCAAAAAAGTATCCTGGGGAGCAAGGGAGAGGAAAGAAGAACTGCCATGGCCCATAATATGAATCTGCAAAAATTAATCCACTCAACAAAATGCTCTATGTAGAAACCTTTCAATTCTTGGTATTCTGGGTGAACTACCTTTAAGCCTGAAATGTCTATGATTAGCTTCACATTTTATAAATTTGTGTAGGGATTTGGGTAAGAGTCTGGATAAAAAGAGATGAAGTGCTTACAAGAAAGGGGAAGATTACTCAACATTCTCCTCAAATCAAAAGGTTATTAATTTTACATTAGTTTTCATTGACTTTAAGCAGAATGTCTAAAAGTATTTACACACACACACACACACACACCAAAGTGTAAATAAAGTGAGGAAGTTAGAGGTCAGAAAACCGAGCTCCATTATCACTGCTACTGACTAGTATGGTAAACTGGGTAAAGCTAAATTAGGATATAATGTACAAAATATTTACTCAAATTAAATAAAACGAAGCCTAAATTATAAAATACCTGAACCAATAACTCTTATAGAAGTCTATTTATTTTTAAATGCACTTAGCTCAAAATAAGCGTATAATATCATCTAAAGAAACCTTTGCGGGACCCTTGTGGAATCCACATTACTGACGTATAATAAGCATGACATAGCGTCTACATGTCAATTAATTGATGCATCAAGACGATGCCTCTGACAGAAATGGTTACTCAACAAGGTTTGTGAGATTCACTACTTTTAAAAGCTCTGACGGCATAGTGGTAAAATGCTCAACTGCTAACAGAAATATCATTTAGTTCAAGTTCACCAGCCACTCTGTGGGAGAAAGATGTGGCAGTCTGCTTCAATGAAGATTCCGAAAAACCACACCCTCTGCCATGGAGTCAAGTCCGACTCACATCTGTCAATCTTTTCAAGAGCAGGTAGCCTGTCTTCCTCCCTGGGGGCAGCTCCTGAGTTCGGCACAGTGCCATGAGGGCTCTTTTGACAGCGTGAAATCCCTCTGGGGCAGGTCTACTCCGCCCTCTCAGAATCAACCTCAAGACCGTGGGCGTCCTTACTCTTCATTTACTTATCAAAGCTTTCTTCAAAGACATTGCAAAAAGAAACTTAAGCCACATAAAAAGCACCATAATTTCTTTCTGCCTTCTATTCGTAATCTTGATGAAGCCAGATATAAGAGGAACTTTACGTACAAATCTGTATTGCTTGGAAATTGGTGCTAGCTAAATTAGGAAGGTAATTTTAATAGTATTATAAATGGTCTAAATTGCTCATATGCATTTTCATTTACTCATTCTCCCTAGCCACTTTTATTCATTTATAAAATATAAAATCCTGGTGTGAAGCTACCCAGTGGGCAAGTCCAAGGATCTTTCAAAGTCACACAATGGTTCTGTGTTAAGATCAATGCGACTAGGTGAATACATGACCCCTGTAAATAAGGTAGGTATTTGAAAACAAATTCACGTCCACTGAGTCAATGCCGCCTCACAGTGACCCTATAGGACAGGGCACAGCTGCCCGTGTGGGTTTCCAGAACTGTAACCCTTTACTGGAGTAGAAAGCCCCGTGTTTCTCTCGAGAAGCAGCTAGTGGTTCAATGGCGGACCTTGAGACTAGCAGCCTAACACTGCACCCCAGGGCTCCCAAGGGTATTTATGAAGGGTACAAATATTTCCCGTCCTAACAGGTATATATGCATAACTGTCAATTTGCTAAATATGACTTAAAGTCAGACAGTGTTAAAGTATTTTCTAAAACCGTAGTTTGTCCCCTAAAGGATTATTCACTCGAGCAAAATCTGTACAATTTGAGAATTAAATTAGGTTTCCCTAAAGTGGCAACGTACGTAAATCACACCCTTACAAAAGGTGCACATATGCCACACAAAAGAGGTAATCAAAACAGTCTCAGAAAGTACAACACGTAAGGCTCTACTGGATTAGCATTGTTCTTTATTTGCTGGAGTTAGTAGATGACTTACTGTTAAATACTTGAATTGTGAAATTTGGAATGTATCCAAAAGTACTTTTTAAGTGCTCTTTTTTAATATCCAAGAGACCAGCACTACAAAATTTAAAAATTTCACTTAGATTCTGAACCTGACAGATACTGCTGTGATTTCTCTTTTCAACTAATGTCTGAGTTCAAAAACCTCTGATAAAAAATAAAGCTCAGGATGAGGGCAATGAATGTACAAATGC
>NW_022111372.1:77323250-77327388 GCF_000313985.2 Echinops telfairi
GATGATAAAGCAAGGGACAGGATTACTGATGAGGGTCACGGTGAAATGGAAGGCAGCAGCCCACGAGAGCGAAAATCAAGGAGCACGTGAAGGGTCAACTGTTCGAGGCAGGAGGTTAGTTAGCAGTTGAAACTGTCCGATACAAAGTTGATGATATGAAAGGTAAACTCCCACGTAACATACGTGAAAAAATTGTTTTTTTTTAAAAGTTGGAAGCCTTAAAAATTAAATTTGCCTTAGTGTCCCTTGACACTATATCTGCTTTTTCTAATTTACTGCACTATAATAGTTTTCTACATTTATTTAATACATAGGAGGTTTTCAATAAAGGTTGGCTCACACACACACGATATTTGTTTAAGATATTAACATATCTTTTTCTTATTTCCAAATCAGATGGGAACTCTTTAAATGAATCAATTAACTCACCTAAATCCAGGTTGGGGGGTGGGTGGAGAAAATACTGTACTAATTTAGAATACTTAGACAATAATATTTTTTAATGACATGTATGCTTTCAAGTTCATGTAAAAACTAAATAGATGAGATAGTCTTTACTATGGCTTAGATGAGGCTATCCAGTAACCTTGAATATCTAATGACTTTAAAAGATGTTTGATGAATCAAATGATTTATAATTAACATAGTAACTGTACTTCTAAAGTACTGTATTTCTAAAGTACTTACGTTTACTTTCTTAAGAACTAAAACATTCCTATCTTATTTATACTATTTTTCACATATGTGTATGATTCCATTGGAAGCTCACATAAAGCTTAGTCTTATTACTCGGGATAGAGCACTCTCCAGCAGTTTGAAAATGATAAAAGAATTTTGAAAGAAGACAAAATTCTCTGAGAGGGATACAACTCTTAAATTCAAACCTTAGGTTCAAACACACATAAACTACAAAACAAAATAAGGTATCTATAATCAAATCTATCCATCATCAAACAATGAAAGATCAAATATATAATTTAACCATTGGCTAACCCATTACCTTCCCATACAAGAATTCACTAGCAAACCTCTTAAAAGAGTCAAGCTATAGCTTAGTTTTAGGTCCCTATTTGGAGATAAAAAACAGACAAGTAAAGCAATGATGATCTTTCTAAACTGCCAAAGAAATAATAAACCTACTGCATTTTCCATGTCAATTAAAGGATGGTGCACATTGCTTCGTTGTTAACATGGAGTAAGTCATTGCTAGCCACATAACCGTACATGTGTGTGCCTCATCAAAATCAAAACGGTTCTACCGGGAAACTTACTGCAGGCCTCCGAGGTTCTCCAGGTAGTTGTGGGGGATAAACGATCTTATTCTTCTTCTCCCATCTTCGAGAGATGTCAAGGGAAGCACTTGTGTGTATATGTGACTGGAGCACATTACGAGATGAAAGAAGCCTGTAAAACAGTAGGCCTTTAAAATCTTCACGCAGAACTTCTCTTTTCTGTACAACTCCATTTAATAGAAACAATTTAAGAATCATAAACCTTCTAGAAGCAGTTGTTTAATAGCGACTGTTTTTACATAAAACACCACAAAAGGCCAGTTTACTGGAGGTCAGGAATGAAAAGCTCATAGAAGTCAAACACTACACCGACATGAAGCCCAAATTCCTTGCCCTGAGTGCCCTTCACATACTGAATCTCCACTGCAAGTCAATGCAATCCAAAGAGACATGATTGGTCCTGACCTGTGCAATTTCACAATCTTGCTGAGTAAACAAGACAAAAACATAAAACAATTTAGGATGATATAGAATTAGACCACGAGGTCTAATTCCTCTTCCTTCAAACAGAAGGAGAAACTGCATGGCTTAAAACCAGGGAAGATGTGCATCATGATTGTATCCCTTTACCATCCTTAAATAATCTGCATGCTGAGCAAATCATCCAACAAACTGGACTATGTGAAGGGCACAGCATCAAGAGGACTTAAGTAAGTACGTACAGACGGTGATCAGACTACAGCCTCCAGTACGGATGACAACACAATGTACAGAAAACAAAAAATCCTCACAACTGGACCGACAGACGTCATGATAAATGGGAGAAAAGACTGAAGCTGTCAAGGATTTCTTCTTGCTAGGAACTATAATCAGTGCTTGTGGAAGCAGCAGTTGAGATCAAAGGACGTGCTGTACTGGGTAAACCTGCTTCACGGGTCCCAAGATATCACACTGAGGACCATGATACACCATATGCATGGGAAAGCTGGACAATTAATAAAGGAAGACCAGTGGTTTGGGGGTGGGGGGCTGGGTACGGTGTACTTTATTGATGGTGCATGACAAGGTGGGGCTCTCTAAGCCCCTCCCCCTCCTTCAGGGGGTCAGGATAGAATATTCTCAGTGTGTTGGGGGATCAAGTTGGGGGATTGAGTTGAGAGGCCCCAGCAGCTGAGGGCCACTCTTCCTCTAGTGCTGTTGCTGGGGCTGGTGGTCCAGGGGGGCTCTGAGTCCTTGGAGGCCATGTGGACCAAGAGGTCCACCACTCTGTTGCTGTAGCCCAACCCGTTGTCAGACCAGGAAATGAGCTTGACAAAGTGGTGGTGGAAGGCAATGCCAGCCCCAGCGTCAGAGCTGCCAGAGCGGGAGTCACTGCTGAAGGGAAGACCAGTGTTTTAATGATGCAAAAGAGGCCCCAACCTCAAATAGAATCGAAGAAGAACATTTACTGAGCCCTAAAGGGACAAAGACAAAGACACAAGAAGCCATCAGCACAAGGTCAAAATGGCAACCAAAGACTCACAACTGCGAAGCTAGATAAATAGGGCACGGAACAAAAGAAACTGTCCTAACGTCATGGTTGGCGGCAGATCAGTACATCACAGCTACAGGTTAGACTACATACAGAAGTAGGCATGGGACCACGGTTGAGTACACTGTTAGAAGGGTTTACAAGATTGGTCCAGGGCCTTCCAATCAACAAAGTCGGGTAAGATTAATAGGACATGACACCTTACTATGCAACACCCTCCTGCCCCACTACTGTCCCCAATACGATAATTTCCATTAAGGAAACACCCAGGTAAGCCCCTAAAATAGACTGTCCCTCCCTCCGTGGGCTGGCTGGAGGTGATGGGAAGTACTCTACTTTTCAAGGCATTTTTCCCAGGGGCAAGATTACCTACCAAACCCAAAAACCCAAACACACCGCCATCTAGTCATGATGACTCATAGCGACCCTATAGAACAGGGTAGAACCAACAATGAGTTTCTGAGACTTAACTCCTTATGGGAGTAGAAAGCCTCATCTTTCTCCTGTGGATTGGCTGGTGGTTTTGAGTTGCTGACCCAACGAATAGCACGGATAGCACTGGCCACCAGGGCTACATCCTTGGTCAATGAACGGACAGAATTCAATGGAGACAACCTATATATATGGGGGACCCTGCAAATGGATTTTGGGTTGTCATTGCCATCCATAAACTTTTGCGAATTGAATTGGCGTGCTTAGAATTTAAACTCTACTACACCAGAGAAGAATGATTCCATTTGCATTATGAGGAATACTGAAAGTACCGCGGACTGCCAGAAGAGCATACAGCCTCGGACATGAGGATGGCAAGAAAGACTTCATCTCACACACTCTGGACATTATCAGCAGAGACCAGCCTCTAGAAAAGGACATGATGCTTGGTAGGGTAGTCAATGAAAAAGAGCCAAGCCCCTCAAGGAGATGGACTGGCACAGTGGCTCCAACAAGGGGCTCCAACATAACTGCGAGGGCAGCATGGAACCAGGCAGAGTTTAGTGCCGTTGTACATACGGTTGCTATGAGCCAAAACCGATTTGATAGCACCTTGCCTACTTATAGTTATTCCTGTTGTAACAGCGAGGAAAACCAAGACAGAGGTCTGTTATCTCACAGATTGTTATCTCACTAATACCTCATAAGCATCTTTTTTGTCTTTAATCTCCAGGTGAAGGTTCCCATTGGTTTCTTCCAAAGTAATAAACAAACAAAAGCAAAAACTCACTGCCATCAAGGTGACTCTGATGTCGGGAGCAGACATTCTCAAGGTCCTTCAAACAGTGACCGGCCCTGGTGGAAAATTACTGGCAGGTGGTTATGCCTTAAAAGATATCTTAGTCACCAAAGCTTCCTTGTTCTATGAAAATGTCTGAGACAG
>NW_022111372.1:77328515-77335179 GCF_000313985.2 Echinops telfairi
AAAAAAAAAGAAAAGGGCAAATGAGATCTTGCAAGTGAAGTACTTGACCATTCAAGAGATTGCCTGTTCGCCCCCAAAAATAATTCTGTGACCTGCAAACCTTATATTAAACAATTTTAAACTTTTTCTCAGAGTGTAACTCACGAATGTTTATGTTTCAACAGAGTTGTAATTAGCCTTTCTGGGGCTCCGCTTTCCCTGTCTGGGAAAAGAGGAGCCATCTCCAGAGTCATTCCCAACCTTAATTCTAAGTCTGATCTCCTCACTGACAGCTTGATAACAGAAAACTAAAACCCATGCCCCGCCCCCACCCCTTCAAGGACACCCCTGCTGTGTTAAGCATTCTCAAAGTGTTCTGGGGGGCAAGGCCTTCCGCATCCCCCACACCTCACACAGTGCCCTGCTTTCCTCAAACCCTCAGTACATATTCAGTGATTGACTATGTTTTAAAAAATTAACCATATTATGAATTGATAATGGTAAAGCTTCCTGAATACCTATAACATGTTCAGGGCTCAAATGGTTCATAAAATGAATTAGCAAGCAAATACTAAATGATTGTAATCAAATTAATTTAAAATATTATTCCAAATGGGATACTTAATTCAGAGGTATATTAAATCAGATATCCATACGCTCCCTCTCCTGGCCAACTATTGGAATAACACTGAATTAAAACGAAGCAGCCTTTAATTAAAAATGAAAGTACAAATCTTTTCAAAATCTGCTAAACTTTTTATGCGAGAAAGCCTGTGAGGAGTCATTAAATAAAGCAAAACTAATCAACGTAGACTGAGGGAATGAAAGGGGTGGCATGCCATGACCCCAAAAGAACTGAGAGGTGCCTGACCACAACTACCAAACAGTTTGATGAAAAGTCCACAGAAAAATCTTGATCAAAGGTGGGGAATAGAATTTCAAATTCCCATGGTTTCCAGACTTTCTGGAAACACAGAGGGCGGGAAAACCTCTGACACTAGTGCCTGAGTATAATGTGTAAATATGTACCAAAAATTCCTCTCCCATCCACCCCCAACTGCACTCTTCTGAACCCCAAACAACAGCTTAGCTAAACTATCTAGTAGAGCTGACCTGCTTTGAGCCCTAAGTCCTTTTAAGAGCAGTCTAATTGCAATCACAGTGACAACAGCAATGCGAAGGTTAGGGAGGAGCTCCCCTGGGGCAGTGAGTTTAACGCTAACACAGGAGGAACGACTTAGAACTGGAGGGTAAGAATGGTTATACAACTCAAAGAACGAAATCAATGATATTGAATGGCACTGTAGTAATGGTTAAATTGGTTATATTCTCAATAACAACTGTAAAATTAAAAAGATTCTTTTAAAAGATAGCATGTTATTGCTAGGATTCATTTCCTTCTGCAAAACTGATTCTGTCTGCTAAGCATTGGACTGCTAACCCCGAAGTCAGTGGCTCAAACCCAGCAGCCACTCCGTGGGAGAAAGATGAGGCTGTCTGCTCCTCTAAAGATCTGGAACCCAAACAGGGTGACTATGAGGCAGAAATGACTAGATGGCAGTGAGTTTGGTTTGGAAAACATGTCACAAGAGTCCTTTCTGGTGGTGATTAAATGCTCAGCTTAGAAATGGGAAGGTTAACACTTCAAATCCAACAGCTGCTTGATGGCAGTAGGGCCTTTTAGCTCTAGTTCACTGTTCGCTCTAGTTTACAGAATGCTGTTAGATTTCTGGAGAATTAAGATGGCAAAAAAAAAAAAAAGAAACTTACAGACAGCCTGAAAGGTATCCAATATCAACTTCCATCATTTTGAATGCAATTACCATACTATACATAAGAAGCTTTTCATTTAGTAGGAAACCCATTAAATCCCTGTGGCTTTCCCTTGCCTCTGTAGCTAAGGCAGGTAGAGAAGAGTTGGAGAACAACGAGGCGATCTGCTTCCGCACAGATGCACAGCCTCTGACCCCCTCCAGAGCAGTTCCACCCAAGGTCACTATGGGTCAGAACCAACCCTATGGCAGTGGTCTGGTTAATCCCTGTAGATCTGGGGAAGGAAGTTAGGGGTGAACCAACCCTCCAGAGTGCCCACAGCAAGGGCGAGGTACACTGGCACAGCACCAACATCTCTTCACTCTAGTGATTCTGATATTTTCTGCCTGCCACATTTGAAGAGGATTGTTTCAATATCACCTGCTTTATTGCCCACAGCCATCAATGAAGGGAGTGAATTGTCAGAACTGTTCAGATGGCCATATCAGACCCCTTCTGGCTTCCAAATCAGACCTCCTTCCTCACCCTGTTTGCACACCAACCATTCCTTTCCTCCCATGAAGGCTCTTTTCTGCTGGGTTTGATAGTTTGTTGCAATGTCCACCCAGAACTCACACTGTTAAGACTCACAATCAAGGGGCTTGACTAGGGAAGTTAACATGACCATGAGAGGATGTACACTGGTACAGGTAAGAGCTGGAAACACAGGGAATCCAGGACAGATAAATCCCTCAGGACCAACAGTGAGTAGCAGCAATACCAGAAGGGGAAGGAGAAGGTGGGGGAGGAAAGGGGAACCAACCACAATGATCTACATCTAACCCTTCCCAGGGGGATAGACAACAGAAAAGTGGTGAAGGGGCATCGGACAATGTAAGACATGAAAAAAAAAATAATTTATAAATTATCAGGGTTCATGGGGGAAGGAGGGGGGAAAAAGGAGGAGCTGATACCAAAGGCTCAAGTAGAACAGAAATGTTTTGAGAATGATGGCAACAAATGTATAAATGTGCTTGACACAAGGGATGGATGGATGGATTGTGATAAGAGTTGTCCGAGTCCCCAATAAAAAGATTTTTGAAAAAAAAAAAGGTTAGGATACAATCATTGGTGCATAGCAACCCCTGTCCTCTGCTAGCCACAGGGTCCTATCGCCTTGATCTCCGCCAGCCAGGTAGCCAGTCTTGGCACTACTCCTTTCTTTTGCTGCATGGTCTCCTTGCCTCTGGTCTCGGTCTGGCTCCTTTGCTCTGTCCCATGGTCTCTGTGTCACAGGCTTTGGGGCCTCTGGTGTCGCCGCCTGCCACTTCAGACAGCGATCTCGGAAAGTGCTCTGCTGGTGGTTCTTCCTGATGGCCCTAGGACGGCTGGGGGTGTCCCTGCTTCCAAGATGGCTCATTTTTATGTGGAGGTATGGTGTTTGTCTTTCTGCAAACCATACCCCCAAGGTTCACATCCTCTACAAAGGTAGAACTCAATCCCACCTTAATCTGATCCATTACCATAGCAGAGAACCTCCTCTAAAATGGGATTGTAGCCACAGGTATAGAGGGTAGAATTTATGATGCAGTGTGGCTAGAAAGTCCTTGTTAATTGACTACATCTCACAGACAGAAACCAAAATTTAGTACTAAGATTAGCCCAAAGGACACACATCTGAAACTTTCTAAAGTCACAGCTGGAAAGAGACAATAACCTCCTACTCATTATTCCAAGATCATTCTGCAATTTAGTACAAGCTATACTCAAGTCCCCAACGAAGACAACCCTGGCCTCGGGCCCCATCTTGAGAATATCATGCTGCGACACTCATCTAGGTAGAAAAAAATCTCTATTCCCAATTTATTTCTGGTAACATTTTAAGTTAAGTCCACATCTGGATCTGCACTTGAGACTGAACATAAGAACATTTCCCTCTTGCCTCAATTAAATTCTACTATAAAGGGACAAAAGTGGTACAGATATTCTCACAACGCATTACAATTTTACTTGTGAAAGCAAGGACAATCAAAGGAGGAAATGGGAGTTTAGCAAACAAAGGAAATGAAATGACAGTCACTCTGGACCTTGTGCTAACGAGAGGCTCAGTCTCTCACTCTGCACTATGACCACTGGGGTTAGCTCAGTCTTCACAAAGCGGATGGCCTGCGAGTTGGGGGTGTTTAGCAGTACCTCTGGCCTGTAGCACTTTGCCTCCTCCCAACTGTGGCATCTAAAATACTCCAGCAACTGACAAATGTCCAACTGGGGGGAAAAGACCACCCCCTGTGGAGAAGCACTATTAGCAAAAGTCACAGTAAAAACAACTTGTGTCTCTCCACACATGGGGGCATGAGCTCTGTTCCAGTAGGTTCCTGTTAGCATGCCACACATTAACACGCAAGGTTTTTACAACATAGGAGCCAGGGATGGCAAACTCAATGCCTACGGTAAACGCACTTATGAAAAAGCTTCACGTGGGGCTAAGGCTGCCTGGCCTTCCTAGTATGCTCACAAATTTCTTACCTGCTCCATGCTGCTCAAACTCCGTGTTCTCATTCTCTGCTGATAACCTCATTTTGCTGCAAACTAGAATCACCAAGAGCTTGCACAAGCTTCCACCCCCTAATCATGGGTGTGCCTGCGTCCCTACTTCCTTCCTTCCTCTCTGGCTAAGGGGAGGGGACTGTCTGTGCCACTACCTAAGGTGGATTCACCCCTGGTGCACAAGATTCCATGCCTCCCACCTGCTGGAGAAACTGCTCCAGCAAGCCTTTCTTCCTTCTCGCCATCATTAAACGTTTCCTCTCTCCTGGATCTGTCCCCACAGCAAACAAACGCAACCTGCTATCTCCCAACATAAAGCCGCAAACCCTCTCCCAGGCAGCTCAACCTCTCCAGCAACTTTTCTTTCTTTCTCCTTTCTCTCGACAGCACAGCTCCTTGGACGAGTTGCAATGCTGAGACTTACTCAATATGGCCCTCGCAGTCATAGTCCTTGTCATTCCCAAAATTAACTGGGTCAAAATAACTATACAGCCCCACTGTCATCAAATCCATCTGACTCGTAGTGACCCTGTGATAGGCTTCTCAGAGACTGCAAATCTTTATGGACACAGACAGCCTCATCTTTCCCCGAGGAGCAGCCAGTGGGTTTGAATCGCTGACTGTGACTAGCAGGTCAACACCTATTCTCAGTGCCATCTAAACCTAACAAACCAGACCCACTGGCACCAAGTTCAAGAAAACTAATGGACCAAAGGAACCACAACCTCCTCTAGCCTGAGACCAGAAGAACTGGTGTCCCGCTACCGCCATGGACCATTCAGACCAAGCACACAATAGAATATTGCAATCAGAATGAGAGGAAAATGTAAACAAAACTCAAATTTAGAGAAGGGATCAGACTTACTGGTCTGATAGTGATTAATAGAACTCGAGACTATGACCCTTAGATACCCTTCCAACTGGGAAGCAAGCCCACTCCCGGGGACCATCGTTCAGCGCTGTCAGCTCTAAGGCTTTGGCTCCATGTCCCAGTGCAGATTCCCACACTGACTAGGACTCATAAGCAAAGCCATGAGCGCAATATGCATTTTTCTGGGAGGATGTTTTGTAGCTTTCCTCATAGCCTCAAAGGAGTTCATGACTCTAACGCAAGAACTACTTTTTTTGTTTTGTTCTGTTACAGATGCGTAAGCGGAGTCTCTGAAAAGTTAAGCAAATTGCCCAAGACCCTATTTGTCCCTGACGGAGTCAGAAATGAAATTCAACTCTAGATTCTGCTCCTGTTGTCAGTAGGTCCCACGGAGTGTTCCAACTCAGCAACCCTCATGGAAACAGAACAAAATACTGCCTGGTCCTGCGCCGTCTCACAAGTGTCCTTATAGTTAAGCCCACTGTTCCAGTCACTGTGTCGAATCATCTCATTGAGCCTCCTCTTTTCCAAGGAGCCCCTGCTTTACCAGACACGATGTCCTCTAGTCCAGTATTTATTCAACTATATCAAAGAGCAAATCATCATTTGTCCACTAAACGAATTCATATTACCAACTTGGATTTTCTTGTGGATTTTAACCTAAGAAAAAGATCAGCCATTAGTACTTTCAAACTTTAACACTAGCCTTTCTACTTGTAAACTAGCACCACATACTCTTACTCTTTAAGTTTAAGCTTTAAAACTCTCTTCTAAAACCCCTCACCCCACCCCTGGGCTCATGGCTACTATTCCACAGGGTACTTAAAACCAGAAAATGTTTGCTCTGATCCTACATCTGCCATGCATTAACTGTGGAATCTTAAATTTGCCACAAACCTTCTTAAATGGATCCACCAGTATAGTAAGAGACTTGGAACCCAAAAGTTGAAAATCACCATTTTCTCCCACTACATACAGCCTGAAGAACACTTACTCAGTCAGCAGCATTCTTCTTCCCCCACATCACTGTCTAGAGGAGGGCTGTACCTACAGGCTACCACGGCCCCTCCTCGACACTGACCTCTTCACCTGGTGCCCATTTCTGCCTGGCCTCTCTACACAGTTACGTGTCCAGTCACTGAATCAGATGATCTCTTAAGATGTCCTGGTCGATCAAAGTTTCTTTAGGAGAACCTTGATCAAAAGGGGACGGCATGCAGAACAATTGCAAATTCTCCTGGACTCCAGGAAGTCTGGAGGATGGATGAACCGAGTAAATCTTTTTTTTTAAATCATTTTATTGGGGGCTCATACAACTCTTATCACAATCCATACATCAATCAAATCAGGCATGTTTGTACATATGTTGTCTTCATTCTTTTCTGGACATTTACTTTCTACTGAGCCCTTGGTATCGGCTCCTTTTTTTCTTTTCTCCCCTCCCTCCGCCCCCACCCCCCACACCCTCATAACCCTGATTGTACATTGTGAGTATTTTCATCTCTCACACTGACC
>NW_022111372.1:77336982-77339402 GCF_000313985.2 Echinops telfairi
CTCAATCTTCAGCCAAACAACAGAAAAGTCTCTACGGAAAAGAACAATAGGGAGGTATACACACCTTAAAATAACCAACCATTTGTGAGTTTAAAAAAAGCAGCGCCTATCCACAGACCAAGTTCAGATGGATGAGCTGTCTCAGTAAGAGGAGCGAGAAATCCCAGGACAATCGGAAGCAGTGTACATTTGAGATCTCTGTCTGAAGTGGCCAAGACCAGAGGCACCAGAGACTGCTGAATGGAGGCCAAGGGACAGACCAAAGAAGCCGGGAAAAGACCAAAGGCACCAGAGGCTGAAGCAAGGAGACCACAAGACAGATTAGAGAAACACGCTGGCTGCCTGGCCCGTGGAAACAGAGGCCAGGGGACCACTTGGCTGAGAGGCTGAGGCCCAGAGAGAGCGTTGGCGCTTTGCTTTGGTTTGGACTACAGGTATCCTTCCTGTTCGCTGTTCCTGGATTCTGGTAACCTAAGTACTGTCTGTGAGTTTTGTGTGGCCATCGCAACAAACTAGAGAACCGCGAGGAGACATAGAGGCAGGAAGAGTGGAGAGTGAGCAGGAAACAACACAGAAGTTAGAAAAAGAGAAGAAAACGAGGATGAGTGGTTCGATATAAACAATGCAAGCAACACCACTGAAGCGTACATGTGAGAACTGCTGAATTGGTGCATACTTTGCTGTGTACTTTCTCAACAATAAACTAATTTTTTCAAGGTTTCACATGATTATTACATGCATTATCTATATTTTTCCCACTCAATTTTCATATGGACTTGTCTTCTCCATTAGGAAATCCAGAATGGGGATTCATGAAACCATACAACTTCAGAACTGGAGGGAGTCTTAGAAATTGTCTAGCAGATCCGACACTCTGGTGTATGTGAGGTGGATGGAAAGACTGAAGTCAAACTGTTCCAATGACTTGCCCAGAATATCCTAGGAAGTCAGTTACCAAGCCCAACCCAAGCCAATTCATTACTGTCAAGTCAATTCCGACAGAGTAAAACTGCCCTATGTGGTCTCTAAGGCTGTAATATAATGTGGCAGACTGCCGTTATATTATTCACCTGCAGAGCTGATGTGTCCAAGCCACTGGCCTTTCAGTTAGCAGCTGAACCCTTTAACCACTGGACCACCAGCGCTCCTCAAAAGTCAGGGCAGGGCAACTTCAATCAACAAGCAGCACCACTGTATGCATTTTGTGCAAGTCCATGTGCCGGGGTGGCAAAGAGAAGCAAGAACTGTCCTTCCCTCTTCACGATGCACAAGCTAGTAAAGGACACAGAGGCTTATCCAGAAGGCTATGATCCCAGATATACACACTAAGAGGAGGAGAAATTACTATCTTAGCGTTAGTCAGATCTCAGGACCTCCAAAACGGGAAACGTGTGACGGGGTTTAAACTATGATGAGAAGTGCAGTTGTAGACTGGACGGGAGGCACAGCATGGAAATGCCAAGCAAGCAAATGCAAGCATACCAATACAAAGTGTGAGGGGTCAGAAACTTATGAAAAATGAAACTGAAAGAGATGAGGGGGAACCCTAAATCTAACACCAACCCTAACCCTAACCCCATCCCCATTGCAAACCCTAACGCTAAACCTAAACCTAACCCTAACACCAACCCTAACTCTGAGTCTAAACTTAGCACTAACCCTAACCCTAAACCTAACAACAACAACAAAAGAGATGAGGGGACCTTACTACCAAGAAACAAGAGCCAGGTGTAAACTGCATCCTTTGGTCCTGGGATCCCTGCACTGAGAACTCCTAGATCCACGGGAAGATTGACACTGAGACACATGGCAATCTCCAAGGAATGCCAGCCTACGGCAGAAGACAAGGGCAAAAAAGTCAGAGCTTAGTAAGGGAGCCTTGACATCCATTCCTTCCACCTGAGACAAGAGATAAGGTCTCACCTTCCTACAAGAGGAGTGTCCACCAGCCAATCAGACCTCATGCTTGGCTGGGAGCATGAGTGGGCATCGTATTAGAGTCAAGGACAGGAGGATGAGGCAGGCAAGGTGCTAGAAACCTGGTCCAGAATGGCAAGGGGCCCAGAGTGGACATGGACTGTAAGATGGCCATCACAAATAAAGAGCAACAGTCTACACTGAAAGGGCTTCTTCCCATAGGTTTTCTGAAACCCCTTCATAAATCAGCATGTCAAAAGGCGGGGGAGAGAATAAACTTTTTAAAGTAAAGTGCTGGAAAATCCTAAGGGCCAGTGCTGCCTTTTTTCTTCCTTAGTGCTCCTCTTCATCCCACTGAGAACACAAAGCAGGGCCAAATAAAATGAAAACTCGATAACAACTTATGCTGATAGAAGCTAAAAATTAATGTAGGATTATTTTACATCATGTGTTCATCCACTATAAGCACTTTCATATTCATTAGCTCAGTAAATCTCAAAACA
>NW_022111372.1:77340911-77343315 GCF_000313985.2 Echinops telfairi
AAAGTGCCTTGGCCCTAAACCCAAACAATGCTTTGGATCGTTTAAAGCTTCCATTTCTTATGAGTGTGTAACACTGTACGGCTCTGTGGACCTAGAATTGAATGCCTAGTGCATACGAGCGCAATAATTGACTGACAGACTAGAGCGGCGGCCTCGGCCACTTCTGTGACCCCAAAGCGAGACACTTACCCCAAGGCCAAGTTTCCCCGGCTACTGAGGCTCTGCATCCACAACGCACCTGCAACACCAACACAAGCCGTACGTTCAGACTCCCATCTCAACTCCCTTGTCCGGCACTGAGCCATTAAGAAAACCTTACCCAGCTGGCCCAACACCGCCACCGCCATCTTTCCCAGGCTCTACGGAAGCCTCCGAGCCCGCACGCCGCCACCACAGGACGCATGCGCGACTCTCCGGGCTGTGTCCGCTTCCGGAACTTCCGCTTCCGGAACTTCCGCTTCACAAACTCGCGCGGTGTTGTCATGGAGACCGCGGGCGTGCCGCGGGCACCTGAAGTGTGATTGGATGACCCGTGCTTAAAATGATTTCATACAGGCGCAAACTAGTGAGTTGCCAAGAATTCACAGGAACCCAGGAAAACTGCGAAACCTCTCCACAAGTGAAAGAACTAGGGAAACAGAGTTTATGAACAAGTCACAAGTCACCAGCCTCAGCTTTGTGGCCAGTAAAATATAGAAACGACTATCCCTACGGCGCAGACGAAGGAGCCCTGGCGCTTTAGGGGGTTACACGGTGGGAGAACTGAAACGTCAGATACATTTCCCGTGTCCAAGAAGACGCCTTGCTGGAGTGGGTTGAGCATTGGGTTGCTTGTGACAGGCAGGACCAACAACCTCTCCCCAGCTTTCTACTGCCCGGAAGATGGATAGCCTTGTAAACCCCACAGGCAGTCTGCGGGGACCTATCGGTTACTGTGAGTCAGAATCGACCCAATGGCAGTGAGCTTCGTAGTATGGCTCACACTTGTAAAGCTTATTAGATAGTAACGATTACTAGGTATGGAAGCTCTTTTAAAGACCAAGCAGTTCAAAAACGAAGTTTGATGCTTTCTTTTTTTAATTTCACCATCTTTTTTTCTAATCATTTTATTGGGGCTCATACAATTCATCACAATACATAGATCGATTGTGTAAAGCACACCTATACATTTGTTGCCCTCATCATTCCCAAAATTCGCTTTCCTCTAGGGTTCCCGGAATCAGCTCATTTTCCTTTTTTCCCCTCCCCGAAGGTTGATGCTTTTACTACCACCGAGTCGATGTCATAGCGACCCTATGGGACAGGGCTTTAGTCTCCAAGTGAGTTTCCTAGACTGCCACTGTTTACGGCAGTTATAAGACCCATCTTTCTCCCGCGGAATGGCTGTTGGTTCCGAACTGAAGACCTTTGGGATTGCAGCCCAATGCATAACCACCGGGCCACCAGGGCTTCGCTGATGCTCTTATTCATCTCCAGCTTCACCACTAAGAAATTAGGTAATATTTCATCAGGCACTTCCTACTGTACATAAAACCCTGCAGGCAGGGCACATTCCTCACAACAATCCACACCATCGATTACCACTTCTCTTCAAATGAAGAAACTGATTTAGAATAGCTGTCTTCTCTTCAGGAGCGTTGGTATCAAAGTAGGGTAGCTGAGAAGACAATTTGAACCCACCAACCACTTTGCAGAATAAGGGTGAGGTAGTCTGCTTACATAAGGATTTACAGCCACAGCATCCCCATAAGTAAAAACCGCACTGTTATCGTGTCGATTCTGACTCCTAGCCACCTAATAATACAGTGTAAAATCACCCTTACGGGTTTTGTGACTGTAAATGTTGACGGGCATAGAAAGCCCATTTCTCCCACGGAGCAGCTGGTTTTGAACAGCTGACCTTGCAGTCCAAGAGAATCCCTGTTGAGCAGTTCTACTGTGCCCTAGAGGATTTCTATGTGTTGGAAATCACTCTATGGCAGTGACTTTGGTTTTGTGGTTTTTAGTTTCTCTCCACTAACTGACAAAACCTGTGGTCAATCCTAAACTGGATGTCTCCAAAGCTGGTGTCTGTATCTACATCTTAATAAACTCATGTATGTGTGTCCTCTCTATATTAAGGGTAGATTTTTCAGCTTCGTTTGCTGACATGCATGAATGCAAATTCCCAATGCCAACAAAGCAAGAGGAGTTAAAGTGAAGAATCACAGCATTTTGCTTGGTTGAGCCAGAAGTGATTTTTATTATTTTTTGCTTCCATGGTAATTCCCACATACAGCTCCCTTCTCAGAGTTCACTCGATCAAGTGTGAATCAAAAGAACTGCTCCATCCTGCTTCTCTTTAATCTTTGAGTACCAAAAACCCAAAGCCAGAATTTCCACACATTGCAAAACATTTTCCTTG
>NW_022111372.1:77344131-77346657 GCF_000313985.2 Echinops telfairi
GGTCTCCTGGAGGGAGCTGCACCCTGGCCCGGCGGTCCCGCCTTCTGGCGCTCGCACGTGGGAGCACACGCTCCCCGAGAAGTTAGCATTGCCTAGGGTTTTTATGACATTCACGCTCCCATCTATCTCCAGCCCGGGGCCGCCTGGGAGCCTTCTGGGCTTACAGGCTGCGTACACGTGCAGGCCCTAATCCAGATCGTGTAGTTTGTAAACCGTGTTTCTGTAAAATAAGTAGGGTGAGCCAAATGCATTCTGGCTCCAAACTAGGGTTTGAATGTGCCTTGGCATGTAACACGCCACGTCCTCCATCTTAAAGGAGCCCTGGTGGCTTACTGGTTCCATGTTGGGCTGCTATCCACAAGGTCAACAGTTTGAATCCACCCACCAGCTGCTCAGCGGGAGGGAAACGAGGTAGAGGCGTACAGCGTCAGAAACTCACCGGGAGCCATTCTGTTCTGTCGCTGTGAGTCAGAATTGACTCGATGGCAGTTTGGATTTGGTCCTCTGTTTCAAACGACCCTGGCCAGATCTAAATGAAAAGCACGTTGACATTCTTCATTTGAGCTGCCCCTCAATTTGTAAATGAGGGTCAGCAATGTAAATGAGAAATTGACAGTTGGGAAGACAGGCTCAGAGAGCAGAGACAAAATGATTTGTGTGAAATCACCTGACACAGAAGGTTCCTGATTGGGAACTCTGGACTCTTCTTGGTAGAGTTAGACCCTGGGGTGATTCATTCCAGAGCAGCTGCTCACTCATCAGCTAACTAGGGTTTTTAATCTGCTAGGAATCTTGGGTGGTTCTGTATTAACCTGGAATCTCATTTTGCTTGAAGTCGTAGGGGAGCTGGTAGGACACACCGAAAGGGTCTCTGGCTTCACATTTTCTCACCACCCGGGTCAATACAACCTCTGTGCCACCAGCTCAGATGACGGGACTGTGAAGATTTGGGATGTGGAGACAAAAGCAGTTGTGACAGAGCATGCACTGCATCAGGTACCGTGGCTTAGTGGTTTCCCAGATCATTTTTATATCTGTGCGGAGGGTTCTCAGTTTCAAGCCCAGTTTTGCCTACTCATTTGTACAAGGCAGATTTTGTCATTGTGTCCATTATTAGATCCAACATTCATTAAGGTAGGGTTAGAAGTCCTGGTGGTGAGATAATTAAGGGCCCAGCTGCTAACTAGCAGAAAAAAACAGGCTATCAGCATAGAAAACATATAGGACCGTTCTGTTAGGCTACCAATTCATCACAATACATAGATCGATTGTGTAAAGCACACCTATACATTTGTTGCCCTCATCATTCCCAAAATTCGCTTTCCTCTAGGGTTCCCGGAATCAGCTCATTTTCCTTTTTTCCCCTCCCCGAAGGTTGATGCTTTTACTACCACCGAGTCGATGTCATAGCGACCCTATGGGACAGGGCTTTAGTCTCCAAGTGAGTTTCCTAGACTGCCACTGTTTACGGCAGTTATAAGACCCATCTTTCTCCCGCGGAATGGCTGTTGGTTCCGAACTGAAGACCTTTGGGATTGCAGCCCAATGCATAACCACCGGGCCACCAGGGCTTCGCTGATGCTCTTATTCATCTCCAGCTTCACCACTAAGAAATTAGGTAATATTTCATCAGGCACTTCCTACTGTACATAAAACCCTGCAGGCAGGGCACATTCCTCACAACAATCCACACCATCGATTACCACTTCTCTTCAAATGAAGAAACTGATTTAGAATAGCTGTCTTCTCTTCAGGAGCGTTGGTATCAAAGTAGGGTAGCTGAGAAGACAATTTGAACCCACCAACCACTTTGCAGAATAAGGGTGAGGTAGTCTGCTTACATAAGGATTTACAGCCACAGCATCCCCATAAGTAAAAACCGCACTGTTATCGTGTCGATTCTGACTCCTAGCCACCTAATAATACAGTGTAAAATCACCCTTACGGGTTTTGTGACTGTAAATGTTGACGGGCATAGAAAGCCCATTTCTCCCACGGAGCAGCTGGTTTTGAACAGCTGACCTTGCAGTCCAAGAGAATCCCTGTTGAGCAGTTCTACTGTGCCCTAGAGGATTTCTATGTGTTGGAAATCACTCTATGGCAGTGACTTTGGTTTTGTGGTTTTTAGTTTCTCTCCACTAACTGACAAAACCTGTGGTCAATCCTAAACTGGATGTCTCCAAAGCTGGTGTCTGTATCTACATCTTAATAAACTCATGTATGTGTGTCCTCTCTATATTAAGGGTAGATTTTTCAGCTTCGTTTGCTGACATGCATGAATGCAAATTCCCAATGCCAACAAAGCAAGAGGAGTTAAAGTGAAGAATCACAGCATTTTGCTTGGTTGAGCCAGAAGTGATTTTTATTATTTTTTGCTTCCATGGTAATTCCCACATACAGCTCCCTTCTCAGAGTTCACTCGATCAAGTGTGAATCAAAAGAACTGCTCCATCCTGCTTCTCTTTAATCTTTGAGTACCAAAAACCCAAAGCCAGAATTTCCACACATTGCAAAACATTTTCCTTG
>NW_022111372.1:77346757-77349818 GCF_000313985.2 Echinops telfairi
GGTTAAAATTTTAGTAAAAACCATTGGCACATGAAAAAACACATTTCAGGGGAGGGAGAGGGGGAAATGAGCTGATATCAAGGGCTCAAGTAGAATGAAAATACTTTGAAAATGATGGCAACATATGTACAAATGTGCTTGACACAATGGATGAATGTATGGATTGTGATGAGATATAAGAACCCCCAATAAAAGTATTTAATTTAAAAAAGAAAGAAAAAACACATTTCTTGATTTGTTTGTTTTATAGCACACAATATCAGCTTTACACTGGTCTCCTCGAGTAAAGGACTTGATCGTATCTGGGGATGAGAAGGGAGTCATTTTCTGTTACTGGCTTAACAGAAATGACAGCCAGCACTTCTTTGTGGAACCCAGGATAATTTTCTGCCTCACGTGTTCACCTCATCAGGAGGACTTGATAGCCGTTGGGTAAGTACTACACCAGCTGAGCGGATGATTTGTTTTGCATTGGCTTTACTTTCTCAGGCCTCTCTTCAAGGAGATGATTTAGAACACTGGTTCTTAACCTTCCTAATGCCATGACCCTTTAATACAGTTCCTTGTGCTGTGGTGACCCCCCCAGCCATAAAATGATTTTCATTGCTACTTCATAACTGTTATTTTGCTACTGTTAAGAATCAGGCGACCCCTGTGAAAGGGTCATTCAACACCCCCCCCAAGGGGTCACGACCCACAGGTTGAGAACTGCTGATTTAGACAGACTCATGCTTTAGCATCACTTTTTTTCCCTTTGTTCTCCAGGTCTTCACTTTCTCTTCGGCTTCCTTTCTTTGTGTCTGTTCCCTTGGCTGCAATGGTACCATCGCCCTTTCCTCGTTTGTTGTATCTGCCCCGCTGTAGGCTGGAAAAGGCCTCTGACGGGAAACTCAGCTCCCTCTCGCTGGTCGCTGGTCATGTGCTTGCTTCCCTGCTAGCTTGGGAAAGTGATAGACACGAGTCTCCCTCCCCACGGGTGACTCCGTTGTTCTGTAAGCTGCCTGGGTAGCCGCGCCCTTTCCTCTGTCCTTACTGTGCTTTTCTCCCAGCGATGCCCAGTCAGTCACTTTGAAGACTCTTGACAGGAAGGACTTCGCCAGCAGGTTAGAAGAAAAGGTGTTTGGAGCAGGTTGAGAAGACTGGGGGTTCGCAGTCTGTGTGAGGGAGTGGAGCTAACCATGGAGCAGCTTTTTCTCCACAAAAGTCACTGTAAGAATGTACATAGACATGAAGCCAGAGGAGGAGATGGATGGGGTATTAAATGGAATATACCATGGGCAGATCTGTATGCTAATGGCAGTGTAGCCAAAGAGGGAGCCATTGTTGCCGGACTAAAAGGTGATACATACCAGAGGGACATTGTTGAGAAATTGAGAGGCTTGACGCCAGATCACGAGGACAAGGGACTGAGAATATGCACTCTGGCACAGGTATATTTGTTTGAGGAAGTCAGTCCCATTTGTGCTTGAGAATAGAACTGATAATGGGCAGACGGTGTGAAAATGGTTGCCTCAGAATGAGGAAGTGAACATTAGGGGACGATTGTAGGACCCGATGGTCCCTGTTGAGAGCCAAGCTAAAGATGGTGGTTATGAATTTAAATTACCTACTCAAGGTGGTTGGAAAAGGACATGTTTGGTGTGTTTCTGGAGTACTGTAAATACCTACAGCACAGGACCAGTCAGCTAAGGGTGTTTTCAAGAGAGTGATGATCCGTGGGGGGGGGGGGGGGGGGGTGGGGGGGGGGGGGGGGGGGGGGGGGGGGGGGGGGGGGATTCGATGCCAGGTGAGGGTGAGCAGTAGTTAAAGTGTCAAGGGGTTGTTGAAGGTCTGTCAAGTGGAAGGATTGCCACCGCAGGGCCGCCAGAGAGTGAGCGAGCAGAAAGGTGTAGCATGCAGGGGTCTGAAAGTGAGCCAGGATATAAAATATGTGCACCTTTGCAAAGGGTCTTCTGGGCAGAGGGAGCGACAGAGACTGGGGTCCGAACGATTGTTTTCAGAGGCAGTTCATCACAGTGATGTTTCCCTAAAGGTCTGACATTGCAGAATGGATCTGGAGTTTTAGTTCTGTACCTTGATTTTTTTTTTTTTAATTTAGTAAGTATGTCTTCAAAGATAGATGTAGTCTGTGATTTCATTGTATCGGTTTTTGTTTTTTTTTAAAGCTGCAGTGGCATTCCCTCCCCTGGCCTGAATGGTGTACTGTGGAGGAACATGAGTAGGTACAACCACTAGGAGAGCAGTTTTGTACTTATTAGTAACGCACAGGTGCACATGCTTTATGTACTGGCAATTCCATGATGAGGCAGAGGACTGGGAGTTGTCCTTAGTTTGAACAAAAACATAGTAACACGTTTACGTTTGTAACAGCAAAGAATGGAAGACTTTCAAAAGGAAAATGCAGAAAGTGGCATATGCACACAATGAAATAATTACAGTAGCGTAAATGACTGCAGGCCAGGAGTGGAGACCCAAAGCCCATCTGTAGACAATTGGACATCCCCACACAGAAGGGTCACAGGGAAAGGATGAGCCAGCCAGGGTGCAGTATAGCACCGATGAAACACACATTACTGTAGTTCGTTAATGCTCCCCACCACACACATGCCCCATCACGACCCCAGTTCTACCTTACAAATCTGACTAAACCAGAGTATGTACACTGGTACAGATAGGAGCTCTCAACACAGAGAATCCAGGACATACAAACCCCTCAGGACCAATAATGAGAGTAGTGATACCATGAGGGTAGAGGAAAGGTAGGGGGAGAAAGGGGGCGCCTATCACAATGATGGATGCACAGCCCCCACCCCCAGGGGGATGAACAGCAGAAACATAGATGAAGAGAGACTGGACAGTGTAATATAAATGAAAATAAAAATGATTTATAAATTATCGGGTTCATGAGTGGGAGGGAGGGAAGGGGGAAAAGAGCTGATACCAGTGGCTCAAGTAGAAAGAAAATGTTTTGTAAATGATGGTGGCAACATATGTATAGATGTACTTGATACAACTGATGTATGAATTGTTATAAGAGCTGTAAGAGCCCCTAATAGAATCG
>NW_022111372.1:77350912-77352496 GCF_000313985.2 Echinops telfairi
TGTGTGTGTACCTGCGGTCCTGCAGCAGAGGCAGACTGCAGGCCATACTGTTTGAACTTCGTGCCACGCAACATTGCACAGTGTTACTTGGTGCCAACAGTTTGTTCTTGAGGGGTAACGGGTTTCACAAATCCAAGACAGGTGGACACGTTGGAAGAAGGATAAAAAAAATTACTTTTCTTCCCTCCCTCAAATGCTCCGAGCTGTTGGAACCCCACAATGGTAAGCTCCTAAGCCAAAATAGCTGCTTGAGAGGCTGTGCTTCTTCCTGTTTTAGTCATGTCCCCGACGCGTGTTTTCTAGTTACAAGGATGGCATGGTGGTTATAATTGACATCAGTAAGAAAGGAGAAGTTGTCCATAGACTGCGAGGCCACGAAGATGAGATCCACTCCATCGCCTGGTGCCCCCTGCCAGGTGAAGACTGCCTATCCAGCAACCAAGAGGACGCTTCAGGTACCAGTGGCTTAAGGGAGGGCTCAGAGAAACAGACCTAGGTCTTCCTGATAAAATTCTTCTCTCGATAATTAGAATGAGTCAGTAGTGATGTAGTGAGAGACTCGTCACCTTCCATGCAGAAGGGGTAGAATTGTATCATGTAAATTTTTAACATGTAAGGTTTCATAGATCAGAATTAGGAAGAAGACAGCTTTAGGAGCCCTTGTGAACTAACTTTTCCTTGATAAGAACATATTTGATGCAAACCTAAAACAGAATTACCATCTCTCTAGAAGAACCTGAACTTCCCAATGGGAGAGTTATGCCACAACCTCCAGTAACAAAAGGCTGTTACTTAGCCACGGGAAGCAAAGATCAGACTATTCGGATCTGGAGCTGCTCTAGAGGCCGAGGTAAGTTTGCGTTTTTCTTTGTGAAATAGTCTAGATTGGTCTGCTTCAACAACAAGTCTTATATTCTGTGTAGGCTCTTATTGGAAAGGATTTTTTACTCTTCTATCCAGAAAGTAACCTTCCCATTTTGCCCTGAGCCAGAACTCTTAGGCTCTGAAAATCTGGCTTTGGCATTAAAGATGAAAGGTCTGGTGCCTTCCAGGAGATAGAAAGGGCTACTTGGTGACCAACTATTTGGCATGGAGGACAGGGTGTTTATTATGAGAGTGAGGAGTATTGGGCCTTGGCAAGACTTAGATCTAAGCACTGGAAAAGATGGTGAAAGTTAGTCTTTTTCTTGAACAACTGCAGAATGAATCCTGATGCCCAGCATAGGTATATAGAAGAAGGCTTCAAAAAGTTGTTGGGAAAATTCTGTTACCTTTTCCTTTCATTGTCCCACAAAGTCTTTGAAACACCCTTGAGTGTTAGAATGTTTATCCAAATTACAGAGACCCTCAATCATGTAGCCTTCCCAAGTGCGTGGGTTGGGTTCTCCAGAGAAGCAAAACGAGTGTCGCTTTTCCATGTTGTATAGAAAGAGGTTTATACCAAGAAATGGTTTACACTGTTGGAGAAATAGGTAAGGCTGGTCCAGTTCACATCAGGCTTCTCTTGACACGTGGAAGCTGATGAACAAGAAGCAGGATGACAAAGCAGAGACAGCAGGGGCCACCGGCTGGTGGGTGAAGAGA
>NW_022111372.1:77354076-77355629 GCF_000313985.2 Echinops telfairi
AAAAAACCCAGGGTGGTGTGGGTGGGATGGTTAGGGGTTGTGTGGTTAATCATCAAGCAAATACTCTTGGAGAATTTCTGTTTCTAGTTACTTAGGATAATGAGGGAATCTGACAGATGAGGCCCCCACTTTTAAATAATGTAACACAGAGAAAGCTTGTAGAAATCCCACTCACTGCTGCAAAAAAAGAGAGATTCCTTAACGGACTGCTCACATTAAAGCTACCAGGGAAGCCTTTCCATGTATTTCTTGTAGAAGAGTCCTTTCTGCCTACTTTTTGCTACTGCCTTCTTTAGCCCCTGGTTGCCCACCTTTTTCTGTGTGCTCTTCAAAGATACTTGTGTATTTCAAAGTATATTTTGTTGGTTGGTTAGTTGTTTCTGGAGGGGATAAGTAATGAGATTCCTTTGCCGCTGAGGGCCTAGACTGTGAGCCAACAGCCCCTTCTGTCTTCAGATTGAACGGACGCTGACACTTCTGTTTCTCCTTCACAGTGGCGAGCTGCTGCTATGGGATCTCAGCCAGTCGTGGAGACGGAAATATACCCTCTTCAACGCTTCATGGGAAGGGCAAAATCATTCAAGAATTGTGTTCAATTTGTGTCCTTTACAAACTGACGACAACAAAAAGCTCCTCCTTTCCACGTCGATGGATAGAGACGTAAGCACTGCTGGTCCTGGTTCAGCACTGTTGAGCAGTGATTTACAGCCTGGATGGGATGGGGTGGGGGGATGCGAAGAGCTCCCCAGATGCCTTGTTGCTAGAGTAGACATGATGAAGAGGGGAGGGGTGGGCTCGGAGAAGGATGGGCAAGATCATCCTGCTTTTGCTGAAAGAGCCCTTGCTCTGGTTTAAGTAGCAGGAACATCTCATGCTAACTCTCTGAGAGAGAACTGACTTTACTTCAGTTGCGGTCTGTTCCTTGTTTTGCATTAGGTGTATCTGGTAGATATATTTTCTCCCAAAGCCGTCCATTAAACAGCTGCAACTTAAAGAACAGCAATTGAACAACTCTGCTCCTTGCTTGGGTATGATAAGTGATTTGCTTTTTGAGGCTATTAGGTATTGAATTTTTTTTCTTTGTTTCTGCCCGGAGGCCATTTTCATCTTTATTTCAAGCATACTGAGCAAAGAAATTACTAGTATGGTGGAACCGAAAGGGCATGGAACTGTGGGAAATGGAGGCCAGGGTTCTGGTTTTCTTATTAATTGTATGGCCCTGAATTCACAGCCCTCTGGGAATTAATAGGTCTACAATCCCTTTGAGCAGCACAATTTTTTTTTTTTTAATCATTTTGATTCATTTTATTTAAGCTTTTAAAGTTCTTTATTGCTTCATAAGTTAATCTCAATTTAACTTTCTGGCTGGTGATTAATGTACATTTTGTTTCATGTATATCTTATAATTGCTTCATTCATATTTTGTATCACATAAATCTTATAACCCAAGTTGGCCTGCACGGACACCCTTGCCTCTAATGTCAATTGACAAATCTATATCTTGGAAAATTCCCTTAAAGTTGTGTAAAGTCTAAATGTGAGTTTCCTTGCAT
>NW_022111372.1:77356130-77362752 GCF_000313985.2 Echinops telfairi
GGGGAGGAAACCTTTAGGAACTAGAGGAAGGTTGTATTTCTCATCATTGTTACATCGCACCCTGGAGCAGCACAATTTTTTTGTTTAGATTTTTCTTTTTTTTTTTTCCAGATGCCTGCTGGAAGAGTTAGATTGCATTGTTCTTAACCATTCTTTGAGCTCATCCCCTTTGAAATGTTTGTTCTTTTTCCTGTCTTTGTTCTTTTTTATATGTAGGCCTCTTTATCTTTTCAGATCAAATGTTGGGACATGTCGACCCTAGAGTGCTGCTGGACGCTGCCTTCCCTTGGTGGGTTTGCCTATAGTCTGGCTTTCTCTCCTGTGGACACCGGCTGTTTAGCCATCGGCGTTGGGGACGGCATGATCCGAGTATGGAATACACTCTCCTTAAAGAACAACTATGATGTGAAAAGTTTCTGGCAAGGTGTCAAGTCCAAGGTTACAGCGGTAAGCATGCTATCAAGTGTTGGAACAAATCATTCTCTCAGGGAATATCTGCTCACAACATAAACTCTACTGGGAATCTAAGCTTGTTTCAAAGAATTTTAAGTGCAATAATAGGAAAACAAAAGTAGCCTCACTTAACCCACTGTTCCAGAATGCCAAGTTTAAAAGCATTGCGGCTTTGTTCAGTCACCGTGTGTTCTGGTAGTAAGGGAACTGGAAAGGACCTGAATGTGCATTCCTAAAAGAGACATTAAATTCATTAAACTGATGTGATCTCATGTGGGAATGACATTGAACTATTAAAAGTGATAGTAGTGCTCTTTCTTGATATGGATAACAGTTTTCTTGATTCATGAAAAATGCTAATTTTAAAACAGGTAATGCTGTTTTAAAAATTGTATCTGATTTTTCTTTCCTTCAAAATGAAAATTTCTCTTGTGGCTATTTATTACAAAAAGAGTGCATATTTGTGGTTTTTTAATAAAGCGGAGCAGTGCAGAAGTTTGGCACTTTATTAAAAAACCAAAAGGGTTTCCTCCCTACCTTCCACTCCATTCGTCATGTCTACGATCCATAACACCACTGTCAATTTGCAATAATTTCTAAAGTTTCCTTATCACAGATAGAACAATCATTTAAAATTCTTCTGGAGCATTATATTCCTTGACTCAATAGTTGATCATGGACATTGTTTGAACTCATTTTTATTTTTTAAGTTTGTATACACTGTTTATTCAGAAAAAAATGTAAGGAAGGAGAGGTACAAAATTAGCAGTGGGTTTGGGGGCGGTGGGGCACGGTGAGATTATCTAAGTAGACAATTTTCACTTTGTTCCTAATGTTGCTTTGTCTCTTAAATAATGAGGATTTGCTACTTCTGGAATTAGAAGGCAAGATCAAGAGAGTTCCTTGGGATTTCCTAACAGTATGCTGTGTGCGCTTCCTCTCTACTCTTCTCTGAGAGCTCTTTTGTTTTGTCTTTTGGTAGCTGTGCTGGCACCCAACCAAGGAAGGTTGCCTCGCCTTTGGAACTGACGATGGCAAAGTGGGCTTGTATGACACCTATTCCAGCAAGTAAGAGCTGAGGAGTGATCCCAGGCTCAGCACTCTGGTGCTGGGTGCGGTTTGGTTACAGGACACAAGGCCTGGGGAACGTTTAAAGGAAACAGCAATTCCAGGGTCAAATTGCACATTTTGTTTCTTAAAAACATAAATTTCAGTTGAATGTGACTTAGCCCAGCTGCACTACTGAATAAGTTCCTTTTGTTTTCCCCATACACACAAGTATGTAAACTTTTAGACATGCTGGACACTGGACGGACTTATGCAACTTCCCCAGTCTAACTTCAACAGTTTTGCAGTGTTTGTTTTATCCAAGTGTTTTTGCTGCCCCTCTTTTCGGTGAGATAGTGACACTGCTCACCTGCTAAGTGGAAGGGGGGTAATTTGAACCCAGCAGCCACTCTGTGGGACAAAGATGTGGTAGCTTACTCCATAAAGGTTTAGAGCCTTGGAAACCCAGTGGAGCTGTCTGTCATATAGCATCATAAGTCAGACCCTTTCGGAGTCACACTGCCCTATAGGTTTCCAAGGTTATACATACATTCACTGAGTGGCTAGTGAGTCTGAACCACCCCCCAGTAGTTATCAGCCAGGGGCTTTGACTACTATGTCACCAGGGCTCTTAGGTGATTAATTGAATATTTTTTTATTGTCATAGAAAGTTTGGTACAATGCTAATCCATAATGGGAGGTGGTGAAATATTATCCCTGTCAGGTGTTAATGGAACAGAGACACACATATTATTGTGTGTCTTATCTGTGACTGTTTTTATGATAATCAGAGTTGAGTAACAGGCAGTCTCACAAAACTTGGAATATTTATTCTCTTTAGGAAAGGATTGTCTACCCTTATTGTAGACCATGCACTATTCTATTGGTTTTTTTGTTTTATTTTTCTTTTTTTCTTTACCCTAACCCTAAACTATTCACTTCTAAAGGAAAATAATTTATTATACTGCAGAATTGACCTTTTTAAAAAATATGTAGTTCTTTATTTTTGCAGAACCTATATAGAAGTAACTTATTTTTTCCCTCTTGAATTCTGAAACAAAAAGAGTTACACTATTTCAAAGTGTTATTTAGGAAAATAAAGACAACTGAACTTAAATAGCTCTGTATAATCAAGAATTGCTGTTTGATAAATTAATATCTTCCTGTCATAACTTGACTATTCAAATGAACAGGAGGAAAGGCGTATGGACGCACAGGATATTGCTAGAGTTGTGATCTTAGGCATTCAACTAAAATTGTTCATTCTGCTTCTCATAGCCTAAGAAAGTTTGATTCCTTGTCCTGATTGATAACTACAAAATTTACTGGCAAACATGGGAAGTAAATTAGTCAGCAGCTAATTCATTCATAGATTCTGGAATTCTAGAATCCTAAAACCAAACAAATAATATAATTTGCATTAAAACTGACAATGATGTCCTTTCCTCCCAAAAACATTCTTTAGTGGTACATCACATGTCGTTTATCACCACAACCACCTTTTTTTTTTTTTAAATCCTTTTATTAGGGGCCCTTACAGCTCTTATAACAATCCATACATCAATTGTATCAAGCACATTTGTACATAGATTGCCATCAGCATTTCAAAAACATTTTTTTTCTACTTGAGCCCTTGGTATCATCTCCTCTTTTTTTCCCTCCCTCACCCTCCCACCCTCGTGAACCCTTAATAATTTGTTATTTTTATTTTCATATTTCACACCATCTGCTGTCTCCCTTTACCCATGTTTCTGACCCCAACCACCTTAGAAAAAGGTTTCTTTTAAAAGGAAACAAAAAGCTTTAAAATTGGTCTGCCCCAAAATTTTGTCCTCATTCAAGAATTGGGATGTCAATGGCATGCCTAAGTCTGACTGACTGCTAGGCTTTTGCTTGCAGCCTAGGGAGATAGAGCTGGTGGTGGTAATATGTACTTAGCTGTAAGCTTACTTTAGGGCCAGACAGTTTGCATTTTCTGTGTTGACCAGTGGAAGAAGCAGCCAATGTTTCTCAATAAGGAAAGCTTTTAATGCACCTGTATAACCAGTAATATGAAAATATTTGATGTTTTATTGAAGTGGGTAACTGAGGTAAGGTGTAGGGAAATGATCCAAAATGGACCAGAGGGGTAGAGTAGCATTGGTTTCTGGGTAAAGTGTCTTTGGGACTTAGCGTTTTAAACATAGACGTTATTTTATGGTATGTTATTTACACATTTGTTTCAACTATTTAGAAAATGATACTCGTAAAATGTTTTTCTTTCGTAACTACAACTAAGTTTTTAATAGAGACCTTTTTAGAAAAGTGCCTTTTTCCAGTCTGCCTTTTCGTTTAACTCTTTGTTTCCCACCCCCGCCAGACCACCACAGATTTCTAGCACGTATCATAAGAAGACTGTGTACACTCTGGCCTGGGGACCCCCACTACCGCCTGTGTCCCTCGGTAAGTGTCTGAACCATTCTGTAGTCAATGCAAGGGATTCCCTGTCGGTTTAGCCCTAGACTGAAGAGTGGAGTGGCAGGTTGATAGGGATGCTCTAGTGTAATTCCCTGATTATGCTGCTGTGTCCCTGGGGCTCCGTGAGGGGGCAGGTGGTAAGCTGGGGTTAGGAGAAACCATCTACTCCCAAGCGAATGGTTCCCACTTCTATCTGAGTTCTATGTTGCCCCTGTGCAGTTAGTTGTTATTAAAAATTTTTTAAACCAAACTCACTGTCACTGAGTCAGTGCCAACTCGTAGTGACCCTATAAGACCGGGTAGGATTGCCCCTGTGGGTGTCGGAGACTGCAACTCATTGCAGAAGTAGAAAGCCCTGCCGTTCTCCCACAGAGTCAACTGGTGGTTTCAAACTACTGACCTTGCAGTTAGCAGCCCAACTCGTAAGCAGTATTCCAGTGGGTCCTAATAGCTAGTCTGGTGTTACTCATTATAAACTGTACCTTTGATTTTACCAGACCATATCACCCAGACTTAGGATTTCTGAAATGATCTCTCTATCATATTCTGCTAGCCCCTCAACTTTGTTTTACTTTTCCTTAGCCCTAAAGCGGTAGGTCTTACGTAATTAAAATGAATGTTTTTTGCAAAGTCTCTTGACACCCTTTTTGGAGCCATCTGTCAGGGAGCATCAAGAAGTTTCCTTAGTACTCGCATTGCAGAGAGGATAAAGAGTGTGGAGCAGCAGAAATCCAACAGTGGTTTATTCACCCAACAGAAGTACGTGGGCAACTTCCTTTGTGCTAGGCACGCTCCTAGCCCTGTTGATAGAACCACGACCCTAAAACGGGCCCTTACAGAAGTCCCCCAGAGCCACTGTTTGCATTGCTAATGCTCGTGAAATGGATGTGATGCTCAGGAAATTGGTGCTTTGAGGGCATCTCCTTATGATTAGTAAAGGTAGTTCTTTAGCTCCATATATTGAAATGTCCAACGAAGAAAACGTCAGGGTAACAGCTTTGACTGAGAAACGTACACCTGTATTTTCTGATCTGGGTTTGGTGCACTTACTATCCTGAATACCAGAAGGATGTTTAAAACAAATATGTTCAGATACACAGAACAGTGAACCTGATTCGGGTAACCCACGTGTAGTCCCCTGAAATCCGTCGAGAGTGCTGCTTGCTCACACTAGAGCAACCAATGATTGGGCTGATGAAGCACAAGCTGGTAACGTTCTTTTCCTGTCACAGGAGAAGGAGACAGACCTTCCCTCACGCTATACAGCTGCGGAGGAGAGGGGATTGTTTTACAGCATAACCCCTGGAAGCTTAGTGGAGAGGCCTTTGACATCAACAAACTCATCAAGGACACCAATTCAACCAAAGTGAGTCTTATGGTCACAAGTTGGCCCCTGTTCTCTGCCGGCTTCCACATCGTGTGTAATAGAGGCCGTTATTGGAGGTTCCCACTGTCTTCGGTCAGATTTCTTAGATGTCCCTAAAAGGTTTTGTCAGATAGAACACACATCTCAGGAGTATATCCTTGGGTAAAGCCAAACCACCACCACCAGAAAGGTTGGTCTCAATTGTGGTGCAGAGTAAAGCTTTGAGATCTTGGGTGTCGGGCATTTGTTCCAGACCAACTACTTCCTCTAGAGCAGCGGTTCTCAACCTGTGGGTCATGACCCCTTTGGTGGTTGAATGACCCTTTCACAGGGGTCGCCCCATTCATAACACTAGCAAAATTACAGTGATGAAGTAGCAGCGAAAATAATTTTATGGTTGGAGGGTCATCACATTAAAAAGGTTGAGAACTACTGCTCTAGACTGTCACTTTCATAAAAATAAGTTTTTTGATTGGTTTGGTTTTGATAATCTGATGTCCAAATGCAGCTGCAGAACTGTCGTGTTTTGGGGGTTTTTTTTAAGCTTGGAATTATTTCAGATTGACATAAGGATTGCAATAATAACACCAAGAACTCCCTTTTATCCTTTCTCCTGTATTGTCCGCTTGCAGTCACATTTCTGTTGGCTGTTAACATACCAGTGTGGCAGAGTGCCTTTTGAGGTCAAACCATAAATACAGAGCCTTACCCTTTAAGGAACTTGTTGCTCCTTATTCTTGTATGGCTAGCACAGAAACCCACTTGCAATCAAGTCGGTCCCAACTCATGGAGGGGTTCTCAAAGCTGTAAATCTTCACGAGAGCAGAGAGCCTCAGTTTTCTGGTTAGTGGATGTGAACCACCAACCATGAGGTTAGCAATCTAACACTTAACCAACAGCATCACTAGGGGCTACCATAAAAGTGACATTTGATTCTTAAGTGAATTCTTAGTGTATTTTATGCCTTCGTCTTAAATGTCACCTGAATGTTGACATTCAACTGTGAGCAAACGACACAATTCCTGTTTTCATCAAGCTTTCTTTCAGTTGAATGTATGGGTCCAGATGTTCCGAGGAGGAAGCTAGACTGAAAGTAGAAACTTAGAATCCCTTTGCACATAAATGAGAGGTGAAGAAGCTGTGGGCTAAAGAGACATGTGAGGGAAAAAGGGCTCCTTTCGGGGGGAGCACTAGCATATTGAGGTCAAAAGGTCCGAAAGAGAAGGACCCTTAGAAGAGAGAGGAAGGGAACGAGAGGAGGGTGTGTGACTTGGTTTTTTGGTTTGTTTGGGTTTTTTT
>NW_022111372.1:77363053-77400312 GCF_000313985.2 Echinops telfairi
CCCCAGGGAGGAGGTCACATGTAGATCCTTGTAATCGGTTCCCCCTTTCCAACCCACGCTCCTTCTACGCTCCCAGTATCGCCATTCTCACCACTGGTCCTGAAAGGTCATCCGCCCTGGATTCCCTGTGTTTCCAGTTCCTATCTGTACCAGTGTGGGTGTGTAACTTGTTGAAAGACCAAGGCACCCCCCGTTGTCAAGGCCAACTGGCCTGTTTCATTTTAGTGTGCTGCCTTTCACGTGGTTTTATACATTGTAGACAATTAATGCTTGACTGCCCCCTTTTTATTCCAATTAGGCAATAGAACCCTGGTTATGTTCAGTTCTTTGGCTGATTATGTAGATTATAAGAATGGCTGTTATATAATTAGAACATTTTAAACTTTAGGGATGTTTTTTCCTGGTGCTGTCCGGCTCCTTCTCTAGCGTTGCTATAATGAAAACCACCACCAGTGGGCGACGTTAGCGAGTAGAAATGCGTTCTCTCACAGTTCTGTAGTGGACCATCGAATTCAGAGGGTGGGCGGGCGCTCCAGGAAGACGCTTGCCAGGTTCTCGAGGAAGGTCCTCATGTCTTCAGCTTCTGTTCCTTGACGGTCTGCCCATGGCATTTATATATCTTCCCCAGTTGTCCTTGTTTTCTTCCTCCTTTCCCTTTCCTGTAGCTCAAAAGGGATTGATTTAAGACACCCCTTACACTGATATAGCCTCATTACCATAACAAGGAAAATCCCATTTCCACATGGGAGCACAGTCATATAGATGGGATATGCCCTGGATTTAAATCTGTCCCCAGAACATGTGACTACATGCAAGGGCTGTGAGTCTCAGTATTCTGTGGTTATCTCCCATTTTGTGACCTGATGTAATTGTACATGTTAGAAATCTATGAAGTTACTGAGGCAGGATTAGAGGCAGTTATATTAACGAGGCAGGTTAAAATCTACAGGATTAGATTGTATCTTGCATCAAGCTCTTTTGAGACATTAAAGAGCTTAAACAAGAGAGCAGAGATCAGAGAGACCTCCTTTGCCCAAGGAAAAGGAACTAGGGTGGAGTGGTCCTTTGGACCCAGAGTCCCTGCCTGAGAAACTCCCAGGCCCAGGGGAGACTGACCGGGACCCTCCCCAGAAGTAGCACGGAGATTCAGGCTTCGAGGGCCGTCAGCTGAGAGAGACTCGGTGTGCTTGTTGAAGCCATCCTCTTGTGGTGCTTCTGTTACAGCAGCACCAGATGACTCAGACAGGATTCCAGTATGTGTTTTGAGGGGAGACAGTTCTATCCACATCGTTGTATTGTAAGATAAGGAAGATTTGTGGCGTGAAGACCAATATTTATATTCGAGATTGGTTTGTTTTGCTTCCCAGTACAAGTTGCCAGTACACACAGAGATCAGCTGGAAAGCAGATGGCAAAATCATGGCTCTTGGCAACGAAGATGGGTATGTTTGTTTCTTTATTTAAAAAAACTTTGTTCTTGCATGTAAATTCGATCACAAGCTGGTACTGCCATCTGCCTTGCTAGTTGGGGAAGCCCAATTGTATTTGATTTTCTGGTTTATCCTTGGTAATCCACGAGACACTGCATTTTGAAAACTACAGAATTATCTGGGTGTTTTCCACAGTCCACGGAGAGTGTTGGCTGTGTTTGCCTTTTCATGACTGACTGTCTAAGCCTCACAGAATGCTGTCCAGCACTGACCTGCCAAAACCTTTTTCCATTAAAAAAAAAAAAGAATCCTCATCCTAAGGTGCCTGGGTAGCACATGCAGTTGGTGACTGGCTGCTAACCTAAAGACGGCAGCTCCAACTTACTCAGTGGCCATGGGAGAAAGGCCTGGCAAACCCACTCCCATCAAGCTGACAGCTGAGGAAATGCAGTGAAGCAGTTCTACCCTGTAACACATGCGGTCACCCTGAGTTGTGGACAGACTCACTGCACTAGTGACATCAGGCAGGGCACCCCTCACTGTAATCTGTCCCTGAAGATCACAACTCTGCAGAGATGGTTAGGACTTTTAAAGGCTGGATGTGCTTGTTTGAGGGATAAGACCCTTTGGACAGAGGCCTTTATCAGAGAATGACCTTGGCAAGGAAGAGGGGGGTTCTTTGTCTTGTTCCCATCCAGTCAGCCTGGACTGGTGGGGTGAGAGGATATTATTTGCAATGGTCTGTGATTTTATGGTCCATCTCGCTTGTGTTTCTTACTGCAGATCAATAGAAATATTTCAGGTCCCCAACTTGAAACTGATCTGTACCATCCAGCAGCATCACAAGCTTGTGAACACCATCAGCTGGCACCACGAGCACGGCAGCCAGCCAGACCTGAGCTACCTGGTGGCCTCGGGGTCCAACAGCGCTGTCATTTATGTGCACCACCTGAAGACTGCCGTAGGTAACTTGGGTTTGCCCGTACTTAGGAGGATGTCAGTATCAGCTAGTTCCATTCTGATACCTGTGCCTTTTTATTTGGGCATTGAAATGTTATTTGTCTACTGTCAAAAATAAGATACCATATATATTTTTTAATTTCTTCAAGTGTGATAAAAATGTTAACTTAGTTAAAACTATTAACTTAAAAAGTGATGTATCCACTCCACCACCCTCAAGTTCCATCTCTCAGGAATAACCAATGTTCTTGATTTGCTCCATGTAAATGTTACAATGGGTTGACTAGAGAAACAAGTCCAGTGACACTCATGTGTAAGAAAGACCTTGATAACAAGAAGTAATTGTCTATCAGGAAAACGTCCCAGCTCGGTCCAACACAAGTCCATAAGTCTGAAACTGGTCCATAAGTCCCTCTTCAGACTCACGCAGCCACATGTAATGATGCAGGAAGATCACAGGCCACTGGGTGAAAAGTCTTGTGGATCCAATGCGGTGGAGGCATCACAGGCCTGACGCAGGTCTCAGCATGGCTTCTCAACAGAAAGGTGAAGGCAGAGAGGGGGAGGTTCCCAGTACCCTCCTTATGAGAAGACCACGCCCACAAGGAGGCACCATCAGGCTGTGACCTGATTGACAGGCTAGACAGACTCTGCCCCTACACTTAAATCTTCGAGTTGACAAAATTATGTAATTACCCCAATGTTTTTTTCCCCAATTTCGAGTATAACCTTATATATAGGCTACTACATGTAGGAGACTTCAAAGAGTTTGTAGGAAAATGGAATTAAAAGAGAATGGAATTTTCCCATGAACTTTCGATGTCATTTCTTCCCCCACCCCTCCCCAAAATGTATGTTAGTATATTGATTTATTGATTTACATTTGTATTTGAGAGAAGAGTCTTATTTGAGATAGCAGTCCCTTGTTAAAGGATGCTGTGTCCCTCTTGATGTTGCTTCCAGAGGCATTACTGTCATGTCGGTGGTCTCTGATGGCTTCCCTGGACTTGCCATTGCCTGTGGGTCTGCCCACACTCTGAGCCACGAGACGGTCTTGCCTGCTAAGTCATCCCGAGAGCCTGGGACAGTCTCCCTCCGCCCTGGTGTCACTAGTATGAACATCTAGGTCTCTTTAGGTTGCTGCTGGCAGTGACGTCTTCCCCTTCCCCTTTAGAGGGCAATCTGGAGTCACCAATAACCATCACAGAGCCATACCGGACTCTCTCAGGGCACACGGGCAAGATTACCAGCCTGGCTTGGAGCCCACACCATGACGGAAGGCTGGTGTCTGCTTCCTACGATGGAACGGCCCAGGTATCGTGGTCATGGGCCTTTTGGGGTTCTTTTCTGGACTGTTTTCCCCATGTGGCGTCTTGGTTTTCCTCCCTCTTACCTCCTGCCCAGCAGCCTCTGCAGAAAGGACATTGCTGCGCTCTGCAAGGCATTTGTTTTCTTTCACATACTGATAGCAATTCATAATGAAATCGATTTTTAAAACGTTACCAATTTCATTCTGACTTGCTGTCAGTATGTGGACTACACTTATGTGAGAAATCCCCCTTCTCACTTAAACACAGAAGTGTTGTATGAGAAATAGCAAAGACAGCTCTAGTGCTACATTAGTAAGTCAGAGATCTCTGAGTTCAAAAGCATGAGGAGAGTGCAGAGCCAGAGTTCGGGCTGTCCAAACCAGAAAAGACCTGAGGAGCTGGGGCAGGACCTGAGGGTGGGGTTGATGGAGGTGTCTGCACCGGTCTGGGGTCTCTGGAAGGCTGCTTCTGAAGTGGGGAGGAGAGACATTCAGGTCATGGATCACCTGCCCAGGAATTACGGGGCAGAAAAGAACTGAGCACCCCATCAGCGCTGAGTGAGTAGTCTCTTCTTAGTGCCCGAACCCTCAGCCCCCAATAACATTTAATACTGGTTTGAATACTGAAATCCCTGGGGCACAGCATGCACTCCAAATCATCCCCTAGGAATGCCGCTGCTGTCCTGAGCAAGCATGCTTCCCATGCAAAGCAGCCCCCTGAAATCGACCTCTGAAAAAGGACTCCAACGACACCCTGTATCCCAGAACAAAGAATCACCCGACTGTTTGTGTTCTGTCACGTGGCCCTGGGTTTTAGGTGTGGGACACTCTTCAAGAAGAGCCTCTGTGCAATTTCCGAGGACATCGCGGGCGCCTGCTCTGTGTGGCCTGGTCCCCCTTGGATCCAGACTGTATCTACTCCGGGGCAGATGATTTCTGCGTTTATAAATGGCTCGTCTCCATGCAGGTCCACTCCCGGCCGCCTCAAGGTCAGTCAGAACCTAGGACTCACTTGCTTTGGTCTCCGGCCCCTCCCAGCTGCCCTCCTTGCTTGGGGTCAAAAGGCCTGCTGGTCGACCCTGACTGACTGGGTTCTTAAAAAGAACCAGGTGGGTGTTTCAAAGGACAGAGAAACCAACTTCCACAGGTCTCCATTAGCCAAACATGGAACAGTTTGAATTGGGAGGGCGAAGCTGAACCCATTTTGGCTATAAAAGATTAAATGGTAACAGACTAATCCACTCTGTAAACAATAAGAAAGCTTGACACAGTATCAGCTAGGAATGGCCTCAAAGAAGGGCATGTAAAGATTTGTACAGGAGGGTGCTCATCGCAGCCGTATCAGTGATTGCCCAACACTGGAACCAACCCAGCTGTCCTTTCTCAGGTCACTCAGTACATGGCGATAGGTCCCTGCGGTGGAATTCTGCTCTGCAGTTCAAGTAAATACAGACAGACACAGCATGGTGAATCTTTAAAAAGGACGCCATTTGCTGAGCAAAAGAAGCCAGTACAAAACGACTACATCCTCCATAATTCCATTTTGCCATTTATATGAACTTCTAGAACAGACAAAACCAAGCCATTGACAGCAGATGGGTGATTGCAGGGAGCGCCTTACTCCGAGGAGACACGAGGGACTGTGGAGGCGACACACATATTCCATCTTGTTTGTGGTGGTTATTCCGTGTATGTCAGCATTTATCAACGTGTTTAAAAATACGTGTGATTACTGTATTATACATCAATACATTAGATTTAGAAATAAAGGACACAAGTGTTCAGAACTTTTTAAAGTAACAGTAATGGGCCGTAGCCTCAAATAGGAGTCCAGGAGCCTGTGTTAGCGTAAGCAGCTGAATGTCTGCATGAGTGGGAAGAAGCAAGAGCTTGTCATCCCACTGGATTCCTGCAGGGGCATCCAGTCACTCCATCCTGTCCAGCTCAGCCCGCCAGAGCCAGGCCAGAGCACACCAGCTGCCAAGTTTCCCCCAAATCTCGGGGGAAATCTTGGTGGTGTCCACAATAGGGTGGGAGGATTCGAAAGACACCTCAGAAAGTTGAGTTAGGTGTATTCAGCCGTCTGATGCTGTTAACTCTGAAATGTGCTGGCGAAGGAGGGCAGGGTAAGAGTGCTTTCAGAAAGGAGAGCCATGCAGTGTTGGGGACTTCCAGTCCCTCAAAGCCTTGTAGATCAAGAATGTAAATTTTAGTCTGCCCTTTTTTTAAAAAAAACTCATTCCTACAGGCAAAAAAAGCATTGAACTAGACAAAAAAAGACTCACTCAACTTAAAGCAAAACCCAAAAAGAAGAAGCAGCCCCCCACACGAGTGCTGGTGAAACAGGAGGCTCCGAGCGGAAATGAAGAGATGAGGAAGGAGAGTCCGGGACCTGTGGAGAACGGATTTTCGGACGCCGATGGGGAGGCCGACGCCGGGGAGCCCAAGGTGCCCTGCAGCCTTGAGTCGGCAGGTAAGTGGCAGAACCTGTGTTTATGCCAGGACTTCTTGATGGAGTCAAGGAAATGCTCTGACCTGCCTGTGTGCTCAACTCGAGCTCAGCATCTTTGAGGCCTTGGACACTGCACTGTTGGTGGGTTTCGGTGTTTGGGGTTCTCTTCCAAGCCTACACCAGACAGTATACCATCCCACAGTGTCAGAGCATTTTCTTCTGTCTCGTACTCCTTGATATCAGCTCTCCTCCCTCCCCCGTGACAGCGTCTACAGAACCAGTTGTCTACTCCCCAGCTTCCTTGGGCTTTGAAAGGTCGAAAGCCATCATTAATAACAAAATAACATTGCCAAAAAAGGAATCGCCTAAAGAGAAACCAGGTTAGTATTTAATAATAAAAGTATTTTGTTAAATGTGCCCCAAGATAGTTGGTACTTGGAACTCAAAATTCGAAACTGGGTTTTTTGGGTGGTGTGGTTTTGGGGGCCTTTTTGTTGTTATCTAGCACTTGAAGTGTAGTCTTGCTTTGGTTGGTAGTATTTGGGGGAGGGTGGCTCTTTATTGGGTTAGGGACTCTAAACTCCGTAGATTATACTCACCCAGTAAGCCCTCCCTTTGGGTGAGACTGCCTGCAGTTTGATTTCTTTTCAGAAGCTTTGCTCAAGAAGAGAAAAGCACGCTCCATGCTGCCACTGAGTACCAGCTTGGACCACAAGTCCAAAGAGGAGCTTCATCAGGACTGTTTGGTATTAGCAACTGCAAAACACTCCAAAGGTACAAAAATCCATTATTGACACTCCAGTCTTCTAGAGACTGGCCCATGAATGAGGGGAGGAGAGAATGTCCCAGGTTATTATGGTCTGTCCTTCGGTATTTTCTGTGCTTCTCCCACCCTGTGCCCCACTGCACACTCCAGGGTCTGACTCACGGTCCCAGCCTTCTTGTTTTCCATCTGGTGGTCTCCAGCCAGCGATGTGTCAGGACTGGGGTGTTGGCTGACCCTCTCTGCACGATTTGGTGTTTCTACTGTTTTGTTCCATTGAACAGCCCGAGGAAAATCATTTGCTTTTGAGGGAGGAATCTGCCCACATGACAATTCCTTAAAAAAAGTTCTCGAAGAAGTTTTCTTTGTGGAGAGTTGAATTGAGTTTGTGTTTTTCAAGGCCCGCGTGTCATTACTGTCAATTACATTGGTATGAGCAGATAGGATCGTTTTACTTAATTTTACATGTTGAAAAAGGAGACATGTGATCAAATGAAATTCTGACTTATAAATGCTTCGAGCGAGAACGCGCACCGCTCTCTTCCTCCCACAACACTCACGTCTCCGGAGGCCTCGCTGCCGTCAGTTTCGTGCCTACCTCCAGAGACACCGAATGTTTTCATGCGAGTCAGCTTCAAGACGTGTGCGAAGATGGAATTAGCAGGCTCTCTTTTTTAACTTGGTGATAGCTTTCTATGATTTATATAATCAACTTCACATGTTTACCTGATTCCCCTTATTGGAAAATCAGTTGATTTGGAAAAAAAAAAAAACAAAAACAGAATGGCTATTGCGTCCCTTTCTGTGAGGTTCCAGTGAATGTTCGAGAGCTGCCTTTGCTTAGTAGGGCTTTTTGTTTTGTCTGGATTTTTTTTTTTTTTGGCTTCTTGCTGTTTTAACCTTATTTAAATAATTAAGTCACGTGTACATTTCTTAAACGGAATCTTGCATTGGCTTTTAGAATTTCACCCCACCCCCATGCCCTTCTTTGAGCAAACCAGAAACTAGTTGGTGTCATTGGCTTTTGCCCGGGCTGCTGCGATGGGCTCTGCCTTCCTGTTGTGCTGCCTCTGTCACTGAAGTGGGTGTTTGAGACATCAGTTCGGAAATCATTGGACAGAAACGTGGGACCTCTGTATGCATTCCGTTTAGCTGTGCTTTTTGTCTTTCTAAATGAACAGAGCTGCATGAGGACGTGGCTGCTGCCCTTGAGGGTCGCTATCACCTGGGGCTTTTCACCAACAGGGCCACCCTGTACAAGATGATGGAGCTCGAAGGTGAGGGAACGCGAGTCAACAAGCCCTTCCATCTGCATGCTCCCCTGACCCTTTGTACTGGTGCCTGGGCGGGGCGCTGCAAGCAGTGTGTACTGACAGCTAAGCCACCGGTGAGGCTATTTGGAGGAAAAGGTCAGTGATCCTCTCCATTAACTGCAGCCAGAGCATCGTCCCTGTGGAGCACAGTGCTGCTCTAATAACATACAGGTCCCACAGTTGCACGTGACTCAATGGCAGTCGCCAGTAACAGCAACGACGCTTGTGCTTTCATAACTGCCAGCCTGTGGGTTGCAATGGCTACTTTTACTTGTTGACAAACTAAAATTGAGTCCCCTGGCTCACAAAGAGCCCTTGCTTCTGGTGGGCAGCCTATGCATGCAGTGGTCGGACTGAGTGACTGGGCTTCGTGACTCCTCCGGTTGGTGGCTTCGCCATCAGTAAGTGACTGCTTCTACAAGGAGTTCCTTCTTTTCTCGTTCATTTTGAAACCTTCTGAAATCAACTGAAGCATCTTCTGGCTCTCCTCTCTCCTCTGAACAGGGAAAGGTCACTTGGAAAATGGCCACCCTGAGTTATTTCACCAGCTCATGCTTTGGAAAGGAGACCTGAAGGGCGTTCTCCAGACGGCGGCAGAGAGAGGGGAGCTGACAGACAGTCTTGTGGCCATGGCACCAGTCGGTATGTTCTTGTCAGAGTAAGCTGCTAAAGCCGACTCCTGGCAGTACGTGTCTTGAGCTCAAAATTACCTACGGGGACAATTATGGTGCAGAATTAGCTTTGTTCCACAACAGTAGGCCGATCACCACCACCCCAATTCCCTACAAAACGCCGGTCACTGACACACATTATTAGCAAGATTGTAATTGGTGAAAACTCGGTGGGACAGTTTGGCCATGTCTACTGAAATTTAAAATGCATGTGTCCTCTGACTTGGCAGTTCCCTCGGTTGGAATTTAACTGCGCACATGCTGAGAGCAGATCTACATGGGCATTGATGGCAGCAGTGTTTGTAGTAGCAACAGGACCAGAGCCAGTCCATCACTAAGGGTCTGCTTAAAGCATCCATGCCCTAGAAACCTCTGCAGGTGCCAAAGCATGTGGCAGCTCTGTGTGCTCACATGGCACAAAGCTGCCAGTTACAGTAAGTGAAAGCAATCAAGGTATAGACACAAAGTAGTCCATACACTCCCAAAGAAACTAGTCGTGATGGTTGGCTCTGGAAAGGATTTAGGGATACCAGGTGGTACCAGGATAACAAGGAAGCCATTTTTTCTGCCATGCTCAGTTCTGTGCTGCTTTATAGATTTTTGCTCAGGCATACTATGGGAGAGGAGACTGCCTGATGAGACTACCCTGGATTTTATAGCTGGAATACTTGTTCTTACAGCCAGCATCCATGTAATAGCAGCATTACATTCCTGGCAGCAGGGACTCATCTCGGGCACAGCCACGCTCTCTCCTCACCTACTAAGAGTAACCACACTCCTGGTGGCCGTCTTTTGGTGCCATTTTGGATGTGTGAGAAAGTAAAACATTTACCTTTCAGAATGTCAGATGGTACCAGGCAGGGACACATGATCTTAATGGCAATTGAATTAGTATCAAAATGTTCTTCATGCAGCGGCTCTGAAAATCAAGCTTTCCCAGTTCAGGTATACCTGCTTGCTTTTTCTCTTCCTTCACTTATCTAGTTGTTCGTTTGGTTTTTTTTTTCTTAAAGCTGGCTACCACGTGTGGCTGTGGGCCGTGGAAGCTTTTGCCAAACAGCTGTGTTTTCAGGATCAGTATGTCAAGGCTGCCTCCCACCTGCTTTCCATCCACAAAGTGTATGAAGCTGTGGAGCTTCTCAAGGCCAACCATTTCTACAGGTCTGTGTGTGGCGCTCACAGTGGGACGAGGGTGGTAACAACCTATGACGCTGCCAGGGCCCCAGTGGCTGGCCCGTGTTTATCCAGAATTCTAGTTTGGCCTAAATGCACAAATGTTACCGTTGGCCACAAATCCTGTTGGTTGCCTTCCGTAAAGTGCTAGTCTTGCTCTATTTAGATTTTCAGAAAACACCTGCCACATACCCGAGTCTGATTAATGATTTGAGCCTGAAGTTGGGCCTTCTTGGGAGCAGAAATGAGATTTCATGAAAAACCAGCCACTAGTTCAGCTCAGATTTAGTCATTTGCATTTTTCCCAGAGGCAGGCAACCCTGTCTCCTGAGGTCCCACGTACTCACGGGACTTCATAAAACTGATGCGTTATTAGCTGCTCTGGCCAGAGCGTTCGCCTTTTCTTTCTTGCTAAGATCCCAGTGTTCGATGAGTGCAAGTGTTAACGTAATGGGCAGATAACCTCAGTTTTATTGTGGAAATAGTTTTGACCTTAGAGCCCTAGAGGAACTAGACCACCTTTTGAAGAACTGCTGACCCCAGTTTGGAATCAAGCGCACGCAGCCTTTTCAAATGGCCCCTGTCATGAAGGAATAAGTCTTTTACTGGAAGTTAGAATGATACAGCACAAATGGGACAGCTAGTCCTAAATTTTGGTTAATATCTCCTCTTACCTCTAGGGAAGCTATTGCCATTGCCAAAGCCCGGCTGCGCCCAGAAGACCCAATCCTGAAGGACCTGTACCTGAGCTGGGGGGCCGTCCTGGAAAAAGATGGCCATTATGCCATGGCTGCCAAGTGGTAAGCCCGAGGAAAAGAGCTCCTGCCCAGAAGCTACCAAGCAAACCACAACCAAACGGACTGCCTTTGAGTCAAATCTGACTCACGGCAAGCCTGTGTGACAGGGTAGAAGCGCCCCTGTGGGCCTCTGAGACTGTCTAGCTCTTTGCCAGGAGTAGAAAGCCCCAGCTCTCTCCCGAGGAGGGCCTGGTGGTTTTGAACGGCCCATTTTGGGGCTCACAGCCCATTGCATAACCACCACACTAAGAAAACAGGACAAGAATAAAAGCATTATACTGGAATATGGACATCCAGTGACTAGAAGATTCTGAAAGCATTCTTTCTTAGGACCAAGGATCTAGCCCACTAGTACTTACCTAAGTCACCAGAACCCCTCTGGAAACGTGAGTAACAGACTAAGATCCAGGCTTCCAGCCAGTTCAGTCATGGCTAAAGCAACAACATCCGGATAGATGGGAATTCGTAATATGTGGGTGGGCGTGTTCCAGGAGCAGGAAGAATTAGGAGTCAAAGCCTTGCAATGGGAGACTTGGAAGAGGTACTATAAGCCCTTCTTGGAGCCTGATGGTGCCGGAGATGGGTTATTACTTTGTGGAAAGTTGCAACACATGTTCAAAGCAAGTATCAGCCACCATCTTTAAGTCGGCCACTGTTGCTTCTCATTCTACCCTCCAAGAGACTCACTTGCTGCACAACATGCGTGCTGCATATACTTGTGTATAAGCTGAGGTTTGGGGCACATTTTGTATACCGTTTTTGTGGTAAAATCAGGTGCCTCGGCTGACATGCGGTCGGCTTATACTCGAGTACGTACAGTACTGCTGTTGGTTTCTAACAGGGAGATTGTTTCTAGCAGTGTGATGACCCGTAATATTTTCTGTTTCAGTTTTTGGGCTGGTACACCCACATTTTATAAATTCAGGTCTTTTGCTTCATCAACCATGACGAGATTGGGAAGAATCAGTGAAAGCCTTGATATTATCAGTTAAAAGAAATGGGAAGTAATTACACCCCCGCTGTACTTCAATTCAGCATAGGCTCCATTATGTCTCCCACTCGGGTAATGCTTGAGTCTCTCTCTCTCTCTCTCTCTGGTGAGCTTGCCAGCTTCAGCCTTGACTGAAGCCAGCGGGGAGACTCTGGGACCACAGGAAGGCCCACAAGGCAGAACAGATCCTAGTTTTTCTCTGTTTAGATTTTCAGAAAGCATCTGTCACGTAATAAGCCCTGTTTATGAAATGCCATTAACTTGTCTTGATCGTAGCTATTTCTTTGTCTTGTAGCTATTTAGGGGCCGCTTGTACTTATGATGCAGCCAAAGTTTTGGCCAAAAAGGGAGATGCAGCCTCCCTTAGAACAGCTGCTGAGCTGGCTGCCATCGTCGGAGAAGAGGAGTTGTCGGCCTCACTGGCCCTCAGATGTGCCCAAGAGCTGCTTCTGGCCAGGAACTGGGTGGGAGCCCAAGAAGCCCTGCAGCTCCACGAAAGTCTAAAGGTCAGTCCAGCAGTTCGGCTCCTGGCCTGAGTCCTGTTCCCGTTGGATTCCACATGTTAGCAGGTGTCCTCCCTGGTGCGCTGGTCAGTTCTGCCTCTGAAGGACAGTGGCTTGTCCGCGGCGTTCCCCATTGCTGACTGGTCTGTGAACAGACTCCAGCCTGCCCAGCCCAGGGTTGGTAATTGAGTGTTTCCTCCTCACTGGCGTCAGCAGCCTGGTGTTCTGCTTGCGGCGTGCTCTTCAGCTCGAAGGTGTGAAGGAGCATGAAGGAATTCTCCATGCGGCTTGATTCCCACCCTGCTAAAAATGCATCTCCCGTCAGCGCCTGCAAAGTCGCCACGCCCACTTCCCTTTCTAAAACGTTGGGTCCATTTTAGATGGTGGTGCTCTGGCTTGAACTTTAAAGCTCTTCTGTCTCTAGCAGAATACCTAGGCCTCCAGTCGGTTCCTAGCTGAGTGTTCACGGCTCAGGGAAAGAGCTAGCCGGCGAGGCAGCTTTCTGGGAACTACAAATAAAAGGGCAGCAACAACAGGAAAACCCAGAAAGGTCGCGTGGCTCTGTGTTGTTTACAGAATCATCAGACCCAGAAGAATTTATTCACATCCCTGCACTCAACCTCCAAAGTTTCCAGAATGATTATTAGCAGTTCACTCTTTTGCTTAAACAGCATTATTAATAAAAACAAAAATTTAACCTTTATTGAACATGGTTCTGATCAGGACTCTTGCCTCTGAGGAACAGGGACCCTCTGAAACTTAGCTGAGAAAGCACATGCCAACTGACAAGTCTAGCGAGGAAGGTGTTTCCAGGCCTTTACTCTGCCTCTGTTCTCCTCCACTAACTCCTCTGTAATCACCTTGGACATGTCCAGCAGGCCTGCCCCAGCTCTCAGAGCCCCACCGCCTGCCTTCTACAGCTCTTCGGCCCCTGCACTCTACCATGTATTCCCGAGACTGCAGCAGACAGACACAGGCAGGAAAAATCTGATGAGCCCGTCTTTCCCCACCCACAGCTGGACCACAGGTCTTTGGTGGCCTGTATGTGATTGAAGTTCTCCTGGACTAAGGCCTATTCTCATGTAACAGTTTCTCTCCTCTCCAGGGTCAGAGACTAGTGTTTTGCCTTCTTGAGCTACTGTCCAAACACCTGGAGGAAAGGCAGCTTTTCGAGTCTACAAGCTCCTCTCTCTACCATGCTTGGACCACTGAGCCCAAAGGGCCCTTCTCAGAGAGAGTAGCTGCCGTGTGGAGGAGCGCCTTTGGCCTGGACACTCCCGAGCAGTATCAGGCGGTATTTCAGAAGCTGCAGAGTATCAAGTACCCATCTGCTACGAACAACACACCCTCCAAACAGGTACCCAGCTGTCCCTGTACCACAGGAGTCAGTCACGGCTAATGTCTAGGGAACAAGCAGGTTGCTGGCCAGCATTTCAGAAGAGAGTAAGGCAGGCCCAGACAACCTCATCAAATTGTACGCTGAAAATTAATCATACCCTCATTTTTAAAGAAGGAGAATGAGAGCTTTTCTAGAACTTTCAGGTGCTTGCTTTTTGTTTTCCCCCAATGCAAAATGGCAAGGTGCCTTCTGGGCTGCAGAGTTTGCCACCAGGTGGCGCGTGCTCGGGCGCAGCTAGCTGGGACTTGGGGCTTCTGGTGGGGAAGTGAAAGCAGGTGGCAGGCCTTTCTTAGAGTGCTCCCAGTGGGAGCCTGCTGCTGCCCTCCCTGCCTGGGGGCAATGTTTAACTGAGACGCTTCTCCTCCAGCTCCTGCTCCAAGTTAGCCACGACTTGACCTTGGCGGTGCTGAGCCAGCAGGTGGCTTCCTGGGAGGAGGCAGTGAAGGCACTGCTGCGGGCAGTACTCCGGAGCTACGAGTCGGGAAACTTCGCCATCATGCAGGAACTGTACTCGGCCTTTCTTCCTGAGGGTAAATGCCTGCCACCTTGGCCCAGGGCCTGCCCATGGGTGAGAGAAGAGCTGAAGAGACGGGCCGGCCAGCTAGGTCACGTGAATAGAAAGCTCTGCGGCCGTCAGGATAGCTGAGCTGTTCTCCACACATGGCAAAGTCACCATCCGAGGCAGAGTGACGTCACGAATCAGAGACCCCTCAGTCGCTGAGGAAGTCCGTGGGCTCCGTGTGTGTCAGAGTAGAGCTGTGCTCCAAAGGCTTTCAGTGGCTAATCGTTCAGAAAGAGATTACTAGACCTTTCTTCCAGGGCACTTCTGGGTAAACTTGAACTTCCAGCCCTTTCATTAGCTGCTGAGTGCTTTACCTGTTTACATCAGCCAGGATTCCAATGAATGGAGCAACACCGCAAAATCCCGTGGGCTGCAGGGTTAGACACAGTGCCTCAGCCATTATGGCCCAGAGCCTTTGGTCCAAAGGGATGCTTCTTGGGTAAGGTGACCAGATTTTAACATTGGTAAAGTGGGACACCATTGATAAAACTCATATCCTGGCAAAATAGCCACATGGCAGCCGAAAACCGTTGACCCTAGCTTGTCGTGCATTCTTTCCAAAAATAGGGACTTTTTTTTTTTTTTTAACATTTTATTAGGGGCTCATACAACTGTTACCGCAATCCATACATCAATTGTGTAAAGCGCATTTGTACATCATTCTCAAAACATTTTCTCTCCATTTAAACCCCCGACATTAGGTCCTCATCCCCCTCTCCCCCCACGAGCCCTTGATAGTATATAAATTGGTATTTTGTCATATCTTGCTCTGTCCGACGTCTCCCTTCACCCATAGGGACTTTTTTAAACTGCCGCAGGACGCGGGAAAAATTGTTAAAAATCGGGACTGTCCCGCTAAAAGCGGGACATCTGGTCACCTTATTCTTGGGGTGGGCTTTGTCCCAAATCAGGAAACATGAGCTCAGTTGCCTTTGTTGGAAGGCACGTGTTCCTACAGATCATGGGGGGGGTGGGGTTGCAAAAGTTCCTTAAAAGAGGTCTCACAACCCCAACTCCTTTTCTCCTAGGCTGTGACCCTCTGAGAGCGAAACTGGGTGACCCTCATTCCCCAGGCATGGCAGCTTTCGCAAGCTTGGAGGCCTTTTTGGCTTATGGACGGCTGTATGAGTTCTGGTGGTCTCTCTCCAGGCCTTACTCCGAGCCCAGTGTCTGGGTCAGTGTGGATCACAGTAGGAAAGTGGTTGAGTGCAGCCTGCAGGTGGATGATGCCAGCCCTGAGGAGGCCGAACCCAGGGCTTCCGGTCAGCCAGAGCTAAGTCGGCCCCCCGCGCTGGGCTTGAAACTCACAGAAGAGAGTGAGCGGGTGCTGGGCACTTGTCGGGAGCTCGTATCAGAACAACGTGCCAGTCTCCAGAGCTCGCAGAGAACCGTCGCTGAAGTCCAGGAGACCTTGGCGGAAATGATCCGCCAGCACCAGAAGAGTCAGCTCTGTAAGCCCACCGTGAACGGTCCTGACTCCAGTGAGTCTGCGCAGAAGGCAGAAAACCCCCTCTCTGGTCCTCAGGGCCAGAGGTAAGTATCAAGTCAGATGCAAGATGGAATTGAAAGCACCGAGCAGCATTGTCGTGTCACTGGGGAAAGATAGGTGCATGGTGATAGGAACCCGGTCATTTGGAAATGGGATAATGCAGTAATGAAGACATGGACTTGGGAGTCGGCCCCGTTCTGATCCTGGCCCTGCTACGTGACCTCCTGCAAGGTCTTCATAGTGTCCTCATCTGTAACACGGGGTACCAACTCGTACCTCGGTTATTTCAGGAATTCTGCTTCTTGATTGTTCTGTAGTACAGAATTCATCCTATCACAGAAGGCCAATGGGTGGGAAGGGTAATATTCCACAATTGCATCCTGAGAAGACCCCTCAAGATCTGAATGCCAGAGAGGCAGGAGCCAGTGACCCGTCACTGCGGGTGGCATTTGCTCTCACTGAGCACTAGGCTGTGTGGCTTTACAGTGGGTTACCCTTACTGGGCCATTCCCTGTCATGGCAATGGACCACAGATGGCTCAATGGGGTAAACATTAGACCACTGCTCATCACCAGGAGCGCGTTCCAACCCAGCAGCCGCTGCTCAGGAGAAAGACGGAGGGGGCAGTTCACGTCCTGGGAGGTCCCATCGAAATCAACTCGATGTCAGTGGGTTCGGGTTTTGTTTTTTGTGCTGATTGCCTTTTACCTCAGATATGTTCCTCAGCACAGGGACGAGAACAGACAAGCCATAAACTTAAGGCTGCTACCACTAACTTAAAAAAAAAAATTAGACTTGAACCCCCTGATTTTAGTCCCCTAAAAATACACCGTTGAAATCATGAACCAGAGACGTAAGCAACTTAAGCTACCATGTTCCATGTTTTATATTTGGTTTCTGTAATAAAAACTAAAGAATTGCCTAACCCAGGACACCCTGCCCAGAAAAACGTCCGTCCATGCAGTTGCCGGCGCCCAGCTCTGTCTAGCTGTCCCTCAGGAGAACCACCTCTGCTCAGAGGCCCCTGAGAGTCTTGGGACTGGCCTTGAAAAAGACCTTGGGAAAAAAACCCATTCTCTTTTTTGTACCACTTTTCCCAGAACTTTTTTCAAGTCCCCTGCTAGTAGACAGTCATTTTGCATTTTGAAAATTGTTTTATGTCACAGTACATTAAGTTATGTTCTCTGGACCTTTGTATTTAAAGATTAAAAGAAAGAATCCTGTGAGTAAGGAACTTAGGTTGTGGGCTAATAATCAACATTGCGTGGGACGCGAAATATGACTTCTTATACTGTCGTTTTATTAGTAGTAAAGAAGACGAAACCAAACCCGTTTCTCTGCCTGAACTAACTAAAAGACTGACAGAGGCAAATGAGAGGATGGCTCAGTTTCCTGAGAGCATTAAGGTAAGATTGACACCCGTTCATCTAGTCAAACTACTTTTGTAGGACGCGCTAACTATACCAAATTCTTGCGGTCGTCCACATGGATCAGTGGCTGAACCCTACACATTCATGTGTTGAACAGTTTAAGCTGCAGTTTCCTTTGGTTAGCGCAAATATTTTGTGACAGTGATTGGCCACACAAGCAATTACAGACCTCAGAAAAACCAAATAAATTTTGTAGTTGTGTGGTTAGAAGTAAAACTAAAATTGGCATGATATCATCTGATAGGCTACTGCCCGAAAAGTATGTTTAGATGTGGTCCTAACCATAAGAGCAGCCGCATTTTCTGAGTTGATGTGAAGAGGTTCAAGGAAGGGTGCTGTGCTGGGACGTGTCTGTGGCTGGAGTCTTGGTGCCGGGGCTTTCTCCCCGCGCCTGTTCTCCTCACTGGAGTATCATCTTTCAGGCCTGGCCCTTCCCAGATGTGCTGGAGTGCTGCGTCGTCCTGCATCACATTGACACCCAGCATCCTGGCTGTGTGGCCCCAGAGATGAAGCAACAGGCCCAAGAACTTCTTCAGAAATACGGCAAGGCTGAGGTTTACAAAAGATACTGCCGGGCCTGCACGTGAACATTCAAGGACCTCTGAGAAATGGCCACATTCGCAACATGTAATGCCTTGCAGCTCTGCGTCCATACCTCGCCCAGCATTTGTAACTCTGGCCCTGGGTCCTGTTCCAGTGACTCCAAACCACGAGGCTCCGGTTGGGATCAATGCTAGCCTCAGATGCCAGGGCGTCTGACTTTGGTTATCACGCTGGGTCCTTGGGACCCAATTCGGTTTCCCACTGGAGGAAGGAGCCTGGGAAGCCGGCATTCCTTTTACTCCGAAAAGCACCTGGCCAGGGGGGTGTTGGTCATTTGTAAGGCCTTAAGCAGGTTTCTCCTAAAAAGGAGAAATGTTTTTAATCACCCAAAGTGTTATCTTCTTAGACACAGCTAGCTACCTTTATAAATACTCTCCCCAACCGTAAACAAGTCTTTGTTGGTAGAGAATAGTCAAGTTGTGTGTGTTTTGTTAACCTGGGTCTTCCCCGTCTGCCCTTTCAGTGATAGGAGATTGACCTTACCCATCATTTTGACTACTTACCAACCCCTCTTTTTGAACTTTAGGTCTAAAATGTGTGTGTTTTTTGTTTTGTTTTGTTTTGTTTTTTCATTTTATGTAATTGTTTCTTTGGACAAATCACTCACTAAAGCTTTAGAAGAACAGGTGATGTACTTGACTGTGATCTTGCTGTTTTATAGGGAGTGATTGGTGGTGATCCAAGAGCTCAGGAAGAAAGTCCTTGTCATTGGCTCTCTTCCTTTTTCTAGGTTCACAGGGCTGTTGGAGAATGAGAGTAAAGTCACAGGACCGCTTTGAAGAAAAATGTTATGTTCCTAATTTTGCATATTGTTGGAACACTGGACTTCAACTTTAGTTTAATGAACCTGTAAAATCATTTAATCATAAATACCTGCTCTTCCCCCTCCCCCCCCCTTTGGTTATTGAAGCCATTCAACAATGTCAGGAACAGATGTTTCCATATTGTTACAGTTGCTAGAATGTAAAATCAGATGAGTAGGAGAGGGCTGTTCCTTCTCAATAACTGAACTATGTTTTGTGTGTGTGACAGCTTTTCTGCTTGGGTGCTTAGTTGATTTTTTTGATTTTTTTATTTTTTATGAGGATTGGTGTGGCTTAGGACAACAAGAATAAATTTTATTATCAAGCGCTCTCTCTAGGAAATAAAAGGTTTAAAAGGCAGGATTCAAAATTCTAAGGTACTGGTTGATTGGTTTTAATTTAGAGCTAGCTGTTGAATTTTGAAAGCTCTAAAATAGTGATATTCTAGAATTTAGCTCCCTAGTTCTCCACCCAGGGAACGGGTTGCAAGAAGATATGCAGCACTGGACTAGGGCACCGGTTCTCAACCTGGGGGTCACGGCCTCTTTGGTGGTTGAACAACCCTTTCACTGGGATCGACCAATTCATAACAGTAGCAAAATGACAGTTATGAAGTAGCAATGAAAATAATTTTATGGTTGGGGGTCACCACAACAAGAGGATCGGTATTAAAGGGTCACGGCATGAGGAAGGTGGAAAACCACTGACCTAGAGGTTGGAGAATCTTCTGAGTTGGTAAAGGGGCAGGACCGAGCGGAGAACTGGGTACCATTTCTGCCTGTGTTAAAATGACCAGGTCACCTGCAGAGCATGGTGGTGGGGCCACATTCCCGTGTGGTTGAGCACAGAGCTGCCTGATTAAACAGACCCTGTGAGTGCTCTTCTCTTTCCGCCTGGGCGCTTTGCGGAGGCCATTACCAGGGCCCGGACCCTTCGCCTTACCTGCTTTGAGAAAAACAAGAAATACTACCAGTACAACTGTCCAACACCATAATAATAACAGAAATGGCACCGTTTTTAATTCTTCATAAGCGCGCTTTTTTCCGATACCGAATCGTTTATTCAAGCAATTCTAATGTGAAGGAACGATTCTCATTGGTTTCTCCCCAGTCACCGTAAAACCAGAACTGGGGAGCTCTGAGGAATTGACCCACGCTGCCAAGTGACTAGAGTAACGCAGAAATTCAAGAATCCTTTTTGGTGCTTTCTCTTCTACCCAAAGTATACCTTTATCTGTAACCTCTCGCTCCTTGACCTGCATGGGCCAAACCACCATCCTCTGTTGCCCAGATCACCTCGTTGAGCTCCCACCACAGTCGGACGCTGTTTCGTCTCTGCCACAGGCAGGGGCTGCTTTAAATTACAAATCAGATTGCTAATGCCCTGCCTTAAACTTCCTAGTTTCCCATTGCTCTCAGGGAAAAACAACTAAAATCTTGGTGTAGTTTACAGCCCCCTCCACCCGGCTCTACCTTTGCTCTCAGCCTGCTCTGGACACTGACCCGTGTTTAAAGATCAAAGCCCTTTATAGGTCAAGGCTGCTGCGCCCACCAGTTCTCTTCACCTCAGTCTGGGCACACATTTCTTCTGCCTGACTCGCTCATGTTCATGTATCCCTTAGCTCACAGCCTCTGTGTTCTTTCTCTGAAAAGACCCCTTGAACCTCAACCCCAGAGACAGCAGTGTCTTCATCAGAATTCTTCACTGCCTAGCAACACATTGTAAACGCCACAAGGGTAGAGATGGTGTCTGATGTGCTGTTTCAGTCCCTAGCACCTAAAGGAAAATACTCAAGGATTTTGACTGAATAAACTAGCAAATTGAGATACATAATTTTTATTAATAATTTATACTTCAAGGATCTCAACAGCTCATCCATGTCAGCACTAGCTGACAGCTAAACATGTGCTTAGTGTCGGACCTGACTGGGTGAGAACTTTTAAATGGCAGAGTCTGGAGGGACTGACTTACACTTGGTAATCTTTTAATAATTCACATATTGTACAATTTAATCATATTATTTGTGTACCTGTTGCTAACTAGCTCTCCATTTCTCCCCAGCGTCCCCTGCCATGTCCCTCGCTAATCATTAATCCAGTTACTATCTCAAGATTTACCTATTCTGGATTCATGTGCAGAAAATCCTACAAAACACGCATAAGAAAACTCAACAGTGACGAAACGAAAATCTCAATCAAAATGATCTCAATTTTTAAAAGCCAGAAAATATTAAAAACAGTTTGCTCCTGCCGTCTGCCCGCGCTGCACGTGGACCTGGCTGTTGAGATCACGGCCATCTAGGAGATGGCCGCTTGTTTGTCTTCAAGCCTTTAAGGCCCCCTGACTATATCCTAAAGCCGGGCACCATCAGCTTTCTTCACCACATTTGCTTATGCACTTGCTTTGTCTTCAGCGATCATGTTGGGAAGGACTTGCCACACTGCCTCATCGAGGGTGTCACAAGAGACTGCTACTCATGGCTCCTGGTGCTGCAGAAACCAGAAAAGAAGCAAACAAAAACCCTCAGGTGGCTTCAAGAACCTCACACACCTCACCCGTTTTTTCTATCTGTTGGAAAAGTCTTAAAAAACAGTCTAAAATTCTCCCCCAAAAATCGTTTTAAAATGTGTCTGAAGGGAGATCAAATGACAAGGTGTTACGTTTTAAGCTCACTGCCTCTGCCATCATGGACTTCACAGTGCTCCCTTTCTGGCAGCAAGGCTCTCACATCCCCGGACTGTGTTCAGAGGGGATGCGCCGGAGGCTTCACCCTTGGGGGACCCTGCAAGTGGGTTCTGGGCTCACGCTCATCCATAGCCTTCTGCAAACCATGTGCTCACAATTAAGTTCTGATGCCGTTCTTTCCTTCCGATTTGGATCTTATTACAGTCCTTGAGCACACAGGCTGGTGTGGTTTGGGTTTTGTTTTTCATGTAAACTTGTTGACACCTCACTTAGCTACATATTTGAAGACAAGCCTCTAAGACACAGGAACTTCTTCCTGGCACAGCCCCATCGAGTTTCTTTGTCACACTTTGCTATAGCGCCATATCCTCAGGAATCTCTATATGGTGTCCACTATCACGTAGAGTGGTGTCATTAGAACGAATTCTTTTCTTTTTTTTCCTTTTTCCTGAAGCTGCAGTTTAGTTAAAGCATAGAGTCATTGCAAAAGGAATAAACAAAGGGAGGGGTCCATCTTAAGCATAGGTAAAATACACTTCGCTCTGGAGACGAAGCAGGTTCCCCTCGTGAGGTGAGAGGGGACCTAGTCTAAGGGAATGCTTCTAGTTCTTAAATGGCACTTTCAAATGGGAGCAAGTTGCCGCTCTGCAGATGATCAAGCCATGTTCTAACCAGTTACTCAGCCTGTCCTTGATTCCCATGAATCATTTCTGTTTTATCGGGGCTGCTGCTCTTGGCCAGAAGGTCTCAGAATGTCCCAGGGTTTGCTCTGTGTAGTCGTACATCAGCTGTTTCAGGATTAGCTCCGAGTACAATCCTGTGTCCGGATTTTCACTAGGGCCTGACTTTAAGGTTAAGGTGTTTTCCAAGCCAATGTTCACAAAGTCCCCTGTTCGTAACATTTCATGAGGCCCTCTTGTTCATCCCCTTAGCAGGCAGAGCAAGACCCCCTCTTCTGTCCCTGTCGATACGATACTGACCTCTGATTGGACCTCACTTTGCTAGTAGACCCCTACTTCCTTGACGTGCCTTTTCCTTCCTTTCTATGACAGTAAGGCTCCTCTTGTTGGGATGATTTTTTTTTCATCGTTTTATTAGCGTCTCATACAGCTCTTAACACAGTCCATACATTGCCCTCATCATTCTCAAAACATTTGCTCTCCACTTAAGCCCCTGGCATCAAGTCCTCATTTTTTTCCCTTCCCTCCCCGCTCCCTCCTTCCTCATGCGCCCTTGATAATTTATAAATTATTTTGTCATATCTTGCCCTGTCTGACGTCTCCCATCACCCAATTTTCTGTTGTCCTTCCCCCAGGGAGAAGGTCACATGTAGACCCTTGTAACCGGTTCCCCCTTTCCAGCCTACCCTCCCAGTATCGCCATTCACACCACTGGTCCTGAAGGGATCATCCACCCTGGATTCCCTGTTTCCAGTTCCTATCTGTCCCAGTGTACATCCTCTGGTCTAGCCAGACTTGCAAGGTAGAATTGGGGTCATGATAGTGGGGTGGGGAGGAGAGGAAGCATTTAGGAACTAGAGGAAAGTTGTATTTTTCAATGTTGCTACATCACACCCTGACTGGCTTGTCTCCTCCCCGAAACCCTGAGGGGTTCATCTGTCCTAGATTCCGTGCGTTTCCAATTCCCATCTGTACCGCTGTGCATCCTCTGGTCTAACCAGGTCTGCAAGGCAGAATTGGGGTCCTGGTAGCATCGTGTTCTATTGAGTCAATTCTGACTTGTCTTCTAACTACATGTTGTTCCGTGCTGTCGAGTCTGTTCCGACTCATGGCCCGATGTACAACAGCATGAAACACTGCCCAGTCCTGTGCCATCCTCACAGCTGGTATGTTTGATCCCATGGATACAGCAACTGTGCCAGTCCATTGTGTTGAGGGTTTCCTGTTTTTGATGCCCTGCTACTTTGCCAAGCATGATGTCTTTCTCCCGGGACTGGCTTCTCCTGACAACATGCCCAAAGCACACGAGACAGTGTTCTAAAACTGGTTGTAGTGATGAGTGTACAACTCTTGAAGCGACTGAACTATTGAGTTGTGTGATAGCATCAGTTCTTCAGTCTACCTTATTCAGTGCCCCGCTTTCACGTACGTATGAGGCGATTGAAAGTGCCAAGGCTTGGGTCAGGGCACCTGGAACTGAGTACAACTGCCTGATCGAGTTTACGACACTAATCTTCACGGGAGCAGATTGCCAGGTCTTTCTGTGCCAGCACCACGGGGGAGTTCACACTGCCCATCTTTCCGTCATAGCCCAGCACTTGACCCACTGGACCAGCAAGGGCCCTTCACTCAGCCGTATGTGCACGCACACACAAGGCAAAAAGGTCTTGCCAGTTCTAATAGAGCTGTGTGTTTCACTTTTTTGCCAGTTAGTAAAATTGGTGAGTGGGAATATGCACAGGAGAACATAACAGCAATTCAGCAATTTGTATAGTCTGAACACGGTGCGTGCTTTGTTTGGCCATGTTCACCAGTTGTCCCTCCTCAACGTCAACTCACTAGCCACTGTCCTTTCAAGTTGCTATTGTCAACTATTAGAGCCCAGTGCTCAGGGCACACATTCTTTGCCCATGAAGTTAACTTCGTTTGGTTAAGGGCATAGAGTGGCACTGTACATTAAGTGTAGGACTGGTAACCCCAAAGTTGGAGGTTCAAACCCACTAGCAGTTGCAGGGGAGAACATCGAAGCTAGCTGTTCCTGGGGAGATTTGCAGTAAGCAAAGCCCTTTTAGGTGGCCGTGAGTTAGAATCCGTAGCAGTGGTTTGGAATTTAGGCATTGTTTGGTTTAAAGACTTCAGGGCATATTCTCAGAATTAAACATTGCCTCAGGACAAGAGTTTCAGGGTTTCATTTAACTTCAATGGATTTTTGGATTCCATGAGAATTTAAAATTCTGCTCTGCACTGCTTTTTTTTTTTTTTTTTTGCGCTGCCTTTTTGATCTGTAGAATCTTTTACCAAAATATTCAGGAAGTAGCAGGGCACCATCCAGTTCTGGTCCATGGTAAAGGAGGCGGTTGTTGAAGTAAGTGCATTCCATTTCCTCCTGTTCCTGAAAATCTTTGCTGTCATTCCATGGACAAATGAAGACCAGTGGTCTTACCTTGAATGTACATTTGCAGGCTTTACAACCCCAAGCACTAGGCCAGGAACTCGGGGGTAGAACAGGTGCACTCCACACTGTAACAGGCCAACTAACTGGGCTATTCCAGGACACCATGACCCTCACCCTCAAAAGCAGTCTCAGCAGCTGCTCTCTTGGTTGTAAATGTGTATCATTTGCTAATGCAACTTTTTACAAGTGTACTATCTTTTACATAGATTGCATTAATTAATGCAATTAATTAATGCAAAACTTCCCCCTTAACTGATGCAACTTTTCATCACTGTAAACCTGCATTCAGTGATTCTAAGTACTCACACACACACACCCCTCCTGCTATATCCCTGGCAAACAGGAAATAAATTTGGTTTCTATACACTTGCCGGTCCTTGTCTGCTTGTGAAATCACATATTTATCCTTTTGTGACTACCAGTTTACTCATTTATCTTCAAGCTCCATCCACAACATCTAGGTTCATGGCCGACTAGTCCATTGTACAGACAACTGTGGCCACTTGTATCCATTCACCCACTGAGCAGCAGTTAGGTGTCTTTCCACCTTTGGACGAACGAAGTGAACGAAGCACTACAGTGAACGTGGGTGTCCGCTACCTGTTCTTACATGGCCCGACAAGTAGCTGGGGGGTTGGGTTCTTTCCTCAGCCAGGCAGTAAGTTCTTACTTCTCCCCTGCTCCTGGACTCCCTCACCGAGTCCCACAACCTTCCACCATAACACTTCTCCTGACATGTCAGGTACTGTCTGTTCTCAATTAACAGTGAAGATTCACTCCCCATTTGACCTAAATCTGGAAGGGTACTTGGGAGACTCGGTCACTAGCAGGCCAGAGCCCCTGAGCTGCTCGCCTCTGTGGCTTCCATCACTAGCCTCATGAAGAATGTCTTCCATCCCTATATGTAACCATCCCAGCCACAACCTGACATCTATTTTATAGGCGGCTATGGTGGACGTGGGAGCCCAAAACCCATCTGCAGAGTATCTAGCCTGATTAGGCCACTGACAGATCCCTAGGCACAGGCAAGGGGCTCCAACAGCTCTACTATCAGACATGGATCACTGTAGTCATGATTTTACAGGATGGAACTTGATATTTGTCAGTTGATTTCCCTCTTGACTGGTCAATGACAAAAATTTCTCCCCTGGCCTTTTTAACTATTCACAGTGGTCTTTCTTACTACTGGTATTTTTCTCTGCATTATTGGTATTTGCTACTGCTTCTGTTGGGTCCTCCAGTGTGGAATTATCCATCCTGTAGTCATTCAAAATCAGAGTTTCCCTTTCAAATAACTAGCTTTATAGGGAAGGTGGGGGTTGGGAGAGCAAACAAAGGATGTGGGGGGGGGCACACTAGAACTGATTGTACAACTCATTTTAAACATGACAACCATGGTGGGTGGAGAAATGTTCTAAAATGTATTGTGGTAATGATTATACAACTCTTCTTGATATGACTTAACTACTGTGTGATGTGGATTAAGTGCCAATAAAATGGTAAGGAAAAAAAAAATACCCTCACATCTGCTTTTGCACCTGACTTAAAACCTTTCATTTTCTGAGCCAATAGAAGGGGCTCAAAACAGTCTTTAGCCAAGTAGATGATGTCAATTCAATTGGCCTACAAGAGTGTCACTAATTAACCATCAAATCCTGGCCAAAAGTGACCCCCACCCACCCAGGAAGTAACGTTAAAGTGGTTTCCTAGCAAGGCCTCATGGTTAGTAGGGAATATTAAGTGGAAGTACTTCCATTCCGTCCCATTTCTAGTGAGCTCATGAAAAACCTACGACAGACAGCCAACCTGTGGACAGTGGAGGATGTCACTGGAGCCCCAATAACTACACCAGAGCAAGCAATTCGTAGTGATGAAAAAACAAGCTTCATGCCAGCAGTTAAAAAAAAAATCTTTATTTTACAAAATTAAAAACATAAATAATATTTACAGGCATCTTAAATACCAGCTTATAATAATACTTGACATTTTCAAATCATTTCAAATTGAGCTTCCTGTGAGTTGTTAAAATGCCAGCCTAGCATCGACTTCCGTGAGCTCCCGTCCCTACCCGCACCGCTCTGCAGGGGGTTTGGTGGTTGTGGAATTCTCCATCCTCTAGTCATTCAGGAGCCACTTTATTTCTCAAACAACTGGCTTTCAAAAACAAAACATCCCATGTCCTGAGCTTCCTCCCGCAACTGTGGGATACGCCTCCAAAAGTATTCTAGAACCAAAGACTGCTTCTTTCACTGTACTGTTGACAAGGAACTGCAAATTCTTTTTAAAAGACTCACATTTCTGGTACTCACAAGAACCCATCTCCCCAACTTTTCCTCAAGTTCACTGAAAGAAAAGCAGAGGAAATGGAGGTGGGAGAATACAGATGACCGTGAGAAATCACGTGACTGGAAATATGAGAGACTCATGATCCAAACATGATCTTAGTCATTTCCTCCAGGATCAAATCCCGGTTAGCTCATTACAGGAAAACTTAAAAGATTTCAGATGGTGCACACAACTGCCGATCTGTGGCACATCAAAACACAGACTTCAAAGACACATAGGTGGCACCTTGATACCTATTGTGAAGTTTCCCGCGATCAGTAGACAGATTCAGTTTGCTTGCAAGGGAAGTTTTCATTATCTGGTCTTCAAATTTCAGCACAGAGCAATTCATTTCCACATGACAGCATATAAAAGCAGACTACCAAAGTGTGAGGAAAGCAAACGTCTTTGAGAGGGTCAGAAACATGCTATATATACATGTATAGATGTAGATATGTATATGTATATATATAGAGAGAGAGATTTTTTTTAAGAGGAAGAGACTGGACATCCATCACCCACTTCCTAAGAATGCCCTTCGGTTCCAGCTTCCCAGGATGCCCTCAGCTCAGCTGAGAATCACAGTCAGGTGTCTTCATCCTCAGAGATTAGCAACACATTGGCAAAAGAAAAGAATGACAACAGGTAAGAGTTATATACATTTTACTAGTTTGTTTCAACTGGTCCTGGATATTTAAAAAGGTGTCATATGAGCCATGGATGCTGGTGGCAGGAGGCAACTGGAGAGAGGCTTGGGGATGAGGAATTGGGAAGACTTGTTGACAAATTCAGAGCAAACGCCCCTCTTCTGGGTTTCAAAGACACCTCTTGTCTTCAGTAAAACAGAAGTCTTTCTGCTCAACGCAGACGGAAGGTACAGTTCGCTCAAGAGAAGCGTTTTCTCTCAGGGAGGAGACAATTGCGCACCGACTGGTCAGCGCAGTCAGCACCACGCCGGCGCCAGGCCGGCCCGCAGAGCCTCGCTGCCATCACTGCTGCAAATTGTTGATGAGCGCCAGGATGCTCATCTTCTCCTGGGCAGAGTCCACATCCTCGTTCTGCTTCTGGACCACGCCCGTGCCCAGGCCGTAGAGGCGCCCACAGTACTTGGCATCATCAATACTGTCCTCAAAAAATAACTGCAAAAGACAGAGAACCTGCAGTGAAAACCACGCCAAAACGCAACGTCTTAAATGCACGGTTTTAGACAATACCACATCAGCACCTCGCAGCTCTTGGAGGCCTGAATCTGGCAACCCAGAAATTAACTTCCAAACATTCCCTCCGCTCAGGCTCTCCTGGCAGTACCCTCAGGAGCTTTCCAGGGGTGCTTTCACTGTCAGGACCCCTGGGCACCTGCGTCTCCTCCCTTCTTCTCTGTAAGGGGCAGCAATGGTTCAGGGCTTAGGCTTCAGACGCAGACGAACTCCTGGTGTGACCTTCAGCTCTGTAGACCATGGCTCCCTCCCTATAAAATGGGATCGCGCTGGGCTACGGCTGTGGCGAGGACTGAGCTTGTGGGCATGGAGGGAGCCCTCAGAGCAGGGCACTTTCACCCCTGCACCACCCCTTGCCGGCAGGGCCTGTCCGGTGTAGGAGAGGACTTTTAGCCACAACCTTCACCAACAGCACCCCCGCCCACCCAGGAATGCAACTAAGCAGGTCTCCACACAGCTGGGACTGGCTGGCTGAGAACCCGGCCTCTGGCGGCAGGCAGCTGGGTGACTCCTGGGTTAAAGGTCAGTCACACGGAGAACGTGTAGCACGGGGCCAGCTTCTCGGCCCTGAGAAGGAGCTCCGCCTCTTCAGGGAGCTGTGCTTTTTCTAAAAGCAGTTTCTCACGCTCTTCCTCGCCAAGTGCTTGTTCAAACACCGGGTGGGGGCGTAGGGCAACTACAAAGACATGCAGTCCTGTCCTGAATGAGTTGTAGGAAATGCGATATAGAATTTGCGAATTACCAAACACCAACAAATGTGTTCCTGCTAAAGACAGCAGGACGGGAAAGAACAGAAAGGTTCAGAGCCACTGTGAACTGTGAACCCTGAACCCAGCTCCAGACCTGGTCTGCCCAGTAGCTTCTTTAGGTTTCCTTTGCCTCTCAAACAGTATTCCTCTATCTGGATCTCACAGCAAAGAGGAAAAGACTGATAGATAAACCTTTCTCAGGGTGTCCATCAAATTCCAGGAGAAATGATCAGTTTTCCACAAACTTCCTCCAGCCCAGAGAGCCCCCAGCCTCTGCTCCTTGCTGCAGACAGTGTCTCCGCGTTCCTTGAGCTTACCTACCTCTTTCATCCTGAAAAAGGCCATCCCGGTCAGGAGCGAGTCGGAGCCTGCCTGGTGCTGCCTTCCAATCCTCTGCAAATCCAACTGATCTGCAACTTCCTGAAGGCCGCCCTGGAGGTGAATGGGGAACCGTCACAGCAGAGAATCCGCACCCTCGCTGGGGCTCAGGCGCCCATTCTTGAGCGCACTTCTTTGCGTGGCAGGAAGTGGAAACAGGCAATTTCCTTAACCCAGCAGTACCCACTTTCTAGCCCCTAACTCCTTCCTCTCCCCCCTCCCCAATGTTACATATGTACAGTCCACATTCTGCTCCGTCCTTTTCTCTTTGCCAGACCTCTGTCCCGCAAAGTCCAAACTGCTGTACAGCAAGATTGAGGAAAAAGTAAAAACCAATCAAATTCTACACAGCCAACTTCAGCCGTCAACAGCGACAATGATTGGAATAATGGGTTCTTAAGCTCTCTAGGTAGGAGCCCTGGTGGCTTAGTGGTTACAAGTTGGGCTGCTTAGCACAGGATCTACCATTCGAAACCACCAGCTGCTCTGAGGGAGAAATACCAGGCTTTCTACTGCAGTAGAGTTACCATCTCGGAAACTGAGAGGGGCAGTTCTACCTTGTCCTACGGGTTCACTGTGAGTTGGCATCGAGTGCACAGCAGCGAGTGAAACTCTAGGATAAAGAACCCATCCCTGAAGAATTGCCCACACTTTCACCAGGTTTACGAGCCTCAGGTGAATGCCTCCCCTGCGAGTTGCCGCACAAAAGCCTGGGCCAGCCAGCCCCATGCCCATGCCTCACTGCACTGGCACTAGAAAACGCCGCTGCACCAACAGTGACACATGATAAGATAGGCTGTTGTTTTGTTTTTCTCTCATTTTAAGTTACTTAGGAAAAACCGTGTGTACCTTAAGATTTTTGCAACTCTTCATCAGGTACTTGACATCATAAATGGAGGGGAAGAAAAGGTTCAGTATATGAAAGAATTCATGTTCCTCTTCTGGCAAACGAGAATCCGTTAGCAGCTTTACCATGTAGCCAAAGTCATAGCCACTACAAGGAGAGAATGCGGCACTGAGGTTAAATGCCAGGGTACCCCTAAAGCACTCGGTCTCACAATGCCTCAGGTTCATGTGCGGTCGTCATACTTAAAAATGTATGAAAGTGTAGGCGTGGTATTCAAACGCTCAGTCAGGTTATAGCCTAATGATGCCTCTTGGTGGACATGACCTTTTCATGAGGAGGGGCTGGGAACCTCCTTCCCCGGCTCTCTGCCTTCTCTGCCTTGGTCTTCCTGCTTGCTGACCTGGAGCCGCAGGAGGCCTTCCATGCTCCCGCCAACTTCAGGCCCACAGGCTATGTACACGGCCGCCTGCGGTGGTCCTCCTTCCTGCGTCACTGCACATGGCCGCGCGAGTCTGAAGAGGGACTTACAGACTCGAGTTGGACTGGGCTGGGATCTTTTTTGTTTGTTTGTTTTAAATCAATTTATTGGGGCTCATACAATTCATCACAATACATAGATCAATTGTGTAAAGCACATCTATACATTTGTTGCCCTCATTATTCCCAAAATTCACTTGCCTCTTGGGTTCCCGGAATCCACTCATTTTCCGTTTTTTCCCCCTCCCCTTCCCTTCCTCCTCCCCTCTCCCCCATGCACCCTTAATAATTTATAAATTATTATTGTATCTTATATTACACTGTCCGGCGTCTCCCTTCACCCACACCTCTGCTGCCCGTCCCCCAGAGAGGAGGTTATACGTAGCTCCCTGTGATCCATTCCCCCTTTCTACACCCCCTTTCCCTCCTGGTATCGCCACTGTCACCCCTGGTCCTGAGAGGTTCATCTGTCCTAGATTCCTGCATTTCCAATTCCCTTCTGTACCGCTGTGCATCATCTGGTCTAGCCAGGTCTGTGGGCTGGGATCTTTTCTTGATATATAATTACTTCTTGATATAAAAGTCTTTCTTACACATATATGAGTGTTAGTAGGTTTGTTTCTCTAGTGATCCAGGTCTAACAGATTATGGATTTTCACAGCTTCATTTTCAAAGCAGCTTACTCTACTGTAATCTGCAGTTTCCATGTCTCAATAGATTACTGTGAGAGATATGAAAAAGAACATTAGGCTCTATATAAATGTTTTATTTACCAAGAATTCCAAAGTCTGAGGGCAGGAGAACTGGCTAGTGCTTACTATCCTTACTAAACAGCTGCCAGAGGCGAAGCCTCATGAAAAAGGAGGACGTGGGAGAGAAGGGGGAACCGATCACAATGATCGACATGTAACCCCCCAGGGGGACGACCAACAGAAAAGTGGGCAAAGGTAGACAGAGGACTATAAGATATGAAAATAATAATAATTTAACCCTCAAGGGTTCATGAGGTAAGGATGGAGGGAGGGAAAAATGAGGAGCTGATATCAAAGGCTCAAGTAGAAAGAAAATGCCTTGAAAATGATGATGGCAACAGATGTACAAATGTGATAGACACAATGGATGTACGTATGGGTTATGATAAGACCTGTAAGAGCCCCCAATAAAATGATTTAATAAAACAATTTTTTTAGTAAAAAAGAATTCTAATTAAAAAAAGAGAAAATATTCCAAAACTGATTGTAGTGATGATTGTACAACTCATCTTGATGTGATTCAACTATTGAATTGTATAATATGCCAATAAAACTGTTGGAAAAAATAAAATTATCTCTAAAAACAGGAGGAAAGGCACAACAGAATTTCAAATTCTCAGCAGCTCCAGGCTTTCTTGAGCCATAGAGGGTGGATGAATCCCTGTAACTACTGCCCTAACATGATTTTTAAACCTTAAGCCAAAATTCTGCCCTGGAGTCTTCTTATAACCAAACAATAATTTAGCTTAACTAGTCAACAGAGTCTGCATGCTCTTTTAAGAACTGTCCATACAGGTTCAAAGTGATGAACAGAAACTAAAAAACGTAGAAAGAAGGAACCTTAGTTTAGTTCATGAGGTAGGGACGACTTAAAAAGGGGGGGGGAAATGAGGAGCTGATGCCAAGGGCTTAAGTGGAAAGCAAATGTTTTGAGAATGATGAGGGCAACGAATGTACAAATTGCTTTACACAACTGATGTATGTATGGATTATGATAAGTTGTATGAGCCACCAATAAAATGATTAAAAGAAATAAAAAAAGAAAAGGGGGGGGGGGCAAGAATGGTCACAGACCTCAAAGAATATAATCAATGTCCCTAAATTGTACATGAAGAAACTGCTAGGGAACCGATTACAAGGAACTATATGTGACCTCCTCCCTGGGGGACAGACAACCGAAAAGTGGGTGAAGGGAGACGTCGGACAGGGCAAGATATGACAAAATACCAATTTATAAACTATCAAGGGCTCATGAGGGAGGGGGGAGCGGGAAGGGAGGGGAAAAATGAGGACCTACTGTCGGGGGTTTAAGTGGAGAGAAAATGTTTTGAGACTGATGTACAAATGCGCTTTACACAATTGATGTGTGTATGTATTGCGATAACAGTTGTATGAGCCCCTAATAAAATGTTTAAAAAAAAGAAAGAAAGAAACTGCTGAAGTCGTGCAGGCTTCTTGTATATATTCTCAAAAATCAACAAAATTTTAAAATTTTAATGGGGAAAAAAAAAACCCACAAAATTCAAAAGTACTTAAAAGGAAAGAAACATCTCCCACGAGAAATCCAAGGCACCCTGGTGGCACTGCCGGGTAAGCTCTGGACTACTAACCACAAAGCTGGAGGTTCAAATCCACCAGTCACTCTACTGATGAGATTGCGGCAATCTGCTCCCAGACTTAGAGCTTTCAAAACTGTGCACAGGGTCCCTATGGGGGGCAACAGACTCAATAGCAGCAGCTTCTGCTCTCACGGAGATTTACAGCCCCGGAAACCCTAGGGAGCAGTCCTACACTGCCCTGTAGTGAGTGTCACCAGTCAGCACCGCCTCGATGGCAGCAGTTTCGTTCAGAGGGAATCTGGCTTTGGAGTACTTGGAAAAGCTCTGGGCAGCCCCATAAAAGGAAGGAAAAAGAGCCAATTCCACCACTGCCTCCACCGCCATCTTTCCCTTGAATACCCCGACGCGACAGCCCGCTAACAGACCTGGATAATGTGAAAGACCTAAGCATGCATGCCAAATTTGAATAGCAGTCGCCATTTCACTTAGAAACCCCGCCTGGTCAGCAGTGGGCTCGCACCAAACCAGCGAGGAATCCCCTGCTCCAGTACGGCCCAGAGCAGGCGGGAGAGAACATTCTCTGGGACTGACCTGTGAAATGAGAGCCACTTGACATTGTCACAGAGCACCACCCCTGACGTCATAAGCAGCTCCGCGAAGTGCAACGTGTCAATCCCTTCCTCTTCGTGTTTCTGGAACTGCAGTCCTGAGTTAGCCAGGAGATCTATGGAGTCCTGGGAATACATATCCTCTCTACAAAGCAAGGTATTCATTTATTAGCTGAGGACACCATAACAGAAGTGGCAGCCAATAATATCATCACCATATACACCATGTGGACATTAAAAGTTATTTCTGAGCTATCAGATGATCATGATGCCCAGGTAAACAAAGAGGTATACAAGGTAAACAAGAACTGAGCCCACTACATTCACATTTTATAATCAGCAAAATGATAATTCTCCCCACAAATTCCCTTCTTAAAAACTTACACCAGATATATGGATTGTAAGAGCCCCCAATAAAATGATCTTTGAAAAAAAAGGAAAAGAAATTACACCATAATTTGTACTCTATTGAAAACGCCAGAAATTCAACTACCTTTGATTAGCACCCACTTATTTCTATTATGATTAGTAGAACAGCTTTCTTTGACAGATAAGGACACTGCATTGCAGAAAGGGAAATGGCAGACTCAAATTACTATGGTAGGAAAAGGAAACCTGATATTCAAACCTTGATCTACCATCTGAAACAGATTTTTTTAATAGCTTATTGAAACATAACTCATATGCAGTTTAAAGTGTGCATGATTTAGTATATTCAGACCTGTGCAATGATCACTAACAGTCTTAAAACAATTTCATCACCACACAAAGATACCCCATCCTTAGTAAGCAGTTGAGTCACAAGTCCCTGCAAACCCCACCCCAACCTCCTGGTGACCCTTGCACGACAGAAGCAAACACTGCCCGGTCGTGCGCATGCCCCGTTCTAGGGAACCATTCATCTACTCTCAACCTCTCTGGACATTCTGTATTGCTGGAACAACACACCAGGTGGGGCTCTGTACTCATTCAGGACACCGTTTTCTAAAGCGTCACGTGTGGTAGTATGTTATCGGTACTTCTCGTGTGCCCATTTCCCAGTTCAGACGTTGGGACACGTCTACTTTTGGTTATCTGAAGTAAGAGTACTTGTGTGCGGAGCGGGTGTGTCATTCCTCTAGTGTGCTTGCCTAGGAGCAGAATTGCTGGCTTCTGCGTAGGTCACATGGTGACTCTAGGGTGAACGTTGTGAAGAGCTACCTTTTTTTTTTTTCTTCCAAAAGTGGCTGTCCCATTTTATATTCCCATCAGCACTGCTCCACGTTCTCGTTTCTCCATTTTCACGAGGCCATCGGCTTGGTGGAAGTGGTGCCTCCCTGTGTGGCGCTGCACTGCCTGGCTCACTGCCGACCCGGAGCAGCTTTCTATGCGCTGATTGGCCATGTGGTTCTCTTCTCTGGGGAAACATTTGTCTGTCCATTTTTCTCTCGATGACTTGCTTTTAACTGTTGAGTTTGTGAAGTGTTCTTAAGGGAGGCTTTAATTCCTGAGACCCCGCCCACCCCAACCCTATCTTCTGCTTGATGGTGCCACCACATCCCTAAGGTCAGTGGAAAGAAACAGAACTTCAAGCTAATTAATCAGTTAGCAACTGGAGTCTGTACAAGTGTCACAGGTCTGAGAATAACTGAGAAGTGTCTCCGACACTTACGTAAGGTTGAATTTGAAGTTAAACTGCCAGGTGTTGATTCCAGACGGATACTCCCCCTTCTCATTCGTGAATGTAAGGCCAAGCTGGATAATCTTTAAAAGGTCAACGTTGCACCGAAGAAGCTGATACTGGTAGTCTATAGAACTTCGAAATTCACCGATTGGTCGAACCACAACACCTGGAAATTCTGTGTCCTGGAAAATGCAAACGTCTTTCATCATAAGGTTTCAGAAAGCAATAGATGTTGAATTGGTAATGCATGATAAAGTTTTTACTTCAATGCAAGTTATGCAACAAGCCTCCATTCTGGGCACAAAAGCTATCTTATATTGGTCTCGTTGCTAGCCACTGAGGGAGCACCAGGGTCATGGCGCTTACCACAACAACCTAGAGCCTGAGGCTGGTGGTGACTCGGAGTAGCCTGGATAGCTACAGGTGGGCCCCTCCAACACTTACGAACATTCTAAGTTGAGAACAGGATATAAATAAAAACACCAGTACAGGAAATGACTGCGGTGATTCAGAAAAGGAAACAAACAAACATGCATCTGGCTTGAGGAAAAACACTGGGATAAGGTCACGGTGAGCTAGCTCCCAGCTAGCTCCCAGCTCCACTGTCCAGTCTCAACAGCAGGAGTCCCGAGCTCGAGGCAGCTAAGGGAGAGGAGTAAGCAGGCTGGTGGCGGCGAAGGTAACGAGGAAGGAGACAGGAGCACCTCCCTCTCCAGCCACGGGGTGCCAGGCAGGAGTGTGGGCCCCTGTGAAAGTGGCCAGAAAGCTGGAATTCAAGTGAAGTCCCGTGATTTTTAAATGCTGTCAATTTTTTTTTAATGTTTACCACTCTACAGCTGCATTCACCATTTCTAAGGGGAAGGAGTGCCCTATAGCCTATTATAACTCCTGTTTTTAAAACTTTTGAACAGGAACTAATATTACCCAAAAAATCCAAGATTCTAAATAAAGTGTCATCTTTCTCAGGTACACTGGCTACCTTGACATTTCATAAAAGTAAACAATCTTTCAACATGACTTCAGTGCAAAATCTCCTATTAAACTTCCTCCTTAGGCCCATAGCAGCAGGTGAATTGAGCCGAGCAGAGGTCTTTACCATGGCAATGTAACTGTAGCTGAGCACAATTTCTCGGATCTTCCTCATCTCTTCTTCTAGATTGCTGGCCCAGACTTCACAGATGACCTGGCTGTTCTCCACGAGTGCCGCAGGCATCCTGAAGACACCTGAGGAGTCACCTTCTGCTGACTCTGTCAGAGGGCAAGCCAGATACTGGTCGATGTGATCTGGATTGAAAATGGATTTTAAGCTCACATAAGTTTATACACACTGGCACAAGAAGCTGATGAAACAAGACATCGAAACAATGTCTTACCCTCACTTTATCAGTGTAGCTAAAACAGTAGACTATTATTCTATGATTTATTCTCCATTTTATATGACGGAATAGTTGCCATTGTCAACACACGCACGCGCGCACACACACAAAACTTCTTTAAAGAAATCCCAATAAACTACTTCTAAGCTGCTCTCTCACACAGAAATGAAATCACTAGGCCTAATCTCTGTCTGCCCTTTCCAGTCTACCCAAATGATTAAAACAGCTTCCCATACAGGCCGCCACCACCGTCTATTGCCACTCATAATGAAGGGCAGAGACGTGCCCGCTGTGCTTGTTTGCGGAATCGGACTGCCACACTGCTCTCCCTTTCGGTTCCAGCCTCGCCCTTTTACCTCTGTGGTGCCACGGCTCCGAGTTCCCCTATATGAGAACCACATCTAGACCTCTATCTGTGACTCTCACATCTCTTTGCAAAGAGATGAAAGGGGAGGAGGGGGAAATGAGGAGCTGATACCAAGGGCTGAAGTAGAAAGAAAACGATGGCAACAGATGTACAAGTGTGCTTGGCACAATGCATGTATGGTAACAGCTATACAAGCCCCCAATAAAACAAAATTTTAAAAGTCTGAAAATATGTGGACTTAACCCTAAACTAAGCTCTTGCACCACTATCCTCACAAAAGGAGGCAACTATTTCCCTATCATCCAAAGGGCAAATCCAATAAATTAGAGGCTAACTACCTTAATATAGTGCCTCTTCAGATTTATGCAACTAGTTCATGGAAGGAAGGTTATAAATGTTTACAAACAAATTCCACTTGTTAATTAGAACTAGAGTCATTAATGTCTACGTCTCGACACATCAGGTTAAAAAAAA
>NW_022111372.1:77401095-77407881 GCF_000313985.2 Echinops telfairi
AAAAAAAAAACAAAACAAAAAAAACTAAATAGTAGTTCAGCAATAAGAATAGCGAAAATGGCACACAGAAATGATTCGGCAGGAACAAAATGATTATGGTTTATTTTTTGAGAGGAAATTGGGGAGGGAAAATATTCTGTAAGATAAAACAACACAGTAAGGCTTCAGAGTAATGTTACTGTGGCAAACTCACTATGAGAGGCTTAAATATATAAAAAAGCTTATCAGAAGGGTGTTTACCCATAAGACAAGCCCACGGCAATGATCCTCAACACAATATGGGAATGCAATGTACAGACTCAAGGGAGTAGTCCTAAAGTCAGCAAAATGAGTGAGAATGATTTCCAAAGAACAACCAAAGGAAAACCTTGGCTTTTTCACCTTAACACAGGCAGAATCCAAATCTGGAACAAAACAAAACTGGCCTCATTCCTCTAAGACGTTCTGAGAAATCAACCCACTGACTTGTCAGCAACCCCTGATGATCCCAGTTCGTCCTGGAACCCTGCACTTCCACCGAGGCTGCTGCGCTGACACGACAGCTCTTCACCCGGGAGCCCACAGGGCTCTTCCCCGACAAATACAGGCGAAATCGCTTCCTACAGGCTGGCTCCGCTTCTCTTGCTTTCTGTTCTCTACACAGTGGACAAACTTAAAGCCACCAACAAACAGGCAAGAGCAAGAGCACAGACGAGTGTGGGGCAAACGCCACTGTCTAACGATATTTAAGAAAACGCAGAAATCAGAACTTCAGATTCTAAACCATGCTTTTAAGGTCTTCCCTTGCAGAAGACAAACCACTTCTATGGCTATTAGTGTTAAAATGTCTCCATCTCGCTTCCCTATTTCCCTTGCTGAAAAAATGCACTTCCTTTTTATCTCATTCAAACTCCAACCATAAATTACTTCAAGGGAAGTGAATATCACTCTGGGCTTCTGAGAGAGAGATGTTTCCATAAAAGCAAAAGCAACAGGAGGCCTAAGCAAAAAATGCTCTTGGTTTCCATCGTAGCTCAGAACAAGATGAAAAAATATTAGAAATAAACTCATAGAACCAAGTTCCCCAGCAAAGAAGCGTTCTAAGACTAGTATTAGGTTCTCTAAAATGTAAACCCCCCGGTGACAAACAAAAAAAAACAAAGGTAAAGGGAGACAGCGGACAGTGTAAGATATGAAAATAATAATAATTTATAATTTATCAAGGGTTCATGAGAGTGGAGGAGGGAGGAAAAAAAATGAGAGCTGATACCAAAGACTCAAGTAGAAAGAAAATGTTTTGAAAAGTATGATGACAATGTATATACAAAGTGTTTGACACAATGGATGTATGGATTGTTGTAACAGCTGTAAGAGTCCCCAATAAAATGATTTTTTTTAAAAATCCCCACCTAATTCACAATGTAACAGTTAAAAAAAAAAAAGATTAACAACATCACAGTATCACTGACACTGATAATTAGAATGTAAATTGGTAAGTTTTATTCATAAGATGTTTAAAAACAGAAGGTTAAATTAATGTGACATTTATAATACATTACATGCTGTATTTATTATTAACCAATAAATTTATATTTGTTTTAGGGATATGACATATTATGGAACATCATCTGAATAATAAATTCCTTAAAGACTACTTGGGTTGTATCAAAAGAGTTCAGGAAACAAAAACAAAAAAATTAATTAATATATATTTTTAAAGAACTCAGGAAAATTAATAAATTTTTGAAAAGAACAAATTGAAGATGATCTCACTGGCTAAAGAGAAGACAATATGAATACCAATATGGGTAATTTCTACAATATATTGAAAGTGCTCAGACAAGTTCAAAATTTGAGTTCATAATTTATTAAGAAATTTAACCTAATTGGTCACTGTTAGAAAATTCTAGTTAAGCAATTTGCTATTTTTAAAAAGTGTCTTGGCTTTCTATATAAACAGTACCACTGAATAACCACACTGAAGTGAAAGGAAAGGTTCTCTTGACCAAACTGTTACAGCACCAGTGAAAACAGAATGATATAATGTCACCATAGTGGAGCCCCTAATTCATTTCTAGACCTAGAGTAGTCATAATGCTATTTATATGAAAAACCCAGAAAAACAAATCTTTAAAGACAGACAGAGGATTCACGTGGCTGACATGGGTGAGTAGGATTAGCTATAAGCAGGCACAAGGGAATTACAGTGTTGATTGCACCACTCAGTACATTTATACTGAAAATACTGAACCGTCTATGAAAAGACTTCTTAAAGTGTGGGAGAGAAGGACTGTCACTTTGAGGACGAAGACACACCAGATTCAAGCCATGATTTTCAACTGTCTCATGTTCAAGTTAGACACTGAATAAGGAGACCACAGAACTGATGCATTTAAAAACTACAATATTGGCCAAAAATACTGACAGCACCAGAAGAACAAGCAGAGTAGTCCTGGAAGAAGTACAGCCAGAATGCTCCTTCAATGCAAGGTTGGCAAGACTTTATCCCACATACTTTGGACATGTGATCAGGAGAAATCGGTCCCTGGAAAAGGACATCATGCCTGGCAGGTGGTCAGCAAAAAAATAAGACACTTGGGCAATGAATGTACAAATGTGCTTTATACAATTGATGTATGTATGGATTGTGATAAGAGTTGTATGAGCCCCTAATAAAACGACTAATAAGTAAGTAAACAAATAAATAAACAGATAAATAAATAAATAAGACACTCAATGAGATGGGCTGACACAATGACTGCACAATGGGCTCAAACATAACTGTGAGGATGGCACTGGACAGAACAATGTTAAATCCTGGTGTGTGTGTGCGCGCGCGCGTGTGTGTGTGTGTGGTCATTAAGAGTAGAAACTGACTTGATGGCACCTAACAACAACAACAACAAAAGCAACACATCTTAAAATGGGTAACTTTTATACTATGCAAATCTTACCTTACTAAAGTTGTTAAAATAATCACAATGGCTGTACCCATCATAAAAATAGACCAGTTATGTGCTTCTGACAGAGCACACTGCTACCTGTGCTGCTGCTGTTACGTGCTGTCAAGCCACTTCCAACCCACAGTGGCCCTATGCACAACAGAACAAAGTGCCTGCCTGGTCATAACACGGTGACTGCAACACCGGCTCCAACGTACTACCCAGGCTACGGATGGTGCAGGACCAGGCACGACCAGGCCACCTAAGACTGCATCCTGTCAAAAGAACTACCTTGAATCTGATCAAACCTCGAGAGTTAACTACTAATTTACAGAAAAATTAAGAGTTAAACAGAAAAAGAAAAAAGTGCTAAATGATATCACAGAGATGCAATCAGCAAAATCGACACAGTGGGAACAACTGGTTCCTTCAGCAAAGAAATTGCGAGAAATGAAAGTCCACCAAAATGTGTGGGCCTTCTTTGGATACTGCTGTAAACAATGTGACCCCATTCCCTAAAAAATGAAATGTATGAGACAATTGCAAGTTTAAAGAAGGGCTAAAAAAATAATAAATAAAAAGAAGGGCTGACTAGTTGGGGGGGTGCGGGTTTCTTCTTTTTGTATTCCATCACATATAAGGTCTTAGGAGCCCTGATGGTGTTGTGGCTACGCATTGGGCTGTTAACAAGGTCAGCAGTTCAAAACCTCGAGCCACTCCTCTGGAGAATAACTAGGCTTTCCACTCTTGAAGAGTGACATCTCAGAAACCTGCAAGGCCAGTGCCACCTTGTCCTACTGTGAGTCAGAACTGACTACGGGAGGGAGTTTTCCACAAATACTTTGAAGCCTCCTCCTACAGTTGGATGGCTTTTTCTTTTGTTGTTGTTGTTGTTGTTTTAATTATCATCTGGAGAAAATACCGGCGACATGAAATGGCAAGTTTGCTTCAAAATAAGACTCAACGTTAAAAATCCTCACAACCTTGTAGCATCTTCCTTTCTATTTAACAGGTTCAAAAACCTGAAATTCAGATACATTAATTTTAAAAGGCAGCATAAGACTTTCGGTTTCAGTCAAAAGTAACTGTCAGTGCAGCAGGCCAAGTAGACAAGGTCCCTGTAGAAATCCAGGTCACTGTTTGATCTTCCAGCATTTTAAGGACATAGAGAAATCCGTATCAAACATAACTAAAAATGCACAAACAGCACACGGTCAACGAGATACCCAGGCTAGCAATAAAAATTAACGACTTACATTTACCAAGAGGAAAAATAAGAACCTAGAAGGCGGAGGCGGGAACTGTTGGCAGTGATGCATCTGAAAAGGGTCAAGCAGTACAGAGAAACATTTATAGAAAAGCCCAACGCCTCAACAGCAAGAAGGCAAGCAACCCAATGAAAACATGCGTAAAGGACATGATGAGGCAACTGCAAAGACATCTGGTCAGCCAACAAACACATGAAGAGATACTGTCACAGAGCTGACCCAAATAGCTGACCCGACAAAGGGTTTTCAAGATTGTAATCTAAAGGGATATGAAAACAGCACAGGGGCCATATCTGATCTCCTCTGGCTATACAGGGAGGAGAAGCAAGGTATCCATCAGACAGAGCTCCACCCTCCTTTCATGTTGGGTTCAAAAAGAATTCTGGCAATACTCAAGCAGAAGTGAGATTTGTTAGAGAAGTGAGGAGCCCTGGTGGAGTGGTGGTTACAAAACTGGCAGTTCAAAACCACCAGCGGCTCTGCAGGAAGAAAAAAAAGGAAGCTTTCACTTTGGCCCAATCCCTCTTTCAAATGTGATTTTAAAATTAGTACCAAGGGCTAATCAATGACAACATTAATAGAAGATCCTTATGCTCCAGGGAGATGACTGATAAGACTCTATGATAAATTAACAAGGTGGTCTCTAAAGGGAGCCAGAGGCAGATTACATTTTTAAAAAATTAAAAAGACCAAGCTCCAGGAATGGGTTTTGGGCTCGAACTGAATCCTAGCTCCAGTTTAAGAACAATTAGTTGTTACATCCTGGCCCTGCTTGATACTCTCAGGAAGGAAACACAGAAGACACAGATGCTAGAGCAAAGTGTGGGGGGAAATTAGACGGTACCCAGCTATCAGATAAAATAGCATCTGGAGTCTTAAAGGTTTGTTTCCAAATAAGCAGCCATCTAACTGAGATGTCAACTAAGTCCACCACATGGAAAAAGCACTCTAACATCAGTGACCAAAGGATTTCAAATCATATACTCCAAAGCCGAAGGAGGGAATAATATCAGAGCTGAAATGGTGAGATTCTGGTTTGCAGAAGGCTCTGGACGGCAGTGGGAGCCCAATATACATTTGTGGGATCTACACAGGAAATAAGCCTCTGGTGAGTTCCCTCCATCCATAACGAAAGGTTGGGAATAAACTGGTTATAGACAGAGTGACTATAGGAGACCAAAATGATAAATCTGACCTTTTTAAAACAAATTTTAAATCATTTTATTGGGGACTCATACAACTCTTACCACAATCCATACATACATCCATTGTGTCAAGCACATTTGTACATTTGTTGCCATCATCATTCTCAAAACATTTGCTTCCTACTTGAGCCCTTGGTATCAGCTAGTTTTTCCCCTCTCTCCCTGCCTCCCCTCCCTCATGAAACCTTGATAATTTGTAAATTATTATTTTGTCATGCCCAACACATAATCACTATGCCACCAGGGGTCTTAGCCATTAGTGAGATGTAAATCAGGACTATAATAGAATAAACTCTCACCCCAACAAGAATGGCATTGATACTTCCTTAAAAAGCCAGAAATAGAAATACCAGCAATCCTAATCTTAGATTTCTATCTTAGAGAAATAAGAGGTGTGACAAAAATACGCACATGCACACCCATGTTCATCCAGTATTGTTCACAATAGCAAAAAGATGGAAACAATCGAAGTATCCATCAAAAATTAATGGATAAACACACGGTGGCAAATACACACAATGGAATACTAGGCAACAAATAATGATGATGAATCTACAAAACGCTTCACAACATGGGAGAACCTGGTGGACATTACACTGAAATAGATCAATCATAAAAGGGAAAATATGACATGAAACCACTCTTATAAAAGTCAAGAATAACGTGACACACAGAAAAGAACACTCTCGGATGGTTCCTAGAGATTGGGACGAAGGATGGGAAAGAGAAAGCACTAAGAGATCGTGATTTTACTTTGTTAATTCTGGTGCCGGGAGAAGCAAGACATAACATGGGGGAAATAAGTACAACATAGGAAATCCCTAAGAGTATGCAAGGTTAAAAGTTAACTACCGTAAATACCATGAGAGCCCTGGTGGCATTGTGAGTTGCAGGTCATGTTGCTATCCCCAAGGCCAGCGGTTTGAAGCTCCCAGCTGCTCCATGGGAGAAAGATGAACCTTTCTAACTCTGTAAATATGTACAGTCTCACAAACCCACAAGTTCTACTCTAGCTTATAGGGCAAGCTGTGGGCTGCGACCCCTTTGGGGGTTGAACAACCCTTTCACAGGGGTCGCCTAAGACTATAGGATAACACATATTTCTGATGGTCTTAGGAACTGAAACACTGCTCCTCTATCCGTCTCCAGGCGGGTCTGCCCACATGCAGATATGCCCACATACAAGTACCCAGCATGAAGACTATTACCCATGCTACACCATGCCTCAAGACAAAATTTCATTTATTTGTAATTAGAAATAAATAGTTCAGTGGATGCCTGCCCCTCCCCCAAGAAGAATTTATTTCAAAGGATGGCACTGAATCTGCAGCTTCGGGAGAAGGATATATCTGACCAGAGCACACAGGAGCAGGTGACGGGGGAGGAGGAGAG
>NW_022111372.1:77409853-77411546 GCF_000313985.2 Echinops telfairi
AGAGTGGGTAGGAAAGAGGGAACCGATTACAAGGAACTATATGTGACCTCCTCCCTGGGGGACAGACAACAGAAAAGTGGGTGAATGAAGATATCCATAGATTTTATATTTGAATAAGCCCATTAACTTGTTAGCCTAATAGGTATGTAGGGAGACGTCTGACAAGGCAAGATATGACAAAATAACAATTTATAAACTATCAAGGGCTCATGAGGGAGGGGGGAGCGGAGAGGGAGGGGAAAAATGAGGACCTAATGCCGGGGGTTTAAGTGGAGAGAAAAATGTTTTGAGAATGATGAGGGCAAGGAATGTACAAATGCGCTTTACACAACTGATGTGTGTATGGATTGGGGTAAGAGATGTATGAGCCCCTAATAAAATGATTAAAAAAAAAAATTTCACAATATATAATCATATATTGTTTTTGTGATTAATCACTATGCTTTGTTATGTTCAATTTGTAACAATGAAAATACATCATGCATATCAGATGTTTACATTATGATTCATAATAGTAGCAAAATTAGTTATGAAATAGCAATGAAAATAATTTTATGGTTGGCAGCTTGATTACCTTCAAGCCTTTAAGACCCCAGATGCTATACTTTTTGATAGCCGGGCACCATCAGCTTATGAAAGGGTGGCGGCATGAGGAAGGTTGAGAACCACTGCTATCGAGTCACTCTGAGTCAGAATTGATGTGATGTCAGTGAGCTTGGTTTTTGGATAGTAAATACCATAACATAAACAACCCTGCTGTAACAGTTAACAACTCACTGCCATCAAAACCTCCATAGGGTTTCCAAGGCTGTAAATCTTTACAGGAGCAAAAAGTCTCTTTCTCCTCTGGGGCAGATGGAGGATTCAAACTGCTGACCTTGTGGTTAGCAGTCTAATGCATAACCCATCACACCACCAGGGCTCAATAGTAGTAAGCAATCCTTTGAGAATGGATACACAGGTAGCTGGGTAAGCAAAATAGATGTGGGAAAGCCATATACATGTGGACCACACCCATGTTCGTATATAGGTCTGGTTGTGGATTTTTCCACATACTATGTATATGTACTGCATGTAGATTCAGTACAGAAGGGCAGAGCTACAGAAACTTCTGAGAAATTAACCAAACAACTCACAGAGTAGGCTCCTGGGCTTGAAGACTAAGGACCATAGTAGTACTGAGGGGCATCTAGATCAACTGACATAAAACAATGGCCAAGCTCCTCACCCTAGTTTGCCGAGTAGCACCTGGGGGCTTAAAAGCTTGAGTAGCCACGTGAAATATAAATACTGGTCCTTCCTGCCTGGGGCAGAGTGAGGTTAAAAAACGGGCTCAAGAATTCCATCAGTCCACAGGACTAGTGGCCCCCATAAACCACAGCCCCTCCTCTGGCCTGAGGGAAGAACTAGATGGTGCTCAGCTACCACTATGAACCATCATGTCCACGAATATTTCATATCCTTGGATGGAAGGTCTTGGTTAGAATGAGAGAAAAAGGTAAGCCAAAACTCAAAATTCCTAAAAAAAGACCACACTTACTGGGCTGATGCACCTGGAATGGCACTTCTTAACCTGTGGGACGCAATCCCTTTGGGGGTCAAACAACCATTCACAGCGGCGGCCTGATTCATCACAGTAACAAAATTACAGTTATGCAGTAGCAACGAAAATAATATTATGGTTGGGGGGGGG
>NW_022111372.1:77412974-77427272 GCF_000313985.2 Echinops telfairi
GTAATGGTGACTAAAGGGTGTTTTTTCATGTCCTCTATGCTCTAACTACGAAAATATTTGATTTACAAATAAGGAATCCTACTTCGGAATTTCATTTATCACGGTAGGGTCTAGAACCGATTAACCGCGATAAACGAGGGTTCACTGTATATGATTTCTACTCAGAAAATAACTTGCCTTTGCAAAGTTAACTACTGGTGAATTTGCCTGACAAATGGAGAACACACAAGACTACTAGCATAAATAAATAAGACATTCCTGCACCAAACCCTTATCTAGAAAGTTTGGAGTTTGCAAGTTCCTAAATGCAAAACTATCAGGCAAAACCTGCAAGAAACCACAACAGGCACTTTTAACCGGGCAAGCTCAATTAGTGGCTATGACGGCTAAGAAAATGTCAGACGAACTAGCCACTCAAATATATGTATTTATACATCAGTCTCTATAATGTTTTACTTTCATTTCAAGCAAAAAACAAACAAACAAACCAGCAACAAGTTTCAAAGCTGAAAGCAATACCTTGCTGATTTCCCATGACACGGGCCAGGCAAATCTCCAAGTCTGCATCTCCCTAAAGAATCTTGACGGTCAATTTTGTTTCAGAGGCTAACTTTCAAACCTGAGCTACAACTCCATTCCACATGAAAGCAGTAACCAAGCCCTAACTGGTAGATGTTACCCAGAAAGGGCAGTCCACGGAAAACAACAGGAGGAAGGGCGCCAAAAAAAGGAAGACCCTAATGGAGATGGATTGACACAATAGCTGCAACAATGCGCTCAAAAGTAACAATTGGGAGGATGGAGCCTATGTACGGTGAACCTACCCAACCGCCCTTTACAGCGGTAACTGTTACTACTGGGTTGTGCAAGGGGAAATGAAAACACACTAGAGGGCTTCAAAAAGTTCGGGGGGGCGGGGAGGGGGGAAGGAAGTAAAAGTGCCCTGCGGGCCAGCAGTTCAATCTACTCCTGACTGTCCTGGAAAAACTATGATTAAAAACGATGATTCTCCAAAACGAAGCTTCGCCTTCACCCCAGGAAGGCTGTGGTGAGCAACTAAGCCAGCCGCCAGCTTTCTCGGCAAGCCGTCCAGAGTGCTAGGCCTTGCTTGGGGGGAAGAATGTTGCTGCCTTTGGTGGGGTTTTGTAGTTTTGTCCTGCTTAAGCCTCCCTCAGTTTACAAGGAAACAATAAGCATGCCTGCCCACGTCTAGCACATTGAACAAAGACTTAGCCGTGCTGGAGTACGATGGGCAGGGAAGTGGCAACGGCACGAAATAGGATCTTCCCCCGACCCTGCCGCGGCGCCGGAGCCCCGCAACCCCCAAACCCAGCGCCTGAAGACCCTGCCTGAGCCGGAACCGCAGGTCAGCTCGCTCTCCGAGACTCGAGTGGCCCCGGCCTGGGCGCGGACTCCCCCAAAGCAGCGGCCCTGGTTCCTAGGCCACGGAACAGCGACGAGAGTGTGGGGCCACAAGAACGAAGACGGGGGGAGGTGAGTTCGAAGGGGGAGGCCCGCAGGGTTCCACACTCAAGTCCACTCTCCCAACTCAGCCTCCCATCGGCACCCAGCTCTTCCCCTTCAAGACCTTCCTCCCACTTCACACCACATACATCCTCCCCTTCTCTTTCACATCCCCCGCTCCCACCCATTCTTGTATTTTTATTTGGGGAAAGCAGACATTAACACAGGCCTTAGGGCCAGGCGGGCCTAAATTCCAATCCAGACCAGGCTACCTCCTCCCCGTGTGGCCTGGCACGAGTTCCTTAACTCTTCCTGTGCCTCAGTTTTCCGTTCTGGTAAAATGGGTTTAATAACAGTATAGACCCCGAAGGACTGTTGTAAAGGCTACCCAGAAAGAAGCATATGAGGGGCTCCGTGAAGTCCCTGCACATCTTAATCGATTATTATGGTTGCGATGATTGTTGTTACTACTATTAATTGGAAGTCCTCCCTACACTTCCCAGCATACAACATACAACCAGGCGGCTTCCTCCCACAGGTCCCCCGATTGCCTCCCATAGTCATCGTCTCACGCTCCTCTCTCTGGTAAGCGCGAGGCCGCTTACCCTGAATTGCAGAGCCCGCGAAACGCGGTCGGGCGGACTGGTGGACTCCCCGGTGGCGGCGACAGCAGCCCCTGACCCGGAGCTCTCCTCCCTCTGCCCCGGATCTGCTCCTAGAAGCCAGAGGGCCGGTGAGATGGGGACCCCCGTGCCCAGAGCGGCCTTACGCACCGCCCACCAAACAACGCAAGCACACCACTCTACCTATTCGATCCTCCCAACTCGCCTGCTCCCTTGGCGTCACTCCAGACGCGAGCGCGCCCGATTAAGCCTCTCCTCCCCCTGTGCGCGCGCCGGCGACGCCAAGTGTGTTCGCTCCGCCCTGGAGGTCGCGGGGAACAGTGCGCAGGCGCCGAGTCCGGAGGGCACCGTGAAGAAGGTGGGGCCGGGCCGGGCAGGGCCGGGCCGCCGCGGTGGACGCATGCGGAAGGCGGCTCGCCCTAGGCCTAGCGCAATGAGCTGCGCGGGCTCAATGTAATCCGGGGAGCTAGTTCTCCTTTTCGGTTCTCCCGTGCCTAGAGACACCCAAGGTCGGGGGAAAGGCGTGAACTGTCTGACCAAGTTCCCAAACTAAGCGCCCCCTCCTTTCTTTGAAAGACCGTCAAAATCGTTGAGAGGAGGATTTGGGGGGAGGGTCGACGGGGAGAGATCCTGCCCGCTTCCTTCTGTTCTAATGCGGCCTCCTGAACCCCTCACTTACAAAACATCTACCTCATGGGTTCCTTTCTGGCAAGTAATTCGTTTGGGGTGGGGTAGCGCTCTCAGACCAAGGCGGAGTGACGTACACCGAAGCGCACCACCCTTCTCCCCACATCACAGAGCCGGGCGAAGAGCGTTACCATAGCAACAGGGCCCGGGCCTGCTTGAATTGCAAAGATGCCACCTCCCTTGGGGGAAGCGCCGGGCAAGAGCTGGCGTCACCCCCAGCATTCGGGAAGCTCGGAGAGAGACCTGCGGAGACCCGTAGCCTGCTAACCGCTTTTTTTGTTGCAAGAGTGGAGGGGCCCGCGACTGGCCTGTGCGGTCTCTAAGGCCCCGTTTTCAGCCATTTAGTTTTGTTAATCCTCTTTGGAAAGAGCCCGGTGCCAACGGCTGTCATTGGCAGCGTTTGACTCGGATGCTCACTGCCTCGTGTTTCCTAACAATGGAAACAAGGACAAAGCTCTGACTTCTTGCACAGAGTTTTGGAGTCCACAATCCCAAAAAAGCACAGATGGCCCAAAGTATAGTTCTAGATCATTAGGCTCTAGGTGCGTTTATGTCGAAGAGGCTCTTGAAATGTACATACATTTACCCTGAAATAAAAGGATGGGTCAAAAAGTATTGCAGCCACAGTTCCAGTTCATGCACACATGGGTTTACACCGCCCCCCCCCCCCCCCCCCCCCCCCCCGTGTGTTTACACATGTCTCTGCACTCAGTGGGTGGCTGCAGATCAAAATCTTTCAGCAATATTTGACTTCTTTGATTTCAAAAATCAAATTCTTAGTGGAATCGGAAAAAGTGGGTGGGGTGAGTCCAATTGAACAATGGCTTCCGAGGGGATCTGCTGGGCCGGTGGTGAATTCAAGGCAGGTCAGTTCAGTAGTATGGCAACTGTGCTTTGGGGTGCCCAAGGGGTAATCTTGATAGATTTTCTAGAAGGACACAAGACAATCACGGTGGCTTATTAGGAAGCTGTTAATTGAAAACTGCATTGATGAGAAAAGGGCAAAGTACAACAGAGGAATGTATTTTTTTTAATCATTTTATTGGGGGTTTGTCATAATCTAGACATACATCCATTGTGTCAAGCACGTTTGTACATTTGTTGCCATCATCATGAGGAATATATGTATCAGGAATTTTCATCAGACAATGTACCTGTCCATTCTTTTTTTTTTTTTTTCACCTGTCCATTCTTAAAGGCTGTCCTCTGGGAATTTCTTAGAGAAAACCTACCCATCCACTCTCAGGGTAACCAGCCTCTGACAACATGGAGTGGGGGTGGGGGGTCCATGGGAGCAATTGTACAGCGATAATATATAAAGATTATAGTAAAGTCTTAGAGCATAGGGAAGGTAGGAGAGAAGATAAAGGAGTCAGACACATTTTATGGTAGCATGCTCACCTCAACTCCTCTAGGTGATCCACGGGGATGAGAGGAGGAGGAGCAGGAGAGAGAGGGAGGGAGCAGGATTTATTTCTAAACAAGGCTTATATCTACTTAGGAGCATGCAAGCCCCCTAATTACAGGTAACCACATACATCACAGGAAGGGGTTACACCATAGGCAATACAGCAATGGGAGGGGAACAATTTAGGGTAGACATGCAGTAGGACGAGAAGGGATTAGGGGCACACATGTGACAAGACAGGCGGATCCTAGATTCAAGATGGCAGCCTAACCTTAGTTGTCCTTGAGCTGGTTTGACTTGTTCTTTGGGCTCTCCAGGGAAACAATCGCTATCCTTATCAGTAGGGTGTGAGTCCCACCTAAGGTGGACCAGACAGTAGTCTGAGTGCTCTGGATGGCTGATGCCTTCAGGGAGATAACTGCTAACCGGCTGGCTTCCAAGTGTGTACAATTATTTACTAGGTGTCGCAAGCAGTGTCCCAGGTCTGACATATATTTGGGGAGGCAAATTGGGGAAAAACATATTTGTATCCTACAATCCACCCTATAGCCTGATCTTTCCCTTCACACTTTTTCTCCCCTAAACTCAACATTTAAAAGGAATTGCTGTTGTGATGCATGGTGTCCATTGAAGAGAACAAAATTCTTCTAAGAAGGCTTAGCAAGATGGAGACATGATCTTCAAAAGGGTACAGACCCAGTAGCGTCATGGGACAATAGTATTATGAAACAGCAGCTTCACATTTTTAGACATTTGTTTGGTGCAGGTTTCAGGATTTTGTGATAATAGTTTTTGGTTTTTTTTTAATTTACCTTTGTAATAGAGCACAAGCCCTTCCTGCTATTCAGTTTGTACTTCTAAACGTGTCAGTTAAGGAGATGCTCTAAAATTCCAAATCATGTTGCAAGCTGGATGTGGAGCAGGCCCTACGGGATAATTTCAAACTGGATTTCCAGAAGGTTCTATCCTCCAAGGAGTTAAACACACCCCCGTAGCCTGCAGAGCAGGGCATCAAACCCACTTTCCGAACGTCATTCCTCAGGCTGCCCTTCTCTCCTCCCAGAGTGCCATCTCCCGAACTATAAAACAGGGATACAAATGGCTGCCTTGCAAGGTTACTGTGAAGATTAAATAGTTAATAAGACTGAGGAAAAGATAGAAAAGACAGATAGATGTGATAGATAGTTAGAAGAGCAGTCAATAAATAATTACTTCCCACCTGCCTCAGTCTGTTATCCCTGAGACATCTATGTTTATTAGCTCCCCTGCCAGACTAACCCACTAAAGTCATTCCGTGGAAGAATAATATGGTGCTGGGAAAGCACTACCTTCCTCTAGTCAGTTCTGGGATTCTAATATCCCTTCACCTGCTTGTAAGGAGATTCAGGAAAGGGTGTTCCTAGTCAGGCACACCCTGGTCCCATGGAGAGCACCCTCCACAATCCTTTCTTGGAATTTTGTTTTTTCCTCCAGCATGGAGCCTGGTGTGTGCTTAAACAACCAAACAGGAAACACCATCCCCGTCGTCGTCGTCATCACCAACCCCCTCCCAGAACTAAATATACACATCTCAGGTTATCGAAGTTACAGCTGAAACAAGCACACAGATGGTTTGTATTTCAGGAGGCGTCAGTGTTTTACATTCAAAACATCGTATAGATTTGATGCTGCACTCGTACTATTGCTGAATTAGAACAATTTGGGGGAAAAGTGAACTCAATGTTACAATTTTGTATTTGGAGAAAAATAATTATTTTTGAACTACAAATCATGAAAAATAAAGCTTGATACCCACACCTTTTATTGTTCCTCCCCAGCTGGGCAGGCATAGGATTTAAAACAGGCATCCTTAAACTATGGCCCGCGGGCCACATGTGGCCCACTAAAGACATTTATTCAGCCCACCGGGTGTTTTTGCCCTGTTTGTTTTTCTACTTCAAAATAAGATATGTGCAGTGTGCATAGGAATTTGTTCATAAACTATAGTCCGGCCCTCGAACGGGTCTGAGGGACAGTGAACTGGCCCCCTGTTTAAAAAGTTTGAGGACCCCTAATTTAAAAGATGGTGAAATACAGGTTGTAAATGGATTTCTTCAAGAGCCAGATAAAGCAATGTTCTTGTCCAACCAAGCCTATTGGTGAGCCCCAATTCTAAAGAAACCTAACAGGGTGCAATTCCTAAGGTATTGCACTACATTTCCTGAAGCGTCGCATTGCTGTTGCTATAGAGACCATTGGAGACACGGCAGCCCGGTGTTTGCAGAGTAGAATTGCTCCATCACTCTGACCTTTCAGCAGCACATCTCCAGATATCTACCCGATCCACCAGGCCGTAGAGTCAATTCCAACATAACACCCTAGGTGGGGTCTCGGGGGCTAGAAATTTTTACTCCAGAAGACAACCTCATCTTTCCCCCAAGGTGGGTTTGAGCTGCAGACCTTTCAGTTAGTGGTCCAACACTTGTCTGACCACGCCCCCAGGGCTCTAAATGGGTTCAAGCATCCATCCTTTCCACTCACCGTATATACTCCTGTATAAGCCGAGTTTTTCAGCACATTTTTATGCCGTTTTTGTGGTAAAATTACCAGTAGGTGCCTCTGCTGATATTCGAATTGGCTTATGCGCCAGTATAAACGGTGGTTGTTTGTTCTACCCAGGTCATGGAACATATGATCTAAAAGCGTATATTTGAGTTTGATTTTTTAATTTTTAATGGAGAGGATGGCAAATGCCACCAGAATAGAATCATATGCAATACTTCAGTGTCTAGTGTTACAGAAGTCTGGCATTGCTTAGTGGGAAGGGGTTCATTTTAAAATCCCGGAAGAAGATTAGGATTTTCGGTACTTGCTGTAGCAATTTGAGAGCAACTGCCTTCACATGGAGGGCAGGCAGGACCCAAGTCTCAAAAGTCTTTACGTCCTTGAATGTGTTCGGCTGGGTTAGAGAAACAAATCCAGTGCCATCTGTGCTGAGAAAAAGCTTTACATCAAGAAGTAATCGTATATGAGGCAAACATCCCAGCCCAGTCCAGCTCAAGTCCATAAGAGGATACCAGTCCATAAGTCCCTCGTCAGACTCACACAGCCACATGCAATGATACAGAATGGAGGAAGATCACAGGCCAATGGGCACAAAGTCTTACGGATCCAATGGCAGTGCATGCATCTCCAGGGGTCTGGCCACCATGAGAGTCAGCCAGCAGGAAGGTGAAGGCAGAGAGAAGGGGGAGGTTCCCAGGACCCTCCTTATGAGAAGACCACGCCCACAAGGAGGCACCATCAGGCTGTGACCTCACTGACAGGTTGAATTCCACCCCTACACTTTTATTTGTCTTCAAGTCATCATAAAATGTGTAACTACCACACTTAGAGTACTCACACACCTAAAAACAAAAGAAAAACCCCACTGCCATCAAGTCAACCCTGATGTGTGGCAGAGTAAAACTATAAGACAGCGGAGACCTGCCCCGTTGGGTTTCCCACGCTGTCAATCTTCCTTTTGAACAATAGTTCTAATGGCATATACTTCACATAACAACAAATTTAATAGTTTAATCATATTAAGAAGAGTTGGTCAACCATCCCCACAATCAATTTCAGAACATTTTCTTCTCTTACTCACTGCTATTAGCTCCCCATTTCCCCTCATACTCCCCTTTCAGGGACCCTAGGCAGTTATCAATCCAATTACTGTCTCTATAGAGCTGCCCATCTTGGAGTTCATGTACAAAACATCATATAAAACACAAACAGGAAACAAACTAACAAACAAAAAAATCCATGACAACTACATAAAATACAGAAAAATCTCAAACAAAAACAGAAAATACTAAAAACGAACAACTTTAGAATGGGTCAAAAGGGGGATCAAATGATAAGGTATTGTAACCTTTTAACCTAACTACAGCTGCCATCATCGACTTTACAAGGCTCTCTGATAGGAAGGCTATTCACATTTCTCCACTATGGTAAAGGAGTTTCACCAGAGGTTTAATCCATGGCGGGGACTCTGCAAATGGATTTTGAGGCTCCCACTGTCTTCCATAGCCTTCTGCAAACTGGGTGTTCACCATCAGGCTGTAAATATTTATGGAAGCCAACTGCCGTATCTTTCTCCTGTGGGGCTGCCAGTCACTTGGAACCACCAACTTGATTAGCAGCCAAGGGTGTTAACTTGTGCTACCAGGGCTCTTTGTGAGCTCTGTCAATTCATTGATTCTATTTTCAATCTCTTGCCACCCCACCCTATACCCTCCACACACCCGACCTACCCAGAGCCTGCTGCTATTTGGTATAAAACTTGTTCAAATTTATCTTTACATTTTACCACAGAATGCACCCAGCACACTTTTTCCTTGTTATAGTTACTTTTAAAGTGTGTTAGCCCAGCTTCTTCTATATAATGAGGAAATCATCTCTGGTTCAAGGAAATTATCAACAGATCATCAAACTTCCTTTAAATACAGATCAAGGGTCACATAAACATTTTACTATTCTTTGGGTCATTTGATTGCAATTAGAAAAACTTTTTGATCGCTGATGACTTTGGGTTTCTAATACTCATTCAGCATTTTCAGAATTCTTTTAATGAAGTATGTGAAGTGCTAACAAATCTAGTTTATTTTTAGTATTGTTCTATTTTCCTCTCCCTTAGAGTTGACACAAAGTCACAGTGTTTCAAAATGTACCAGTACAAAGCAGAGACCTTTAATATTCCAGTGGTGAGAGGACCATAAAGACATCCTAGAATTTTATGATATGTGGAGTAGGTGCCAATACAACTGTTTATAATAAAATAAATAAATTTCATCTCAGGGAAAAACAAAAACATCCTAACCAATCTTTTTCTCTAATTTCACAGAAAGGAATTAAGTAACGGAATCAAGGTCACCCATCGCCCAGAGACCGGACCAAGATTTGAGTTTGGATTCTAGTCCAGTTTGGAACTATGTGTTCAAGCATTCATGTTTGTTTATGGTCCATTAGCTACAGTCCAGTGGCTACACTGGAGATACACTGCTGTGTTAGACTGGGTTGACTGGAGAACATTCATATATGTATAGGAAAGAGCTTTATATGGAAGAACAATTGTATATTGAGAAAACATCCCAGCCTGGTCCAGATCAAGTCCGTAAGTCTTACACTAGCCCTTAAGTCCAATACTAATCATCAATTCCTATTCAGACTCACATAACACATGCAGGAAGATCACAGGTCAGTGGGTGCAGTCTTATGGATTCAGTGACAGTGCAAGCATCTCTAGGCTCTTGCAAGTCTCTGAGGGGCTTGTGAGTGTGTGTCCTGCCTCTAGGGCAGTGGTTCTCAACCTTCCTAATGTCGCCGTGCTGTGGTGACCCCCAACCAGAAATTATTTTCGTTGCTACTTCATAACTGTAATTTTGCTACTGTTATGAATCATAACCTGATATGCAGGATGTACTCATTGTTACAAGTTTGAACAATTAAAGCATAGTGATTAATCACAAAAACAATATGTAATTTTATATTGTGAAATATTTATTTCTAATTACAAATAAATGAAATTTTGTCCTGAAGCATGGGGGAGCATGGGTAACAGTCTTCACGCCGGGTACTCGTATATAGGCAGATCTGCATCTGGGCGCACCACCTGGAGACGGAGAGAGGAGCAGTGTCTCAGTTCCTAAGACCATCGGAAATATGTGGTTTTCCAATGGTCTTAGGCGACCTCTGTGAAAGGGTCGTTTGACTCCCAAGGGGGTCGCAACCCACACGTTGAGAACCGCTACTCTAGGAAGAAAGAAAGCTTGTTCCCAGAATCCTCATGAGAAGACCAAGTCTACTAGGAGGCATCATCAGGCTGTGACCTGATTGACAGGCTAGACTCCACCCCTAGACTTATTTATCAAGTTGACATGAAATTATGCAACTACTACAACTGGTGAATGAAACACAAAGGTGGTCTCTGGTCGTGTGGAGCTTAATATTTGTGGCAAAGGCTGACAATAAAACAAGTAGACAAACATTCAAATAAGAAATAGAGGTGGGTAGGGGGAAGGTGGGAAGGGGAGGAAGGGGGAACCAATTGCCATGATCAACACAAAACCACACATACCCCTTCCAGGGGGATGAACAACAGAAACCATGGGGGAAGGGAGACAGCAGTTGGTGTAAGATATGAAAATAATAATAATTATAATCTATCATGGGGTAATGGGGAGGAGCTAATACCAGGGCTCAATAGAAAACAAATGTCTAGAAAAGAATGATGGCAACCTAAGTACAAATATGCTTGATACAACTGATGTACGGATTGTTGTAAGAGTTGTAAGGGCCCCCAGTAAAATGATCTTTTAATAAAAAAGAAATAGAGGTATACTGAGAAACTATGATAGCAATCATAAAGGAAACTATTATGGCAACATGACAGAAAATAACTATTTGGGGAGAAGCTGGGGAGAAAAATTACTTAGATTGGGGCAGGGGCTCAGAAGACCTGCGTGAGGAGGTGGTATGTAGGCAGGGATAAAAGAACTCAACCAGAGAGAGAGAGAGAAACAAGGCCATGAGGACTTGAGGCAGTGCGCTCAGGAGAAAAGGGACTTTTTCATGTCATAAGTAGTGAACAGAAGCGAGGATGGCTACAGGGAGGTGGCCCAAGAGTTCAGTCCCTGAGGGGAGGCTAGAGAGACAAGCAGAGGTCACGTGAGGCAAGGTCTGGGAGGGGGGCATTAGGACTATAGTCTGCACTGAATGGTACATGTAAACCAGGCGTGTTTTTGTTGTGTATAATCTCAACCGCCACCATGAAACAGACTGCATGCCATTCGGAGAGCAGCGAGAAACCCGGGAGGATGCACTCAGTAAGGGCATCGTTCCGTTGATGTTTTAGAGATGACTTTGATTGCTATGAATTCAGATCAGGGAGAAACAAACCTGCTGTAGCCAAGTCGATGCCAAGTCCTGGTGACCCTTTGCGGCAGAGTTACCCTGCTCCGTAGGGTTTGTGAGACTGTGACTGGGGCAGAAGCAGCCTGCCTCCTCCTTCTCCCACAGAACAGCAGGTCGCTCTCAGTGCCAGCCTTCAGGTTAACAGCCTGGCCCTTAACCCAATGCCTCGCCAGAGCTCCTTAGCCTAGGAGAAAGGCAGAGACATTTTTGTTGAAAATGTTTTAATTACACCAAATTGGCTAATAAATAAAGCTAGCTTTTTCTGGGCACAGTGAAACATTTGCCAGAGGAAAGATTTAGTGCACAATGTAGATAATTTTAGTAGGTAATACAGGCTGAGAAAAAGCCTGAGGGCACTACTTCCTTTCGATTATTGTATTGAGAAAATATTCAACCCTGCTAACTCAGTCTTCAAAGAAGAAAGGTTATCTTTGTCTATACAGAACAAGGTAGATGGTAATAGAGGCCAACAGAAAGTGAGCTGATAAACACTTTAATATAGATAAGTAAACTTGCCCTGTGGGATTCTGGTCAGTTCTGAAGTGCTATTCTGTGTGTGTGTGTGTGTGTGTGTGTGTGTGTGTGTGTCCCCGATCTCAAAAAACTTATTTAAAAAAATATGGCCACCATTCAGAATCTTTCTCTGAACTTCTTTAACATTCTAGAAGCATGAGACAAACAAAAAACCTTCACTTCCATCAAGCTGATTCTGACTCATAACTGCCCCCGTGGGTTTTCGACCCTTTAAGAATTTCCTCTTAATATTCCAACCTTACAACTCAGAGGGGCCTCACAAATCCACCAATTCACTCCCTTATTTCACGGTGGAGAAATCTCAGAGCTGTGGACATTCTTCAGCTGATGGGTAACGACACTCAGAACTCAGCCCCACCTTCTCCCAGTTCTTCCTTTAAAGGAGATCATTCCAAAGAGGGTCCATCTTACACAATCTTGAACTCCCAAGGAGACTGAAATCTCTGAGGGATAAGATGGAAAGGAAGCTCAGGAGAACTACAGGGGGATTCTCATTAGTGAAAGCTCTTCACTGTAAGACTTGCCAAACAACCAGAGTATTCACGGAAGCCCTCTGTATTATTAGTGCCAACAGCTACATAAAGCCCCCGTGTAAAATGAGTATAGAAAATTTGCCTGTACTCTAAGGAGTGTGTTTGGGTTTTGTTTTGTGTGTGTGTGTTTTTTTTTAAAGTTCAGAAGGCACAGAACTAGAGGGAGAAATACACAAACAAAAAAACCTCTGTCCTCTAGTCTGCTCTGACTCACAGTGACCCTGTGGAGTAAAAAAGTAAACTTCTCCTTTGGGTTTCTGAAGCGTCAGTCTGTACAAGAGCAGACAGCTTGTCTTCCTGGTAGGGCTGAATCACTGACTGTGTGGTTCGCAGACGGGGGTTACCCCACTCACCACCAGCGTTCCACAGAGGCAGAAGAGTGAACAGGAAAAGGAAGGAAAATCCGTATGCCGAGAAAAGTAGCACCCACAAAGAAAGACATGGAGGCGGGGTAATAGAAGCAGATTTTGTGCATGTTGTAAGCGATCCGGGAACGCTTGTGTGGTTACAGGGACTGGGTAATGATGTTATCTAGAAAGGAAAGGGAGCCAGATTAAGGGAGGCCTTGAGGGCTGGAGAATGAGGTTTGATCTGTGCTCAAAGCCAACTTGCTCTGCCAGAAAATAGATAAATAACTATCTGGCAGAAGGAGGAAAAACAATTGATATCTGTGAAAGCAGAGATGAGGAAAGTGAACAAGTTGCACAAAATGTAATGAAGGTGGGAGTAGCCGTCGAAGGCTAGTGAGCCGCTGCTTTGTCCTCGGTTTGTGTCCTGTGCTCGGTCCTTTGTGGGCGAAACGCAGTAGGACACATCTGCACCGTGGGCACCAGGCAGTCATTGGAATGACTGTGGAAGTCTTTGAGGTACAACCTGCCCAAGTGGAAGCGCCCAGGTGCACAAGTACACCTCGTGTGTGCTGTCCCTACCAGAGGAAGGGAAGGTATATGGGTGTGTGTATACAAGGGGACTTCAGAAACTTGTGGGGAAACCCACCAATTCTCATTCCAGCTTTCTGCCAGCGTTTGGAAGCCCGTCACATGTTTGTATTTACAAAGACAAAAAGGACAAATGAGAGACCGGCCACACAGGTTGTCTTCTTGAGGGTAAAAGTAGGGGCAAGGGGAGGACACTTGTATCTTAAACCACATTCGAAAATCGTTTTAGAAAATTAAAACATTTGAAACCGGTTTCTCTTACAAAGGTGCTGAGCATTTTGTGGCGTGGATCCTGGAGCCTAACTTCAAACCGGTTTCAATCAAATGTCTTTCCTGCATCTAGACTTACAAGAAGTGGTCCGTGCCCCCTTGGCCCCTTGCCGCAGCCCCCGGGGTGCCCTAAAACAGCAACAGAAGCGATGGAAAAGGAGGGAAAGAACCCCTTTGATCCAGCTGGGCTGTCTCCCTTGACATTCTCCCCGGTCCCACGCCTTTTCTTGAGCTTGTCTCCACGGGACACAGGGCTCGGCGGCCGTTTCTTAAGTGGGAGATGAAAGAAGATGCTTTAAAAAAATGTTTAAAAGCCAACCCTCTGGCCAAACGCGCTTTCCCCCAAGTCCGATGTGAATGTAAGAGTGTGGTCGGGCAGCTCTCCTCTGTGTTTTTGTGGGACCCAAACTTTCCCCTGCATCACATGGCCGCGCCGAGCCAGTCGGCGGCTGGGAAACGCGATCGCCGCGCTGCCGCCCGCCCCGCCCCGGAGCCCGGCCAGCGAGCCCGAAACCGCCGCGGCCCGGCCGGAGCCTCCACTCTCGCTCGGGCTCGGCCAACCGCTGACTGCAGAGGTGAGCAGGAGCTTCTGGGGCTACCCGGAGGGCAGGGGGTTACCAATGGCAAGACCTGCCCGAGCGCACAGAAACAAGCACATTGGCACCTCTTCTCTTCCCTGCCCGCTCCCCTTTAAATAATGGGGGAGGGGGGTGCTGCTAGTGGACCAAGTCCCGGGCCGTTTTCTTCTAAGAGCTTCCCTCTGGCGTCTTCGACCTGTGCCTGGGTTTGCATCATCTGTGGTCATCTTGGCTGCTCAGTGATGGACACGGTAATTCAGCTTCTTCTGATGCCTCACGAAGGAGCCACTCCCAAGTCCCGACAGGAAAGTCGGCAAACAGACTGGGAGG
>NW_022111372.1:77428168-77430047 GCF_000313985.2 Echinops telfairi
AGCCTTAGCTATGTCCAGCCCTTGGCCACAGCAGCGCCCCCACCAGAGGATTTGACCTGCGTCTGTCATTATGTTTGAGGTCAATCCCCTCAGCTCTGGAGGCTAAGTACTTGGCTGTTTCCTCTGCTACACACTGCAGAGCCGGAAAGAACAAGGGCTCTGGTCTTTGTATCTCGAGCCCTGGTGCTACAGTTGTTACCAGTTGGGTTATGAATCGCAAGGTCAGCAGCTTGACACCACCAGCTGCTCTGTGAGAGAAAGACTTTCTACTCAGGTAAACAGTTACAGTCATGGAACCCCTGAGGGAGTTGGGGGAGTCAGCATCGACTGGACAGTCGTGAGTTTGCTTTACTAGGGAAGTTACGAGGTTACCCCAAGCCAGGACCGGAAGACACCACGCGTGTTTGTGTCCACCCTGCCACAACCCAATGATCAGACAAAAAGTCGCTCCTCCGTATGCCATCTCACCACTTATGAAATGGGATTTTCATGATTCCGTAAACACATGTAATCACGCCAGGCCAAGGGTTAGCAAATCTGGGTTATTGTGGCCCAAGTCAAGTATGCTAGCTCAGCCGACCACTTTTGCTATAAAACGGAGGGGGTCGACCAGCTGACCTATAAGGACTTCCTCCCTTGCTTCCTCTTGAAATAAGGAATTTAATACAATTCCACAAAGTGTTTAGGAAGAAACAATATATGCATACATAAAAATGACTTCTGTTATGCCTGTAAAGTGGGAATGGAAAGAGCCATTTAACCATGCAGATGATCTCTGCACTCTTAGAACCTAAGCGGAAAGAGGCAGCAGGCAAATTGAACTTAAAAGTAAGCTCTCTCTACTCCTTCTGTCACTGCCCCATCCCCCAGCCCGCTGTTCACATTTCCATGGTCATGAACATATCAGATGTAGCCTGGGCGTCATCTGCCTAGACAAGGAAGCCTTTAATAAAAAGCTCCCATAGTCAGAATCATCTGTCTTCAACGGAGCCACACTCAAAGAAACATCTACTTTAAATAATCTCACAGTAGACATCAAATTTCCCATAAGGGAGAATCCGTTTGCTATAAAGCATTGGAATCATTCATTTTAGTGCATTTCATGCCTTCCTTTTCCCTGAATAGATTTCCGTTCACAAATAACTTTTCACATTCTCCTACATACCTCCTCATTGGGAAATTAAAGCTATATTGCATTATTCTATAAAGCTCAGCAAAAAGCATGTTTTATTCATCTTGGTATTCTTGATATCTAATGTCAACGGGCACACAATGTTTCTTGAAAGAATTACGAATATTTCAGAGGAAGCATTTCTATGTTCCCTTTGCCATCTATATATTTAAAACATCTAATCCTTTTTCCATGCTGAAAGCCAGCCAGTCTCTTTGCTATGTGACCCTTTACAATCCCTGACCCTACTATTCTATCCTCACTGCCACCGAGTCAATGCTGACGCGTCATGAGCCTATAGGACAGAGTACAATGGCACAGCCCCTGTGGCTTTCTGAGATTGGACCTCTTTCTGGGAATAGGAAGCCTTAACTTTCTCCCCAGGAAAGGCCGGCTGTTTCTAACTGCTTTGTGGCCAGCAGTGCAGCTCCTAATCCGCTAGCCAGTGGTTTCTAAATGCTGGTCTTGTGGTTTGCAGCCCAGTGAGGGACCCACTGTGCCACCGGGGCTTTCCAATCCCTGACACCCAACCGATATCCATCCACATCAATGCATTCTTTTCTTCTGAGTTTCATTAGTGTAATGAGCCCTGGATTCCAGTTCTGACACGGAATAACTGTAATCTGAAGCCAACTACCATTTCTCCACCTTCGTTTCTTCAAATGGAAAATGGGAGATTCCGAATAGATGAAGCTAAGACAACTTCCA
>NW_022111372.1:77430666-77450767 GCF_000313985.2 Echinops telfairi
GGTGCCCCGCCCCGTGGGATGAACCACAGTAGCCTTATGCCAAGGCCAAGACCTTTTTTGCTATCTATTTATGCTTTAAACTGACTCCATCTCCTGAAGGTCTGAGGGAGCTCCTCGTAAAATGATACTTGCAAACTGCTGACAAGGTGTGTGTTTTGCTGTGGGTGTTCTCAATGACAGCAAAATAAATCCAGCTTTTAAAAAGATAGGCACACTACAAAATAAATCCAACTTTTAAAAAGATAGGCACACTACAACAGCCGCAAATAAACATGAGCAACGATCAGGCACTAAATACTTTTATATTGTTTGCATGGGGGTGGGGAGGGAGAGCAGGCGAGAGACTAGCCAGGTGCTTCAACTACGAAGGTTTTCCTTTTCGAACCAGGTAACACTGCTAACTGAAAAAAAGAGGAAGGCGGAGGAGAAAAGCAAGAGTTAGGGCACTGGATCGTAATCATCCAAACACAAACTCACTGCTAGGGAGCCAATTCTGACTCCTCCCGAGGCCTGGCGAGACTGAGCAGAACTATGCCTGTGGGTTTCTGAGATCTTGAATCTTCTGTTGGGTTTTGTTTTCTGAGCTGCTGGAGACTGTAATCTTTACCTGAGTAGAAAGCCTCATCTTTCCCCTGCAGAGCACCTGCTGCTTTCCAACTGCTGGCTTTGTGATTGGCGGCCCAACCCAGAACCCACTACTCCGCCAGGGCCCTTGGTCATAAGTGAGAGTTACCTTTAATAATCTAATGAAAGTTATGAGTCCCTCTGCCCTGGAAAATGAACAGAGAGAAACTTTTATACAGTTTCAGGGGAGACAATGACTTTCTGGAAACTCTTCAGGGACTGAAGTCCATCTGCTTTCGCGTTATCAGCTGCCATTGAGTTGATTCCCTTCTAGGACAGACGGACAGACAAGAACTGCCCCCATAAGATTGCCAAAGCTGTAGTCTTCACAGAGCAAACTGCCAAGGTACCTTCTCCTAACACAGAGTGGCTAGAGCAGTGGTTCTCCACCTTTCTAATGCTGCGACCCTTCCATATAGTTCCTCGTGTTGTGGTGACGCCCTAACCGTAACATTATTTTCATTAATACTTCATAACGATAATTTTGCTACTGTTATGAATCAGGCGACCCCTGTGAAAGGGTCGTTTGAGCCCCAAAGGGGTCGCAACCCACAGGTTGAGAACCACTGGGTGGGACCTTCCAGTTGGTAGCTGAATGTTCACTAGCACACAGCAAGACTCCTTGATTTACAGTAAAAGGAGAGCAAATTACTCTGGGAAGCTTCAGGAAAACATTTCCTACAATTGCGTATTGAGTTCATTTAACCATTTTTAAAGCATTCCTGTACTTTTCTGACTAGATACAATTGAGAAGGCGGAGAGAGTCTTTCCTCTGCGTTGGCCCCCCCACCTCGCCCGGTACATGTCTGCTGGGACGGGTCAGTTCCTCCCAGAGGCATTCTAAACATTCTTGTACTGTTCTTTTACTGGGTGTCATTCAGCACATACATGAGCAACACCCAGACTTGCACACCTGCATATGTTCCACTTAATAATCCTGGAGAGTATACCCCAAACCCAAACTCACCGCCTTTGAGCTGATTCCAGCTCACAGCGACCCTCGGACAGAGAAGAATTTCCCCTCTAGGTTTCTAAGGCAGTAAACCTTGACAGGAGCAGAAAGCCTCTCTCTCTCTCTCTCTCTCTCTCTCTCTCTCTCTCTCCAGGAAAGCCTGGCTGTTTCTTTCTTTTTAACAGATCATTTTATTGGGGCCTCTTACAACCCTTATAACAATCCATACATCAATTGTATCAAGCATATGTGTACATATGCTGCCATCATCCTTTTCAAAACATTTTCTTTCTACTTGAGCCCTTAGTATCAGCTCATTTTCCCCCTCCCTCCTCAACTCTCCTGCCCTCATGAACCCTTGATAAATTATAAATTATTATTATTTTCATATCTTACACTGTCTGCTTCACCCATGTTTCTGTTGTTCACCCCCCTGGGTGGGGGTTATACGGCAATCATTGTAATCAGTTTCCCCCTTGCTCTCCCAATCTTCCCTTTAGCTTCATGGTATCGCGACTCCCCTTGTTGTCCTTGAGGGGTTTATGTGACCTGGATTCTGTGTGTCGAGAACTCTTATCTGTACCAGCATACATGTTCTGGTCTAGCTGGATTTGTAAGGTAGAACTGGGGTCATGATAGTGGGTGGGGGGGCGGTTGGAGAAAGCATTAAAGAACTAGAGGAATGTTATATGTTTTGTCGGTGCTATACTGTACCCTGGCTGGCTTGTCCCTTCCTTGTGACCCTTCTGTGAGGTTATGTCCAATTGTTTACAGATGGGCTTTGGGTCTCCACTCTGCCCCCCTTGTTCACATAGATATGATTGTTTTGGGTCTTCTGACATCTGATACCTGATCTTGTTGACACATCATGATCACACAGTCTGGTGTGATCCTTCCATGTGGGCTTTGTTGTTTCCTAGTTAAATGGCTGCTTGTTTAAGACCTATGAGCCTTTAAGACCCCAGACACTATATCTTTTGATGGCCAGGCATCATCAGCTTTCTTCACCACATTTGCTTATGCACCCATCTTGTCTTCAGCGATTGTGTTGGGAAGGTGAGCACCACGGTATGCCAGGTTATTAGAACAAAGTGTGAGGAGTTCTTGATTAGAGGCCCGATGTCTGTCTGCTACCTTGATACGTAACATATAAATATATGTACATGGATCTATGTCCCTATCATTATATATAAATATATTTACATATGGATGTGCCTGTATTTATACCTTTATAAATGTCCTTTGCCTCCTAATTCTTTCCTCTATTTCCTTTTACTTTCTTCTTGTCCCACTATCATGTTTGACCTTCATTTGGCTTTTGGTAATTCTTCTCGGCTACATTGCACTTGATCCAACCCCAAGTCTGGCTGTTTCTAACTGGTTTGTGGCTAGCAGTCCAATTCCTAACCCACTGCACCACCAGGCCTCCTGGAGACTTTGTTCTTGCTAGGTGCCATTGAGGTGGCTCTGACTCGTAGCGGCACTATACACAATGGAATAAAACACCACTCTGTCCTATGCCATTCTCATAATTGTTATGTTTGAGCCCATTCTTGTAACCAGTGTCAATCAAGCTTGTCATGGGTCTTCCTCGTTTGCGATGCTCCCCCACTTTATCAAATACGATGTCCTTTTCCAGGGACTGGTCTTTATTCCAGCCACATCATTATGGTCAACTCTACTTTGAGAAGGCAGCTCATAAATGACTATGAGGAGCTCTGGTGGCTTAGTGGGTAATGAATTGAGCAACCTACCACAAATCCGTGGTTCAAACCCACTAACCGCTCCTTGGGAGAAAGATGAGGCTGTCTACTCCTGTAAAGATTTTTAAGTTGGAGGGCGGGGAGGGAGGGGGTAAAATGAGGAGCTGATACCAACGTCTCAAGTAGAAAGCAAATGTTTTGAGAATAATGAGGGCAATAAATGTACAAATGTGCTTGACACAATGGATGGATGTATGGATTGTGATAAGAGTTGTATGAGCCCCCAATAAAATGATTAAAAAAAAAAAGAGTAGCATCAAGGTCTTAAAGGCTTTTCTTAAAACAAGCAGCCATCAAATGCGATGTGCCAGCTAAATCCACATGGATGGAGCACACTAGCCAGCGTGATCCAAGTATTATAAATAAGAAAATCCAACATCAGAGGAAGGAATTGTATTCGAGTTTAAATTCTGAGCACCTAATTTGCAGAAGGCTATGGATGACAGTGTAAGCCTAAAATCTATTTGCAGAGTCCCCCATATGGATTAAGCCTCCTTTTAACTCCCTCAGAACTGGAGATGTAAATAATCTTGCCCTTGCCAGAATGCATTAGAAAGTGAGTAACTGCAGATATAGTTAGGTTAAAAATGAACATAGTATCATTTGTTTTCCCCTTTCATTCATCTGTACTTTGTTTTGGTCTCTAGCATCTTCTGTATTCTTTGGGATGGCGGTTTGTCTGTGTTTTGCGTTGGTGTCATTGTTGGGGGGGGGGGCAGTTTGTATGACAGTTTCTTCATAGGAAATCCAGGCTAGGTAATCAATCCATTGAGGCAGGAACTAGATGGATAGATAGTTCCTCAGGGTGACAGCAAAGGAGCTCTGGAGGAGAAGTGGGTGCTGTGTTGCTAACCGCAAGGCCTGCAGCTGAAACCACCAGCTTTCTAGCAAAACAGGGCTTTCTACTCTGGTAAGATTGGCCACCTCGGAAACCCGCCGAGGCGGTTCTGCCCTGTCCCATAGAGTCGCTATGAGTTGGCCTCAACTCGATGGCCATCAGTTTGGTTTGGTTTTTCGGTAGGGTTCTGGCTGAGGGGTCATAGAGAGCTCATATTAATGGGGATGAGAATAAAACTGATTGTGGTACTGATTGCACATCTCTTACTGTATTTCAATCATTGAATTGTATGGTATGTGAATGATAGGCCAATAAAACTGTTAATAAATAACAAAAGAAAAGAAAGAAAGAAAGAAAGAAATGTATGGGCTGACTAAAAAAACGCTGCATCTCTTGGACAAAGGAAGTGCCTGTCTAGGAGAGACGGGCTCAGTTCTGAGGTCGGGGTCCTGGAGCCAGGAGCAAGCCTGAGCACTGTCCTTTAAAGCAGGGCTTTGGATCCACTCAGTCCTGTTAGAGCCCCTGCTGAGAATGTCTTTGTCCACTTCAGGTATACTGAAGCAGCATCGCCAGTGTAACATGAGCCTCAGGGTTCTCAGATTTCCTGGTGGCTCTGTGATGACCTAGGACATCTTCTGGCACGGTTTCTGACAGGGTCCCACCAACATTGCAGCTCACAGTACAACCCGTCCTTACCCAGCAGAGCTCTCAGGGTTCGATACTGGAATAGTAACAAGCTCGATACTGGAATATTCCAGAGCGGCTTGCCCTACTCTGATCCTAGCTCTGGTCCCTCTCTCTAGCCCAGGACTTCCTCTGTGGTTGTGTAATGGTGGGTTTATTTATTTATTTATTTATTTTTAGTATATGTGCTGCCGAAGCGAGCACGGTGGGTTTATTTATTGAGACTGAGTTTCTCTGTTCAAGTACAGGGCTTACCACCGCCTCGGCAGGTAGTAAGAGCTTCATAAATGTTTGTGGAAAGGAAGAACTAAAGAGCAAAGGTCTTAGCTCTTTAGCTTTGCAAGGTGATGGCAAAGATAATGGGGTGATAAGATGCCTTGACAAGACTTTGACTCATAGGTGAAATTCCTGTGGCATGGTCCAGCACAGTCGTGAAAGCTCAGAAAGCTAACCCACAATTCCCTCAGCTGTCATCCCAAGCATGGGTTCATCTTAACAGGGTGTCAGCAGACCCCTGCCCATTTCCTAAAAAGCACGAGAGGTAAGCCCGTCGTGCTATGAAGGCCCCACTGGGCTACAAACCACGTGCAGGCATTTTGTCTCCAAATATTTCCCAACTTGAGGTGATTCCTCACTTTGTCCCTTGGCATTAAAATAATCAATCTAAGCCCCCAAACGACCTAGCACTGCTACCTCCCTAGTGTTGTAACGATCCATGGGTTTCAGGAGTCCAGGTAGCACAAAGGTGGACAATGACTCTGGGTTATCCAGAACCCTATCATTGTATGAAGGGGTAGATTCTCCCAATGAGTCATTATGCCCTTGAGGATGGAGGCCAAACTCAAGGATCAGCCAACAGGAATTGCTCAGGATAACAAAGGCAAAGAACAGGGTTATTTAGAGAATTATCTGAAATCCTTGTAAACCAAGTGTATTAAGTAACATCTGTTCATTCTGTGGGGCAAGGAGCCCTCCTGGTGCTGTGGATTAGGCTGTGGGCTGCTAATCACACATTTGGCCATTCAAACCACCAGCCAATCTGAGGTAGAAAGAGGTTGGCTGCTCTCGTTAAGAAGCCTGTAGGAGAGTTCCATGTTTTCACGTCCTCGTGGACATCAGGGAATTGGCCCGTGGGCTGCCTCTCTTGGCTGGTGCTGTCCTCTGGACAAAGGGGCGCTCCAGCTCCACTGGAACCTTGAAAGGGGAGGCTCCATGGCATGTGGCTCCAGGGGGTTTTCACTGGCTGGTTTTCAGAAGTAGTAAACCTCGAGGGTCATTAGGAGTCAGAACTAACCCAGTAGTGGAGGGCTGGTTTGGGGTGGGTCTACACGGGCGAGGGCGTTGGCAATAGGTTGGGGCTGAGACTTCCTGCTCCTGAAAGGCTTGCCCCTACCCCTCACGATTATGAGGTTTACTGGGGAGGTTCACAGGTCAAAATTCAGGTGCAGAAATGTTCAGGATGTAGTTCTTTAGACTGAATAGTGTCTTCTCAGCTGTGCCTGGAGGCACAGAATCATGGGAAGGACTCATGGTGACCTCATGCACAACACAACGAACTGCTGCCCCATCCTGTGCCATTTCCAGGATCTGTTGCGGATTCAGACCCGCGTGATCCACAAGGTTTTCTTCGGCTGCATTTCAGAAGTTCATCACCAGGCCTCTCTTCCTGGTCCTTAGCCTAGAAGTACCCTTACAACCTGACCTGTGTGATGGACCCAGCTGAGGCCATTTTGAACATGACCTTCCCATGGTTCTTGCTCACAGACCCTCCCCCCCCACGCCCCCAGCACCAAAGCCTCATTTAAATGTCACCCCCGCTTCATTTAAATTTGCCAATCAGGACAGTATAGGATGCTCTCCACGGAGTCACCAGATCCCAGCCCTGAGGGCTTATCTATCCACAGCACCCTTGTGTCAGGGTTTCTCCGCTCTCCCTGCACTGGGCAGGCAGATGGCACTTCTCAGTAAATCCTGTTTCTTGACACCCACACCCATGCTCCGGAGGCTTTTTCTACCACTGTCCAGAAGCCTAGCTCCACGGAAGCCTGCCCTGACTGCTGGGCGGTGGGTGTGAAGGAGCCACACTGGGCCTGCCTTACAGAGAGACTGAAATCCGTTTCCTGGCCCCTGGTGGGACATCAAACATTCAAGTGCCTTCTCTTTAGTCAGGTGCTGGCTCCCTGACTGGGCATCAAAGGGCCCAGTATTTCTCTGGGATGGTTTTTCCTCCTTTGTGACAAGTTCACAGTGGGGTGAGGTTTACTTTGCTTCCTGCTTTCCTCCGATGACCTCACTCCTCCTCAGACCCTCGAAGGCACTTCATAGATCCCCACAACCGCTTCCTCTCTCTAGTGATCTCCAAGAAAGGTGGGTCTTGGCTGGTAGGCAGCCATCTAGAATCAGACAGGCAGAACGCCAAGTACTGTCACTTAAGAAGGGACACAATATCAGCACGGAAAATGAATAGCTCAAAGCACAGCTTGAAAGCTGGGTCTGATACGTGGGCTCTGCCACGTATCACTGTGCCCGTCAGGACCCGGCCTCGCTGTTAGGTGTCCTGCCTTGTCGTGTGTTCAAGGTTCCAGATTCCCTGTAGCTTCCTCCGAGGGGGCAATTATCTGGTCAGTTGACAGGCTATCTGGACAGAATCTCAGAAGTGGATGTTGTCAGGTGCCATCCAGCCGCTCCTGCCCATTGCGTGGCACAGCCGAACAAGGCACTGCCTGGCCCTGTGTCTGGAGTGGATCGTGTCTGGCCCTTTGGGATGGGTCATCGAAGTCTCCAGATGTCCTTGGGAGAACGGCTCAGGTGGAGTGGGGTGGAGCTGAGTCATCCACACATGACCGGTGGAATGGATCAGGTGAGATCATTCAGGAGAGGTCATTCAGACATCGTAGGTCATCCAGGCCCCTAGCTAACCCTGACAGTAAATACCTGTTAGACTGCTGACCACAAGATCAACAGTACAAATCCAACTACTCAGGAGCCAAGCGAGGCTGTCTCCTCCCATAAAGAGTTACTATCTCAGAAACTCACAGAAGCAGTTCCATCTACCCTGTCCTAGAGGGTAGCTAGGAGTCAGAATTCATACAGCAACGGCAGTGAGTTGTCCCTTCAGCCAGGTTATGACACTCTTCAAGAGGACTGGCAAATGGGTTAACGTGTGCCAGCTTCTTGGTGTTGGTGAGGATCTAGAAGACTTAAGTGTTATTGTTCACGACGTAAAATGGTGCGTCCGCTTTGGAAGAGTTTGGCAGCTTTTCCAAAGGGAAAACATAGAATTACTCTATGACACATTATTAGGGCTCTCACATTCTGAGCACCCTGATTTGCAAAAGGCTCTGGATGGCAGTGACAGCCCCAAATCCATTTGCAGACTCCCAGCTTTCTATCATGAACCAAGGATATAGGTCATCTTGCTCTCAGGCAGAATATTGGGGAGTGGATTGCCGCCACCCCTCTCTGGCCAGCCCAGGGAGGGTCAGTCTCTCTCCTAGGGGCTTGCTTTGATAGAGGTCCCCATACTACGGACTGTACCGGGGTCTTGTAGTCATGAGTCATATCCTGTCAGCCTTTCATGGACTGCCTTGGTCAGAAGCTCTTCTATCTAACGATGTAAGTGTCCCAGTCATGGCCCTGTTCCTGCTGCAGTAGGCCCACCTGTCACTGGGATGTATTGATCTACCACCGACAATGAACTTGTGACAGTCCCTGTGGTTCCAGGCCTCTTTATCTACAGTCCCAACTGTGAATCCTCAGATATGCCATTTGACTTTGTGCTAAAGACACCTCATCCGGATTCTATGTGTCTTCTCTTTGCTCTTAACTCTTTAATGACCGTTCTCCTCAAACTATATTTGAGATTCGGGTCTCTTTTGAACCCTAATGCAGTTACTACTAAAATACTTTATTTTATTTTAACAAATCATTTTATCGGGAGCTCGTACAGCTCTTAGAACAATCCATACATCAATTGTATCAAACATATTTGTATATATGTTTCATCATCATTTCTAAAACATTTTCTTTCTACTTGAGCCCTTGGTATCAGCTCCTCTTTTTCCCCTCCCTCCCCCCTAAAATACTTTAAATAGGTACATTGTTTTGTATGTGATTCATACCTCATTTTTTTTCCTTTTAATGAAGAAATATAAGTTTAAGGTCTCCTCAGCTCCACTAGGAGATCATGTGAACTTTTGGATTTTTGCCATCTCATTAAAAAAAAAATTACTGCCATTGATTCTGAATCAAAGAGACGCCTGTGGCAGCGGTTCTCAACCTTCCTCATGCCGCGAACCTTTAATACAGTTCCTCATGTTGTGCTGACCCCCCAACCACAAAATTCATTTTGTTGCTACTTAAATAATGGTCATTTTGCTACTGTGATGAATCAGGCGACCCCTGTGAAAGGGTCGTTTGACCCCCTTAAGGGGTCAAGACCCACAGGTTGAGAACCGCTGCCCTATGGGTTTCTGAGACTGACCCTTCACAGGGGTATAAACCCTTACACCACCACGGCTCCTTTTGGGCCATGAAAGAAAAATAGTAGCTAGTATTGTTTTCAGATTTCTCCTTTTCAAAAATTTTTATTGTGATTTGACCAAAGGTTTCTAGTGCAGGTTGGTTTTACATTCCACAGTTCACTTGGTGAACCTATAGAGGAGGCAAGTAGAATAAGAGTTCCTGCGGACCCGGGGCAGGGTCAGAAAGGGAAGCTGCTACCAGGGAGTTCTAGAAGGAAGAGACTGTTTTGAAACTGGCTGTGGTAGCAATCATACCGCTTGGTGTGATTGAACTATGGAACGATATGATATCTGTATTAGCTCCCAATAAAATGGTTTTGAAAAAAAAATTCCCAAGCTTGTTGCTTTAGGGCCTTGTTTGCTGTACCCACAAGGCAACAGCAGTGCTCCCGCGTCCTTTCTCTGCGCTCCGTTTTCATTTGTCCCTCTGTGTGTTCTCTCCATTCCTGCCTTTTGAAGGTTCTTCTGAGCCACAAGCTGCCCTTTCGAGTTTACCTAATTGATTGTTTCAAGGAGTGTGTGTGTCCCTGCTGTTGCTGGAGACCCTACGTTGTTGTTCTCAGGTCTGTGCTGCCGCATAGCAACCCTGTGCACAACAGAAGGAAACACTGCCCACTCCTCCATCCTCATCATTGTTGCTCCAGCCTAGTGTTGCAGCCACTGTGATCATCAGTGGTTGTATGTAAGGTCTTCAGGGGTTAACCTTTCAGAAGTGGCTCACCTCTTCCTTTTCCTAGTCTGTCTAAGTCTGGAAGCTCCATTGACGACTATCCACCATGACTGCTGGTATTTGAAATATTGGCCACAGAAGCTTTTAACACCACAGCACATGAGCCAGCACAGTATGACATACTGACTGATGACCGTGTAGGTGCACCTGTAGGTCTGTCTATTCTTTAGCTGAAAGCTGAGCCCTAGCGCAGAGTTCTTGTCCAGCCCTGAAGAGTGACTGAGGGCCATAGTCTCAGAGGGTCTACAAGTTTCCATCAATCGAACAAGCCTAGCCATTTTTAATTATTGTAACTTAGGTGAGGGTTTCCAGTTCAGATCATTAACTTTGGACTCCACGGTCTAAAACTACTATTCAATTCTCCCCTGAGCTCACCTCTTCCCTGCTCCTTGATTTCCCCTCTTTTGGTAGATTACCATCTTTTTTTTCATCCAAGTCAATACCCATTAACCTTCTAGCCCATAGGTTCTCAAACTAATTTGGCCACCTACCCCCTTTCAGGAAAATTATTCAGTACCTCCTAGAAATGAAAAAACTTTAATATTGTAGCCCATAAACTAGGATAAAGTATAGGTATCTGCTTTTTGCCATCTGTTTGTACCATTTCAGCACCTGCCAGGCGGAAGTATTGTCCACTTTGGAAAACACAAGTCTTGCTCATTGTGTCCTCCCCCCTTGGCAAGCTCCAAAGTCTATTCCTCCTGTTGTTGTTTTTGTTTGATTGGTTTTTGTTTTTTTTTAATGATTTTGAGTTTTGTTCCACATTTTTCTCCCAGTTTATCTAGACCTGTTGTTATCCCTTTTGGAGCAGACAGCAGTGGTAGCCGGGTACCATCTAGTTCTTCTGTTCTCATGGTGGTGGAGACTGAGCTTTGAATGGTCTGTTTGTCTTTTTGGCTAACTGATTCCCTGAAGCTTTCATTTTCTTCTCACTTCTTTGCTCCCAATAGAGTGAGAACAATAATAGCATCTTACACAGCCACTCTCAAGCTTTAAGATTCCAGTTGCTACTTACAAAAGTAGAATGTACAATATTGCTATTGTGAAATATGTTAGGCCAATTGACCTTGAGGTCCCAGCAACTATGCATAGGCATTCAATTATATGGATCATAACAAATTATAGCTAACATTCATAACGTGGGAAATCCAAGACACATAACTATGTTCATTCTGAACCTCTACATGGACCAACAAGTTCCAGGGGAACAAGGTCATACTATATGGCTTAAACCAGAAAAGGAGTGTTTCAAGGTTGTATCCGTTCACTATATTTATTCAGTCTGTATGCTGATCCAAAAAAAATATGAGAAGCTGGACTATAGGAAGAAGAATGCAGCATCAGGACTGGAGGAAGTCTTATGCATAATTTGTGATATGCAAATTACGTGACCTTACTTGCTGAAAGTGAGAAGGGCTTGAAGCATTTGGGGATGAAAATTAAAAGCTACAACCTTTAGTATGGATTATAACTCAATGAAAAAATAGATATTTTTCACAACTGGACCAATAGACAACATCATGATAAACAAAGAAAAGGTTGGAGTTGTGCAGGATTTAATTTTCCTTGCATCAGCGATCAATGTTCATCCATGGAAGCAGCACCACAGACACCACAGGCTGTATCGATCGCACTGGGCAAACCTCCTGCCCAGGACCTGGATTTAATGTTCAAGAGCAGAGATAGCACTTTCAGGACTTAATCTACAAGCCTGGCCCAAGCCATAGTATTTTCATTGGCCTCCTTTGCATGCCCAGGCTGGACCACGACCAAAGAAGACTGAGGAAGAGTGAATGCATTTGCACGATGGTGTTGGTCAACGTGCTGGAAGCACCAGGGTCTCTGGAAAAGCAAACCACCTGCCTTGGAGGCAGTACAGCATGTGCTCCTTAGAAGGAAGGACGGGGGAACTTCCTCTGATGCACTTGTGATCAACTTTGGAAAGTGGAGAGTCAGTGAAAAAAGGGGAGGCCCTCAATAAGATGAATCAGTTTGTTCAAATGTAACAACTGTGGGGATGGCAGGGCAGTGTTTTGTCTGCTTACCCTGTGTCGTTTGTCAGGGTTTCTCTGAGTCAGAACCAACAGGGGTTGCCTAACAGCATTATCTAGTTAATTATTTTCCCTCCCCTCCCATCCTTGGTAACCATCAAATACTTTGCCCCCACTGTGTATAACTGTTTCCCTGCCTTTTTATTTTTTTAAATCAATTTATTGGGGTTCATACAATTCATCACAATACATAGATCAATTGTGTAAAGCACATCTATACATTTGTTGCCCTCATTATTCCCAAAATTCACTTTCCTCTTGGGTTCCTGGAATCAGCTCATTTTCCTTTTTTCCCCTCCCCCTCCCTTCCTCCTCCCCTCTCCCCCATGCACCCTTGATAATTTATAAATCATTATTGTATCTTATATTACACTGCCCGGTGTCTCCCTTCACCCACCCCTCTGCTGCCCGTCCCCCAGAGAGGAGGTTATATGTAGCTTCCTGTGATCAATTCCCCCTTTCTACACCCCCTTTCCCTCCTGGTATCGCTACTGTCACCCCTGGCCCTGAGAGGTTCATCTGTCCTAGATTCCCTGCGTTTCCAATTCCCATCTGTACTGCTGTGCATCATCTGGTCTAACCAGGTCTGCAAGGCAGAATTGGGGTCCTGGTAGTTGGGGGGAGGAAGCGTTTAAGAACTAGAGGAAGGTTGTGGGTTTCATTATTGCTATACTGTACCCTAAGTGACTCATCTCCCCACTACCCCTCTGCAAGGTATGTCCAGTTGTCTAGAGATGGGCATTGGGTCTCCATCACGCGCCACCCTCATTGACGAGGATATGATCCCCGCCCCCTTGCCTGTTTATAATAGTGGACTAATACAAGGGCAGTTTCCAAAAGTTCATGGAAAAACTCCCTTAACTTGTCACTTTATTTTTCCACGAATTTTTTGCAGCCCTCCTCATAGTTGTCCACACATTTCTCTCTTTATGAAGAAAATTGAGCGTCTGTTGAGTTCCCAGGGCATTGTAAAAATGGTGTGGGTTAGGAGGTGTCGGATCTTCTCTAACTTCAGGAGGAGGAGAAAGAATAATGAAAAGCAGGGAAACAAGTTCAAATACTTGGCTCTGCTCCTGGCCCTCTTTCCTAATGGCTGTGCGCTCCTGCTTCCACCTCTGGGATGGCTTGTTTTAAGTCTCTTGGGATGGCAAAATAAGCTAATACCCTCATTAGGATTCCAAACAAAAATCAAACTCCCTGCCATCAAGTTGGTTCCGACTCATAGTGACCCTTTAGGGCAGAGTAGAACTGCCCTTATGGGTTTTAGAGACTGTGAGTTTGTACAGGAGTAAAGCTTCATCTTTCTCCCGAGGAGCAATTGCTGGTTTTGCAGCCCAAAGCCTAATGGCTGTGGCACCAGGGTTCCTGCTTAGGGGTCCATACACTATTGTCATATGGTGTCATCCCACAAGATTGCCAAGTACCTCATTTACCTTATTAGTAAGCTACCCAATCCTCTTGTTGGGCCATAAGCACCTCATTTACATAGCCCCCACCACTCTAGTCATTTGATGGGAATTGCAAATACTACGGCTAGCAGAGCCATATTAAGTAATTCACGGCACCTTATGTATTATATTGATTTCCTTTTACCGTATAATACATTCCTATATGAGGAAAACTAGTGGCACAGTGGTTCGAGTTCGGTTGCTAGCTACAAGGTGAGCAGTTCAATGTCACCAGCTGTCCCAAGGGAGAAAGATGGGGATTTCTACTCCAGTGAAGAATTACCGTCTCAAAAACTCACAAGGGCACCTCTACCCTGTCTGCCAGTGGTGCTATGGCAGAGAGAGAAGTTCTTCTATATGTATTTAGGTAGTTTCTACAGTTTCTAGGATATGAGGGGCCTTAAAAACGCTTGTGGGAAAAGTACATTATTTTTTCAATGAAAATTGCTTATGAGTGTTTTGAAAGGCTCTCCTATTACATGTATCAGCATATTCAGGTGCTAGCAACACACTTTTCAGTATTAAAGCTTTAAACTAAAACAGGTAGCAGGATACCAAGCAAAATCAAGCTAGCCAGTAACCCAGAATGGGTGCCCAAGTGTCCTCCCACCAGACATGTGCCACTGTTCTAGACAGTCACCTTGCCAGGAAAGTCACAGGACCCCTTCGTATATGGAGAAAAATTTGATGTTGGTGATAAATTAATAGGAAGACCAAAAATGTGACACAGAAAAAAAGACTAAGTAAGGCCAGGTTTTAAAAGGTCTTTCAGATGGAATTTCGGAACAGAATTGCAAAGAGAATTACAGAAGTTGCAGGAATTTGTGCTAAAGATAGATGCCATCCGGAAAACAACAAGCAATTAACTTCTTGAGAATAAGGGTAAAAGTCTCTACTCTAGTAGGTGAGAGTGTGAACTGGAGAAATGATCAAACAAAGCCCCTCTCAGATGTGCTCAGGCCTGTGGATGCCCCATTAGAGAGTGTGAACCTGGGACAGCAGGTTCCTGCCTCAGTGCACAGATTCCAACAGCAGATTGCAACACTAGATGTTCCAGCTCAACAAACAGAAGACCTTACCACCACCGTAAACTCAACAAGACCTACTGCTTTGAAAAATGACCGATGGTTCCACCCTCCAGCTCTCCCCACCCAACCCAGGGGAGATGGTGTAAGATATGAAAGCAATCATAATTTATAATTTATCAAGGGGTCACGAGTGTGGGAGGAGGGGAGGGGGGGAAATAAGAGCTGATACCAAGGTCTCAAATAGAAAGGAAATGTTTAGAGAATAATAATGGCAACATATATACAAATATGCTTGATACAATTGATGTGTGGAATGTTCTAAGAGCTGTAAGAGCCCCAATAAAATGATTTAAAAATAAATACACATGCAAACTAAGCTGCCCCTCCCTAGGTTTGCCCGGACTCAAAACTGAAACTCACACTCAGGGCCATGGAGCTGATGCCGACTCAGAGTGACCTGATAGGACAGGAGAAAACAATAAATTAAGTAAATAAATAAAATGGCAGGTGGTGCTGGCCTTGACCTCCTCCGTACAGGGTCACCACAGGCTCACTGAGCTGTGTTAGACAAGTGTTGCTTTGAAAGACCAGAATGAAATCCCAGAGACTTGGCATTTTCCCCACGTTTTAAAAGCTTCTTACTGTGTATTAAGTGATTGCTTACAGAGTTCATCCAGGTGACACTCATCAGTCCATACGCTCTGTCTCGTGCCTTCGCTGCCTCCTCTTCCTCGGGGGGCTCCCGGGCCACTTCTCCTTCTCTCCCACCTTCCCTGGGGACTTTGCCCTTGAGGAAATGCTGCCCTTTTACCCCAAAGCAAAGAATCGCAAGCAGTTGACTATTCTACAATGTGCACACCTCCCTGGAGTCCTCCTTCCCCTTTGCGACTATTAGATGACTCAAAGTGGAGGCCTCGGGGTGAGTTCCGTCCCAGACCCGAGGGCTCACTAAGGGCCATTGTCTCGGGCTTCCACCAGTCTCCGGGTGACCAGTGAGCCAGGGTTCTTGATGTTTTTCATTTTATGATGTGGAGTTTTGTTCCCTATTTTGGCCCCACTCTATTCCGGAGCAGCAAAGGTGAAACTTGTTCAGAGTGGACAGTGGTGACGCCAGACGTCCGTCACCTGGTTCTTCTGGTCTTGGGGTTGTGGAGGCGATGGTTCACAAGGCCCATAGGACTAATTGTTTCCGTGCATCTTCGGTTTTCTTCACTCTTCTGGCCTCTCGAAGGGCAGAGGTCAATCATTGCCTCGTGGTGGCCACTCTCAAGGTTTAAGACCCCAGTGGCCATAAAAGGAGGACACAGAACCTGTCTTTGTGGACTGCGAGACGTGTGCCCGATTCCACTCACCTTGCTCGCCCCCAAGATGATGGGGTGGAGCCCTCAGCCCAGATAGGGACTTGCTCACTTTCGCAATCAAGCAGAATGTAAAGAATGCGGCTGCTGTTTACTCCTCTTGCTTCTGAAATAGTCTTTGTGTGTCTGTGCTGCCCTTCAGCCACCCTGGAAACACGATCCAGGCCAGACAGCTTATTTGTCTACAATCTGCCTTTCAGCTACCTGTACTCCCCAAACATTAGGAAGTCTCTGGAAGGGTTTTACTTTACCCATTTTATAGTTCTGACTCCTACTGTCATCAAGTTAACTCTGACTCATCATGACCCGCCCAATAGAACAGGGTTGACAGGCAGGTTTCAAAGCCTATAAATTTGTATAAAGGGGATACTGTGCATCACAAAAAAATAATAATAACGAAACCAGGAAGCTCCTCATAGCGTGGATGGACTTCACACATTACGCTGTGTGAAGTTAGTCACAAAAGGACATATACTGTATGAGTAGTTGTTATTGGGTGCCAAGTTGGTTCCGACCCATAGCTGCCTTGTGTACAACAGAACAAGACAATGCCGGGTACTGCGCCACCCGCACGATTGTTCCTATACCCTTGCCCATCATTGCAGCCGCTCTGTCAGTCCATCTCATCGAGGGTCTTCCTAGTTTTTGCTGCCCCTCCACTTTGTCAAGCATGACAGCCTTCTCATATGTCCAAAGTATGTAAGACAAACTCTAGTCATCCTTGCTTCTAAGGAGCACTCTGGCCATACTTCTTCCAAAGTAGATTATTGGGTTGTCTTTTTAGCAATCCATGATCGTTTCAATATCCTTCTGCAGCATCACACTTCAAATACAAATTCTAATTCTTCTTTCTTCCTTATTTGGTGATGCAATGGAGACCACGGCTTGGGTCAGGTGCATTTTGGTCCTCAAAGTAGCATCCTGGCTCTTCAATCCTCTAAAGAGGAGAGGTCTTGTGCAGCAGATTTACCTTATGCAATACATCTTTTGTTTGCATTGGAAAAGCTTATATTTAGCATTAGCCAGCTGTATTCGGTTTATATTCCAATTTTGTTGGCGATATCTAATGCGCTAGAGTCAGGAGCCAGTTGAACATATGCCTTCTTCTCACCATCAGACCTGGTCAAGGTGTTGCCCTTGGCCATGTCAGGTCATGGAGCTTCTTCACAGCCTGTTTGATCTGGTGTTTGTTGGCCTGGACATCCACAATGCACACAAGTATGTTGTTTCTCTTCCATCTTTGTCGCGGTGGACTCCGTGGTCAGGGGGAACTGGATGATGGTGTCAAGGCCAAGACTGTTTCTCCCGGGGGTGTTCTTCTTGGAGGGTACTTGGGCTGTTTTCTTAGCCTCGGGGTCCTGGGCAGAGAGAAGGTGGGTGAGCTACAGCCTTGTTCGTTGGCTGTGGCTGCCTTTCAGCACAGCCTTTTTGGCCTTTGTTGCCTTTGCTTTGGCAGGGGCACCATCTTCTTACACAGTGCGATCGATCACCTTTTGATCTCTTGACTGCTGCTCCATGAGCATGGGTTGTGGAGCCAACAAGACAAAATCCTGACAACTTCAACCTTTCCTTCGTTTATCATCTTCAGTTACCTATTGCTCCAGTTGCAAGTATTTTAGCTTTCTTTACATTGAGCTGCAATCCATACTGAAGGCTGCCATCGTTGATCTTCCTCCTCACTTTCTGCAGGCAAGGTTCTGTCATCTACATATGACAGGTTGTTGATAAGTCTCCTGCAATCTTGAGGCCACATTCTTCTTCATATAAGCCAGTTTCTCTGATGATTTGCTCAGCATCCAGATTGAATAAGTATGGTGAGAGGCTACAATCGTGAAGCACACATTTCCTAATGTTAAACCATGCACTATTCCCCTGTTCTCTTCTCACAACTGCCTTTTGATCCGTGTACAAGTCCCTCATGAGCACAATGACATGTTCTGGGATTCCCATGCTTCTTCAAGACCGTCCATAGTAGGTTATGATCCAGCCAAATGCCTTCACATAGTCAATAAAAGACAAGTAAACATCTTTCTGGTCTTCTCTGCTTTAAGCCAAGATCCATCTGACATCAGTACTGATATCACTTGTTTCTTGTACTTGTTTCTTGTATAAGACCTGTGTTGGAAAAATCAAGACAAGGGATTTCATATAAAAGGAAACAGACTTTGATGATTATCAAGTGGGAGAGGGCAGGAGAAGGAAGAGAAAGCAGTAAGGCTAGAGGGTTGACGGGTGTTGGTTTGGGTGAAGGAGCAGATAGTATTCCACAAAAGAGAAATGTGGGGGGGGGGGAGGCAGGCAAATTATTGGGTGAGTTAAATACTTTAAATTGCTGAATACAAAATTGATGACCTGAAATGTAAACCTCAACTTTATTCACAATTTTAAAAATGCTTAATATTAATAAATAAAAACCAGGTGGCCCCATCTTTCTCCGGAGGCGTGGCTGGGAGTTTGAACTGCCAACCTTTTGATTAGCACCCATGTGCTTAACTGCAGTGTCACCAGGGTTCCTACAGTTCTGTATATGCAAATGTGTGAGGCATATTTTTGTAGATGTTTGATAGAACTGGCATTTGCTTTTGCATATGACATATCTTCTCCCAAAGCTAAGTTTCAAACAAGCAAACAAAAACAAAAATAAACTACCTTCTAATAACTAAGTATTGTTAGATTTCTTGGGTTGGAAATACCTCGGTTCTTGGCTTCGCAGGAGAAAAAATTCACACTGAAGCCTGGTTTGTAATCCAAGTGGGTTTTTATAAAGGACAGAAGTTTTCGGCCTCTCAGCCAAGTTCTTCAAAATTTTTTTTTAAGTTTTTCCTTTGATAATTTTCTCTGTACAACCAGAAAACTTGTGCAACATCACATTAAAACAAAAATAAGCAAACCTCCAATTTCTCCATTGTTAAATACCAGTTTTATGAGGATTCTCAGAAAGACTGATCCTGTAATACTTTCAAATAAAGTTCTCAAAGCCATGTCCAATGCACCTCCTCCCAGGCAGTCCTTGGTTGCATTTTAAAAGTGGTCATTTGCATAGCATGAATAATCATTTACTCCCCCACAGGAGTATTGATTGGTTTTAGACAGTCTTGGCCAGGGGTTTTAAACCAAACAACAGTAATAGGAAAGAAAACTAAATTAAACCAACTCAAGTTAGAATTATTCTTTGGGGATTGGGGAGGGAGGGGGAAAAATGAGGAGCTGATACCAAGGGCTCAAGTAGAAAACAAATGTTTTGAGAATGATGATGGCAACAGATGTACAAATGTGCCTGACACAATGGATGTATGCATGGATTGTGAAGAGTTGTATGAGCCCCCAATAAAATGATTTTTTTAAAAAAGAATTACTCTTTTAAGTTCTAATTACATAGGTATACTCTTTTATCTTAAAGGAATAACTTTGTAATAATGTGAAGAAATGAATTGAGAATACAAATTTTAAAGCCTTAATCACATGCTGTATTTTTACTTAACAACTTTATTGACATTCACATACTATACAATTCAGTGGTTCAAATATTTTTAAAAGAATTGTGCAATCAATTTTAGATCACTTTCTTCACTCTTGTATCCTCATTTTCTGTCCCCCCTCCCCCCAGAGTCTTATATTTTATAGTTCACAAAGACAATGCCCTACATCCTCCTTAGGTGAGTAGCTACTGGGTTTTGAAAGCTCGTGGGTGACCCTCTAAGGTCCAACTGCTGGTGTCTTCCCTCCCTTCTGGAGTCAAGACGAGTGAAGAAAATTGAAGATGCATGGAGACAGTAGATCAATGGGCTAAGGAACCCTGGAAATACCAGCCTCCATAGCCCTCAGAGCAATATGGAATGGAAAACTGAGACGCTCTGTCAATCTTCACCCAACTTACAAACAAAAAACTCATGAAAAATTTTATGTCCTGGAGGAGAAAACAACGGGACTGACAGTTCTGGGAAGACATGGGAGAGGGGGAGGTGGGGGAAAAGGTAGTGGTGTTAACAAACCCAGGGACAAGGGAACAACAAGTGATCCAAATCGGTGATGAGGAGGGTGCAGGAGGCCTTGGTAGGGCATGATCAAGGGTAATGTAACCAAGAGGAATTACTGAAATCCA
>NW_022111372.1:77452074-77460185 GCF_000313985.2 Echinops telfairi
CAAATGTGCTTTACACAATTGATCTATGTAAGGATTGTGATAAGAGTTGTATGAGCCCCTAATAAAACGATTTTAAAAAAAGATCTAATTTACTGGCTAAGTTTATGTCTTAGCAGTTGCTAGACTAAGCATTCTTCCCTTCCCTTCCTTCACTCTTACTACCCACTATCTTCTTTGGGGGCATTTTCCTAGCTCTTTTTGCTCATTTATTCCTTCATATAGATGTTAGAATCAGTTGGTTTAGCCCCAGGGGCAAGGTGGCTTTGTGGTGTTTATTTATATTGAGGTAATGCGGAGTTGATAATTTAAGGGAAACTGCTGCCTTCAGTGATGCCGACTTCCCACCCAGTTACATGGTTCGTCACTCTGTTGGGTCAAGGTCAACTTCTATGCCCTTCAGGAATACTTTAAAGTGTCTGCCATATTGGATTTGCACATTTCTTGCTAAGGTTATGATTTGTTTAGTTTAGCTCCTTTCCCCCTTGGTTCATCTATTGTTTCTTCTAAGTAGTTGTTTACACACGTACGTGCCCATGCCCCTGAATGGGGTGGGGGGGCTTCAAAAAGTTCATGGAAAAATGGAATTGGAAGACCATGGAATTCCCCTCCTCCCAACTCTTTGATGACCCCTCATGTGTGTGTGCGCACGCATGCATGCTATTGGTCTCTGAGCTTTCATTTTATATCTTGCAAGTTGCTGGCAAATCCATTCCATTCCACACCTGGAGTGTACTTTAACCTCTAACCTTTGAGTTAGCGGCAAGCTCAGAAACCCTTGCACTGAGGGTCCTCCAATGAAGGATACATCAAATCAAACCTGTTGCCATAGTGACCCTGCAGGACTGAGTTAGGATTGTCCCTGGGAGTTTGGAGGGGGGGGAGGGTTGATTGTCCTCTCGCCAACAGAGAGCCTGGTGGGGTACAGCTGCTCACCTTGTGATTGGCAGCTTCGTCAGCTCAAGGTTCACCGTCTTAATGGCATCTGTAGATAAGTCGAGAACAGGTGCTTTCACTTCAGCCAGCCTAGGAGTTCAGCTCTTGGGTGTGGTTAACTGGCCTTCAGAAAGCGACCCAGCAAGTCATGGACAGACCCTGGCTCACAGCTCCCTGGAGTTACAAGGGAGAGACACTTGGGTACAGAGGGGGTTCAGAGGGACATACCTCTTCCAACAGAGTACTGAGGTAGAAATGTAAGCTCTTCAAAAGCAGGATCTGGGAGTATCTGTTTATTAAAAAGCCAGTCCCAGGCAGACAAAGTTCCCTTCCCAAATCCTTTGATTCATGTTACTGATGCCCAGACCAATTCAAGCAGAATCTTCCAAATGAGGGCCTAGGCGGGGATTCTGTAAACTCCCTGTTCACTGTTAAGCCTGGCCCAGTGTTTCCCAAAGTGGGTGATAGCACATCCTTGGTGTGAGGCCTTGGACCAACCTAGGGGTGTCACAAACCGACTTATTGTTGTCAGGTGCCATGTAATCACTTCCAATTCTTCGCCATGCGCCTTATGTACGACAGAAGAAGACATTCGCTTGCCCCGTAATGGCTATGTTGCAGCCACTGTATCCAACGCTCCTGTCGAGGGTCTTCCTTTCTTTTTTGGGGGGTCTTCCTTTCTTTGCTGCCCCTCCACTTTACTGGAATGATGCCCTTCTCCAGGGACTGGTCTCTCCTGATAACTTTTGTACTGTAGCTCATAATGGAGGATAAAGTTTTCATGGCTTCCTCCCAGCCCACTCCACCCCCATTATCATGATCCCAATTCCACCTTACAAATCTGGCTGGGCCAGAGGATGTGCACTGGAAACACAGGGAATCCAAGACAGCTGAACCCCTCAGGACTAGTGGTAAGACTGGCGATACCGGGAGGGTGGAGGGAAGGTGGGGGAGAAAGGGGGGAACAGATTACAAGGATCTACATATAAACTCTCGGGGAACGGACAGCTGAGAAGTGGGTGAAGGGAGACGTCGGACGGTGTAAGAAATGACAAAATAATAACAATTTATAAATTATAAATTAAAGGGGGAGCAGGGAGGGAGGGGAAAAATGAGGAGTAGATACCAGGGGCTCAAGTGGAAAGCAAATGTTTTGAGAATGATAAGGGAAACACATGTACAGGGGTGGTTGACACAATGGATGTATGTGTGGATGTGCTTAGTTGTACGAGCCCCCAATAAAATGATTTATTTAAAAAAAAACAAAAAACCAAACAAATGAACAAAAAAAGATCCAGATACCCCTTTTAACACAGGCATCTTTAAATTCCTGTATTAAAATTCTTATCAGTAACAACAAAAAAAGTTATTCATGGCCAAGCGGGCTGCTGAGTAATTTTTCCTTTTTTTCCCTGAAAAGGGGACAGTAGGTCTAGCAAATGGGGGAGCCTGTGGCCCGACCCTCCAGCTTAGCCTCTCTAGTTGCATGTGAGAACCACATTCAGGCTCACCTGTGTTTCCTTCTTCCAGATGAAGGGAGCATGTGGAGGTGTGTTACAGGATGGGAAGACAAAGCAGGTAAGCGCCGGCATCCCACCGGGCAGACCGCTTTTGCCCGTGGAAAAACGGTTGATTTCCCGTCTGGTGTGCAAAAGCCCCAGTTAACCAGTCTGGCACACTTGGGCAACCTTTGACTCATGTGTGTGTGTGGGGGGGGAGTTCATATTCTCTGATTGGCTTGGCCAATCTAGTCTGAGAGAGAGAGAGCGCGAGCGAGAGAGCTCAGAGGTTGGGAGCCCGGGGAGCACCGGGGCCTCAGAAGCTCTTTGTGAGCCATGGGGAGGAGCCCGGCTTTTTCTTAAGGACAGGGTAATTCGGAGAAGAAACAGTTCCACATTGATGTCGGTTGTGCAGAGTGGAGCTATCAAACCTGGCTCCTCAGGCGCTCCGCAGTGTGGGTTAAAATGCAGCTTCCTTTAGCTCACTTTCCTCTCCGGCCCCTACCACACTTGGCTAGCTTGTTAGCTGCCTGCCAGCAGAACATGTGTTTGCTCACTCGCCGCCAAAGCCAAGGGAGAGATGGGGAACAATAAGGCCTGGCCCCTGAACTGGGGGAAACCCCTATGGCTGGGACAGGATTGCCTCATGCAGGATTTTGTAGAGCCTTTGATAAGAACTGTTCATCACCTTGCCTGCCTATTGGAATCCCCCCTCAAGGACCTAAACGCACTGCCCCTGAGTCATTTCTGATTCACAGCGACCCTTCAGGAGAGGAGGGCTAGCCATGTGGGTTTCTGAGACAGCAGCTCTTTGCGGGAGTAGAAAGCTTCGTCTTTGTCCTATTGGAATCAAGTAGGAAATGCTAAACCCACAGCTGGCTAAGCCTGACCAACAGGCTTATGTAATTGACTGAGGCGGAGCCTCAGTATGGAGAGGTTCAAAAGCACCCAGATGATTCCAATGTGCCATTTGTGCGTCTTTGTGTCAGCCAGATGGGCTGGTGATGAAATCTATGACTACTGCTAGTTTCTCTGAGGTCAGGTGAGTTCTTCCCCTCCCTGGACCCTGAGCTTCAGTTCTAATAAACACACCCACCTACCGCCAGCGAGCTCTCGCCAAGGAAGAGCCTCCCTCAGAAGCTGGCAGAGGTCAGCAGACAGGTGCTGGTGGCGATCCTGGTGGCAGGGCTGGGTGTGAAGGCCGGGGCTGGCTGGGGCCTGACACCTTCTTGTTCTGAGCCAGGAGGGACAGCTCTGGGGCTCCATGCGGAGGACGGCCGTCATCCTGGGCTCCGGCCTTCTCTTGTTCGTGGCCTTCTGGAACTCGGTCACCTGGTGAGTGGGCCTGGCCCCTCTACACTGCAACACCTGGGGGGTCTGGCGGGGGTGGGTCTTCCCCAAGTAACCACAGTGGTTTTTCTTCTAAGGCATCTGCAGAAATTCTGGGGTGCTTCCGGTTGCTTTTGGCAGACCCAATGGGAGAAGCTGCTGTCTACGTTTGAAGGGAAGGAGTGGCTCCTTTATGTGATAGGTGAGGCCCGCGACTAGTTCTTAGGGCTTGGGCACCCGGTTATAGCTGAATGCTTTTTCTATTGTTTTCTTCTCTACTCTGGGACCTCTTGGTTCCTTATTCCAAAGAATGAGGGCTAGAACTTGGGGGGGGAGGGGGCGGTAACCCTCAAACTGTGGACAATTTGGAAACAAGGTATCTCAGGGAAGAAGCTGAGGTGAAAGGGAAGAAGGCAAGAAAGGGATTGTGTAAAGTGAGGGTGCACTCAGAGCCACATCTTACTTCTAGATGGAAGCCTGCCCCCAGCAGAGTGCTGGCCCATCTTGGCCGAGGCCTCTCCCCCACGCCTGGCACGGTCTAGCCCCCGGGTTTGACATCAGCAGTCACTCTGTATCCACGGACACCAGGAGTGACTAGAAACCGCTTAAGAAAGCAGAAGGGAAGAAAAAGCCATTTATGGATTTATAACAGTATTAGGGACAATAGGGAATTTCCTCAACTCTACCTTCATTCACTCAGATGAGGTTACTAGTGTTGGTATGTGCCAGACCTGTATGGGGATGCAGATGATTTTTTTTAAGGGAGATAAAGATTCTAAGTTGAAGTGTTTGCCTAATCCACTTAAAATAAATGGTGTCACGGTCGGGATGGGGGATACAGTCATTAGTTGTCACAAAGCAACAGCGTAGATTAAAAGCCCCCAAGGTCCGGGAGGGTGGAGGGAAGGTGAGGGAGAAAGGGGGAACCGATGACAAGAATCTACATATAACCTCCTCCCTGAGGGATGGACAGCAGGGAAGTGGGTGAGAGTGACGTCAGATGGTGTAAGATATGACAAAGTAATAATAATTTATAAATTATCAAGGGTTCATGGGGGAGGGGGAGCAGGGACAGAGGGGAAAAAATGAGGAGCTGATACCAAGGGCTCAAGTAGAAAGCAAATGTTTTGAGAATGATGATGGCAACAAACGTACAAATGTGCTTGACACAATGGATGGATGGATGGATTGTGATAAGAGTTGTACGAGCCCCCGATAAAATGATTTAAAGACCAAAAAAAAGCCCTGGAGGGTAGTCTGCAGCCAGAAGTCTAAAAGTGGGCTGAGCATGAAATCTGACCGATTCGTGGAATCTTTTTGGTTTCTTCCTCCTTTCTCACTTTTGGCTGTGAAGTAGGTGAAAGCGAGTGGAACAGATCATCAGCTTTATATTTTATACATATTTTGTTTCAACTCCTCCATTTCATCCCCCTTAGCAGTCAAGGGAATCTTAAGCGGTATTGGAAAGAACAATGCTCATATCCCTGGGGAAAGGCTTTCTGTATTGCAGGTGGTACTGTGGTCTAGGAATTGGGCTGCTAACTGCAGTCAGGGATTCAAACTCACCAGCTGCTCCCGGGGAGAAAAACCCCGATCCGGTACAGATGTTGCATCTCAGAAACTCAAGGGAGCAGCTGTACTGTGCCGTCCAGGACACTCTGGCTAGGAATGAACTTGATGGCAGTGGGCTTGGTTTTGGTGAATGACCACAAAGGAAAGCACCTAATCCATCTTGGTGGGAAAAGAATAACTCTTGTTTCTCTTTCCTGGATTACACTAGACGTTTTCCTGTCGGTTAATGTAGCTTTATTTCGTGCAGGCCCCCGTGGGTTTCCGAGACTCCCACTCTTTACAGGAGTCGAAAGCCCCATCTTTCTCCCGAGGCGCGGTTGGTGGCTTCAAACTGCTGACCTTGCTGGTCACAGCCCAACGCATAACCCCTATGCCATCAGGGGTCCTCAACAAACTATAGAATAATGTGAACATAACTTACATGCACAGGAAAACAACAAAAAATGTACGTGACTTGCTTTATCGCACTAGTCACTTGATTGTGGTGATCTGGAACCAAGCGGGCAGTGCCCCAGACATAAGCTTGAACCTAAAGCAGCTCAGTCTAGTTCATTGTCTGGAAATATTGTAATCCATATAAGTGGTTCCCCACTATGGACATTTCGGCTGCCCACGTGTTTCACTATGGTTTTAAAAATGTGAAACTATATTGCACCCCCTTTCTTCCCTTGTTCTTCCCTCCCTCTCCCTTTTAATTTTTACAAAATGTTTATTCTAGTCCATCCAGTGCTAGCCAAATATGTTCCAAGGACCCACTACAAAAGGAGCCCTGGGGGCACAGTGGGTCTGTAGCTCAAAGCCACCAGCTGCTCAGCAGAACAAGACAGTCTTTTCCTGGCGTAGGTTCCCCCGCCTGGGACAGTCCATGCGCACTTCTGCTCTGTCCTGTAGTCGCTGTCAGTGGGAACCCCCTCACAGGGAATACATTTGCGGCCACCGAGCAGAAAGGGACCTGGAGGAGAGGTACAGACCCAGAGTTTGGGAAAGCATTGTCCTGGCCATCCGGGGTTTTGAATTTAGAGACAGCAAAACATGGACAAATCCAGGGAATAATACAAGAGTTAGGACTGTACAGAGTGCTGTTTGTGCGCAGTAGGAGACCAGTAATACCTGGACTGACCTGATGTGCAGCACAAAGCCAAGTCCACCTTGTAAGCCTCGACCCGTCTTTTCTACACAATGTGCAGAACATCCGTGGAGAGGGATGTTGGTAGGTGAGACGACTCCGTGACGTAACCATCCACCTAGGGGTTTTTTGAGTGTGTGTGTGTGAGGGAGTAGAAAGGTGCTGTCAGTAACTGCTGCAATGACAGCCATACATCGACATTTCCCAGGACAAACGAGGATGCCATGCAGTAGGCATGTTCTAGGGTCAAAAAGAATCTGGGAAATGTTGAGTAAGTCAAACCAGCTTGCCAGCAGGAGAGTCTCCAGGAGAGACAATGGTGACTGCAACCCAGGAGCCCTGGCCAGACACATTTTCCGCTTGGGGAAATGCAAAGTAGAGGGCGCCGGAGGCTCCAGGTAGCAGAGTGGCGGGGATGAGGTTTCTTGACTGATCACATGTGTAAGGCTCATTTTGAATCACAATGAGCCCAACACCTATGTTTCCCTTCCCAGCAACCCTCAGGGTTCAGTGTGCACAGTCGCCTTCAAGTGGATTCTGTCCAGCTGCTCCACGGGGTTCTCGGGCCTGTCTCCCAAGGAGCCTCCGGGTGGGGTCAGACCACCAGACTTTAGGCTAGTCGTTGAGCACTTACCCATTTGAACCATCTGGGGACTCCCAACATTAGCCTACGTCCATTTGTTTATTAGAATATGTATTTTAACTCAACATGCTTTTATATTTTCGTCTTCAACCACTTTGAGACAAGTCCCCATTTTACAGTTAGAGACAGGCCTCGAGTGACCGCTGGTTTATCAGTCCCAGACTCGGAGTAGGCCCCGACCCCGAGCACCAGGGCCTCCTGGCACAGGACACCTGCAGTCACCACGGCGGAACGTGTGTGCGCCCAGCCCCTGGGCTTTGAGGAGGCGAGGGCCTGAGTGTTCCTTTGTTTCCCAACCTCAGGTGCCACCCAAGTGCCGAATCTGCTCTTCTGGAGCTTCAATGTGCTGTTACTTGTGGTCGACACGACTGGAAAACCGAGCTTCATCTCTCGCTACCGGATTCAGATCGGCAAGAACGAACCAGTAAGTGTTCCTGGGCTGGGCAAGAAAGCCAAGGGTCTGGGAGAGACCAGGACCAGGGTGTGCCAAGTTAGCCACACCATCAGCTGCCAAGTCAGTTCCAGCTCATGGGCACCCCACGTGTGGCAGGGTGTGTTCCTGAGAGTTGCCAGTGGCTGATTTCTCTGAAGTAGATCAGCAGGCCTTTCTTCCGGGACACTTTGGGGGTGGGGGGAGGTGAGCGCACACCACTGATGGGCTGGTTAGCTGAAGTGGTTGGCTACTTGCACCACCCCGGGGTGCACAGATGCTGAGAGAGAGGAAGGAGTTTGCCGTACATCTCAGAGCTACCGGGGTGGCCAGCCAAGATTATGTTCCAGTCCCCAGATTTCCTACCCCAGGCTCTGTACCTGGCTGTGGTGCCTCCGTGACTGCAGCCACATTTCAGAAATGTAAGACATTGCCCCTGCCTGGCGGCCCAAGAGCTCCCTCCTGTCCCAGATAACAGGTGTCGTCCACAGTGAGGGGCACAGCTGCTGAAACAATAGGTGGTCTTTCCACACTGACTGGGTAGTGGGGGTGTGGTGTGTGTGTGTGTGTGTGTGTGTG
>NW_022111372.1:77460858-77480499 GCF_000313985.2 Echinops telfairi
AGGAGGATCGGGACACGCCCGCGGGGACGCTCCGGAGCCGGCAAGGACCTTAGCGCCGGGCTGCGCAGCGGCCCCGGAAGCTGAGCTGCCACCACCTGCAGGGGTCCTTGCTCTTTCCGACAGTGGCTTCAGCAACTACCGAGGCATCCTGAACCGGTGGGTGGTGAGGCTGGTCTTGAGCAACACGAGGCTGTTTTCTGAAAACCTCATTAAGTATGGCATCCGGTAGACCCCATCCAGGTGGTCTCTTTGTTCTTGAAGGACCCCTACAGCTGGCCAGCCCTGTGCCTGGTTACTGTGGCCAGTCATCGCTCTGGCTGGGTTCCAGATTGAGAAACATTTGGCAGTGGGAGCCCTGAGCGAGGAGGCGGGGCTGCTGCTGCATGTGGCCAATCTGGCCACTGCCCTCTGCCTGCCGGCCGCCGTGGCCATCCTGGTGGACACCATCACACCAGTGGGCTCAGTGGTGGCACTGGTGGTATACACCATCCTCTTCCTCAAGCGCTTCTACCGGGACGTGAACAAGTGGTGCCGCGAGCAAAGGGCCCAGCTCACGGCCTCTGGCGACAAGCGAGCCAATGGGGCTGCTGGACAGCCCGCCGTGAGTTACCCCGACAAGCTGACCCACGGAGACCTTTACTACTTTCTCTTTGCCTCCACCCTGTGTTAAGAACTCAACTTTCCAGCTGCCCCCGGATCCGGAAACACTTCCAGCTGCGCGGCTCCTGGAGATGCTCTTCCTCTTGCAGCTCCAGGTGGGGCTGATCTAGCAGTGGATGGTGCCCACCATCCAGAACTCCATGAAGCCCTTCAAGGACATGGATTACTCCCGCATCGTCTAGCGCCTCCCGAAGCTGGCTGTCGCCAACCTCCTCATCTGGCTCCTTTTCTTCTACTGGCTCTTCCACTCCTGCCTGAACCTGGGGGCTGAGCTCATGAGATTTGGAGACCAAGAGTTGTATCGGGACTGGTCCGTCAGCTGCTTCTGGCAGAACTGGAACATCCCCGTCCACAAGTGGTGCATCGGACACTTCTACAAGCCCATGCTCCACTGTGGGTCCGGCAAGAGGACTGCTAGGACAGGCATGTTCCTGGCCTTGGCTTTCTTCCATGAGTACCTGGTGAGCGTCCCTCTGCACTGTTCCAGCTCTGGGCCTTCACAGGCATGACGGCACAGGTCCCTCTGGCATGGCTCACCAGCCACTTCATCATGGGCCAGTATGGCAACACAGTGGTATGGCTGACTCTCATCATCGGGCAGCCAGTGGCGGTGCTGATGTACGCCCACGACTACTACGTGCTCCCCCATGAGGCCATGGCCACACAGGCCAACTGAATGTGTACCCCTTGCTCTCCGTGAGGCCGAGGTGTGGCCAGGGCCAGAGCACTTGCTGGCCCCCTCGGTTTTTTTGCTCCTATGGGGCCCCTCCCTCAGGGAGTGACTGTCCAGCAGGCGTGGGCTGGCCTGGATTCCCCTGTGGGGCCTGTGTGTGTCAATAAAGCGCTGTCCAGTGTGAAAAAAAAAAGTGTCCCAAAGCGAAGATGTCTCTTTGAGAACTAAGGTGTGCCTGACCAAGCCATGGTATTTTCAGCGCTTCATATTCCTGGAGTGACTGGACAATGACGAAGACAGACGGAAGAAGAAATGATGCCTTCGAAGGAAGGTGTCGGGGAAGAATACGGACCAGACCATGGAATTTCAGAAGAAAAAACAAATGGGTGTTGGAAGAGGGGCATCCAGAACGCTCCTTGGAAGTGAGGTTGGAGACATGTCACCAGGAGGCCTTCTCCCTGGAGGACATCGTGTTTGGTAAAGCAGGTCAGCATAAAAGAGGGCCCTAGATGAGATGGATTGACCCTGTGGCTGCAACCGTGGGCTGGAACATCGGCAGGACTGTGCAGATGGCGCAGGACCAGGCTGTGTTGTTTGTTGTACACAAGGTTGCTATAAGTCGGAACTGACTCGACAGCTAGTGTACACATCTCCAACTTACACTGCGCCCAGAGGAGGGCCCACTGCTCCCTGAGCCCCACGGGTCAGTGGGTGCTCTGCCCACCTCAGGAGCCTTTTGTGAAACAAGAAGGAAAACGTTGATTCTACAACCCCAGTTCTTTCCATCGCTCCATCTAAACTACCTCTAGCCCTTTCCTAGACAGATGCATACATCCATGCATACGTAGACATGTACGTTAATCCTCGCTGGGTGAATCGCCTCAGCTCTCAGGGCATTTTGTTGCAGCTTCGCACCCCAGAAGGGCAGAACGGAGCGCAAACTGCTCCTGACCCAGGCCTTTGTCAGGGCTGCCAGCCAGCAAGAAATTCCCCTGGGCCCAACTCAGCAAGCCTGGGGTTGGGGTCTCTCTCGTATGCCAAAGCCAATGTGTGGCTCTTAGAACCTTTGTCAGATCACAGTGATCTCTTTAGCACGCATCATTGACTGCATGCTTTCTTCTTCAAGGCCAAGGACCATACGTAACCTCTGTCATTGTTCATATGAGGAAACGGAACGTTCCGTGGGCCAATGGAGATGATACGGGTGGAGCCGTGATTCAAACTCGGGCCTCTCTGAGTCCTGGGCTCACGCTCTGGGCTGAGAGGCGAGGCTACACAGCTCGCAAGAACATCAGTTCGCATCTACAGCACCGTCTATGAGACTGGAGAGCGACAAGCGGAGGGTCTTGTCGCATTTTGCAGACGTGGAGGCTCAGAAAGGCGGAGTGACGGGGTCAGGTTGGGTTGCTATGAGGACACAGAGCCCGGGCTCACCTCATCTGACTCACTCTAGACTGTCCCTCGTGGGGACGCGCAGGTGCACGCCCAAGTAGGAAGGGTCTGCCACAGGTTTTGGCCATCGCTGGTCGAAAGCATGAGGAGCACATCTGCAAGGGGGGCGTGGATTCTGCCCATAGCCTGCTCAGGTTTCTCATCCATCTTTGTGGATGAATTGATCCTGCTGCCTCCTGCTTCGCAAATCTCCTCCACCGTCTCCGGACCTCCCTCACACAGGGTTACCTCACGCCCACTTGGCTGAGGAAGCAGAAGCAAGAAGAGCGCTTTCACACATTCCCACAGCTACTGCCTACCAACAGCACCTATACACCACACATGCTCTTTCACCTGGTGCCAGGTGAATGCTCCCTTGCTCCTATCTATAGCCAGTGTCTCCATCTGACCCCCTCACCTCTTACCTGCTCTTTCTTGTATATCAAAAAGTACCATCCTCTCTTCCCTTCTCTCGCATTGATTCCTCTGGTGGATTATTACACGTGTGCTGTAAGTTCCCCCACTTAAAAATACAAACCACGATTTCCCTTGCTATATCCACTCCTCCATCGCTACCACGCCCATTCCGATCGATAGCAACCTTACAGGAGGAGAACTGCTCCTTAGGGTTTCTGAGACTGTAAATCTCTACAGACAGCCTCACTTTCTCCTGCGAGGCGTGACTGTTGTTGTTAGGTGCCATAGAGTCAGCTCCAACCCACCACAACCCTGGGCACAACAGAAGGAAGCCCTGCCGGTCCTGGGCCAGCCTCACAACTGTCCCCAGGCCTGAGTCCACTGATGCAGCCACGGTGCGAGTCCTGGCCGGGGCCCTCCCTCTTTTTCACTGCCCTCCTCTTTACCAACATGACAGCTGGTCTCCAGGGACTGGGCTCTCCTGCCAATATGGCCAAAGTACAAAGGGGGTACGTACCCCCACCAAAAAACCAGATTTTTTTTCAAAGCTATGTATTTAAATTTTTTTAACAAAACAACTCTATCACCTTCAAAACACTCTCCATTACACTTGATACATTTGTTTGTCAAATCTGAAATTCCATTCTTGGAAACATTTTTCAAACTCATCTGTTTGGATGGCTGACAGCACCTCTCTACGTTGTCAAATTGCTGTCCATTCATGTCATTTACAGAAACAAAAAGAAGTCCCATGGCTCAAGGTCAGGTGAGTAAGGTCCGTGGGGCAAGGTGCATGCAGCTTTTTTGCCAAAAACTGACGCATTGAGATGGCTGCATGAGCAGGTGCATTGTCGTGGTGACAAACCCATTCCCCCGTCTGCCACAAATCAGACCTGTTTTGTCGCACACTGTTACACAATCTTTCCAGAACCTCTACATAGAAAGCTCGATTAACCGTCTGACCTGCTGGGATGACTCCAAATGCACCGTGAACCGACGTTTTTGTTTGTTCGGGACGTTAACGGGTGTCATCACTTGACATTTCACCTTTTATGAAATGAGAAAGCCACTCAGACACTTGAGTTTTTTCCATTGTAAGCTGTGTTCAACATCACAACAGTTTCTGCAGCATTTTTCCCAAGAAGGAAACGGAATTTCACAGCTGTACGCTGTTCTCTTCAATCAGCCATCACAAAAAAACAAGGTTCAAACGAAACTGCTTTTACAAAAAACTCACTGTGACCAGAGAGAACCTTTCCAGGTAACACCACTGGGTGCACTAATCCAGAATAAGTTGCTCGATGCTCGCTTAGTGGGGAAAATGCATACTTTGAAAGCTCTGCTCACCCAGTGCAGTTCCATTTTGTGTGGGTGAGGGGGCACCCCTCATCTGTATGACAACGTCATGCTATCCTCACTTCTAAGGAGCACTCTGACTTTACTTCTTCAAAGACAGATTTGTTTGTCCTTTTAGAAGTCAATGATACGTTCAGTCTTCTTCTCCAGAACCACAGTTCAAGTGCAAATAGGTTGTCAGTGGCTTCTTCCTCCGAAAAAGGAGCAGAGTCCTTTTGCAGTGTCTGCTCTGAGTCTGGACGCCCCTCTAAAACGTGTTCTCACTGGGTGATCCTGCTGGCCTTTCAGATACCTGTGACAGCTTCCAGAATCATAGCCACACCCAAGCCACCGCAGTGTGACAAACTGACGGACAAGTGGTGGGCAGAGCAGTCCGTGGGTTAGAGTGGCCGCGCCTGCGGTTAGCAGCCCAGCGCCTAACCTCTAGCCCCACCAGGCCTCCTTCGACCACTCGCACCTAACATCCATTTTTCTCTCCTTTCCGTCACAGCTCTGGGAGGAGCTGTCTAGAGTTCCCAATCCCGTTCCTTCGTTTTTGTCACCCACTATTTCGTGATGATGAAAAATTCCAAACACACATTTCCCCAACACTTAAGATATATTGAATGAAAAAATGTTAGCATATTTGCTTGCTCTGACACTGTCCCATCTACAGTTGGTCATGGGGCTGGTTCAGGACCAGGCAGCAAGTTGTCCCTGTGAGTGGAGTCAGGGAGGTGCCGTCTCAGTGGTTGCTAGCCAAAGCATCGTGTATCAAAATATAAATATGTACATCTCTAATTTTTGGCTTAACCCTTTGACAGTAAGTTCCAGGTACCATAAAACTACCCCATCTCTTAAAATAACCGCAAGAACTTTATCTCACCTTCTCTATAATCTACGGGAGCCCTGGTGGGGTAGTAACTGTAACTGGTTATGGGAGTAGAAAGCCCAGTCTTTCTCCTGCCGAGCTGCTGATGGTTTTGACAGGGCTTTCTATTCTGACTGAACAGTCAGTCTCGGAAGCCCACGGGGCCGCTGTGAGTCAGCATTGCCTCGATGGCAGTGAGTTTGGTGTGGCGAGTTTTCTCTCTAACCTTGCTCCTGTCGGGCTGCAGCCTTCGACCAGTCTTTCTCGCGGCACGGTCACCCGTGAGCCAGTCTCAATCCTGGTCTTCGTAGCCTTCCAGGAGCGTTTGCACAGCGGCTCACTCCCCGGTCCTGGGCGGATTCTCTTCACTTGGCTTCTAAGACAGCTCGCTCTCCTGTTTCTCTGCTTTCACTGGTTCCTCCTTCCCAGTCTCAGCTGCTGGTTCTTCTCAACCGAGATTTCAATCGTGACTTCTACCATCTATATGGCAACAACCCTGACATTTGTCTCCTGAACTCTGGGCTCAAACACCAACCCACCTACTTGATATGGGCTCTTGGCTCTCTACTGTACATCTCCAACATGTCCACAACGGAACTTGGTCCCCCCACCAAAAGACTTCCCACTCACACCCTTCCCAATCGGAGTCGATGCGGTCTCACCCTTCCTGCTGCTCAGGACAAAAACCATGGAGCCAGCCTCGCCTCCTTGCTTCCTCTCAGGCACCAAACCCAATCTGCTCAGAAAACTTCCTGCTTCTGTTTTCAAAACAGGTCCAAATGCCAACCAATTCTCACACCTCTCTTGCTACCAGGAAGGTCCAGTCACCATCATCTCACGCCTCTATTGTTGTAATTCCAAAGCACAGGAACCCTTTCCAATGCAAAGAAGCTTCAAAAAGTTCGGAGGAAAATTCCATTATCTTTCAAGTCTTACCCATGAACTTATCGAAACCCTCTCAGGTACAAATGTATATATTTTAAGTTGTGATACCAAGGCAACAGAACACTTGCCAAGCTCCTGCAGTTTTCCGTCAGTGTCACAGAAACATGCAATCTCTTAAAGCCCACTGGCTGGCTGCCTCAAAGGAACAAGATGTGTCAATCGGCTTCCACAGAGGTTCATGCTGCCTTGGACGCCCCATGGGCAGGTCTACCCTGTCCTATAGGGCTGCTATGAGTCGGATCAGAAATGATTCATAGGCAATGCGTCTTTGGTAACAGAAGCTCAATGGCTTCCTTAGCACCCCCGCCGGTTCTGTTAACGATTACTACTAAACTTTTGATCTCTGTGCATGCCCGTTCTAGAGACTGTATGTTAGTGGGCTTCTGCAGTATTTATCCTTTTGTGACAAACATTTCACTCAGCTGTTTTCAAGGTTCCCCCACATTGTACTATGTATCAGGACTTACTTCTCTTTGTTACATACTTGGAAAATGCTTGCAGTTTTTATCATTTGTCATCCCTTTTTTTTTGAGTAATCTTGTGTCACGGAATGCAAATTCCATGGAGACAAGAGTCTTTTTGTTTTACCCATTGCTCGATTCACAGAGCCTAGAACACAGTCTGCTAAATAAAACCAAACTCTAACCCAACGAAACCCGCCGCCATTGGGGCTACTCAACAGAGCCCCCCAGAGGGGTTTCCAGGACCTCTTTCTTCAGAGAAGCGGCTAGCTCCCGGCGAGCAGCTGGCGGGCACCCAACGGTGCAGGCAGGACTTCCTGCTGTCCACACAGGAATGCCAATCATGTTGGCAGAATTCTATTCTCATTTAGTTCCATTTTCCCAAGAACATTGTGAAGCCCCTTATCCACTGAGCGGGCACTCAGTCCATATCAGGAATAAATAGATACAACTCCATCCTGGTTAAGGTTTCCAGAAGTTGTGCCTTTGCCTTACACGTGCTTTCCGGTTGGGCTAGCCAGATGTATTGCATCCCAAGGAGTGAAGAGCGAATTCCGAAGTCAGTTAACACATGTAAGGTCCGGAAAGGCTGGAGGAAGAGGAAGGTCTCTCATCTGGGGCCACTCTGCACGTAGCTCCCATGCAACTTGCTGAGGGAGCTCAGGGAGAAATCCCTCCTGGCCAACTCTCAGGGAGTTCATTAGGACCCGGCAAATGACCTGTGGTTGTGAAGAGATTCTGTGGAGCTGGCGTGTTCTGAGAAAGCCAAGGGTCAATGGTGACTGGTTCTCAGGGAAACACGGCAGTACTGAGGTCCAATGAGAGAGCTGAAGCCAGCTCTCAACACTGGACCCTGAAGGGATCTCAGGCAGGTCCCCATCCCCATAGCTCTGCCGTGAAAACCAGGTCACATGAAGTGAGTCCGTAACTAGACAGGCAACTCCCTGGCTCACTTCCTTCTTCCAGCTGGGGGCTGGGCTGGGCTGGTCAGCAAAGGACCTTGGTGTCAGCATGCGGAGGGCTGGAGGGCTGGACTGGAATATTAGTTGGAGAGTCCACTGCCTTCTCCCAACACCTTATGGTCCCCGAGAGATCTTGCAGGAGTACGTGGGGCCTTACCAACTCCCAAGTGATCTCTCTGCTCCCATCTGGTCAGAGAAATGAGGAGAGTAGCATTACGCGCACACACACACACACGCCCACCCAGAACCAGGGCGGAGAAGGTTGCTTGGAGGGAAGTTTCTGAAGGGAGGGGTTTCTAAAGGCATTACTCATTCACCCAATACCCTGGACCTCGTTACTGCAAGGGTTCCAAACCTGAGCTGCTTGGCAACCCAGGGCTGACCAGCCCTCTCTCCCAGCATCTACCTCAAGTGGGCACAGGGCAGCCTGCTTTCTAGAAGGGACAATAGGCAGTAGTCTGACTTCTCACACTCTTACCCATCTCCCTCCTCTCGGACAGGTGGACCCTGTGAAACTACGCCAGGCCCTCCGGGCCGTTCTCTTCAATCAGTTCGTGATCTCTCTGCCCATCGTGATCGCCCTCTACCCCTTCCTCAAGTGGTGGGGAGACCCGTGCCGCCGAGAGCTGCCCACCTTCCACTGGTTCCTCCTGGAGCTGGTCATCTTCACCCTGGTGGAAGAAGTCATGTTCTACTACTCACACCGGTGAGCACAGCCACCCCAGGGCTCCCTGGATTGCAGGTGTAGGACCAGCATCCCCTGGCCACAAGTGCCTCCCACAAGGACTTAACTCACACTGACCACTTGGGACAGCTAGGGAGTACACAGAAAAGCACCTTCTCCGCTTGTGTGATGCAGGGTGTTCCCTGTGCTTTTCCATGTTAAACCCTTTCTGGGCATGTAACACACCCCCCCTCCCTGTTTCACAGCAGATATACATGCAGCTTCAAAGCTGGGGCTGGGGCTGGGGCTGGGAGTTCCAAGCTGTGGCAGGGTTGAGTCATAGGGCTTTGCATGGTATGGTTGGGGGAGTGAGGAGGGGCGTTGCAAAGAAACGATTTTGCCTCCATGTTCCAGGCTCTTTCACCACCCAGCTCTCTACAAGAAGATCCACAAGAAACACCACGAGTGGACAGCCCCCGTTGGTGTGGTCTCGCTCTATGCCCACCCTGTAGAGCACTTGGTGAGTCACAATCCACCCTCCCCAAAGGCAAAGGGCAGGGGACCCACACTCACTCACCACATCTTGCTGACAACACATATACGACACTCTGCTAGATGGCAGGCCATCACGTGTGCACCTCCCCCGCACACCTCTACCAAGCCTGCTGTGTTTCTCCAGGGGCTGGCCTCGCCTGACATCAAGTCGAAAGGAGGTGAGACAAAATCTCGCCGTCCTTGCTCTGAAGAGCATTCTGGCCATCCTTCTGTTGACACATTTGTCCTTTCAGCAGCCCAGGGTGCTTTCATTCATGCGTGGTCCTCTGGAGGGGCCTCGAGAGGCAGGCCCGCAGCGAAGCAGATGGACACTGGCTGCCACAGGGGTGCAAGCCCAGGAAGAGTTGTGAGGCTGGCGCAGGCCGGGCAGGGCTTCCTTCTGTCGGATGTGCGGTGGAGGGGCTAAGGGTGACAGAGAGGACCTCTTTAGAGGTCATGCTAATGGCAAAGTGGAGGCTTGTGTACGAACTTGTCCAAAGTTAAGGATGAACAAGTCTTCAACACATCGGCATACTGAAACCCTCTCAGCTTCTCCAGAGCTGCCCCGAGGAGTCTTCCGGGTACTCCTCAGGCCAAGGGGGCACCCACATGAATTCTATCACCTTGTGTCCTGCCTTCAACCATCTTTCTCTTTGCAGGTGTCCAATATGCTGCCACCTGTCCTGGGTCCCCTAGTAATGGGTTCCCACTTGTCATCCATCACCATATGGTTCTCCTTGGCCCTCATCACCACCACCATCTCCCACTGCGGCTACCACCTCCCGTTCCTGCCTTCACCTGAATTCCACGACTACCACCATCTCAAGTAAGGCCACCACCCTCTCTCCTGGGGCTTCTGCTGGGAGGTAATAGTGGGTGCCACTGAGGGCAGGGACCTCTGCAGGGGAGAAACAGGACCACACCGGACCCAGAGCACCTTGTCTTTTCCCCTCGTCCTTTTCCCCCGTTGGGTCCTCCTGTAACTGGGGCTTCTTAACCTTTATGTGGATTGTGGGCTTAAGCCTTAAGCCCCCAGGAAATGTAGCCTGGTCCCCAGTCCCCCCCACCCCCTTTCAAGTATCTAACGTGAACTATAGCCACTCTCTTCGGACCCGTGCCTATGTCCAGGCCAGCCCTAACCGGACTCTCTGAAAGCCTTTGCCCCCAGGCATGGTCAGTGCCCCCCTGGTACCCGCTCACCCGAACCCAACCATTGGGAGGGGAGGGCCGGGAAATCAGCACTTCAGTGTGTTTCACGCAAATGATGCAGAAACGAGCCCAGCTCTGCCAGGGTCCTCAAACCTGCATCAGAATCACCTGGGGATGGGGGTGCCAGAAGACGGCTCCAGATTTGGCAGGGCTGGGGGAGCCTCAGGAGCCAACACCTTTCTTAGCCCCCAAGTTACTCTGATGCAGGTAGTCAGGATGGCGGTGGGTACGAGGGCTTGGAAGTGCCTTAAGCCCCCAGGAAATAGAGCCTGTTCCCCAGTCTTCCCGCCTGACCCCACCACCCCTACCTCTCTCTCCACCAGGTTCACCCAGTGCTATGGGGTGCTGGGAGTGCTAGACCACCTCCACGGGACTGACACGCTGTTTAAGCAGACCAAAGCATACGAGAGACACGTCCTGCTGCTGGGCCTCACCCCACTCTCTGAGAGTATCCCAGACTCCCCAAAGATGAAGTGAGGGCCGGCCCTAATGCCACTGCTACTGCCCCTTAGCAGTGAGTGAGCACCAGCCCGAGACTAGCAAGCACACCTGACAACTGATTCCTAGAGCCGCACGCTTAACAGCATGCAAAGCGGGCCCGGGGCTCTCCCGAACCACTGCCCCGGCACATCCCCACTTTTCCAAGGTTTGCTTCTCACCTTGCTTCTACCCCCACAGTTCGTCTTGGAAATGCACAGGGGCAGTTATCGGCCGTGTCCCATTGGGCCGCCATGAGCCGGCATTGGCTCGAAGGCAGTGAGTGAGCCGTGCATGAAAAGCCACCACCTGAACAAAATCCGGAGGAGGCTTCTGACAATTTGGAGGGGCGGGTGTCACAAAAACTAGCCTTCAGCAACGTGCACCCAAGTGGCGTTGGCAGTCTGTCCCCGAGAACTGCTTTCTGTCATATAGGTTTACCTTACCGAACCTTCTACGGTAGTGCTGCTTTAGGTTTTGTGTCACTTTGCAGGTGACTTTTGGGTAAGGTGACCAGACGTCCCGCTTTTGGCAGGACAGTCCTGATTTTTGACAATTTTTCCCATGTCCCGCGGCGTTTTTAAAAAGTCCTGATTTTTGGAAAGAATGCACAAGCTAGGGTATACGGTTTTCAGCTGCCATGTGGCTACTTCGCCAGGATATAAGTTTTATCAATGGTGTCCCACTTTACCAACGTTAAAATCCGGTCACCTTACTTTTGGGGTCCAAAGTTTTCTGAAATGGTTAACTGCGCCTCCCCATTCATTTTTGCTTACACCAGGTTGGTAGAACACCACTTCCAGGTAGCAGGGACAGCCTGTACTCCTGTAGGGGACAAGGGGTTGGTTTAAGGAAGAAAAAAAATTCCCCAAGATGGAGGCCAGCACTGGGCGGGCTCCTCTGTGACCTGTGGTGGGACAGGTGGCCCCAGGGAGAGCTTGCAGCGCAGGGCAGGGGGGCAAATGGTATAAGAAGCTTTTCTGGTACTGTATTTGGCCAGAACAGCCTGGGCAGGTTACAGGGAGCCTGTTTTGACCCTGCCAGTCCAGTCCCCACAGCCCCTGACAGCCTTACCCCCTCCCTGTATCGAAGGCCCTGCCTCAGCTCTGCCCCCTCCCCCCAAACTTCCGAAATGAAACACCAGCCAGACAAGAGCGGCAGCTTAGATGGAAACAGCAAACTTCAACTTCAGCTTTACGTGGACACCAAAGCCAAGCAGGGGTCAGCAGTGCTGGCCTTTGGGGCCATTCAACTGAGTGCCCTTTGGTAACCACCATGGAGCAGGGCCAGGAAGGGTAGAAACGGCGCCTGTGAGTCCCCAAAAGTGTAATGAAATCTTACCTGAAACCCCTGGGGTAACGAAAGCACACAGCCCTACTCCTGGTCTCAGCTCGGCACTGTGGGGTGCCTTGCAGCTCCCAAGAGCAGTAGTGTAACTGGGGAGCACCCCATCAACTCGATTCTTGTACAAACTACAATGCACTTTGGAACTTTCCCTTCTCTTCTGCCACGAAAAACACGTTTCATAAAATAGTTTTAACTTTAATAGGCTAAGTCTCCAGGCAGATACCCAAAATGACATTCCCCTCATGGTCCCCCAGCTCGGGAGGACCTGCCCCGCCTCCCAGTTACATCTCGGTGGAACAAGCTCCCTCGCTGTGACAGCTCTTTGCACAGCTGGAAGCTCATGTACATGACTAATTTCTACAAATAAACATTTAGAAAGTCATTCTGTGTGGAATGTTGAAGGGTCGGGGCTCGGGAAGAAGTGTATAAGCCAATGTGGATACGCGCTTTTCCCCAAGATCTTTTCATTCGAGGCTTGTGGTGGGCACCTGGGCTGGGGTGGCGATTTCTCTCTTCTACATCAAACAGGGAGAAACCCTGTGATGGGGAGACAGATAAAAGGACGAGTTTGCAACTCCCAGCAGGTAAGAGGAAGCGTGGAAAAGTCTCCTTGCACTTCATTAGATCTCCTTCTCCATTAGCACGTCAGTGCAGAGGGCACACCCACCAAGGCCTGTTTCAAGGTGAAGAAGAGAATGAAGCCCGATTCCTCCCAAGTAACCTTTGGTTGAGCCTGGAGTCCTGGACATTCTCACCTTTGGCCTATGGGTGCTATCAGAAGTGGGGGGTGTTGAAGTGCCTGTGCACCGGTGAATGAACTCTCTGGAGGGCTAGTCTAGGGACGGTTCAGGCGACGGCCGTAGGAGACTGGTCAGAGCAATGGATAAATAGGCGCCACCTCCCTTTTAGTGCTGTCATCACACATCCTGGGCCAGAGACAAAACATTCAGAATCTGCTCCTATAGCGGGCCTTCGGGGGCAACAAGGTGGGCCCATCACGGGATGAGGGTTCGTTCTCCCCACACAATGAGGCAAACTCTCTCCTGGCTCCTGAGACGATGTTCAGAGTATACAGTGGCCTGCAACTCCTTTTGTAGAATGGCTTGTCCGTCTCGTGGCATGGACTAGCTCCCCCACCTCCCAGCCCGTGAGGAGGGAATGCAGGACACCACAGAAGCTGCCTGGCTGCACAAGCAGCCATAGCAGCTCCACGTGGAGCCATACCCCCAGCAGGGCTCTCACCAGGTCCCTGCCTGGAGTCGTCCTTGCCTCCCCCCACCCCCAGCTGAAACCCAGATGGGAGACAAGCCACTATTTTGCCTTTTCAAGTTTTTATTTTTATACATTTTTTTTGTATTAAAAAGAAAAGCATAATTACCACAAATTACAAAGGACTAAAGCAGGACTAGAATACTCAATGAATCACTTCAGCCTGGAAAGCAGATACTCTCAATAATATTAATGTTATAATACAAGCTCATTCAAGTATTTTACACATTTCCTTTTCTGTATTTTGTTGTCCTTTTCAATGTGATCTCCCAGCACATGGTAAAGAGAAGGTACTCTGAGCGGGAGGCGGGCCCTGCTCTGCAAAGCCAGGTGAGCAGTTCGCCTCTGCAGTGAGAATGGGCTGTCCGTTCCTCATCTCTGCCTCTGCCATCCACACGGCTCAAGGAACGCGGGGCTCGGGCCGAGCCAGACCTTGCACACAGGAGACTCTGGGGTCCCCTTCAGGATAGAGCCACATTGCTAACCAGGATTCTGGCAAGCCTTGCCCTGCGACCCTCCCAAGTCATCTTCCTTGCCTCTTTGCTTCCTTCCAAGGTCTTCTGAGCCGCTTTATTTTCTTTCGTTCATAAAATTTAGAGGTGGGGTGAGGGGGTAGCTGTGATGGAACAAAACAAAATCTAACTCCGACCTTCAGGCTCAGCATGACGCCTGTCCCAGGCTGGGGCCCTTCTGTCCTGGTGTTGCATTGCCCCCAGATTCCATGGAGGGCACGAACACCTATCCCTGGCCAGGGTTGAGGCACACAGACCTGGTGGTGTCTGGTGATCACAGGGCGTGTTGGCGTGGACCAACTTTGGAAGGGTTTGGGATGAGCACAGGGATGTGGGGCGGGGCGTTGCTGTTTCAGGTCTTGGATCCCCCAAGGGAGGACTCCTGGTGGGTGTGAAGTGGCAAAGTCCTGGTGGCCCGCCACTCCTGACATGCTTGTCACAGATACGCCGGTCCTAAATTCAAGTGTCTTCAGAAAGTGAAGATGTAAACTACTCTTTGCAACATCAACTCCTAACATGTTACCAAAAGAAAAAGGACCCCCCTCCCCCCACCTCAGTTGAGATGAAGTCCTCACCTTGCCACCCCAATGGGGCTTTTTCTTGGAGGGGGAGGGGGAGTCAGGGAGAGGATGGCAGCCCCTGACCTGGAGACAAACTCCAGATCACAGCCCCCCCGCCCCCCGCCTGTTTCCTTATGCTCCCAAACCCAGCCAAGGACAAGTACTGAGGTTTCTGTGGTGCCGGATACAGTACAGGGCTGAGTGACCCCAAGCAGGAAAGGGGGAGTGATGGAAGGGTTCCCAGGAGTCCAGTGTCTGGCATAATGTGGGGCAGAGAAAGGCCTTCGATCCCATCGTCCTGGCGAGACCACTCACTCACCTGACCCCCGTGGCTTCTTCTGTGAGCGCTGGAGTTTCCCACACACTAACCACTGGCAGGGCCAAGCTGGGGGCAGGTGCAGGCTAAAGGCAGGGATGTGCCCTGGAGACAGAGGCAAGCCTAGGACCGTGTCCCCTACTCCCAACCTTTGGGCCCAACACAAGAACCATCTGAGAGGGGCAATGACCTCCCAGCAATTGAGCATCAAGACCACAGACTCCTCTCCTGTTGCCTGGTTCCCACTGGGGGTAAACAAGCAGTCATGCCTTTACCCAATACACACCCCAAAGTCTGTGTGGCCAGCCCTTGGTCACCCTCCTTAGCATGTGATGACAGGATACACCCCAGCCATTCCACTGTCACTCACAGCCCAACCCAGGCAGTTAGTGGCTGGAGAAGTCAGGTATACTCTATGTCCACATATACCTTCCTGCCACAGGGCTTCAGCTGCTGGCAGGGTTCCCCCTCAGCCCCCAACTCCTCACCCCTTCTTTCCAGGCAGAGTCAACTGGAGGGTGGGCAGAGATTGCTCACAGAAGGGAGTACAATATGGGGGGAGAGCCCACCAGACCTGAGGGAGGAGACATGGCACCTCTCTCCACCTTCTGTGAGGGACAAGAGCCTCGTGGAAGGCTCAGATCTTTCAGGCCAGCACATAAACACTGCCACACCGCAGCTGCCAGGGGGTGCAGTCCCCCTCTGCGGTAGAGGAGACGTTCAAGCGGAGGGCAAGTGTTCCAGATGTAGGCCAACTCTGTTCTCAACAGTCTGAAACAAACTTGGCCTTGGGGTTCCAAGGGTAGGTTGCAAGGTGTCCCGGAAGGACGGGATCCGGTGCGAGACAACAGCAAGCAGAGTGAGGACACAACAGAGGCAGCAGTGTACAGACACGGGACGTCAGCTTCGACGATGCAACAGCAGGGATATTGCGGGCGCAGCTTGGATGGAAGCCGCCCTCAACTCTCTCACCTCCAGCCAGGAGGCGTGGCACATGCAACTCAGTCCAGAGAAAGGGTCCAGCCAATCCAAGCCCAGGCACATCCAGAGAAGGTGGGAGCTCCAGGAGCGGACTCCAGCGAGGAAAACAGGCATTTGGGTATTTCAGATCCCCACTCCACAATAAGGCAACTTTTAAAAAAATATTATTTCCAAGAACAACAACAAAAAACAACCGAGGGTAGAGGAAAGACGTAACTTCCGGAGGATGGGGCGGGCGGGGGCTGGGGGTGTGTTTCTGATTTTATTCTGTTTTTGTTTTGGGTTTTTTTTTGGTCTTTTACGGTTGAAATTTTTTTTGTCCCCCCCACCCCCCATTTTCACAAGGATGGAAAGGTCAGAGAAAAATAAAGTAAATCATCTTTCAATAGTCTTTTCTGGTATGAGCAGCGTCTCTGGGCCAGGAAATAAGGGGAAGAGGGGAGTAGGGAAGGGGTTGAAACCTTCCCCCAAACCCCACTTTTAAATCCTTTGGTTTCCTTCTTCCAGGCGATGGCAGAAGGGTGTGGTGGGTGGGACAGCAGGCAGAGAACACCAGTGGTGGCAAGCCCCTGATGATCATGGGGCCAGTGCTCCTGGGGCCCAGGTGCTTCCAGAGCCTTTGTGGGACAGTGCTGGACAACGGGCCCGCAGTGCCTTCTTGAGGCTGCATAGTTGGCTTGAGGGGACGCAGGAAGAGGCTGCGGGTGGGGACCAGGGTTGCGGCCTACCAGCCGCGGGCAGGCTGCAGAGTGATTTTGGTAATCCAGACGAACTATCAATAATTTAAAACTTGATATATATATGTATATATATATATATATAAAAAAAATCTCCCCCCCCTTCCCCCCCACCCCCACCCCCACGAAGAAGCTAGGATATGAAGAGTCATGGAGAGAGGATAGGGAGGGGATATGTGGAAGCTCCTGCCCAGAGGGGTGCCTCTTGATAGACCACATGGTGTGTACACCACTCCTCAGCACAAGAGCCTGTCCCAAGAACTCTAGGCCTGTCCCTTTGAAGTCTCCTCTCCTGGGACCGGGCACCCCTGCATGGCATCTCATCTAACCCACCCCACCCCCTTCTCCCTCACCCCAGGGCGACAGGGCAGTTCACTTTCCCAAAGTCTGTGTGTCTGAAGGCTGGCTTGTCCATTTGGCATCTTCCCGGATGGGCTGGCCTGTGGGGGGCGTGGGCGGTTGGCTGATCATGGTGGTGGTCCTGCTGGAAGACTGGGAAGGGCACCGCTTTCTGCCCTCACCGCTGCCACCTCCTGCTGCCACTGGGTGTCGCTTGTGGTTGCCCTCCTCACCCATAGGGGGCTGCAAAAAAGGGGGTTACCACGGTTAGTGGGTACCATTCACACCCAAGGTGTAATTTTGTCCAGGGTTCCAGAGTCAGTTAAGAACTGGACACTCAATTTGAACCAGGCCATCTACCCCAAAGCCCAGACTTATCCATGTGTCCGCTCCTCTTCTGAGGAACTTGGCTGGTGCAGGAGAACACACTAAGCTGAGAAGCCTCCGTTCAGAAGGTTCAGATGCTCCTGGGGGCCCCTCCAGGCCTGACACAGTGCACGGAACTAAGTCGGATACACTGGCTGAGCTCATCCTGAACCACGCTCTCAAGCCTGCCCGTTACAGGTGTTCTCCATGTGTCCTCCCACCTCCAAGGTTTCAAGTTCTCAAAGCCCCACTCGGAGGCTTTATCAGCTGTGTCACTATGTCATTTCTAAGAAGCCCTGCCTATGTGTTAAATGACACCAATATAAAGTGCCCCACACAAAGCTTGGCACACAGCAGGCATTCATCAAGGGCCACTTAAAAAAATAAACGTGAAGGGCTTTATCAACTGAACACACTACTCCACAATCACCACTAGATGTCACTGTTGAGGCACAGCTCCAAGGAGGAGGAGAATCAATTCACAAACCTCTGTGGCTGGTCCGGCCCAGACAATATTTCAGTTTCTATCTGTGTGCCGCTACAGATAGACTCAAAACTTAAACTGTCTGCCATTGATTGAGTAGATTTGGACTCAGAGTGATGCTGCAGGGCAGAGTAAAACCGGTCCGGCGGCTTTCTAAGACTAAATTGTGACTACGGGAGGTTCTGAAGTGCTGGCCTTGTGGTTCACAGCCGACTCTACACAAGTGGCCCTCCAGGTTCTGGTGAGTGGACGGCGAGGCAGGAGGGAAAGGCTGCCAGAGGCGATGCGCTGGCAGTTTGGGAGTCTCGATTCATTTACAATAGAGAGGCAGGGACAATCACCAAACAACTCCACACTCACCTGCCAGTTTACAAATGGAAGCAAAACACCAAAAACCAATTAGGGCCCACATGGGGGTAAAGGGTCCCTCTGGGTTGATGGCAGAATTGAGCCCAGATTCTGGTTTGTGGTAGTTTTTCGTTTCTCAGAACACAAGGGGGTGAGGGAGAGTTTCACTTACATCCACTCGGAAGTCTTCAAGGCGTCGGAATTTGCCGAGGTATTCTTGCAGTTTGGGGTCAATATCCAAGTTTTTGGCTTTGGAATATTTCAAGAAGGCCCAGAACTTCTCCAGCCCATAGAGTTGTCCTGTAGCAGAACAGAGAGAGGTGGAGAAGCTGGCTGCATGGAGGAGCTGGCACAGTAATGGGACGGGTCCCCCGGGAAACAGGTCTGTCTGGAAAGTGGCCCCTGTGATCGTGACCCATGGAGATCCAACTCCTGCTCTCACCAGCTTCGTAGTCCTTCACGGTCTCCTCCTGGAAATCTTTGAAGATGTCCAAACGGAACTTCTTTTCCAGGCCGTAACTGTAGTATCGGAAAAGGCACTCCAGCCCGTACCTGTGGGAGAGGCGGGGGAGGTCAGGAGCAAGCTCGTCAGGTGTGCAAGGGGAAGTAAGACACCTGGGTAACAAACAGACTAATTCCGCTCACAAAGGATCTTCTTTACGGAGAGTTAACATTCCATATTGTCTACGTGGGTCCAGCATGAAATAAAGTCACGTGGTCTCATGTATAAAGTCCATGGTCCCAATATCAGTAAAGCCACGGAAAATTCAAGGTACAGTGGTCCACAATAACAGACAAGTACAATGTTGTGATGTGCACCAAATAATATTATTTCTGTATGATATATTACTAACTGCTCTGCTGTTAGAGATGTTTCAGTGTATCTGGAAGTGTTTAGTTTTTTTTCTTACACATAGAAAGTTTAATACACACTAAGACAAACATTTGACTAACTGTTCCAACTTATTTACACATTAGATGTTGAGTGGGCGTTAAGTGATGCGTGACTGTACAAACTGGCCCATTAAATTCCACCTGTCACCCAGACCCACTTGTCATTCCCATTATTTGCATATATTGTCTACACCTGCATTCTTTTACTAGTTTAGGAAATACAACATGGCCCATAAAACCTTATTTACTATCTGGAGTTTTAGAAACAGCTTGCCAATCCTTGGTATACATTCTCTGTGATGTAACACTAATTCATTATTCTAACTCAGAAATTTCACTGCTAGGACTGCAATTAGTGATAGAAATTATGAAAATGTGAATATTTAGATTGTATTGACATACAATGGTGCATATAGCAGCACTACTAAAAAACTAAAATCTAGATTTCTTATGAGATGCATTTAAGAAAACTATGTTTCCAGTTCTTATCTGTACCTGTGTACATGCTCTGATCTAACCAGATTTGTTAAGGTGGCATTGGGGTCATGATAGTGAGGGGGAGGAAGCATTAATGAACTAGAGGAATGTTGTGTTTCATCGGTGCTACATTGCACCCTGTTTGGTTCTCGTCTCCTCCCCGCGACCCTTCTATAACGGGATGTCCAATGGCCTACAGATGGGTTTTGGGTCTCTACTCCCTAGTCCCCCTCATTCACAATTATATGTTTTTTTTGTTCTGGATCTTTGATGCCTGATCCTATCAACACCTCATGATTACTCAGGCTGGGTGTGCTTCTTCCATGTGGGCTTTGTTGCTTCTCAGCTAGATGGCTGCTTGTTTATCTTCAA
>NW_022111372.1:77482978-77503632 GCF_000313985.2 Echinops telfairi
CGTATCATTGTGAATGAGGGGGAGTTTGGAGTGGAGATCCAAAGCCCATCTGTAGACAATTGGGACATCCCCTCATAGAGGGGTCACAGGGAAGAGATGAGCCAGCAGGGTGCAGTATAGCACCAATGAAACACAACTTTCCTCTAGTTCTTTGGTGCTTTCTTCACCGCACTATCATGACCTCAATTCTATCTTACAAATTGGATTAGACCAGAACATGCACACTGCTACAGATAAGAGCCTGCAATACATGGAATCCAGGATAGATCAACACCCCAGGGCCAACAATGAGAGTAGAGATACCAGTAGGATTAGGGGAAGTTGGGGGGAGAAAAGGGGAATGGACCACAAGGATCAATCTAGAATCTCTTCCCAGGAGAACGAATAATGGAAAAGTGGGTGAGGGGCGATGGAGGATGATGTACGATATGTTAATAATAATCTATAACTCATCAAGGGTTCGTGAGGGAGGGTGTGTGGAGGAGGGGGAAAGAACTGGGGAGTTGATATCAGGGGCTCAAGTGGGAAGAAGATCCTTTGAAAATGATGATGGTGGCATATGTGCCAATGTGCTTGACACACTGGATGAATGTATGGATTGTGATCAGAGATGTAAGAGCCTACCAATAAAGTATTTAAAAACAAAACCAAACTCAGCTTATATAGGAGTATATATGGTACTTTCCCATCATCAGATATATTTACATATCTGTATTTAGACCTCTATAAATGCCCTCTGCCTCCTAGTTCTTTCCTCTTATTTATTTCCTTATTTCCTTTCACTTTCCTCTTGTCCTACTATCATGTTCAGCCTTCGTTTGGGTTTCAGTAATTCCTCTTGGTTACATTGCCCTTGATCAAGCCCTTCCAAGGCCTCCTACACCCTCCTCGCCATGGATTTTAGATCACTGGTTCCCCTGTCCCTGGGTTTGTTAACACCCACTTCCTTTTTACCCTGCCGCGCCCCCTCTCCTATGTCCCTCTGGCGTTGTTTTCTCTTCCAGATTGTTTATCCTGCCTATCTTATCTAGATAGACATGCCGAAATAATAACATGCACAAAAGCAAGAAAGAGAAGCACAGGGAATCCAGGACAGATAAACCCCTAAGGACCTATATTGAGAGTAACCGTTAGAGGAAGGGGAAAGTGGAGGTGGGCGGAGAGCGGGAGAACCGATCACAAAGATCTACCTATGACACCCTCCTCCCAGGGGGATGGACAACAGAAAAGTGGGTGAAGGGAAACATTGGTCAGTGTAAGGCATGAAAAAACAGTAATTTATAAATTATCAAGGGTTCATGAGGAAGGGAGAGTGGGGGAAGCAGGGGGGGAAAATGAGGAGCTGATACCAAGGGCTCAAGCAGGAAGAAAATGTTTTGGGAACAATGATGGCAACAAATGTACGAATGTGAATGTGCTTGACACAATGGAAGTATGTATGGATTGTGATAGGTAAGAGCTGTACGAGCTCCCACTAAAATGATTTAAAAACAGAAAATGATGGTAAGTCAACAATGGAATAATTGACAAAGACAAAAGAAAATATAAAACAAAACAAAAAATCCACTGCCATCTATCGATTCCAACCCAGAGCAACCCACAACACAAAGTAGAGCTTCCCCAGTGGGTTTCCACAACCATAACGCTTTACAAAGACAGAAAGCTTCAGTTTTCTTCCACAGAGCAGCTGGTGGTTTTGAACTGCTGACCCTGAGGTTAGCAGACCAATGAAATGGGTATCCTACTATGCCATGAGGGCTTAGCAATGACAAATTTAAATATTTACTGAATATTAAAAGATGCTTATTTAAGCATGCAAAGAATGTACCAACATATAGCACTATATGTAGAGTGACCCCATTTTGAAAAACCCAAACCAAACCCACTGCCAACTCTGAGTAAACCTGTCAGCTTGAATACAGCTTGGGACTGGAGACGGTACGCTTTATAGACGTAGGCTGTCCCAGCTTTCTCCTGTGGACTGCCTGGTCAGCATGAACTGCCAGTCTTTTGGTTAGCAGACCAGATCTTAAGCAATGCTCCACTAGGGCTCCTTACTTGTTGAGATTACGTGTGGAAATTCTACCTCTATACATGTATACAGTCCGGAAGGAGGCAGACTTAAATATATATTAACACTGTATTTGTCTCTAAGGTGAATTTTTAAAAAAATCATTTCATTGGGGCCTCTTACAGCTCTTATAACATTCCATACATCAATTGTATCAAACATATTTGGCATGTTGCCATCATTTCCAAAACATTTTCTTTCTTCTGAGATGAATTTTAAGGCAGCTTTTCTTTCATCTGTGTTCTGCAAACTTTCTGGAAAAGGTATGCCATAAGAAGACCGACAGGCTGCTTATTATGGAATACTAACAAGGGCAATTTCTATACTAACAGCTACTTCAGCCAAGTTTATTTGTCAATAAAACTGTTTAGAAATGTTTCTGAACTTCTCAAATAACTTACTTTGAAAATCTGGGAAGAAAAGTAATAGAAGTCTTAAAGTTTTTCAAGAGCAACATATTGGAACCAATTTTAATTAGGTTGATTAATTAATAATCAATATAAGTTAATTAATCAATAATCAATAGATTAGTTAAGTAAATTATCCACATAGTGCAACATCATGCAGAGTATAAAAAAGAACAAGGGCCAAACAACCCAATTAAAAACTGAGCCAAAGATTTCAATAGGTATTTCTTCAAAGCAACAAGGACACACAAAAAACACACACACAACAAAATTAGTCATTAAAGGAAATAAAGGTCAAGACCACTATGCGATATTACTCCACATCTATTAGGATGGCCAGTAACATAAAAGCGGAGGGGCGACATGTGGGCAAAGATGCGGAGAACCTGGAACACAGGAGGAATGCAGCACAGTACAATAGCTGTGAGAACGAGACGTGCAGTACGTCAAGAATGGTAGTTACTTTGTGACCCAGCAAATTCTACACCTGGGTACATTTCCAAAAGGCCTGAAAGCAGGAACGAGGGCATGTGTACACCAATATTCACAACAACCCAAAGGTAGAAATAACCCAAATGTCCGTGGATGAGCTGATCAATACAAGGTGGTATATACATTGCAGCTTACATACCAAACTCACTTCCATCAAGTTGATGCTGACCCTACTGACCCTCCAGACAGGGCAGAACTGCCCGAGTTTCCCAGACCGCAGCTCTTTAAGGCAGTATGAAGCCCGTCCCTCTCCCAAGGAGCGGCGGAAGGTTTTAAACGCAGGCCTTGTGGTTAGCAGCCCAACTAGTAAGCACTATGCTACCAAAGCTCCTTAGTTTACGTACCATTCAGCTGGAAAACCGAATGAGGTTTGTTAAAGGCTGTAACAGGGAAAAACCTTGACGACAACATGCTGATTGAAGTAACCCAGGCACAGAAGGACAAGTACTGCGGTGGTGATGATCTTAGAACACAGGGGCTCATTCAGAGGGGGTGGAGAGCAAAGGAGAGGTTACCAGGGACAGCGTAAGAGGAGTTACTGACAAACAGTACAGTCTCTGCCCGTGATGCAAAACTAAATCTGGACTAAGTACTTCACGCCACTGAACTGTATACTCAAAAATGGTTACAGTGATAAATGTTACCACAAACAACAGCAGCAGCTAAAGAAGGAAATTCCTCATGTACTCCAAGATACAGCTTCAGCAAAAAGTAAGAGCCATGTGCAAAGAGTATGCACTACAGGCTACCTCTTGAAACCAGCAGGAGGGTGTGAGAGACTGCAGGTATGTATTTGCTAATAAAAGGCACACCGTGTTTTTAGAAAAGGACCTGTAGGGTGGTAACAATACTGTGGCCTGTGGGAAAAGGAGACCTTTCATCATAGAACCTTTTGAACTCTCAATTTTGAGCCACGTGATTATATAACTCATTTTAAAAAACATCTCCCACCCCCAGTGCCTGCTCACCTGTAGCCTTCTCTGGCATCCTCCAGAGCCAGTTGCTTGAACTCCTCATACATCTTCTTGTTGAAGTGATCGCGGAGGAAGAAGGACCAGAAGCGGAAGAGAGTGTTCATCTCCTGAGATTGGCCAATGCCCAAACGTTTCCGCTCTGATAGGGGAGAAAAGAATAAAAACATCCTATGTCTCAGAGCCAAGCTGCTTGTGCTTCGAGGACGAAGAATCTGGCGACCTAAAATCCTGTTTCCTTTCTCACATACAAGGTGGTTTATACATTGCAGCTTACATACCAAACTCACTTCCATCAGGCTGATGCTGACCCTACTGATCCTATAGACAGGGCAGAACTGCCTGAGTTGGCTCATCACCTGCGCCGCCTTCAGGTATTTAGCTGGTATTTACTGAGGAGCTTTCCTCTGTGTCAGGAGACCCTGAGTAACGTGAACAGTTAACACTTGACTAGTAGCTGAGCGGCTGGCAGTTCAAACCCACCCCGAGGTACCTCAGCAGATAGGTCTGGCAATCTGCTTCTGAAAGGGCACAAACCTGGAAACCCTGTGGAGCAATTTAAGTCTGCTTTCCAGGCAACTAGCAAGAACTACCTTTGGGCAGGCCTTATTGCTGGCACAGGGCCCGGGCCTTGCCATGACCAGGTAGCAAGAGTTGCTGAAATGGGTCGTCCTGGTCTAGTCCTTTACGTCAATCAGCACCACGCTCACACACAGCTACAATATGGCAGAATGCAAACAATCTGTGCATCCTAGCCAAGTACATTCATCAATAACTATTCCAGTAGCCTGAAAATATTAACAAATATAAAACACACAACAGGAAAAGCACAAAATACATCTTCAGTCATGTGTAGCTTAATGTCTTAAGTTCTGTGAAAGAGGCTGTTATGTGATTTGGACACTGGCCATAACACTAGATTATATATAAGCAGCCCCTAATTATGAATAAGTCCTGTTCCTAAATAAGCCTTTCAGCTGAATTGGTATCTAAATACAGAAAGATCATTTAGATACAATTCAAATTTGACACCAATTGTTTGTCTTGGTATATCTCTTAATACATAAAAAACATTAAGTAAACACATCCAGAAACACTAACACACCTTTAAACAATACACACGAGCGCTGTTATGATGCGCATTACAAAGTAGTACCTCCATCATGAGGTACACATTTATTGCATGTACCTCACATTTTCATACACTAGGCTTCACCAGGGTTGGGGCAATGGACCTTACATGCAGTTCAAGTTGGACATTACACAAATGAACGTTCTGAAAGTGAATGACAGCATTGGGTAGCATCAAAATCGCAAGCCTATGTACTTCACAGGACCCCATCCAGAATGTGGGAGGGCAGCACTTTCAAATCACACATCTGATCAAAGACTTGTACCTAGAATACAGAGCCCACTTAACCCAACAGTAAAAAAAAGACAAAAACCTAGTTTAAAAATGGGCAAAGGATCTGAATAAGTAGTTCTCTAATGACGGTAACACAATGCACAAGCACACAGAACCACAAACAGACCCACTTTATATTCGCTGGAAGAGCCAAAACAGAAAAGACAGTAACCAGTACTGGCAAGACAGGCAAAGCTGGACCTCTGAGATACACTGAGGATGGGAAGGTAACAGTGCAGCCACTTTGGAAATCAGTGTGGCAATTCCTCAAAGGCTTAAGCATACAATTAACCTTTGAGCCAGAAATTCTACTCCTAGACATCCTTCTAAGAAAAAAAAAAAAGAAAACTTTTACATCTTCATTGCAACATTATTGAGAATAGCCAAAAGAAAACATATTACCTTTTAAAATATATATATTGAGGGGAAAAAAAAAAAAGAGAATAGCCAAAATTTAGGGAGGGGGAATCAGTGTCTAAAAACTGATGAATGGATAAATAAAATGGCAAATATCTACATAAAAGACTAACACATATTAACAACACAGATGAACCTTGAAAATTGATACTAACTGAGAAAAGAGAAAAAAAGCTGGTCAAGGGGGAGGAAGGGGAAAAATGAGGAGCTGATACCAAGGGCACAAGTAGAAAGCAAATGTTCTGAAAATGATGATGGCAACAAATGTACAAATGTGCTTGACACAATGGATGTATGGATGCACTGTGATGAGTTGTACGAGCCCATTAAAATGATTGAAGAAAGAAGAAAAAAAAAGCCGGCCAAGGCAGTACGTATCTGATTCAAGTTCTATGTATGAAAAATTCATCCACAGAAGGTGGCTTAGGGTACAGGGCTTCTTTTGGGAACAATAAAGTGAGACTTGAGTTTGGCAAAGAGTTAGTTACAAAGCTTTGTGAATTAGATACTTTTGATTGAAAGAACAAGCAAGAGCGTCTGGAGAGGCGCTTTCCCCACAGGATCTTTCAGATGGGGAGCAGCAAACAGCAGACTTAATTCAGTACCATCAGCTCTCTGAGCTGCACACGACCTCCGTTACAAAGACGCACTCAGGTAACACAGCTCTTAACATCTAATCTAAAATCTGTTCTTAACTCCAAGGTCATATAAAACTGGGATGCTTGCTGGGTTCGACCCAAAGGCGAATTTGCTGACACCTGTTCTAGAGACCATTTACTGACATCAGACAACAGGAGCTGGCAGTTCTCTCCGCTTACAAACACACATGGCTTCATAGACAACAAATAAGAACAAACTGTTGGGCCTGGGTCTAACTTTCATCACACACTGTTAATGCTGTCACCCATCCTTTGCTCGGACCCCCCCCCACCCCATTGTATTTCTTACCATTAAGGCAGCGCCTACGATACTTATGGTAGACGTGTTGTGTGAAGCCGTTTTCCTTGAGCAGTTCATGGGAAGGATGCTGGAACTTGGGCAGTGACTGGGGGGTACAGCCATAGCTGCCAACTGCAGGTGTCCCTTCTGAGGGGCTGGAGCTGCAAAGGCCATGAGAAAGAGTGTCATCAGGTCCCCCTCAGGCTGGCCCAAAGTTTAGGAAGGTTCCTCCTCTAGACTGCCATCAGCCAAAATGCAGCCTTGCAAAGAGTGTCAAACCAGGAGACCCAGGGACTCTGTTTGGCCCTTAACTTCAATTCACAGATCTGCTTTACTCTTTGTTTCAACTCCACAAGGACTTACAAAAGAGGTCATTAAGTCTTACAGAGATGGGGAGACATGGCCAGGGTGGTCATGTCATGGAGCTATTTAATGCAGAGATCTGTCCAATGTAAAAAACTGAGCTTTAAAAACCATGTATTTCTCCCTAGGCAGCAGTTAGGAACCATGGTGGCATAGTAGTTCCATTTGTAATGCGATCTACAAGGTTGGCAGTTCTAAACCACTCGCTGCTCCTTGACTTTCAACTGCCATAAACAGTTACAGTGTCAGAAACCCACAGGGCAGTTCTACCCTGTCCTAATGGTCTCTATGAGTTGTTACCGACTCGATGGCAATGAGTTGTTGAGGCAGCATTTAAGGAGCCCTGGTGACTCAATGGTTAAGCAAATGAGGGCCAGAGGAAAAACTGGACCAACAGCCTAGACAACCCTATGTGGACTTCTGCTCTGTCCTTTAGGCTTGCTATGAGTCCTACATGATTCCGCAGCACCCAGCAAAGCAACATTTACCTGTCCTTCAGGAAACATTCCCAGCAGGTCACTGTCTACACTGTTTTCTGAAAACCATGTCTCCTTTTTGTTTCTATCACCCACTGCAAGGAAGTACCTAGGCCAAGGGCTCCCAACCTCGATTCAAGAGTCAACATTGAGGCCATTATTTGGACAGCAGAAAGAAATCTGGGTCTTGCCCTCAAAGATTGAGGAGTGAAATCTGAAATAGGCTCTAGAAGACTTTTTTTTGGTTGTTCAACTTCCACGCTCTCCTGAAGCAGGCAGCAGAAAACCCGTGTCTAGGGGTGGTGGTGGTGGTGGTGGTGAATTCACAGATATGCTCCCTGTGAGTGAGTTAAATCAGGTCCCACCAGCACCACTGCTTTAGACAGAAGCCTTCTTCTTAGGCCCTGATTAAATTCCCCGTGCTACTCGCACGTTCTGGATCTTGTTCCCTAATTTAGAGCAGAGGCACGCACCTTCTCCGTGGCTCGCCCACCCCCCACCTATGGTACCTGATGGAGGCAGTTCTTGGCCTGTGCTCCCGAGAATCCATCACCCAGCCCACATGACTCTCCAAGGGAGGGTTCGAGCTGTGTCTTGTCTTCCTTTTCCGAGGCATCTGCAAAGGTCAGTCCAGGACAGGATTTGTCATTCATGGTATCTCCTACCAAGGCGGAGCAATAAGGACTTCGAGAATGTAGGATTTTCTCCTCATTGTGTATACGGCACCAAGAGTTGACAAAATACTTTCCCGTCTTTTCTCTCAAGGAAATGCTATGGCTGTGAGGTAGAATGGATCTGACTCATTTACAGATGAGGAGAGACGAGGCAGGGGATGTGGGTGGTGTTTGCAAGTGTTTTTGCCCAAGATTTCACACCTAGTCAGTCCTCCTCTGATCGAACCATGGTTACATGGGGGCCCCCATGGCCACACACCGTCTGCTTTACAAAGGTGCTCACTCAATTTCACGTGAGGTCACGAGACCATGAACACAGAGCAGACAGGTCTTACGCTGCTTTCTCAGACAAGGCAGCGGCAGGACGTGGGGACATGGGCCCCCGATGCTTAGCAGCCCAGCAGGAGTTCCTCACCTTGGCATCTATTGTCCGTCCTTCCTTTACCACGGGATAAAACCGCGATGTCTGGCTGGAGTCTTTGAGCTGTGGTGTGCGGGGAGTCCGGGGAGTCCTGGCGTTTCGGTAGTTTGGCGACTCTGGGACAGTGGTTGGTAGAGAGCGGGCGATGGAGGAGGGCTCGGGAGCACCAAACAACTTGTTGGCCAGGGCATCAGTGGGAACTACAAAGGCAGAGAGGGGGGAGGGCCATGCCTGTGAGCATCCATCCCCACAAGCCCCAGCTGGAGGGCCCCCAAACACTTGCCACTGACCTTGCTGAAACCGGGGTGGCCCAGGGGGAACCTCCTGATTGGGATCCACAGGGGGCTCAGGAGTCAGAGTGTCAAACTGCTCCCGGCTGATCATGTTGACTTTCTTGAAGTTCTCGACTTCTTGCTGCAGAGGGCGGGAGAAGGGTGGTAGTACAGGTGTCAGTACGAAGACTGCCCCAACCGGCTCTGGAATCAGGCCCTGCAGGACGCTGGGCCGGAAGAGCTCCCTCCCACAGCCACATTCAGGGAATTCTGGTCCTCGGGCTCTCGGCTGCCATTTCTCACCCTCAGCAACCTTGTTACAAGCCACCCTGAGGCAGAGGAGGTCAGCGCCGGCCCTGCCTTCTCTGCAGTGAAGACGGACATCAGGTGACACTGGCTCCCCGGGAACTCACTGCACTCTCTCCTCAAGGAGCCTCTTCTGCCACTGTCTTCTGATACAGTGGCTGTGTCCCTCCTCTCCTCAGTGCCCGACACTCTGCAGCTTATCACACAGGCCTATATGTGACGCATCCAACCCCCCATTCCCCAGCACATCCACTTGGTAGAAACCAACAACAGAGATGACTCCTGGCAGCAGCAGTTTCTTCTAAAGAGTCTCTCCTTTATTATCCACATCAAAGCAAGCCCCTTAAAGACTTTTAAACTTGATATATGCCTATATATTTAAGACTAAAATGGCAATCTAATCTCATATTGTATTCTCCGCAGAAGCACCAGCAGTTGTTAGGACTGCAGTGAGACCCTCACACCATACCCCTCACAGAGGCAGGAGGGGACTCCCTGTAGTTTACAGAGTGGGCCCCAGCAAGGTGTCAATCATCGCCCCCGGCAGGACACGTAGCCTCATATCACACAACCGAAGGTGGTACAGCCAATCAGACTTCTTCTCCCTCAGGCCCCAGGCTCTTGATGATGCCCAGCCTTACCTTGATCTGGGAATACTCAGGTTCAAACTTCTCGGTCCACAGGTCCTGCTCATAGTAGAAGAGCCCATCATTAATGACCTTGGCCAGCTCAGCGCTCATCTTGGCACGTGAGGTGTGGTTGCCTGTACGGTCCCCTCCTGGGTGCCGGCGCATGTAAGGCGGAGTCTGGGTGACAATGAGGATCTTGTTGACATCCCGGTCATCAATCTCATAGTCTGAGTCCTCGTCAGACCAGGCAGTGAATGTGTTCTTCCGCCCATCCATCTGTTCCATCTCCTCATCAAACAGGAAATCCAGTTCCTCTTGTTCATCCTGATCCTTGGGCATCAGCTGCTGAGAGGGCAGCTGGGGGGGCAGAGAGGTCTGGTGGAGAAACCTGGGCTCTTCTGGCTTCTAAACAGGAACAAACAAGGGAGCAGTCACTAGAGGGGCTGTAGGTCAGGCTCTCTTTAACTGCCACACAAGAGCCTTTCAGGACTGCCACCCTGGTCCAACAAGTCACAGGTGTCCTCCTTGGAGTCAGCCTCAAGGGGAAGAGGATGTTCTACGCAGGTAAGCTTCCTCCATTACCAACAATTAGAGATCAAGTTCCTCACGAGGAGGGGCTGTACCCTATTTACCTATCCAGCCTACATAGATTGGAACTGGGCTCAGAGAAGTTCAGTAAATCGACTCCGCCTTTCAAACACCTCCTCATTATCTCTCAAACTGGACACAACTGCCTTGCTCTCTACCACATCCCAGACTAGAATCACACATATTTAGCAATTCGATTAACAACGAATATGTCACCAGTATGATTAAGCAGATAAGGCCTCTATCCTTAGGAACTCAGAGCTTAGTTGGAGGAAGAAATCAACAGCCAAGTACGAAGCAGTACAGTGGTAAAGAACAAAATTGTTACTTGGAGCCATAGAGGCTGGATGAATTTGCAGGGAACCATAACCCTTAAAACTTAGCTCCCCCACCCCTTTCTGTTAAAAATTCAACAAATAATTTAGCCTAACTAATAAAGAGTAACTGCCTTCAGCCTTATGCTCCTTTTAAGACCTGTGGGAAGATTTGATCGGAACCTTAGAGGAAGTGAGTTTATGTTAACAGGGGAAGGCGGTTACATAACTCCAAAAACATACTCACTGTCACAGGAATGGATCTGTCTATGCAGTGTAGATTCTCAACAAAACAAGGAACTTCTAAGTAAGCGTGCGTGTGGGAGAAGATAGGGAGGGGAGGGCAGTGGGGGAGTCGTGATATGGAAGGCTTCCTGGAAGAGGTAACTACTAAAGTTGCAATCTAAATAACAGGCACAAATAGGTCCGGTGTAGAACATGTCAGAAAGGAAAAACATGTACAAAATCCCAAAGGCGGAGAGCTGATTTTATTGGGATTATGGAGAAGCAGTTTTATTTACCTTAACAGAATACCCATAGGTTTATTCCATACAAAGCCTGTTTAGACCTATCTCTATGATTCATGGACAGCTTCAGACAAGTTCTCTTAGTTATGTGAGTGCATTCGCCTTGTTACGGTGCCTTGGGGTGGGGGGGAGGTACAATCACAACAGTGGCTTGCCTGGGAATCTGCTGAGCTGGTTATGTTCAAGGCAGGGAGGTCAGCTCGGAAGGTTATGGCAACCATTTCCTGGGATGGAGGGGGTCCGTGCTGGTGTGTTTTGACATTCTGTGTGTGTGTGTGTGTTGACTTTCTTCAAGGATGATCATAGGGCCTTATTATGAAGACATTTTGAGGGGGAAAAAACCCACCACCAAAAAAACGCTGTTGGGGAGAAAAAGAGCAGGAAATGCACCAAGGACTTTCCCAACACGCCAGAACACCTTCAGTCCTGGAGGGTAGCAAGGACCCCTCTCCACCTGTGCTCCACGCTGATCTTGGTCCTCCCCTCAGGCTGCTTTTTGTTTCAAGAGTGCAGAATACTTCAGGGAAGGATCAGAGAGAAGGAAACATCACCTTCAGTAGTCCTAAAAGGGCATCCCCTGTGGTACCAAGAATTTTTCTATACAAACATTAAACTCTTCTTTAAAGTTCCAAAGGTGCCAGGCGGAGTGGTCACACTACCTTTTGTGACCTGGGGACGATCTCATACACTTTTTGTAAGGTTGCACTCAAAGCAGGTGAGAAATTCTGGGTGTGAACAGGGGGAAAGAAGAAGAGGTGGCTAAGAACTGTACAGACCTGAAGCTTAAGGACATGTGTGAAGCCTCGAGGCCCCAACCAAAAAGCCTTCCAAAGCTCCTTAAGAGGATGGGGAGGGACACCCCTGTGCTTGCCAAGGGCGCCGTGATTTTAGTTGAGATCGCAACAATTCACTAACATCGGACTCAATGTGTACTATATAAATTGTCTTATTGTTTTTATAGCAATATAAGTTCTCTGACCCATAATTTTAAGATAGGGAAGCAGAGGCCCTGAACCATCAGACACGCTTTTCTAAGTCATCCATCTGGCCAGGGACTCATCTCAGCAGGAAGGAGAAAGAGGCCAGGCCCAGCAGAGTATGAGCCCGTTCAAGTCCCTGTATGAGGTGGAGGCAGAGGCCATGCGACACCGACACCAGCAGAGGAGCAACACCAAGGGTGAGACCATACGGCAGAGGAGCAGGCAGCCTTTCTCCGAGGCCCACGGAGGCCAAGGGACTGTATGGCTGAGTACTGGCGAGAAACTTGGCTGCTGACTGAGAAGAGGTGCTGCTGTGCCCCAATGACTACGTATATCTTACTGTTTCCAGGTCCTGACTTCTCCCACCCTACTAGCTTCCCCAATACACTCCCTTAATTAAGGGGTGGGAGGGGTCAATGGCAGAAGATCATTGTTTCCATTGAGGTTCTAATTCTGCCTTGTCTTTTTCCCTCCCCACTTCAGAGGATCCAAGGGGCTTACACAGGGGACAGAGGACAAACTCAAAGGGAGTCGCTTAAGTGCAGTGACCAAAGGACAAGCATAAATGAGCCAGGTAAAAAGCATGTTAGAAAGAAAAGAGTATGTGCCAAGATTTAGGTGAAACTAAAAGTCCCAAAGATGCACGAGATCTTCTTGTGAAAAATGCCATGAGAACTCACTTGGCCAGGGCACTCTAGAGGAGGTCCCTACCAATTTACAAGCAGTCCCTGGAAACCTCAACTCACATTTTGACACAAGGTCGTCTGCCTTATCTGCTATCCCCTCTGAGCCTAGAACTGTGCGGTGTATAATCTCCTCCAATGCCCAGGGTTCTGCTACATCACAGGGCACCAGGCAGACTGTACCCACCTTGGGTCGTGCAGGGGAGGGACGAGGTCTCTTCTTCACTTCGATCCAGTTCTCAGAATCCAGGTCAGGAAGACTGGCAGACAGACCCTTGGGCAGTGTCTTTAGGTTGCTGACCTCTTCCGTTTTGATTGGCACTGGGGTGACTGCCCGGGGAGAACCAGGGGCTGACTCTAAAGGCAGAAAGATGAAATCCTCAGTCCTCCAGTTCTCCTCTGTCACTAGCTCTGAGCAGAATGGCTGGCAAGAAGCAGGGCACAAGAAAGCATCCACACAGCAGCCCAGAACCCACCTGTCTCCTTCTGGTAGTGCTGGCGAGGCACAAACTCGGGACAGTTGAGGAGCTGAGAGAAATCCGTCTGGGAATAGTCCACTATTGGGGGACCAGGGAGAGGCCATTTCTCAGGCTCCTCCCTTCTTCGAACCTTCTCATCCACTATCTCCACCACCTTGCTGTCCTTGAGGGCCTGCAGCAAGGAGAAAGTGGGGAAGAGGATAAAGAGGAAGGGCTCAGGCAAGCACTGACCTTGGAGGCTGGTGACAGGGTGTGTATGAAAACTGGCACCTGGTCCATCCAGGCTCGGGGGCCATATGAGATGTTGAAACAAAGACACAGCTACCCTCTGACCCTAGCACTTAATTTCCATCAATCTGCTCTACAGAATAACTTGCACAAACAGGTAGCAATGTGTCTAATAAAATTTAGAAAAAAGGCAATGACAAATGTCTGCAATTGGGGGGGGGGGCACCAAGCATGCACACAAAATACAATTTGAATGAACAATGCCACAATGATTGGGGCACTCAGTCATTAAAATATCAGCTCTCCAAGTGCCGAGGTGGGAGATCCACAAAATACAGAAAGGCTTCAAAATATTCATGGGAAAACTGAATTCAGATAATGGGATACCCCCACCAACTTTTAGAAGTATCTCATATATAGAAATCTGTAAGATAACATTTCCTTTAAATTCACAGGTAAACTGCTATTGGTATTTACCTCTGGGGGAAAAAAATGAATCATTTCTAGAAACCTTTACCAAAGATATACTGGCAAAATATGAAAAGAGATGTAAATATACAAGGTTATCATTACAGCATGAACACAGTTCAAAAATTAATAAAAGAGCAAGAACACAAATTACCCACCCACCAGAGGCTACAGTGTAAGAGACTATGGAGCATGAGCAGAGTGGTATACACTGTGCAAATATAAATAGGAATAAAGAATATCTTTTTGTGTGCCACTATGCAGTGGTCTCAGATATTTAAAAAAAAAAATTAAGGAAATGCATGTGTTTTACACTATCATTTACCTAAGAAAGGCAAGTGCATTTCGACACACAATAGAATACAACAGAAGTACCCTATGGGTTTCCCAGGCTGTAAATCTTCCCAAGAGCAGTGTCGCCTTTCTCCTGGCAGAGACTGTGGGTTCAAACTGCTGGCACTTGCAGTTAAGCACCTTAACTTGTAACCCACTGCCCCACAGGAGCAACATCCACATACACTAACCAAGGAGCAGCAAGTATCCCAATTCAGACCACAGCCATGTAAACACCCTAAGAGGAAGAGAGCTGGAGCTGGAAATGTACAAGATGAACCAGGGTATTGGGGTTCCACTACCTAAGATATCAACTACAAAGAATTGAATACATAAGACACGTTTGAATCCCTACACTTATGATACCAAAACCCCTCAGTGACAGCCGCCCTCCCCATCCCCCAACCCGGGCCTTAAAAAATTACCAGGGAGTCTACTCATAATTCTGAAAACTGGCTCAAAAGTAGGAAAATCAAGCATTTCTCTTGCTCGTCCTGTGTAAACTATACTTCCTGATAACTGGCTGGAGAATAAATAAAAGTCCCCCTTTAAAGAGGTAGTACAGCTAAGAACACTGAGAGAGTATCACTATTTTGCAACTCCCCAAGCAAGAGGCCATGATCATTACTGGAAGCACATCACAAGAAAGCTGATCAAGCACCACAAACTACTGTGAAGGGCACTATCACCTGAATGGCATCCTTGATTTGGGTGGGGTGGGGGTGCGGGAGAGAGAGAAGATACCAGACAGACACCAGAATTTGATCAAGCCTCTACATCTACAATAAAGTTTTAAATATTAAAAAAATAAAGTCACGAGAGAAAACATTATTGTATTCGTGAACAGTTCTACAGGACAAAATACCCAGTTTATTCAAATAAGTTGTTTTCAAACAAGGATTCATCTTTTTGAAGAGCCCTGGTGGTTATGCATTGAACTGGTACCTACAAGGTCAGCAGTTCAAAACCAGCGGCTGCATAGACGTGCCAGACCATTTGTGGATGAAATGCTGGGTTATCTGGGATTTTCCTCAAAGTAAGATGTGGGTATAGATGAAGCGTGATCTGACCATGAGCTGATTATTAATGAGGCTGGGTGACAGGTTCATTATGACTACTGGTTTGTCCATTTTTTATACATGCCAGAAACTTCCAACATGTGGGGGGTGGGGAGTAGAGGATGGCCAGACTTTGGGATTTTATTAGAAGTAATCAGAAGAAAGCTGCTGCAGGGTGGGTTTTCTTCCGGCCTTTCACCAAACGCCCCTTCTCCCCAGCACTGGAGAAGCAGACATACCGCAAAGATGAGTGAAATGTCAGTGGTGAGGGCCTGCACTCGGTGGAAGGAGGCAATAAGGGTGATGGGAAGGAAACCGCTGGCATCCATTTTTCGTCGCAGGAAGAAGTCTCGCTCTAAATTGTCCACGCTGAAGTAGTATTCACTAAGGGGAAGGGAGAAGAGGTGTCACTGGGGGATTCCTGCACTGTTGAGACAGGCTGTCCCCCTCCTGCTATGCAACTGTGACCGTATATACGGCCACTGACCTACTTCCCCACTGTCCAAGTAGTTTCATGGCTGAAGAGAAATTATGTTATCCTTTCAATGATTAGCAAACTCGTCCTCCTTGTTTCAACCCCAATTTAAAAGTCAGTGTCTTTCTCCTCTGCTCTGAAAACAATCTCACACTCTACTGCAACGGATGTGCTTATAAAACTCTCCACTTGACTAGGGACAGTTTTGTCTCAGTAGTTAAGAGCAGAGGCTTTAAAATGAAAATGACATGATCCCCAAATCTGAGACACTCTGGGCAAAGTACTGGCACTGCTTACGTGTCTATAAAACATGGGGGGAGGGGGGAACACGGCGGGAAGTCCTTCTCATAGGAATTCAGTAGCTAAAACTATGTGGCATTCAATAAGATACTGCATGTAAAGCACACAGCCCGCCCGCAGCCTGGCCAAGAAGAACTCAGCAGGTGTTTGTGGGTGGTTTGACAACAGGGCCATTAAAACTGGAAGGAAGGAAGCAGGAAAACAATTACCATTACCACTACTACCACAAAGAACTATGTGTTAGCTTATTCCATTTTTATGGCAAAAAAAAAAAAAAAATGAGGGTGAGGTGGGCAACAATGTAATTCTTTTTTCATTAAACATTCTTATTGACTTATCTTACTCATTCCAATATATGCCTTCCCTTCCCATTCAGCTCAGTTGTTCAACCCCATCAGGTGGGGCTATACAATCATCAATGCCATCAACCACCGCCCCAACCCCAACTGGGTGATGATGGGTTCTAAGCAATTCTCTCCTTTTTGTCAGGAAAATTTCTTATGGTGTTGCTCTGCAATAAAATCCTAACTTTATATGGAAACTTAAGATGAGAAAGGTGATTTTCCCTGGCTCCAGCCAGAGGTGGTCATGTTGCTAGCACCTGGAGAGCCTGCTCAGCCTGGCTGACACCTTCTGGCAGTCCCCAGTGCCCACCCACTGTCTCTGCAGGAAGCAGCCTCTGGCCCACTCACATCTGGCGCTTGATATAGTCTTTGAGCAGCTCCTGGTCCACGCTGTAAAGTTCGGTACTGCTGACATTGTCAAAGTAGTAGGTGATGTTGTTCATGTACTTGGGAGTGCGAGGCCCCTCTGTAGAGTCAAACTTGCGGTAGCCGAACTGGTAGTCGAAGTGAGCTACGAGGGAAATGAGCGCCATGAGGGAAAGGAGATCCCTGCCTGCCACTCCCGCCGCACCCCCTCGGACATCCCAGGGCCCAAAGAGGCCTCACACGTACTTCGAGTGCCACCCCGGCCGCGTCCCCGGCCGCGACCACGCCCCCGTCCACGGCCACGGAAGGAAGCCCGCGCCCCACCAGCCCCATCACTCTTCACACTCGATGTCTCATCCTGGTCGTGCCAGGCAGGCTCCGGTTTGGTCTCTGGTTGCCAGGCTGGGGTGGGGGGGGCCACAGGCACGGGCACGAAGGTGGCAGGCTCAGACCCTATGAGGAGAGGGGGCACTGGGTCAGGCCTGAGGGTGACTCTCATGCCCAGGCCCTCCATAATGGGTTGGAGCATACCTTTGAGCTCCCCACGGCTGGCAGGTGTGTGTCGAGGCTCTGGTGGGCGAGAGGGACGTGAGGCCAGTTTCTCCCTGGGCACTTCAGGCTTCATGTCTATTTGCAATGGAACCCATTTGTGTTTGTTCCCTGGGAGACAGCAGGGAACTGTGAGAAAAGACTGAAGGGAGAGACTCTACCTGACCTTCTTCCTTTGCCTTGAGCTTTGGGTGAATGACAATCGGGTCACCTGTCGGGGAGCACCTGGCCCACACGGGACCTCTTTTGCACTGAGGCCAGGGGCCTTCGGAGTAATTCCCAGTATCACGCATGGTAAGAGAAGCCCCACTTCCCAGTCTCCCTGAGGCCCCATGTCAAAGTCCTGCCGAGGAGAGCTTGCTGAAAGCAGGCAGTCCCAAGTAGTGTCCCTTAAAGGAAAGGAGTTGCATGTCCCTTTTCCCCTGCCTAATGGCTGGGATGAGAAGGCAACAGCAAGCCATCTTAGATATTAAGAATCCAAGGGCCAACAAGAGAGAAGGAATTAAAGAGATGCTACACTAGGCCTGGCTTACTTACACTCAACAGCTAAGAGAGAGAAGTAACCTCCTCTCTCGTTTAAACTGTTGTTACTTTGGATCTGTTCGGGCAGCTGAACCCATTTCCTAATCATTTCAGCGGGTCTTGAAACACTCTTCTTTGAACAAAACCTTCACGGGGAAACCAATATAATGAGACACCACAAAGAGTACTCTGAAGCACAGGCCTACTGCTGAGAACAGGGTCAGTCAAGTGCCTACTGAATAGAGAAATGTGTGGATTCATGCCTGAAATGACCACATTGCTGGCCCAGTGGTCGATACCCATCAGCCTCCCACTGGAATCTTGGGGGTGCTCCTGAACCCACCAGTCCCCAGAGTCCTGACATTCCTGTCAGCCTTGACATCTGCTCCGAAGTCTTGTTCAAAGTGACTTACCTTTCTTCTTCTGCCCTCCTCGCTGGCAGTCCTCATCTCCATTCTTTTCCTCCCCCGATTCGTCTGACTTGGTTTTGGGGCTGTCCTTACTGTCGCTCCCTTCTCCTTTCTCCTGTTCCTTCATGTCCTTCTTGGGCGGTGGCTTACGGGCAGGCTGAGACTTGTGGGATTGTGGCTGCAGCAATAAGTAGCAGGGAGATAGCACTTGGGTGAAAGCTTCTTGGGATGGGAGCTCCCTTCATTAGGGCAGGGTGGAAGAAGTGGCACCATGAGACTCGGGCAAGACTTAAGATACATTCTAAGGTCCTGTTTTCATGCCAGAGATACTTTTATGAAGAAGCCTGATCAAACTGGCTAGGAATGAATGTCATAAAGAGGTCATCTCAGTTAGTTCTGGTAACATGGCCCTGCTTGATACTAGCCTGCATGAAATGATCGCTGAAGACAAGGGAGCTACAGCAAAGTGTGAAGAAAGCAGATGGTGCCCGGCTTTCAACTGGAATAATGTCTGGGGTCTTAAAGGTTTATATTCAAACAAGCAGCCATCTAAGCAAGGAGTCAACTAAGCCCACATGGAAGAAACTCACCAGCTTGTGTTATCCAAAGATGACAATAATAAAATCCAAATATGACCAAAGGTAAAGCATCAGAGCTACAATTATGAACACCCAATTTGTGGAAGGCAGCGGGAGCCCAAACCCAACTGCTGAGTATCCAGTCAGACTAAGCCTCGGGCAGATCCCTCTAGCCACAGGCGAAAGGTCTGGAACAGTCTTATTATCAAACATAGACCATTGCAACCCTGATTATGCTGGATCAAGCTCGATATTTGTTCAGTTAACTTCCCTCTAGACCCAACCTACACTTGTTCTAGGTACAAGAATCTCTTGCTTGTTCCATGACAAAAACGTCAATATTTTAAAATCTTGATGGGGGTCTCTTTTTCTTACTCATTCATTTTTATCTTTATATTACTATTGTTTTACCCTTACCACTTCATTTCATTTTTGTTCTTTATCGTTTCTGTTGGGTTTATCAGTTTGTGAAGCATAGGAGGAATGGATGCATAGAAATAATAATAACTGATGCAATGATTTTTAGGGGATGTAGGGTGTGTGGGTGGGTTGGTTAGGAGTAAACAATAAAGGTGGGAGGGGGAGTGAGCACTAGAACTGAAGGTGACTACACAACTCATTTCTTTTATTTGAGTGGAAAGAAATTAGTTAATAATTTACAATCTAGGGGAAAGGGCAGTTATATTCTTCATTCTATTTTAATTAATTTTTTTAGGTGTTAAGTCGTTTTTTGTTTGTTTTTTTTAATCATTAGGGGATCATAAAACTCATCACAATCCGTACATTCATCAATTACACAACTCATTTTAAAGGTGATTTAATCATGGAGGCGGGGAGGGGAAATGTTCTGAAATTGACTGTGGTAATAATGATTGCACAAGTCTTGATATGACTGAACTATTGAATTGTGTGATATATGGATTAAGTGCCAATAAAAATGTTGGAAAAACAAAAGAAAGAAGTCATCCTTCCAAGACAAAGGGCCTGAGACCTAGAGGGGCCAAATCTTCCTTTCCGCAACAAGACACTGCAGGATGGAAGAGATGCTGGCCCCTGGCCTCTGAACTGAAAGTGGCAGCAGCATGTTAGGGCTCTAAGGCCACCTGCCCCAAGCAAATGTGCTAGGAGGGAGAGGCCTGACCAGGAGTCCCTCCTCTGCTGGGGCCTGGGAGAGCTGTCCGGTTCATCCTAGCTAAGGAAGGAGAAGGTGGGTCTGGTGGGAGATGAGGTGGGTTCCTTGCCTAGCACCTTCTCTCCTGTTTCATACATAGACAATGCAAATGCAGTGATGGTAAATACAGACTTTGTAGTAATAAACCCTTCTGACTTCCAATCCCCGTTTGGTAATCTACTCTCTCTACAATAATAAAAAGGCTGCTTATTAATCTCTCTGGGGCGTCCTGGTGGCATAGTGGTTACATGTTGGGCTGCTATTTGCAAGGCCAGTTCAAAATTACCAGCTGCTCTGAGGGAGAGAGACAGGGTTTTCTACTTCAGTAAAGAGTTAGTCTCCACTGGTACAGATAGGAACTGAAAATACAGGGAATCCAGGACGGATGAGCCCTATAGGACCAGTGGTGTGAGTGGCAAAACAGGGAGGGTAAAGGGA
>NW_022111372.1:77503915-77541101 GCF_000313985.2 Echinops telfairi
AAAAAAAAAAAAAGAGTTAGTCTCAAAAACTTTTCCATCCTATAGAGTTGCTATGAGTCAGCCATCAACTTGATGGCAGTGAGGTTGGTTTGATTAGCCTCCCTGAGCTTCACAAAGAGCCCTGGTTGTGCAGCGGGTTAATGGTGAGCTGCTAACTGCAAGGTCAGCAGTTCAAATCCCCTAGATGCTCTGCTGGAGAAAGATTAGACCAGGTGCCCTCAAACTGCGACCCGCTGAGGACATTTATCTGGCCTGCCGAGTGTTTTTGCCCCGTTTTGTTTTTCCACTTCAAAATAAAATATGTGCACTGTGCAAAGGAATTTGTTCATAGTTTTTTTTTTTAAACTATAGTCCAGCCCTCCAACGGGTCTGAGGGACAGTGAACTGACCCCCTGTTTAAAAAGTTTGAGGACCCCTGGATTAGACTTTCCGTTCCCACAAAGATTTAAAGCCTCAGAAACCCAGGAGGGCAGTTCAACGGTGTGGTGTCCCTATGAGTTGGAACTGACTGTGAGTTTGTTTTTGGTGAAGCTTCACTAGCCTCACCTTCACATCAGGACTTAGAAAAGGACCTATCACAAGAGTCACTGTGGTGGTTAAACGATGAGATGACGACACGCCACCAGCTCAGGAAGACATGATGGAGCCAGGAAAGGACACACGCTCAACCACCGGTAACACCTTACCATCCACTTTCTGCAGAAACCAATGATCATAATTTTCAGCTATTTTAACACTGCTCCTACTATATCAACCACCCCTCCAAAAAGACTGGAAAGTTTGAAAAGGCCCCAAATGTACACATTTGTAGGTACAGTTCCATTCTGCCCATCCCGCCCCAGACTCACCTGCACACTCTTGTGAGCTATCTCTCCCGGTGTGGGCCAGTTGATTGCATCTCCAAAATCACCAACCTGTAGGGCACATTCTATGAGACTCCTAGGAGTGACCCTTGCCCAAGATCCAGCTCTACCAAGAAATCAGAGGCCAAATAAATCTGTCTACCAGAATCACCCACATGGGAGGCCTGGAAAGGACTTTTCTGCTATTCAGAGTGGGGTTTGAGTTATCTGGCAGCCTAAACACTAGTACAGGAATGATGCCACTACCTCCAAGGAGCGCCCCCTGCGGCCTGCCCCCCCTCCCCCCTTACCTTGCTGCCTTTGCGCTGTTTAGGAATTGCGGCTCTCACCACCTTGGCTGGAGCAGAAGGTTCTGTGGAAACAAGAAGGGAGGGGGTGGTTACGTGGAGCCCAGGAGGGGAGGGAAGAGGCCATCACTAGCTCCTCACTTTGCCCACCCTGCCTCCTGCAACACACAACTCTCAAAGGCAGATAAGGTGGAACAAGGAACTATACATGCTCTGCTCCATCACCAGCCACAACCACCCCATCCTTTCTAGGAGCCGGCAAAGTGAGGGCATGGACGCAGTGGGCAGCAAAAGCCCAGAAGTCCTGACTCTGGGGTGGAACAGCCTTTGCAGAGGGCAGATGGATGGCAAGCAGGCCCTCTCATTCAGTGCTTCTGAGCCATGACAGAGCCCATAGAACAATTCGGGGCTCAAGGCAATAAAGAAACCCTAAGTGGATCATCAAGAAGCTCAAGGACCTCCCTAAGCCAACAAGCCCCCAGGCCAGCCAACAGTTAAAAGGAAGGGCTGCGGCTATCGGCTATCGAGACCTGTAGCGTCTGGGGACTTAAAGGCTTGAAAGTAAAGAAGCGGCCACCTAGCCCAGAAGCAACAAAGCCCACATGGAAGCAGCACACCAACATGTGTGCTCATGAAGGACCAAAGGGACCAGGCTTCAAACACCAAAGGCGGGAAGAAAAATCATATCCTCGTCAATGAGGGTGGCGCGTGATGGGGACCCAATGCCCATCTCTAGACAACTGGACGTACCTTGCAGAGGGGTAGTGGGGAGATGAGTCACTTAGGGTTCAGTATAACAATAATGAAACCCACAACCTTCCTCTAGTTCTTAAACACTTCCTCCCCCCAACTACCAGGACCCCAATTCTGCCTTGCAGACCTGGCTAGACCAGATGATGCACAGCAGTACAGATGGGAATTGGAAAAAAAAAAAGGAAGGGCTGACTACATGCCTTCCAGGTTTCCAAAGAAAAGGTGGGCTTCCACTGAGACTTATCCTTGCCATTCTCGTCAGACAAATTCAGGGATATGTATACAAAGGTCCACTCAAGGTCTGTATGTAACTTCAAAACAATGAATGACCCACAGCAGAAAAATGTCCAAAAGTGGAGAACTGGCTAGATGAAAATGTGTCAGTGTTTTAAAAGATAGTAATTGCTACTGATATAAAAGGATGAACACAAATGAGAGTAAAATAAAATAGGGAGAGGCACATATCTGTGGGAAAGTTTCATTGTCATTTAATTCTCCCCCCCACCCCCCCAACTTTTACAAAGCTCCCTTGTGTTATAAATATTCTCCAGAGTGAAATCTTTTGCATATAGTAGTCTTCATTTTTTGTTTAAAATTTTCTAGTAGGTTCTGATGTTTAAACAATGAGAAGACTTAACGATTAAAACAAAAAACAAAAATTGAAAAGACTGACACTTCATGAAAAGAAAGTTTCTTTCTTGCCCCCCACCCCCTTTCAGGAAATGGGGTTCTAATAGGTGTAGTCCCCTTTATACCTACACTTGGTTTTCCCAGCGTGGTTCTCAAAACCATGGGGAGGGGGATGTTCCTGACCCCTTCTCTCCATCGGGAAAGATATATCCTGGGGCTCTGCTCACCCACCTTCCTCCAATCACCTTGCCTCCAGCACTGCGCAACCACTACCTGGACAAACCTCTGAGCAGAAAAGTTGCCCAGTTGGTCTCAAAAGGAATGCTCTAATCCTTGATCAGACCCATGTTCCCTTAATAAGTAGAGTGTCCTTAACTGATTCCTTAATTGCGAGGCCACCTCCTACCAAGGTAACTTAACTTCTTCAACACTGCCCCTCTACCCGACTCCCATGCCTTCCTAGAACTGAAGCTGTGGAACTCAGCTCATGGCGTCCTTACCCTTACAGCTGGTGGTTGGAGAAATTCGCCTTTGGTCCTTAGGCTACTCCGTCCCCACTTTCCTGTCAACCCTGGGCTGGCACAGATAAAACTATTTTAAAGATCCCCATGGCCAGAGTTAGGATCTTCATGACACTGGCCTAGTCTTTTTATTCACCAAGGTCGCAAAAAGGTGCAAGATAAAGTACTGAAAGGTCAGGCTCCACTAACCAATGCAAGAATCCTCTTTCTTGCTGTGATGACCTGTGCATAGAAAAAAAATTTTAATTTGTCCCATGTAGAGGCCCAAAAGTTTGTTTAAAAGCTCTATCTCAAGTCAGTCCCTAGCTCACCTGATCTTGTTCTGGCCCCATCTGGGCCTTGGGCTATCACTGCCCCAAGGAAAAACAATGTTCACAAGCAGCAGAAAATCCACAGGGGAAGAGAACGGATTTCTGCCTTTAAGCAAAATTCACAGGTCTATTAAAATCCTGCAGGGCCTCAGGGAAACCCAGGAAGCCTGGGAGGCTCGGATGAGCTGCTGTCAGGCTCTCTGAGGAGGCTGGAAACAAGACTAGGCCGGACTTCACTTGTATTACAATTGAGCCAAAAGAGGAAACGAAGCAATGCCAAGATCTGGTTTCTGGGCCTGCCTCCCAACAACCCACCCTCAACAGGCACTGCCACTATGTGAGTGCATGCGCAGACATAGACCGGCTCCTGCTGGACCTGTCAGCTCAAACTGCTAGCAAAGACACCAGTCCCCACTTCTAGAGCATCTCAAGCAAATCAAGGGGGACCCCTCTTCCTCCACCTCTGCATGCTGCGTAAAGCCCAGAGCTCGGGGTACACTAGGTATATGACCCCAGCTCCTGCTTGCCCCAAAGCATGTGAAGTTAGCTGCTGCCAAGTGGGTCTCAACACATGATGACCTCATGTATTACAAAACATGGAAACAAACACTTTGCCTGTGTGATCCACACATCTTTTAATGGCTTTTTGGAAGTAGGTCACCAGGCCTTTCTTCCTAGTCTGTCTTGGTCTGAAAGTTCAGCATCACAGCAACAGGCAGGCCTGTAGGGGATGACATATGGTGGCTGTGCATAAAGTACACAGATCAAAAATAAAACCTGGGTCTCCCCATGGAAGACAAGAATTCTAACACGAAACCACCAATGACCACACTGTAGGGTGACTCCAACAAAAGGACAAACGCAGATCTCGTCCAACCCGTCTATTTGCAGTTACAAAAATGAGGCCCAGAAAAGGGGAAGGGTTCCCCTAGTCCTGCCACCCTTCCCAGTGGTCCTTCTAGGCTCAGCAAAAACTCCAGGGCACATCAAGGACTGTTAGAGCACTTTGAGATGCAGGTAAAGATGTGGGAAAGAACACGAAAGAAAAAAACACCATCAGGAAAAATGCCAAGCCCAATTCACATCACAAAACGGAGGTGCCCCAGCCTGGCTCTTTCTTGGGGTCCCACTCCAGACACAGGAAGTAGCTAGGCCCATGCCTAGAGTTAAGAGGAAAGAAAACATGGGGGGAATTTACCATAATGCCCCCCTCCCCCAGGAGCTTTGGCCTGAGACCTCTGCTGTGCTAGAGAGGAAGAGTATGAAAATGAGGGAAAGTCTGCAGTTAGTTCCCTTGAGTTTAATTAGGAAAAGAGTCAGGGTTCCAGTCTCCCCAAACAAGGCATAAACCCGTGAACGCAGGGTACCAGACCAGATGAAAAGATACTAGAGGTGAAGGTTTTTAGAGGGCAGCACTTGTTGAGGTGTATTCACCAGGTTGTAACTAAAAATAAAAACTTGTTAAGAAGGCCAAAGAGATGGAACTGAGGGACTAGGCAGGTCAAAGGTGAGAGTTCTAGCCAAGGGCACGTGGTGGTTGGGAGTCTAGTTATTGGGCCTGGCTTCCTGTCAGCATGAGGTGAAGAAACCAAATCTTTACCTGGGGGCAAGTTTACCTCCTGGTCCTTGGTATCTGGAAAACCTGAACCTATCTCCACAGCAAAGAACTTGTTAGGCTCCCAAACACAACCCCCAAACTATCCCACTTCATTGCTATCAATTCTATTCACAGGATTCTAAAGGACAAGGCAGAGCTGCCCCCCGTGGGTTTCCAGGACTGTAATTCTTTAAAGGAGTAGAGTTTCTTCTTTCTCCTGCAAAGCTGCTGGTCTCCAAGGCTGACCTTACTTAGAGTTAACAGCCCAATTTGTAACCGACCACCCACCCCCAGGGCTCCTTTCTCTTAGGCTTAGGGGGTGCCATCTGTGGGCCATTAGGTCTCGGGGCAGACACTGCCTCCTCAGGGTAGAGAAATGTCTTCATTTCAATGCAGACATCAAACATTGGGTTATTTCTCCTACCCCCACCTCCTCTGGAGCATGTGCTCTCTGGGGACAGGGACAGGGACCACTCCAGTCATTTGTCTAAAGAATGTGAGTTCCTGAGGCTGTAACCTCACACCCCAACCAGTGGCAGAGAAACAAGTGTTCTTGAAGCTGCTGGCTCCACTGGAACCCAGGCCGCAGCACGGCCTTGACTCAAAGGTAACTGCCTAAAATTGGCTCTGAGCCCTGGTCCAGATTCCAACATTCATCGGTTGCATAACCTTGAGGACACCACCTACCACCCTCTCTGAGCCTCACCTTCCTCCACTCAAGAGGGACCCCATTCCTTCTTTTCCCTGGGCTACAGAGTTAGCAGTACTACGAGCGCACGAGAGATTAAGCACTCAGTAGATAGCCAAGTCAGGGGTAGTGATATTAGATCTGTATGGATGAGGGGAGAGGAGGCAAGATCATCAAAGAAAAATGCTAGCAGCAAGTTGTGGTGATTAAATACAACTGTAGATATTATAAAATCCATAATCTACATGGATTTTACTTAATCCTTAAAAACAGCACTGGGTTTTCTCTATAATTGGTAATGTTTTACAAATGAGAAAACCCTGGCATATCTGGTACAATCACAGCCAGCAAGCGGAACAAGGTTTGCAGCCAAACAGCCTGACTCTGTAATGCATGCTCCTAGCGGTAACAGAAGTGGGAGAGACCTAGTGGTCCCCAGGGACCACTTCAGTGTGGTGAAGAGGGAAAGCTCGGAGGGCAGAGCTTCAGGAGCACTGTATGGCTATCCCCACTGGAGAAAACCAAGACCCACTGCAGGAACTCAGGTCTAAGGTCACAATGCAGGGAGTGACACTCCAAGGATCAGACATCAGTGACTGGACAAATCTCTCTGCCCAGAGACAAGGAAACTGCCACCAAGCACCCATAGAGGCCCACAAGGAAAAGGGCTTTGTTTAAGCCCCACTCTTAGTTCCTCCACTACAGTCATGCCCTGGAGAAGTGCAGTGGTTGCTCAGACTCTAAGATAACATGGATTCTGCTCCCCCTTCCTGCTCCCGAGATGTGGGGAGGGCTGCCACCATCTGCCTGAGCTGCAGCCCAAGCCCCAGGATTATGGAAGGCAGCTGAACCATCCAAGGGGAGGGTGAGGCAGGAGGGAAATGAAGTCTGGGTTACCCACCTGTGCCCGTCCCTCTTGGCCAGCCTGGGGGTAGAGTCTGTGAAAAGGCTGGCACCTTCTCAGCTGTCACACAGCCTAGAGATGGGGTGGAGACACAAAGAAGAAGCTTGGAGACCGATGGGCCCTTCATCCCAGCCCCACTGGCCCTAGTGCACCCCTGAAGCAAGAACATTCTTCCACAAAGTAAAAACAACACCAGCCTATCTCTCCTCACCTTGTTCACCAGGTCACACCGCAGCACCCACCTCTCAGAGGCCTCTCTCTGCCCAGCCCTCCCACCCCTAATCCCCCAGACCTGCAGATGAAACACAGGAAGGGGCTGAAAGGCATTCTCAGGGGCTAGGAGGGGGAGGAGAGTGGGCAGAGAGAGAAAGAAGCAAACTTCAGAAGGTCAGATCATCTTGAGGCCCCGCTGAAAAAAGAACTGCCGGCCATGAGCAGGCCCAAAAGTGCAGAGTCTGCGTCCCCTTGGCAGGGGAGGAGGGGCAAAGGGCGGGCTGAGCTCTTGTCACATGATGCCGGTCAGCCCAGCTGGGTCAGCCCAGCCCCAGCAGTCTATCTTTAGCCCTTGGTGACCCAGGCATCTCGGTCCCCTACACTCCCTTGCCCACATATGGATCCTGCCCTAGGGTACTACCCCCACTGCTGGTACCAATCGTTGAAACCCTGCCAAAAAGATGATTGAATCACACCAGCACAGTGGAAAGCTATCAGACTGCTGCGCGTTCAGACCCACCAGCCCCACTCCAAGGGAGAAAGACTCGGTGATCCACAGCTCTCAGAACGAGGGCACAGGCCCACTCTGCCTCATAGGCACACAATGGATTTCACAACACCTAACTGAAACCCCCCAGCCTCCAGGTGTCCACTCCCGAATCCAGCCTATCTAAAGAGCATACTCAGTTCCGGTTAGCCAAGTCATTGTGATAATAACCACCTGTTAGTGAGTGCTGAGGAGGTGCCAGGTACTGGTGGTGATTTATATGTGTGTGAGAAACACTTAATGACTTTGAAAGCCACTTCATACTTTGTTTTTCAGAAATTAAAACTGGGGCAAAAGGCTTGTCCAAGGCCATGCAGTTCATGTCAAAGTGAAATGGCCACGATGAGCGTCTTATTCTTCAGGTCTGCACGTCAGTCATACTCAAGGGTGCTTTCCCTGGCTCAATCACTGCTACAAGGGGCTCCAGCACCCGGCAGTTGTGCGCATGGCTCAGGTCCAGGCAGTCTTTCACTCTTGTTGTGCACAGCGTTGGAACTGACCCGATGGCTCCAAACAACAATAATGTAAAGTGCTACCTATCCCTCAAGTCTGGAGCAGGTTCAAATCCAGTCTACAGGCTGTGTCTTCAGAGCACTTACCACTACCAGCAATTGTATGTGTCTTGCCCTTATTAGACTGTAATCAGTTACTGAGCCCTAACGATATCCCTGTTGTCAGGTCCTATGGAGCCGATTTTGATTAACCTTTATGGGACCACATCTTCAGCTCTCTCTCGCAGGCACTTGGTTAAGTCTGAATTATCAACTTTACCAATGTGCACCAGGGTCCCTATGATATCCCTAACAAGGTTCACCAAAGGGCTTTGTGGGCATTCACTTTTTGTGGCTATTCTAAAAGGTGTGGTGACTCCCAGATTACAGATGGGGAAAAACAGGCTCAGAGAGGGCCTCCAGGTCCCAAACGGCATTGTAAATAAGGAGCAGGCTGGTAGGTAGCCCTGGCAAGCTAGAAAGCACAGGTACCTGGGTAAGAGGACAGCACTCGTTCACTGGTTGTCAGGAGAGACCAGTCCCTGGAGGACAGCATGCTTGGTAAAAGAGGAAGGCCCTCAACAAGATGGACACAGTGGCCCCAACAACAGGCACAGGCACAAGTGTGAGGCAGGGCACAGTTGTGTACAGGGGTCGCTATGGGTCAGAAGTGGCACTTAACACTCCATTCAACAGCAGCTGGGGCTCAGTTCTGACTCAAGTTTTAAAGTACATAAATTTCTATGAAAAATGTCATTCGAAATACTGCTAACCAAATGGTCTTCAACCCATTTTTCAGCCTATGAGCTCCTGTTGTTCTCCTGGCCCTAAAGGACAGGGCCATTGTCTGGAACAGAGCTGGGTCCTCGATTTCCCAGGCAAATCCTCTCATGTAGTCGTGCGGCACAAGCACTGCTCTGCTGCACACGTCTGATTATCCTGACTCAGGAGGCTGCTGACTTGAAACCCGGTTTTCACATCCAAAAAAATCAGCAGCCACCTCCGCAGGCCACTTAAACCTAGGGCATTACCTCCAGGAAGAGGCTTCTAAATTCCCAAGTATTATGGGTCATCCCATAATGTAATGGTGGAGAGGCTTATCCTGGAGCCAGTCAGGGGCCCTCCATAGGAGCACCAAGGCCCACGAGGCAGCAGGCTGTGCCCCAAAGGTACCCGTGAGCTGTTAGTGAAGCTAAACATCCATATCCCGCCACCTCGTCCAGAGCATCCATCACACCCACAGATCAGAAAGCTAATCTCCCCCCTTAACACAATATGCTGTGTATACCTACACCCATTCTCAGGAGTGTGTCCATGTGTGGGGGCAGGGGGGAGGCACAGAGCGCCAGGGACCCAAAATTATTACAGAAACTGTTGTCCACCATCACTGATGGTGCTGATAAAATAGGGCACCTTAGAATTACCCTCAGCTTTTAAGAAAATGACTTCTCGGGTGGAGCTGGAGTAGATGTCATATAAAAATAGGGTGCTGGGTTGAAGTGGGTCTGTAGGTGGCCCCATTACCATGCCCAACTTTCCGCTTCACAGTATGCCAGGAAAAGTTAGGGGAGGCAGGCCCTGGAAGCCTCAGGTATTCTCAGGCTGTCACTGACCTGCCCCCTGCCCCCCCCTTGCCCTGCTGGCCAGGAATGTGAAAACTCTGTGAATTTGCTGGGGGGCGGGGGTGGGTGAGCTCAGAGATGGTGATGAGAGACCAGTTTCCCAAACGCAGACCAGCTAAGTCAGCCTTGTTTCCCAGAAGCCACAATGTGCTTCACTCAGTGCTGTGTGCGCCAGCCCTTTCAGGGCTGCGTGCAATGCCTCCACTGGGGAAGAAGAGAGGCCCAGGACTCCGTTGATGTTGGAAAGGGACATAATTCAGCCACCATATCCCTACCCTTTGGGATTCTTTTGTACTGCCCATTCCAGCAAAAATAGGGGGGTCTGACCCCAACACAAGAAGTCAGTGATGAAAGCACTTATTTGCTAACCCCAAATCCGACAGCTTGAACGCATCAATTACTCTGTAAAGATTTACAGCCTTGGAACTCTATGGAGCAGCTCTACCCTGTCTACAAGGGTAAGTTGGCTCATTACAGTTGGTTTGGATTTAACTCCTGTCCACCTACAATTTAATAGGCAGCTAGGTTGAGAGGCAGAGTAAAGCAGCAGTCAAGAGCACTGACTTCGGAGTCCATGCTTAGGTGTGCCAACAACAGCAGTCATCAATTAAGTAATTCACTCATGAGGCTGAGGCAGATGGGTCAAATCTGACCAGTCTCTCATGCAGCTTGTAACTTGATAGGCAGTAACTGGGCCACACATCAGTAAATGCCAAGCAACTAGGGTTGAGGCAGAAAGGTACCTTTGGGGAAAGCTCTGGGAGTCGGACTTAACCTCTCATTTTCCCAATCTATGAAAGGAATGCATGGTAGCTAGCTTAACAGGACCTGTTTGATGGCAGTCATTGTTTTTCTCATGGGCCAATCCTTGAATCTCCCTGGTGCTCAAATACAGAAATGAACAGAGTTGCCAGGTATGCAAATAAACATTCAGGATACACAGGCAAATTTTTAATAAGTACACATTCCCTGCAATATTTTGCAGGGAAATGGCAAACAATCACTCGCCATTTACTTGCAATTTAAATTTGAGTCAGTATCCTGGATTTCTATTTGATAAATCTGGCAATGATAAAAATGACCACTGACTTTCTCCTGTTCCAAACTGAAAGCAGGGGAGTGACTAGAGTTCTAGGCTAGGAGTGGGGAGACAAGTGGGTATCTGTCCCAGCTCGGCCTGTTTGCTGTGGGAGTTCTGGCAAGAGTTCATGTCTGGGTGTCTTCAAACTTACTTGGCCTACTGGTTTCCCCTGTTTATTTAAACACAGCACACTCTCCCTCCTTGTCTCCATCCCCTGCTCCTAATTTAAAACTTTCTTACTAATAGCCTGAGGAGCCCTGGTGGTGTCCTGTTACTAGCTGGGCTGTTAACTACAGGTAAGCAGTTCTAAACCAGCCCCTCCTTGTGAGAAAGATAAAGCTTTCTCAGAAATTCACAGGGGCAGTTCTACTCTGTCCTATAGGGTCAGTTGCTTTCAGATTCATTGAGTCAGCACCAACATGATGATAAAAATAAGTTTGGCTTGCTTACTTATTTATTTTTGTGCGGTAGCCAAAAATCCAGGATTAAGTATAGGTATCTGCTTTTGCAGCCCCCTGGATAGTTCCAGTGTCCCCCAAGAGGCTGTAACACCCATGCCCACTATAGGAAGCACTGGTTTTGAGGCAGAGAGGGGGTGGGGAGAATGCTGTCATCTGTTCATCTCAATAATCCTATTCCTATACTGGTTGATCACCCTAAACATAACTTTAAATGAACCCAGCTTTCGAGGGAAGTTATCTCAAATAACTGCTACGGAAAACTCTAGCCTAGGATTTTAGTATACAGAAGAATTACCAACTGAGGAGCTTGTCAGCGTTTAAGTTCCCTGGTTCCTCAGAAAGCTGAACTATCAAATGATCCAGCAATCCCAGTCCTGCATAGAAACTTTCGCTGAAGGGAAGACAGACACCTGTGCTACAATGCTCATTGTAGCACTTGCAACATCTAAACAGTGAAGCCAACAAAAATTTCTAATGACAGATGAAGGAATAAATAAAATATGGGAAAACACACAATGGAATCCAAGTGCATGCCATACACCATACTGAACGGCATGTCAGTCACAAAGAGGACAAGGAACACCATGTGATTTCACATATATGACATAAGCCAATATATAGTAACCAAAGATAATTATCAGTTACTACGGGGGGGAGGGGGGGGCACAGGCTTGCTTGGGGAGCAGAGCTTACATTAGTGGTTGCCGGGTGACTGGAAAAAGAGTGACAACAGCTGCCCTGCAAGCAACGCTAACAAAATGTATGCAGAGAAATGGCCGATGTCGCTTTCCCCAACATTGAAAAAAAGAATAGATTCCTGGGTCCTGCCCTCCTCCAGAGATTCTGCCTCTCAGTAATCTTTCCTAAATCAGCATCCTGAGCACATTTAGGAAGTAGGTTCTCTCTAAAAATGCTTTGTTTGTTTCCATTCACCCAATGTTTTTCAGCTGTCAAATTTGCCATTTTTAAATTTTTTAAAAACAAGGTTGCATTTCTTTGGGGTGTATTAAAATTGAAGTAACACTTGTGTGGTCTAAGTAGCACACATGGGCCTGGCTGGAGCGGGGAGAGGAGGGACAACAGGCTTGGCTACAATCTGCAGTGTTAATAAATTTCCTGAACAAAGTTGGTGCCAATTAATGTCTATGAACCAAGTTGCCAGTGAGACTGCTGATAAAGGACCCCTGGTCTCTGGGCCCTGGCAGGAGGCAGGCACACCTGAGGGCTCATCCCTAGAAGTCACAAGCTGAGTGGCTTGGGAGTTGAGAGGTCATCAGGGATATGCCTAAGCTGGGCTTCCACAGATCTGGAGAATGAAGGGAGTGGCGCCTGTTTCCTTATGGTCGTACAGCATCCACCTTCTCTTGGCCTAAATCCTGCCGTTTGCTGACCTGATATTCCACATTCAAGCAACAGTGTCTATCACTCACTATGCCATTTACCTCAATATGCCAGGTCTGCTGCTTTTTGTGCACTGTTTTATAACTCCGTTTTATAGAGGAGACTCCAAGAGGTTAAGTGGCTAGCCAAAGGTCACTCCGTGAGAAGCTAGGGGGGGCCCAAGGACCTGAAATTCTAAGGTAATCCAGGCCTCACTCAGCACTTCAGGAGACACGCACTGACTGGGTTCCTTGGTCCCAAAGGGCTCCACAGCTCACAACAGGAAACGCCAGAAGGAAGCGAGCCGACCAGTATGCAGAACTGATTTCTCTGACCTCCTCTATCAGGTTGGGATAATGTCACTCAGCACACGGGGAAAGCAGTTAAGAACAAAGCACTGTTTATTGCAAAGGCAATGCTCTGGGGCCACCTGTAACACGAAGGCCTGGGCTCTGGCCCAGTACACCAAGGTTCCCAGGGAAATTGATCCTCCTCCAGCAGGGCAAAAAGAATGAATGGAGAGAACTGCGGAACAAAGGGAAGGCTGACAGAAGTGGGGAGCCTGTATCGTGTAGAGACCCTGCTGTGTGGCACAAGGTAAGCACTAAGCAGACCACAAACCTCCCAGCCAGGTCCTTACCCTTGGTTATCAGTTCATGAGGTGCTTCTTCACCCCATCACTGCACCTGAGCCTCACCACAGCAATCAGAGGTGCGAAAGGTAGACACAGTTCATCCTATTTTACACAATGCAGAAATGAGGCACAGTGGGGCTTCCCGGCTTATTTCGAGAGAATCAAATTGGTATGTGGGATGCCAGCCCTGGGCTCCTGCCACTGTATCACAAAGTAACAAACTTAAATCGTTGATAACTATGCTATTCTGGGTACAATGGTAAACAAAACAGTCCTTATATCCTGAGAGCCCCCATCTATACAAGGGCTTTAATCTTAAACTCCACCATGTGACCCATTGGGATCCAGTCAGCAAACAGGCTCAGGAAAAGCCAGGGATCAACTAGAGCTATCTGCCATCGGCAGGGCAAGAGAAGGGACAAGAAACAGCTACAAACACAAATAGGATTCCAGACCAAAAATTACTTGTAAGAAATAATTTTTAAAAATCCAACAAGTATTTATTTCACCTGCGCTTGAAACCCCTAGGCAGTTCTACTCGGCATGCACAGGGCCTCCATGACTTGGAACATACTCTAAGGCAACCAAGGACCACTCCTGTGTGGATGTAGAAGTGCCTAAAACTGCCAAGGGTCTACCCCACGAAATTATTCAGTGATGGGACAAGTGGCCTGGGTGGTGCTGGGTTCAACACTCTCCTTCCAGGCATCACTTTTTCTAAACCGCTCCAGGTAAAACCGACAAATCCTAGGGATGGACTCGCCCATAAAAATGAGTGCAAAACCTAGGAAGAACAAGGCTCAACGTGCTCTGTGAGAAGAGCACTGGGGTGGGAGGGAGTCAGGAAAGCTGCATGCTCCCCTCCCGGCCAACCTCGGCCTGGTTCACCCTGCCTCACCACCTCCAGGGAAGTGCAGTGGTTAACGGTCCAGCTAAAGCCTAAGCTCTGCCACTTCTACCTGGGTGACCTTGGGTTTCTAAAATGGGAATAGTGGTCCTAATCTCATGAGATTGTGGAGATTAAATGAATGGATATTTTTAAAGTGCTTGGGAAAGTGCCTGGCACATAGCAAACACTCAAAACTTGTTAGTCATTATTTTGGAGGTCTGCAGGTACCTTAGCTATCTGATTAAGGTCACTGGCAAATATTTCCACTGCAAGCAGCAAAGCCTCCTGTTAAGACACCTTGTTCTGGCTGTTTGCTTAGTGCCCCCCACCCCCGCCCAGCGCCAATGCTTTAAAATGTGGCTCTGTTTCAAGAGCTCAGAAATATGGCCCTTTTCAGGAAGGCTGGAGCATTTCCGGGCAACACCTTCACCATCAGGGCACTGAGTGTGTCAATGGCAGCAGGGGAGAGGAGAGAATGAAAGGCATGTGTATGAAGAACCAGAAACGATAGCACCAGCACTGGATCTGCCATAGGGTTTGTACTGCCAGGCCTCGTCTTCATGCAGTCTCTTACAGCACACTATGCATCTGTCCTCTTAAAGACTAGGTTCCCAAACTTGGCCGGTCATTGGAATCACCTGGGGAGCTCATGAAACTACTTATCCTGCATTCCTCCTCCAAGAGATTGATTCATTGGGTGGTAAATGGTGTGCAGAGATCTGTAGTTTCGCCAGATGCCCAGGCGATTCCAACGATCACCCAATTTGGGAACTCAGCTTGGCCCTGCGTTCCCCTTGATGGCATTTGGGAGACTGACCAAGAGGCTGTCTCAGTTTCTGCCAAACAAGAGTCCACCAGATGGCTCCAAAGCCTCTTTCAAGTCCAGGGTCTCCAAAAAGCTGCATCCTCCCAGAGGCAATGGCAGGGCAGCACGTCAGGGGTAGAAAGGGGGTGAGTATAAGCATAAGCCCCTGTATCTCTCCACTTGTCGCCTGCCTTCTCCGAAATAAAATTGAAACTATTTAAAGGATATTTATTATTCAGTTAGTAGTGATTCCATTTGTTTGTAAAAACGTACTTAGTGCTCTTGAATAACTTCTGTGAGGGACCGGACTGGGCCTTCCATCTCAAAAGCCTGCAGACCCTTCCCTAGTCTGCTGATTTTCCCCACCCGACTTGTCAAGGTCAGCCCCACCTCTTTAATACTGAACACAACAGTGCCCAGCGTCAAGACTTGTCTCTTCCCGCTTATAGAATGTCTATCCAGCCCTTAGTTAAGACTCTTACTAGGCTAAGTGCTTCTCTTGCATTCTTATTTAATAGGAAAAAACTGCTTATCTTCTCTGTAACGGTCGGGATTTTTTTCCCCCTTTACTAGTTTCAAAACAGGAAAGGCACAACCATCCATCCTTGGGGGCGTTTGTAGGGACTGCAAGGTTTAAGTGTTCTGTAAAGTCTTGCTGTGCCAAAGGCAAGGTCAATCCTTTTAATCTAAGAATTTGATAAATTAGAGACACTCCGAGAAAAATCCAAGGATGGTGGGCCTAAGAATCCCTCGGCTTGGCAGGCTTTGGACAGCATTTTTGTCCCAGGGTAAGAGTCGCCAGGAGACTGAAAACTAAGACATTCCTTGGGTTATATGCTCCCTGGGACAAGACCCTTACCACTCAGTGGGTTGACTCGACTCAGGGCTGCCTATTCCCTGTGATGTGAGTGAGTCTGGGCTGAGGTACAAAAAGACATGTCAGGTTCCTGGCCCCATCCAGTCTTCCAACTCCCAATCATCAGTCATCTGGTCCCTCTCGTCATCACCAGCACACTTAGCCTAGTCTGCCAGCAGATGATGTCCTAAGAGGCAGCCCATTTTTAAAGTCTTAAAACTGAAGCAGAGCGTGGGGGCTAAACCCAACTGCCTACAAATCTCAGACTCAGAACCATCAGGCTTCTTACCAAGTGGCCCGATGTGACGCACACCGGTCGCTGCACTAGGGTGCACAACTGTCTGACAAGCCACCTCTGGAGGTTCTTATGTCCTGGCCTCACCTGGGCCAGCCCATGTCCCTTTCTGCATCCCTTCTAGCCCAGCTGGGTTTTCTCCCCATTGCCTACACCTATTTATTCTCCCCACCTGCTTCCATGTAGATCGCCATGACAAACCCAAGTGGGAGGCCTCTGCCCACCCCCCACTGGTTTCCTCTTTGAACTCGCAACTAGTTTCCAAACCAGGCATGTGCTCTTAGAAGACTTCAGGTGTGGTGAAAAGCTAGTGAAGAGGTGGAGGTTGTGTTTAAACACTGCATCTCTGTGTGGCATTCATGAGACTTCCCCCACGCAGCCCGGCTTTGCTTATCCTTCAGAGTAGCAAGAGGGAATCCTGGACTGGGCTCAGTAGTCTCAGATGCGCCCCAGTGTACCTGTAGTGAGCACTGAAATAGGCGATGCTCCCAGAACTGAGCTGTGTGTGGAACTCTGGGCTTGGGGAAATGTTACCTTCCTTAGCAAGGCTGCTTTGAGGGTAACAAAAAGCTCAATGTCAAGAAAACCTGTGAAGGGCGCAGATGTAAGCCCCAAACCAGGACCCGCTTTTGTTTTAAAAATGAAGTACGCATTTACTCACAAAGTCTAAAGATGTACTAATAAGGCACTCCTGTCAAATGTGGACACAGCATTTCAAATGCAGCCGGTCTAGGAGCTCTAGTGGTGCCGCCTTACAAGCACCAGATTAGCAGCTCCAATCTACCAGATGCTCCTGAGGAGAAAGACAAGGCTCAAAGACAAACCTTTCAAGTGTAAGATATTTATCAGATTTTAAAGACTCAGTACAAAGATTATAAAGAATTTCATTAACATTTTATAAGGATTACATGTTAAAATATTTTTATTATCTTTGGGTAACTACTATATTAAAATGGATTTCACTTTTTAAAAAGGTTTTCTAAAATATGGCTACTAGGAAATTTAAACGGTACTTGTGTTCTGCATTCCAAGTCAACAATGCTTATATTTATGGTGACTGGTGTCAAGATTGAAGGGATACTCTTTTCATTTTAAAATATATTCTAGCATTTTCCTATAATGTATTGATGCTGCTTGCGTAAGGTAAAAAATATTCCCCTTAAAAACAAAAGCTAAAAGACCCACCCCCTAACAACCTTTACCATACCATGCCCCCCTTTGATAAAGGTAGAGCAGCGGAGGAGCCTCCTTTACTACCACCCCTACCCTCCTCACCCCTGTGGTCTGGGAGCAAAGCCAGGGGACATTTAAGACATGAACTCTGGAGTGGTGGAGGGCGGTTATTGCATAGCCTTGAACAAGCTCCCAGCCTGTTTTCTAGCCTGTAAAACAAGGATCAGCACAGTAACTAGAACCCACATGGCTATTATGAAAATGACCCGAGAATGAGAGGGGGGTGTGCTGGTTCTAAAATGTGAAGGGTCTCAGGACAGTCTGGTATGCTCCCTGAGGCAGTTGTCCTCAGCAAAGCAGGCCACGCAAGATGTAGATTCTCCAGCATCTGGCTAAGCCCAGGAACACGTCCAAGACATACTAGCGACAGACAGAAAGACGCTGCATTAGGAGGCAGAACAATTTTACAGGCTGGATGTGCATGCGTAGGATCCGATTCCTTCACACAAGTTGTCGAGAAATATAGATCCGCAACCACAAGAATGTGAAGAGCAGGGTTGAAACCAGTACTTGGACTGTCCACCCAAGAAGCTTGCTCTGAAACCCACCCTGAAGGAGATCTTCATCTGAACATTTAAAACCCACAGTAGTTTCTGACAAGATGTCAGGAACATAAAACCCAGACACAGAGAGTTACGATCAGGAGTCCTGGTGGTGCAGTGGGTTTAGGCACTGAGAGCAAGATGAGGCTGTCTGCTCCTGTAAAGATTTACAATTGTAGAAGCCTCATGTCCCGTGGGGTAGAGGAGTCGGAATCAAACTAAATGGTAAAAGTCAAGAGTAGTTAGGCTCACTCCCCACGTCCAAGCTCAAGCATCCCTGCCCAGCCTCTAGGCTTTGTAAACACCACCCCGCCACCCATCTATACCATCACTCTACCTGGGACAAGGCTTAGGGCAGGCCAGGGAAAACCTGGCAAACACTGAAGCCTAGGTTAGGAAGTTTGTACTGACTGGAGGGCCAAGACATCCAGAATCGGGGTAGAACTTCTGCCTGCCTCAGGCTGTCTTTCTGATCAATGAATGGACACACAGTACCAGTTTAACTTCTGCACAGTTTGAGGAGAAGAAGGAAGAGCAACCAGACAAGGCCCTCTTTCGTCAAGGCAGAGAATTTAAAAAAAGAAAGAAACAAATCAGGCTCCTGTCCACTCCTCTCTATCTCTGTTGGCCAGTTACTTGCTCAACTGCTAAATAAACGGTTAGCAGTCCAAGCCGACCCAACAGCTCCCCGAAAAGATAAGTCTGCTTCCATAAAGACTACAGGCGAGCAAAAAACCAGGGCAGTGCTATTCCATCACATGGAGTCACTATGAGTTATAATAGCACCTATCAACAACAAAGCAAAAACCAGATCATGTTGTCTTCCCACAGTTCTCAGAAGAGGATCCAAACTCCTTAAGCTGCTCTCCAAGGCCTCCTGCTTCTTGAATTGCTGAATCTCTTCCTTCACACAGCTCCATTCCCTGTCCCATGTTCCTTGGATAACTCCAAAGTCACATTGCATAAACTTGCTTTGCTGCTCCTGCAGGCAGTTAGAATGCTCACCACCAGATTCCTTATCCATCTCAGCAGCATTCCTGGACATCTTGGTTGAAGCTGCCCACAAAAGCAACTCAAGAAATCACAATTTTGAGGCCAATTTTACTTTGCTTCCTTCACAGCCCTTTGGCCTCGGGGAAACTACAAGATCATGTTAAAAAACAAACCAAACACTCCAACGGAATCAATGCTGACTCAGAGAACCCCCTGTGGGTTTGTGAGACCCTAACTGTTTACAGATATATAAAGCCCAGTCTTTCTCCCACAAAGCTGATGAGGTTTTGAACTGCCAACCATGCAAATCACAGAACAATGCAAAACCACTCACCACCAGGGCTCTAGGCATCATGTTAAAGATGGCTGCAAATTAACATTCCTCCCTTGGACATATGGGGCCACGGTCTTCCTATCAATACGGCAGGATCTGTGCATGCTTTGACGGACAAAGAACAGCATCTTGGCAGCATCTACTTCTTGTCCCTCGAAAACACTTTCTTCGAGACCTGAGCCACGATGTATTTAAGTCCTACCCTGAAGCCCCCACGCTGAAGACTTCTGAAGAACTCCAGTTAACAGTTCAAGTTGAACTCGGCCCTTCATGACAATGAACCAAGCCGGATTGATGTTGTGGTAGGCCCTCCAGGCCAGACCACCTGCCACCTCTGTCATGTGGAACCTCAGAATCATCTGGCTGTGCTCTGCCTGAATCCTGGCCCATAAATCAAAGAAAATGGTAGCATTTTATCCCACAATGTTTTAGGTAATTTACTAGCATTAATAAATAACCAGAACTACCTTGTTGGGTTTACTGTCTACTCACTAGATTGGAAAACAATTGGAGTAGGCTCCTTCTGTTTTCTTCCCAGCAGTATGCCTATAGACTAACAAGAGATTGTTCAGATAAATGTGTTGAATAAGCGATTTTGTATTTTGTGGCAGTCCAGTTAATTCCTTTCATATAAACAAAGCTCAGTCTTAAGCCCTAGTATTCTTCGAGTTAAGCCCGGACACTGAATAATGCAACTATTGCTTGAAATCATCAGTTTGCCTTCTACTGAGCTGGCTGGCACTTTGACCCTGACCTTCACCAAATCTAGGTTCTACGTCTCAGGCCCCGATGTGAGTCTAAGCAAGCATTCAATCTAGCCAAACAAAAGCTATGTTAGACTCCTCGCCAACAATGTCCCTGGCAAGACATGGGCCATCACTGTTGAGGATACTCAGTCTTCTGGGGCAATTCCATCTCACTCCAGATATGAGTATTTTTCAAAGCCTAGAGCAGAATGGCCCATGCCTAGAAGAGTCCCCAAACCGTGATGCCCAAGCTCTCAGAGATTATGCAATAAAACTGGCCCCATCTATGGGTCAGGTATCAGATATCAAAGAACCAGAACAAAAAAGTGCATCAATGTGAATGAGTGTGCGGGGGCGGGGTAGGGTGTAGAGACCTAAAGCCCATCTGTAGACAATTGGACATACCCTTACAGAGGGTCACAAGGAAAAGAGGAGCCAGTCAGGGTACAGTATAGGACCGAACCAACATACAACTTTCCTCTAGTTCTTTAATGCTTTCTCCCCCCACTATCATGACCCCATTCTACCTTACAAATCTGGCTAGACCAGAGCACGTACACGGGTACAGATAAGAACTGGAAACACAGGGAATCCAGGACAGATAACCCCCTCAGGGCCAACAATGAGTAGCAATACTAGGAGTGTAAGGGAAGGGGAGGGGAGGAGAAAGAGGGAAATGATCACCATGATCTACATATACTCCCCTCCAAGGAGGAGGAACAGAAAAGTGGTTTGTAAAGGGAGACAGTGGTTGGTGTAAGACATGAAAAAATATATATAAATTATCAAGGGTTCATGAGGGAGGGTGTAGAAGGGGGAAAATACGCTGATACCAAGGGTTCAAGTAGAAAGAAAATGTTTTGAGAATGATGATGGCAACATATGTACAAATGTGCTTGACACAATGGGTGTATGTATGGATTGTGATAAGAGCTGTAATTGTACCCAATAAAATGATCTAAAAAACAAAACAAAAAAACTGGCCCAGAGTGAGGGAAGTAAGCTCCAGGAGTTGAAGATCTCTGAACACACACGGCCATCTGGATCTCCAGTCTAATATACAGTAAATGACCCTAGGGTCAGAAGACCTTGAAAGATCTTCTAATCTGAGGTAGTTTGTTTATTGTGCAAACCTGGCTGATACACACATGGAGTTAATTGAAGGGCGGAGGGATAAATGGCTCAGTGAGCCTCACCTTTCTAGTTCTCGGGTCTCTTGCTTTCTGATGGCCGGACCAGGGTGCAGCTGCCTTAGCCCGTTCCCTGCTTTACCTGCCAAAGCTCACTTCCTGCAAGACATCCTTGAGAAGAAGCCACATGAACCTACCCCATGCAGCCCTGGGTGCTGGAGCAGCCGTGTGGAAACCCCTGCCAGTGCTGAGATGCTTACACATTCACGGACTTGGCTTTCCTCCTTCAGTTGGCATCATTGCATCTGTTTTGTGAGATGGAGGAGGACTTTGTGGATTGGTGTTGGGCATATGGGTTAATGTTGGACTTGTGGGCTTGGGCAGCACTGGGTTGGGATGTTTTCTTGATGCACACTTAACATTTATATAAAACTCTCTTATATAAGTTTCTGTGGATTTGTTTCCCTAAAGTACCCAGACTAATACATAATCCATCCACCTTCACTTTCAGAAAGAGGGAAAGGGCGTCCAAAGAGGCTCAATAAGCTGCTCATGGTTTCTCAGCAAGTGGGACAAACAGTTGGGGCTACAAGGCTGGTCTTCAGCCTTCCTTCCCAGAGCATTCCACATTACTACAGAGCTCCCACCAACAAGAGCAGGAAAGATGGCTGCCTTGGAAAAAACTTTCTCCAAATCCACAAATTACAGGACCACCCTAAACAACATCTTTCCCCATTCCACCGCAAGGCAATGAATATTTACCTTAGCCATTCTAGTCCCTACAGGGTATTTGAGCTTGCAGAGGTCTTAGAAACTGAGGTCAAGGATGTAAACCCACTCCAGAAATGGGGAAAAGGGAACCTAAGTCTCACTGTGACCTAAAAGAACTCCCAGCAAGTCCATCCTTTCTCCCAGATAGCATGTCACCACTGCTCAAAGGCTTCACACACTACAATGTCCAGTGATCTTCTCCCTGACCACACTTGAAAGAGCTAGGTAAAGAAGCCAGTGTTGGCATGCATTTATGGGCTGTAGTTCTGTTGTTCTAGGCCTTAAAAGTCTCCCCCATCCCCATCTCTTAGGCAAGTCTCCCATAAGGATGTTTCCTCTGCTTGTGGGCTGCACAGACTACTATCTTTTTCTGCTGTATCATAAAACATATAGACCCATAAGCATCACACTGGAAGGTTCCATCAGGAACAGCCAACTCAAGGGCCATGCAACCTCCATCTAAAGGTCTTATCATTGGACAGCAATCATGGAAGAACAGAGAGCCAGTGTGGTCAGGTCAATGAATTTTTAAAAACAGCTGTACTGATATACTCACACATTTGAACCATACACTTCTAAGATTTTTAGTACAAAGCCTGAATTTTCAAGAAGAATTCACCCCCAGATTTATCATGTTTCATCATTTTTAAGTATAGGTGGTTATGTTCAATTTTATTTAAGTGTAACCCCACACACAGGGAGGAGGGAGGCGCATAGTTGATTCTGCCTCAATCAATGACTTTATAGGACAATTTCATCAGGGTTTCCAAGACTTGTACATGGTGAGGTTGCAAACTGCCACCTCATTCTTCTATAGGAGCTGGTGGGCTTAACCTGCAACCTTTGGGTTAGCAGCTGAGTGCTTAACTAATGTATAGCCAGGGGTCTCACAGTAGAAGAAAAGCCCCAATGCAGCAGGATGTACAAGGAAGTTTAAAAACGTTTATGGGAAAATTCCGTATCTTTTCATTGTATTTTTCCATGAATCCTCACCCCCCCCACCCCCCCACCCCCCGCACGAATATTTTTAAGCTCTCTTATGTTACCTGGATTCTGGGGTCTCCTTAAATTAATGGGTTCTCAGTATATTAATCCTAAACGAACAATCTAGGAAAACACCTTTCCAACACACCACTGCAGAACCCTATAGCAAACCACCAACTGTTCAAATATTACCATGCTATGGAATTCAGTACCTCCACTGACAGCTAAATCCATCTGGTGGCAGAGTTCAATGCTATTCTTTGATCAGAGCCAAAATCTACTGGCCCTTCACATCTCATAAAAAGCCTTATCCTTAGGGTCACATGAAGTCTATTCAAATACTGTGGTTCAAGATGACCAGTATGCACACCCACCCACCCAAGCTTTGATTCTCTGGGCAAAATGATCTGAGTTCACTCAACCATTCCTTCCTCACTGAGGTGTGTGTGACCTACCCTTTTGGAGTGCCACCTGCTCTCTGTGCTCCTGATTTCCTGTCTCCCTCCCACGGTACCAAGAATTGGCACCCATTCTCCCACTCCCAATGTTCCTCTCAACTGCATCCAAACCCCACCCATGGAGCCGTGCACTAGGCTCCACTTTAGACAAACCCAAGCCAAGCTCTTCCACAGGCCTAACTGATCTCTCTTCCAATGGTCATTGTTAAATTTACATCACACTCTCATTCAGACAGACAGACACACACACACACACACACACACACACACACACACACACACAACTACTACTACTACTACTACCACTATAGTTGTTAGGTGCCGCTCAGTCTGTTCCAACTCAGTGGGTCCTGCGCCATCTTCACAATTGTTCTCATGAGGGGGCACCTTCCCCCCCTCCCCCCCCAAAAATGGAAATAAAGCTCCACTGGTCATAGTACTTAGGTACCAAGCAAGCATCAAACAACTCGCTGAGTTTGTGCATCCAGTGGCGTCACCTGGGAAGGTCCTCTCTGAGGTTTTTTCATAAAACCAGTTTCACTTGAACTTCATTTTTTGTGATGGCCAATTTAAAAGAACAGCATGCAGCTGTGAAATTTTGTTTCCTGTTAGGGAAAAATGCCTCAGAAACTGTCGTGATGTTGAACACCGTTTACAAGGGCAGTGCTACAGGAAACTCAAATGTACAAGTGGTTTTCTCTTTTCAACAAAGGCAAAATGTCGACTGATGACAAACCTTGTTCTCAACATCCATCAACTTCCCGAACAGACTAACATGTTGACTCATAGTGCATTTGGAGTTCATTCCACCAGGTCAGACTGTTAATCAAGCTTTCTACTGAGAGGTTCTGAAAAGATTGTGGAACTGTGTATGTCTGTGTGTAGGGGTGGCATGGGGTGGGGTGGTGATGGTGGTATCTGATTTGCTCTCTGGTTCTGTTCTCCATGGAAGAGGGCACAGACCTCTCAGGAATGAAAATCTGAGACACACCAGCAGGTGGGGTCCAAATGTCCTGTTTAGCAGCACCTCTTGGAGAGCTAAGGAGAATGAAGAAAACCAAAGACTCAACAAAGCAATTATTCTAAAAGGACTAGTGGCCCACATGAGTGACAGCCTCCTCCTCTAACCTGAGGTCAGAAGGACTGGATAGTTTCCAACTACCACTATTGGCTATTGTACAGTCCAAGTTAGAATGGGTGTAAAATGTAGAACAAAATTTAAATTAAAACAAAAAACCAACCAAACACATTATTGGTCTGAGAAACTGGGGGAACCTGTTGAGACTGTCACCCTACCTTCTAAATGAACCTGAAGACATTCCCAATGGCTGCCTTGTACCCAACTAGTAAATGGGTCTATAATAAAAAACACTAACGCCCAGGAAGAATGGGATCCTTAGAATAGTCAACTATATGAGACCAAAGGGCACTATTTGCCCCAAATATAAGAATCAGGAAGGAACTGGGAAAGCTGTCAAATAAATGGACACAGGACTGAGAGGGCTTAAGATGAGAGTGCTAACACATATGGGGGTGGCAACTAATGTCGTGGAGCAATCTGTGTATGAACTGATTGAAAAATGAATTTTCTATGTTAACGTTTACCTTAAATTCAAGAAAATGTTCTACATAAATAAACAAAAAACAGCTGGGGGAAAAATTAAAAGACCTGATTTGTGGCAGATGGGACTGACTGGTTTTGCCACAACAACAGCCATCACACTGTGCCAGTTTGTGGCAAAAAATGGCATGTCTCTCTTGCCCCTTGCACCTTACTCAACTGACTTCGCTCCATAAGACTTCTTTTGTTTCCAAAAATGCAGAGGGGCATGAAGGGGTAGCAATTTGACTATGTAGAAGAAGGAAAAAACAATTTGACTATGTAGAAGAGGTAAAGGAAAAAACAAAAACAAAAAACCACAACGACAGAGGTGCTGTCAACTACCCACACAGATGAGTTTGAAAAATGTTTCCAAGAATAGAATTGTAGATTTGACATAGTTTAATGGAGAGTACTTTGAAGGTGATAAGGTTGTTTTGTAAAAAAAATTTAAATACACGGTTATGGAAAAAAAAACTTTTTTTGGGGGGGGAATGGGTGGTCCGCCTTGTATACTGAAGCCCAATGTTGCACCCACTATGTCAATCCATCTCATTTAGGGCTTTCCTTTCTCTGCCCCTCCACTTTACAAGCATGATGTCCTGAGAGCACGCATGCATGTCCAAAGTATGTGAGATGAAGTCTCATTATCCTTGCCCCTAAAGAGCCGTACTTCTTCCAAGACAGATTTGTTTGTTCTTTTGACAGTCCATGATACCATAGTTCAAATATATCGATCTCCTTTTTTCTTCCTTATTCAACAACCTATTTTTACATGCATGAGGCAACTGAAAATACCATGGCTCGGATCGGGCATACCTTAGTCCTCAAAGTAGCATCCTTGCTTTTTCAATAAAGAAGTCCTCTGCAGCAGACCCTCTAATGCAGTGCTTCCTTTGACCTCTTGACTTCTGCTCCCAGGAGCACTGACTGCGGCTCCAAGCAAGATGAAATCCGTGAAAACTTCCATCTTTTCCCCAGATATCAAGATGTTACCCACTGTTCCAGCTGTCAGGATTTTGGTCTTTTTGCCATTGAGTTGTAATAATAGAAGGCTGCAATCCTTGATCTTCAGCAAGTGCTTCAAGTCCTCTTCACTTTCCGAAAGCAAGGTTATGTCATCTGCATATTGTAGGTTGTTAATAAGTCTTCCTCCAATCCTGATGTCATGTTCTTCTTCATATATCCCAGCTTCTCTATGTATACATAGAACAGAAAAGGCAAGGAGAATCTTCTACTCCCCAAACAAAGCCCAAAGCTTAGACTGAAGACAGCAGACTGGGTGGGTTTTAATGCAAAGAATCTGAGCATATCTTTTACTCTGGCATCCTATCACTAAGGTATTCCCAAATCACAAGGTGCTCTTCTTACCGCCAGGAAGATGCCCCTCCACGAAGGAGCTGAATAAAGAATCCAGTAATGATGATAGTCAAGAGCTCAGGTGCTGACCAAAATGCCAGGTCCAAACCCACCAGCTGATCCAGGTAAGGAATGTAAGGTGCTGTGGAGAGGGTTCTGATTCATAGTGGTCCACGTACAACAGAAAGTCACACCGCCCAGTCATGTGCCATTCTCATAATTGCCGTTATCCTTGATTCTAGTATAGAAAGCATGATAGGGCAACTGTACTATGGAGTAGAATCAACTTACAGGCATGAACAACATGGAGTTGCATGAGCCACGTGAGAGGAGGGCTGGGAGAGCTGGCGCTAAGAAGCGACACGGACTGCCTAGTCCTGCATGTGCTCAAGAAGGGACCAAGGGATGGAGGTCCCAGTTAGACAGATAAGGGCTGGCTTTAGGATCTGACTTCTGTTAGCAAATTGAACACTGGGCCAAATTCAAGACCCCAAATACAATCGATACCTTTTATGATTACTACGAGCCAGGCTTTGATCCAGTGCTTAAATGCCTTCAACTAATTCGCCTTCAACAAAGATCCTAGTAGGTGGGTACTGTAGAAATAAATCCATTTGCCAAAGTCCAAAAGTTACCAACCAGTACAAGGATGCTCAGTTGCTAAGTAGCTGAGCTAACTCAAACCGTGGCTGACTCCAAAGTTCATTGAATCAGCCACCCCATTCTCCTTCCTTCCCAGAGGTGAAACGAAAACAAAACTAGAAGGGAGTCAAAACATGAGTTCAAGTTTCAGCCTCGCTTTGAATTGAGTATAATATCAAGCAACTCATATGAAGAATGAAGGGGCTTCAAAAATCCATGGGAAAATTCCACTACCTTTTAATTCCCTTGCCCATGAACTTGATGAAACACCTTGCATTTCCTTTCTGGGACCAAAGAACCAAATATACAAATGAGGAGTGTTGATTTAATGTCCTCTGCAGTCTCTTCCAGTTGTAACTACTACCCCCATCTTTACTCTGAGAGGAAAAACTAAGTCCCTAAAGTGAGCAATGAGGGCAGAACTGACACCTGAGATTTGGGTGGAGGAAGCCTGTCTCTCTTACAGTTCAGCATCCTTGGGAATTCACCCTAGGAGTCCATCTATGGGTAAATGCCAACCCACTGTTCTCCGCACAGGTTATAAAAAGAGCTGGATTTTGCTGAGGGGAGGTGACTGACAGGAAACCTGTGGGATTTCTGTGGGAAAGCTAGCAGAACCAAGCTGCAGAGTGGCTAATGGTGAGTAGCCCAGCATGTGGTCCTAGGGCAGTCCTCTTGTGGGATTCTCCCCTGCCAGAGATGGGGGGTTGCCACATGTAAATCCACCCTCCACTGCTTCCAGGCCTCTTCCTCTTCCCACCCACCAGCAGGAGCAGGGGTTAGCAGGATGGTTGGTGGCTGTTGATGCAAGCATGCACTCAGTCTGAGCTAGCCCGTTTGCAATCGCACTTCTGGCAACTGTGGAACATTCTGGTTAATCTGAACTTCCCAAGAAATAGAGAAATCTCATAAACTGCAGCCACTTCTTAGTTCTCAAAGGACGACAGCCTCTGGTCAACACGAGAATGAAGGCCTTAATGTCTGCTTCCTATCATAATCTGAGACTTTTGCCCCAAATAATGACAACAAACACCACACCTTCCATTCTCAATCTCTAACTCAATCTCTAACTCAGGACTACTTACCGTTCTAGTTGCTTACACTACAACCACAGAGAACTCTCCTCAACCAAGAAAGGGCTCTTGCCAGACCTTTCCTCAGATGACTTCTCATATTTCAGTCTAGCCAGCAGTTCTTCCTCCAGGAAGACCTTTCTGACCTCACCTGATAATGGGTGCCGGTACTCTTCCAAGTACCCACACTTCCCCGACACCGTCCACTGAACTGTGAGTGTGTGCCCCCGTCAACAAGGCCTCATCCACGGTGGGATTCCACAAGCACTTAGTAAGCACTCAAAATGTGCTGATGAAATGGTATTTAGAAGTATGAGAGTCATTCATTTGTTCCTGAGCTAAATGTTCACCTAGTTGCCTGTGTGTGCCAGGCACTGCTGCAGGTGCTGAGATTAAGCAAGCAATGATCAAGTATCAACGCCCCAGAAATAAATTTAGAAACTGACAGTGGTGACTGTTGCACCAAGGAGAGGAATGCAGGTAATGTCCCTGAAATGCACACACACAAATCGTCGAAATGTTATCAAATACTATACTTCCTCACAATTTAAAACACAGAACAAAGCCAAAGTCACAGACCCTGTGGTACAAAGAGCCAAGAAGGAAAATGAAGCAGAGTAAGAGTGATGGGGATAAAGGATACAGGATTTTATACATGCTTCCCAGGACAGTGATGTTTGAACAGGGACCTGAAGTAATGAGGTGAGAATCACTTGGCTATCTGGACAAGTCCTGAATTGGGAACATGTTTGATGTGCTTCAAAAAAATTAAGGACAGGTTAAAAAAAATTATGGACTGGTGTAATTGGAAGGGAGGGAGGGAAGGGATGGGAAAGTTGTGATGGATGAGGTCAAAGGTTAGGGGGAGCAACAATGCCTTGTGTGTGGTCTTGGCAGACACTCAAGATTGTGGATTTTACCTACATGAGAAGCTATCAGGATTTAGAGTTGAGGAATGTAAGACCTGACTCCTATTTGGTCAGGGTCCCTTCTAGGTCAGAGGTTCTCAACCTGTGACCCCTGGGGGGGGGGGGGTGTTTGAACAACCCTTTCACAGGGGTTGCCCAATTCATAATAGTAGCAAAATTACAGTTTTATGAAGTAGCGACAAAAATTATGCTAGGGTTCGGGGGTCAGCACAACATGAACTGTATGAAAAGGTCATGGCATCAGGGAGGTTGAGAACCAGTGCTCTAGGTGGTGTGCTGAAGACAGCCTGGTGTCTACCTGAGTGCACAGAGGGACACCTAGGTGAGAGGTGATAGTGTGTGGACCAGGATGATAGTAAAAAGTGATGAAAGTTTTAGATTAAACTTTAAAAAAATTTTTTTCTTGTGCACTGGGTAAAGGCTTACTGGACATATCTTTAAAAGAGTTATACTGGCAAATTAGATTTGGGGCTACAGAGAGAGTGCACTGTCAAAGATACATGTTTTTGGTCTGAGTTATGAGCATTAGGACACAATTGCTTAACCTCTTCTGAACCTCACTCTTCTCACCTCAGAGGTAGAGCTAAAAAGACAACCTGCTGGTTTACTAAAACAAGCCCACTGCCATCAAACTAATTTTGACTCACAGTGACATCATGTGTGTATACAGTTTCTGAGGCTTTTTAAGAGCAGCCAGCCTCATCGTTCCCTGTGGAACCACGGACTTACCGGACAATGCCACTACTGTTATTGAGTGCCTTACATTTCCTAGAGTCCTGACGGTGCAGTGGTTGCACAGGGGACTGACTGCTCACTGCAAGGTCAGCTGCTTGAAACCACCAGCTACTCTGCAGAAAGAAGATGAGACTTTCTGCTGTCAAGAAAGAGTCAGTCTCAGAAACCCACAGGGGCAGTTCTACCCTGTCCTAGAGTGTCACTGAGTTGGAATGAACTCGATGGTAACGAGTTTGATTTTTTTTTAACATTTTCTGACCCGCATAATCTGCTCTGGTTGGCGTTGCTGTGTAATAGCACTGGATTTTTTTCTTCAATAAATCATTTTATTGGGGGCTTACAGCTCTGATAACCATCTATACATCAATTTTATCAAGCACATTTGTACATTTCATTTTCAAAACCTTTTCTTTCTCTACTTTAGCCCTTGGTCTCAGCTCCTCTTTTCCCTCTCTCCCCCACCCTCTTACCCTTGTGAACCCTTCATAAATTATGTTATTATTTTCATATCTTACACCAGTAGATCTCAACCTGTGGGTTGTGACCCCTTTGGGGGGGTCGAATGACCCTTTCAAAGGGGTCTCCCGATTCATACAGTGGCACCTTATTAAGCCAGTCCTTGTGGAGATGGGACAAATGGTTAATGAACTCAGCTGCTAGCCAAAAGGATAGTGGTTGGGATCCATTGAGAGGTGCCACAGAGAGTCTAGCAGCAATCTACTTTTAAAAAGCAACCAACTCAACAAACGCAGAAACTGAAAACCCTATGGAGTACAGTCCCACTCTGAGACACATGACGCGGTACTGACCGGACAGCAACTGACATATGTGAAAAGCTGAGTGAAAACCATAGAGAGGGAGGGGGTTGGGGGGGATGAGGAGCTGATACCAAGGGCTCAGCTAGCTGTTTTGAGAATGATGATGGCAACAAATGCACAAATGTGCCTGACACACAATGAATGGATGGATGGATTGTGATGAGTTGTACGAGCCCACAATAAAAATAGTTTAAAAAGAAAAGAAAACCATACAGAGTCCAAGCCATCCATTTACCCAGATGGTTCCCAGCCACTGTCAAACTAGTTTCTGGGAGAGGTTTGCAACTTAATTTCAAAAAGCAAGAAAGAAAAAGAAAAAAGGCTGCCTCCGGTTTCTAGAATATTTGCATCGAGGGCAAAATGGCTATTTCACTAAATTTAAAACGTTAATGGAAAGAGCTCGCCTAGGTTCCTGACAGTACCTCTGAGGTGGGGAAGCCCCTCCACCACAAAGGTGATAGGTTTATAGGTGGCATTATAAAATTCATCAAAAAAGGTCCATACTCCTCATCCCTAAACTTTGCCAGTGCCAAGGGAAAATGGTGCCAAGACTGTTGTCCCTCTGAGTCTAGGAACATCCCTGAGGGCCCCCCAGGCTACGTGCCAAAGAAGTCGGATCAGTTGGCACCATGCTATCACAAATAACCCTTCTTAAAAATTGAAGCTAAATCTCAATTATCTACTTCCTCTTAGGAAAAGCATGGATAAGCACCCAGAATAAGAAACTACCTCAACTACCTACGAGAAGGCTTCAAAAAGTTCATGGAAAAGCTCCATTAACTTTTAGTTCCATATTTTCACAATCTTTTTAAACCTGTCCTGATTTTGGAATGTTAACAATTGACACCTGTGCAAGATGTTTAAAAGTGCCCTGGCGGTGCAGTGGTTACAGTGCTCAATTGACAACCAAAAGTTGTTGGCTTAAACACACCAGCTACTCTGCAGGAGAGATGTGACAGTCCACTTCTGTGAATTTACAGTCTTTGAAACGCTTATGGGGCAGTCTCACTCTGCCCTGTAGGGTGGCTGTGAGTTGGGACTGAGTTGCTGTTGCTCAAGTGGTCGGCAGTTTGAGGCTATACCAGCAGCTCCACAGAAGAACCCCCTGGCAACCGGCTCCTGTGAAGGTTGCCCACTGCCATGGAGCCAATTCACAGCACCCATGTATGTACAGGGTTTCCAAGACTTCGTGCAGCTTTACGGAAGCAGTCTCCTCTTTCTCCTGAGCAGCAGCTCTGGGTTTGAACCACCAAGTCAGAGGTCTGCAGCCATCTAATGCTCAATCAACAGTGCTACCAGGACTCCTAGAAAATATGAACTTTATGAACCCTTATGGAGCAGTTTTATTTACCCCACAGGGTCACTACTCAAAACTGGACAACAGGCCTTTTTAACTTGTTATCAAAGTGATTGTCCAGCAACCTCAGAGCAGAGATTAGCGTTCCATTCTGTGAATGAGGAAGACAGAAGTGAAGCAAATTCCCCAAGGTCACAAAGTAGGTGAGAACAAAGTGGCCCACGCTGATTCAAATCCCTCACCTTCCACCTTCCCCCTGCTGTTGACATCACTTTTTATTAGTCGGGTATCAAAACTAACTTCCCTTCATGGAGCCTAGGAGACCATCCTCTCTCCTAGCCACTCCCGCACTCATGCTGAACCAGCCAGGGAGGTTTGGGAGGCCAACTGAGGCACCTGGGAGCCCTCCCCAGACCCCAACACCCTAATTATCCCGCTTTGCGCGCTTGCTTTGGTTTCGCAAACAGGTCACTCCCATTTACCAAGTTCTCCATTTTAAAGAGGTTTTAGTGGTTTCAGGTCTGCTCCCCACCCCCACCCCCTTCAGAGGGAGGGAATGGGTGCTGAGTAACAGCTATAAAACGCTTACTCCAGCCTAGTGTCACAGTGGGGTAACAAGACAGACAGCAGAGCACTACCCAGACATGCAGAGAATAAAGACATTATAAGATCTTTAAAACAAAAGTCGACCCATAAGCATAAATTACTGAACTCTAAAAGTGAAACTAAATTATGAGGAGGGGCCGTATATGCTGGAGGTGGGGTGCCTCCAGCTGCAGACAGGGCCGTGAGTTGGTGGGTCAGCAGCAGGACTCTGCCCCTTGGGAGGCTGAAGATGCAAATTCACCATGTCTACACTCCCACCCTAGATGGTGGGTACCTCTTAAATACCTGCCGCCTCCCCTGGCAGGCATGCACTTCCCAGTTGGAACTTAAGTATAAAATTCAAACTCCTGGTCTAGCACAGGAGAGGCGCCAGGCCAGCTCATGTCCCCTTGTTTAGGCCACCTCCCTCTCTCCGCCCCCATCAGAGTATTGTCCTAATTGTGTGCTTTTTTTAGAAGAGTGATTTGAGCTATAGGAAAAATAGCTTTAAGCCCTCACTGAGTCTAACCTCAGTTCTTGGCAAAGGGTGCACAATACAGCTACTTAATGCCTGTTATTATCACAGATGAAATAAAACAATTCCTTAATATAATCTAAAAGGGGTCAAATCTCGCCAATTGTTGAAGTATCTTCTTAGAGTTGGTTTATTTCAATCAGAATCCAAATAAGGTCTATATACTGCGTTTGCGCTCTTAGCCTTTAAAATTTATAACAGTCCCTCTTTTAAAATGGCATTTGTAAAAAAAAAAAAAAAAGGCATTTGTTTATTGAAAATAGTCACATAATTTGTCCTGTAAAATTTCTCAGGAATTGGATGAGCACTTCCTCATAGTTACCCCCATTTTCCCTTGACACTGGCAGTCAGTGAACGGTTCTATTACATTTGGGTTCAATTTTTATTAGATAGGGTAGGGTTTTCACAGACGACATGGGTTGCTTATCAATGTATCATCAAGCCTTGGAGTTAGGTGCTGAAGTCAATTGTCCGCCTACTGCCTTCACGGAGGATAGAGACCGCTCTTAAACTCCTGTAAAAAGTTCCAGTCCCAGAAACACACAGGGGCAGTTCCACCCTATGCTACAGGGTGGCTGTGAATCAGAATCGACTTGATGGCAGTGAGTTGGAGTTTTGGGTTTTTTTTAGTGGCCTCATGGAGGTCGTCATAGGGAGCCGAAATTTAAACTGGAGTTATTACCCACTACAGCAGATATGAATGTATACATACATAATAAAGCTCTACTTCAGTTTCTTTCTTTTGTAGGGAAAGAGTCCAGTGGAGAAAAACCTTTTTATACATTGAGACCTAATCCAATTTCTTCATTTTGCAGGTGAAGACCCAGGCAGAGAAGCCTAGGGGTTTGCCAGTGTCTATACTGCTGCTGGTCATAAGCAGAACCCCAAAATGGAATAAATACCCCCAATAATGGTGATTACTACAAAGCTTTTAAAACAGCTTTTTAAAAAATGCTACTAAATAGGAAACACTCATTAGGTGCTTATTCTGTACCTGGTACTTCATAAGCATTACCTTATTTAATCTTCACACGCCTTTGAAATACAAAGCAGTAAACACCTAACACTGCTGTGGACTGGATTCCAACTCAGTGACTGACGACGTGAGCCTACAGAAGAGTAAAACTGCCACATGGCCCCCAAAGGGTTACTGAGGTTAAAAATCTCATGGAAGCAAACTGCCACCCCTTTCTTCATGAACAGTAGCTGATTGGTACAAACTACACACCTTCCAGTTAGCACCCAAGCTCGTACCCACGAGGTCAAATAGTTTTATTTTGGGGACGAAAGAACAGAGGGTCAGCTCAACTAAGCCAAGTAATTTACCCAAGATAACACAAAGTTAGAAGCAGAGCTGAGACTCAATAGTAGTCAGAGGTCTTAGAAGACTGATGCCCAGCTACTAAAAGTGGAGAGGGGGAGGGGGCAGGGAAAAAGACCTGGAGAAGGACCCAAGCAGAAAAGGACAGTGGAGGGTTTCTGGGGCCAACCCGGTGGGTGGAGAGGATCTCTGGTTCCGCTGTGGGTTATCTACGTTTATAGCCCTTTTTATTTTGTGCCATCATTGTGTTGAACTTCAAAAAGCCAGAGAAAAATTTGATGCCTAGAGCATTCAGACACTGCTGGCCCCTGTCCCCATTAGCTATCCTTTAACGAGGGAGAGAATACAATCATACGTTGCTTAATGTCCATGATACAGTCTGTGAAATCGCCTATGTGATCTGGATGTTGTGAACACCATAGTACACACAGGACCCACATTATCAACAAATACCATCCCACGTCTCTCAGTAGAATTTGTAAATAAGTCAGAATAGGTACGAGTTATATCTAACGCCAGTTACAGGTTTTGTTTTAGTATGTATTGTATCTTTCTATGCATAAAAAAATTTTAAAAACCTAGTTAGAATAATGTCTTGATGTGTGTTGCAAAGTAGGGTCCACATTTGTTATTATGATCTACAGTATGTTATTTATCACATACTTTGAAAGGGGAGAGGTTGGTGCCAGAGATGTCTGTGTGGTCAATCAACTGTTGTCAAAACAAAGTTACTCAGCATTTAAATATATAGCAATAACTTTCTTACAGCACTAAGTTCGAGGAGCAGACACAACTACAGCCCACGGGTCACTCTGACAGGGTGACGGGGTGGGCAGAGGAAGCTTGTGAAGATGAACCACTCTCAACCACATGTGCACCAACCAGACGATCTGGCGAGTTCATTTAAGCCGGCATTCTCCCACAGCTCTGAGAGCACGTGTACTCTCCCCAGAAAGATCATGGTTACACAAGGAAAATTAAAAAAGTAAAATCTATTTGCAAAACATTTATCACACCACACCCCAGGCATAAAGAGCCAATTCTGTGGGTCACTAGCCTTTGAGTCAACCCATACCATGCCTTTCATGTTTGTGGACGAGCAAAAGCACATTTCTAAGGAGACAGAGTCCATACAGTTCATGGAGTTCTAATACCAAGATTGTATTCTGCAACCCCCTAACCACCCCACCCACCCACCCTGCCCATTTTACAGGTAGAGAAAACAGTCTCAGGAGACAAAAAAAAAAAAAAATCCCTTGAGGAAAGTGCCTAACATCTAACAGCCATCACATGATAAGCACCAGGCTAAATGCTTTACAGGAGGCAGATAAATCATTATTTAATCCCTATTACAGAGGGGGGGGAAACTGAGGCACAGAACTGTAATAATTTTCTCTAGGAGTCATGGCTAACAAGTGAGAGAACTGGCATTTGAACACATAGTATTTGACCCCACAACTTTGACTTTATCATCTCTTTTACTAAAAGGTGTGGACTGGAATAAGCAAAATATATACATATTTCTTTCAAGACACTAGGAGGTGTGGTCTACAAAGCCATAATATACAAATCCCAAAACTTAAAATGATAAAAGTATACTTAGAATTTTAAACCAGAACAGAGAACCCCACAAGGAGGGATGTCTCAAAACATCTTTTATTACCACTTTCTGCATGTGTCCCCTAAAGAACTAAAACACTAGCATCTGAGCCAAAAGGAGGGCTAAAAATAGGCATTTGCAATAAGCTTTGGAAAGCTTGTAGCTTGCTTATGAGGCATTCGCTTACTTCTGTAGACTCCCCAAAACACATGCATCACAGAATACAAAAATTCCCAAGACCACACGACTTCACTGATGTCACACTTAAACTGGTTCAAGCTGCAAGTAAAGTCAAGGTTGGAAAAGGGCTTTAGAGAAGGTCCATGTGGATTTCTGAGAAAGCCACCATCTAACTACACAACAAATCAGAATTGCCTGTTTAAAAAAAAAAAAAGCAGTTAAAAAAAAAGCAATCAAGCCTTAAAAACTGGCTTAAACCAAGAAACTACTGAATTCAAAACTATGTAATCTGTCCAAGCCTACTCATTGCTCTAAATGATCAAAACAAACTCTCTTGCCTTAAGAGGGTCCAGAAAGAACAAGGTAAATTTACTGCATTCAGAATTTTGCTTTGCTCTCGGATTCCAGCCAGTCTTCTTCCCACAGATCAATAACCCCAGTGACCTATCAAGGACCCACAGATTTGTACAAAATGTCAGCTCAGGCACCCCAATATTACCTGATGTCTTGTCTGATTTAAAACCCAAAAGGCAGGTTCACCATTAGTTAAGCAGCCAAGAGTGAGAAGCCCCATTTAAACTTTTGAAGAGTGTTCTTTCCTGGGATGATTATACCCCTTTGAGTTTAAGGGGGGGGGGGAGCGGGGAGGGGAGGACCAAAGACGGTCTTAAAGTTGCTTTCCCTCCCTCTGTGGGTGGATCTAGGAAGGATTTGCAAGAAAATGGAGGTGAAAAGCACTGCCCTTTGCATACGAGGCTTCTGGAAGAGAAAGGAGGGAAGAAGAAAACCGAGTTTGAGCTATTATTTTAAGCCCCAATGTCCCTTCCTCCAAATTAAGCAACCTTAAAAGAAAAAAGCAAAACTGCAACATGCCATTTCCAGGTTTAGTTATTCAAGCTTCCCTAGGGCAAGTGATCTAACTCCCTTCAATATAAAGGCAAAAAACTCCCCCTTCAACACTACCCATTTTGATCTTTTAAACCACACTGCCCCAACCAGCACTGCAGAAAGGGAGTCGTATTGAAAAGCCAGAAAGGCTAAGGGCACCAAGGTTTTAACACTGGACCGCATGAAAAGGGCCCAGAATTATATAATTGTGAACCACCGTGCCTGCTGAGTTCCAGCAAGGGGGTGGGGGGAAAGGAGCCTCACACCCAAGCTATTCCTGCCAAGGGGGACCAAAAGTCTCCGTATTCCGCCGCAGCGCCTCTCTCCTAATGCAGACACAGCTCTGCTGGGATTTCCCGCACGCCCCAGACCGCCTCGAAGGACCAGGCCCAAAATGATTTTGAAAAGTAGAGAAAGGGCGAAAGGGAAGCGTCGCTGAGCTCCCGAAGCGCCGACTCCGGGTGTGCCGGCCGGCGGTCACATGCTGCTCCCGCACGGGGAGGCACCACGTTGTGCCGGCTGCGGAGGAATGCCGGGAAGAGGGAACGCGCACTAGCCCTCGCGCACACGCACACGACGGGACGCGCCGCGGCAGGGCCCGCACC